>NW_024066998.1:0-613056 GCF_015039405.1 Cantharellus anzutake
CTGAGTCGCCTTTGTCCGATCACTTGTCTCTACCAGTTACAACATCGGACTCGAACTCCTCTGCTGGTTCATTACCAGGCCCTCATTTTTCCCTAACGATTACTGCGCCGTCTGGGATCAGTTATGAGCCAACATATTCAGATGAAGAAGGCGACCATATGCGTGAGGACGACACTGGCAAGAAGAGCTTCGACTTCACCGGTGAACTTAACCGTCTGAATCAAGGTGGTGTGCGACTCAGCTTCGTAGAGCAGTTGGAAGAGGCTTTCAAGACACCGCAAGTATTCCTTTCTGATTCTGGCTCTGCGTCAGAGTCGCACGCAATTTCCCCTGTCTCACTGGACTGGGAGCTCCCCGTGGAACCTAAGGCCAACCTCGTGAGTCCTTGTTTAGACATGCGTTTTGGTTTGGGATGGTATTTGATGCATAATTTTCGATGCAGAATCGAACTGGGGAGCTGAATGGAGGCTTCCAGTTTGGCAAGCCAACAACGCCGTTAAACATCACCGTTCCCCCAATGAAGGTATTTTCACTCAACCATGCATCAAACATTTCATCTGTAATGCATTTTTAGGGACTTCACTCTCGCACAAACACTGAGACGAGTAACTTAAGTGCTCACGAAATTGAGCTTCTCGAAGATTTGGATGCTTCAATGTGTGCCTTGGTGACATTAAACCTTTCCCTCGTCCACCCTCGTCCTCCCAAAATAAAGGGAGCGCTGTATCTCATTGGAATCTGATACGGAGTCCAAGCAGGAGGCTAGATTCTCAGTCACATACTGTGCCCCATCCCATAGTGGCCACAGTCGTGGAGAATCCGTAATGAGCATTTCATCTCTTGGATCCATTATCGATTCAGGTGTATCTGATCCGTTCGGATACTGGGATGAAATAGCTGGTCCTCAAATCCCATTGCCCCCTGCTCCGTCGTTAGGTCATTCCCACAGCGACTCACTAGCAAGCATCCCTTCAATGTCCAGTCTCGGCCGAATCATCAAGCCTGCAGACGCAATCCCTTTGGCTACACGACCACTGATAACGGTCATTCATGAAGCATCTCTCAAGCTACCGACTTCTCTCTGAACGTTGATGACTCCAATCCCAGGGAGCGAAAGGCAAAGGGCAGAAAATCGACGGATTCTGAGAAATCGCAATTCTATTTTCAGAGCAGGCCTCCTCCGCTGTCGTTACTGGTGCAGTGGCAGAAGGTTTAAACACGATGAATACAAAGTCTTCATCCACCGCCGAGCCCATGTTTGTCGGAAGATGGAAGGGTAGTTTCTCTGCTCAACGATGATGTTAATAATGCTGCTGTCGTTCATTTGGGTCTGGCCCCGACGACCGCTAATGGTACTCCTTCGGCTACACCTACATCTGGCGCCCCTCATCACCATCAAGTATCCCTTAAATCACCCTTGTTCACTCAGCGATGGGCACTCCAACCACGACGTCTTCTGCGGCAGCTGCCGCAGGACATACACTGCCTCTGCGCCTGCACAATCATCCATTCAACATCAGCAACTCCTCTCCCCTGCCACCCCAACCACAAACCAAACTTCCCTTGTTCCACAACCACCACAACCACACGCTTTACCAAATGGAGGAACCGGTCATGCCACTGCGACCGAGACGAAGCGTAATCATGTTTGCACGACGTGCTCCAAGGCGTTTACCACCAGTGGACATCTTGCCGTCACACCTGCGTCCACACGGGCGAAAGGAATCACAAATGCCCTTTCCCAGGTTGTGAAACAAGATGTTCGAGGCAAAATAACTTGCAGCAACAGTGAGTATGACCTTTCCACTTGTGTGTGTGCGCTTGTACTGGGGCATTTCTGACCAATGTGTTTTTCTTTATCCCACTAGATCTCAACGACCAATCTCGTGACTATGACTACTTCTCTTCCCTGACGATCCATCGACCTACATATCTGCGGCCTGGTCTTGCTTCCGTTTACCCACGCATGCCACTCTCCATCAAACCAAAAAAAACTCACTCTCATCCTGACATCCCTATTCCGTGCCAAACACGTTTGTCTCTGCATCAATCTGTTCATCGATCGTTCTCATACGAAATACTTCTTTCCCTTTTCCCTCTTCATTTACCTTTCACCCACACCCATTCGACTATCAGTCTGGCCCCCATAACCACATACACACCACCTGGATATTAAATGGAGTGATACCCTTTCCTCTAAAATAGTTTCCGCATTCATCTTTCTCCTCGATCCCGACGAACTTCCCACAACAAACGAGCTCAAATGGCAGTTGCTAATGCCGCATTAGCAACCTATGATGAACAATGATGCCAACTTGATGAATCGGGGTGCCAATGGGAGTGTGATTCGAGCAACGACGAAGAGGGATAGGGAGATTTATACCCCTACCCCTCCCGCTAGTCCTGATGGTGCTACGGGGTTGGGTGGTTCGTATGGAACTGGAGGCGCTGGAAATGGGGGGAGTATAACACTTCATCTGGTTTCTGAAAGGGCTGGGGGTGATCCGTATCCGGGACATGGAGCAACATATGGTGCAATGTCTTCTCTCATGGTGTTGGTGCCACCACTACCACTGGTGTCAGTGTTGGAGTTGCCGTAGGCGGATATGGTGTCCCTATGAGCAATGGGAAGGGAATGAATGGGTATGGCATCTATGGCGGGCAGACGGAGGGGCCTGTGGTATTGTTTTCACCAACAGATTACCCTCAACCTCCCCAACCGCATTCGCATTCACATCCCCATTCAAGTGGAAGTGAGGGCCATAGAGAAGCTGGTAACCCTTCCTCGAGCTACCCTTCTCCTTTGAGTCATTCTGGAACTGGTGCCGGTGGGAACGGTGTGAATGGGACCAGTGGAACTACCGGCGGCGCACACCCTGGAATACATCATTCTAATTCTTATGCTTCTCATCATTTGAGCACGCATGATTCGCCATATCACTCTGCTGTTAACATTAATTCTGGATCTCACGTAAGTCACTTCATTTTCTACGATTTTCCCTCTTCTTCGATGCGCTGGCTTTGCTTCTCTTTCCGAACCATGGTTCCATTGTATTGACAACCATCGCTCCAGACACTCCCCCCTGGCTCCGCATCAGAGTCGCCCACGGAGGTTCGCACCCAGACTCACTCTGCCGGCTATCCGGACAGTTTGGCATATGCCATTCCATCGTCGGGCCATTCCCACAGCAGCTCACTAGCAAGTATCCCTTCAATGTCCAGTCTCGGCCGGATCATCAAGCCCAGCAGACGTAATCCCTTTGGTTACGCAGCCACTGTTCCACCTCCACCTCCACTTCCTCCTCGACTCATCATCCCCATGTGCGAATGGTGTGCCTCAGCGACTGCCTTCGAGCGACATCTCATGTATTCATGGACTCAACCCCATCTAATGATGAACTCGGTTTTGACGTGATGCCGGACCCCTCCAACATCATAAGTGCTACTGTATGTGTCCGTTTTGGATATTCCGCAGGCGGACGGATGGACTGTAGAGCAACATGACGACCCTCACATTCTCCCGCAAGCTCGCTCGCCAGATCTCACTGATCCTTCCCTCTCACCACCCATTCCCTATTTCGGTGCTAAACTGGACACATCCATTCTTCACCCTCTCCTGCCCTATCCCTCGTCACCTCCTCATGTCGCTCTCGACTCTATCAAGGTGACTGCATGAACGGCACAAAGGCACTGCAAAAGAATGATAGGGAGACAAAACCCCGCGCCAGCATTGATTCCGAAAAGGAGTGCGAGAAAAAGAAGTGGACTATAGGCTTAGGAAAGGACAGCAAAGACAAAGAGAAGCAAGGCCGAGGCAGTAAGTGCTATTTGGGCACTCGCATGTTAATCCACCCTTTCGTTAACCCCCCATATTAGCCACTGTCGCTGGTACACAGACATCGAGCATCTTGCAAGGGTCGTCTCAACCGGCTTCGATCTCATCCGCGTCCATACTCAGTCCGACCACCCCATATCTTTCCCCCGACTCAGCTCATGCCGCCTGCGCCTCGTCTTGCTTCGCTGACGGAGTACTTGCGGCAGCCCAGCCTAGCGGTGCTGCATGAGAGTACAGTGAGTGTGGCGCGCTCTTTCTCCATCTCTTTCTTTTTTGTCTTTTCTCTTGCTGACAATTGATCTCTGCCGTTCCCCAGGACTGTGGCCATCCCGGACATGCTGTATCTCCCTCGCCCATAACATCCCATCCTCGCCATTTCAGATGAAGCTGATGGCATTGGATTCGCTTGTGGGCTTTCAAACGCCGTCCCATCCCATTTGGAAGAGTGGTTGGGGGAACATGCAAATCACACGCACGGCCACGGCAGCTCCGCTCACCAGCTTTGTCCCCCACTGGGACTGCACAATTCCTTCTTAAGGGACCCAAGCAAAACCGTGGTGGATCTCTTGCTGTGCAACCGATGCACTCAGTTCGCTCCATGGCCAGAATAGGTGGTTGGGGTCGCAATTCTCCTGCAACTTCATGGAGTCCAAGTGGGAGGCTAGATTCTTGGTGATGGACTGTGCCCCAGTCATGGAGAATCTGTAATGAGCATGTCATCTCTTGGATTCATTATTGACTCAGGTGTATCTGATCCGTTCGGATACAAGGATGAAATATCTGGTCCTCAAATCCCATTTCCCCCTGCTCCGTTGTCAGGCCATTCCATAGTCTTCATGTAGATAGTAACATAACTGTGTGTGGTGTGTGCGACTCGTTCAAGGATGCCCACCCTATCGCCAACCTGTCAATGTCAACCCGCTTCAGGCAATTGATGCATCTTTGATGGATAGTGAAATCCTCGTTGGACTCCGGCTGCCCCAATGGTATGAAAGGATTAAGGGATGCAATCCCTGGGTGCTGTGTCCCTCACTATCAGCCTGTGCTTTGATGTGACACGTGAAACTCGGTGCCGACGCTGGCTCATAACTGCCCATCCATCCTAGTACTTTCACCCACTATGCCCAAAGTTAAGAAGGGATGTCATCTGCTGAAGCATGCAACTTCAAATGTGCGGAAGAAGCTGGCTCCGCACTCTGAGCTGGGGTCAGGCCCCACTTCTGCACTGGAATTGATAGATACACACCTCCAGTCCACTTCCACGCAACGGAACTATAGCTCAGCAATAACCAATGCCAAGAAGTGGTTGGAAGAGAATTGCCTCAAGTACAGTAACCCACTGTTGTCATCCCCTGAGGATCCAAATCCGGAGGCATATCTCTTTCAACACAAGGATGCTCTCCTTGCCTTCGACAAACCTGTGGAAATTACTGCCAAACTACTGGCTGCATACATCACATTCCGCGCTACTGATCAGAACAAGTCTGTCTCAACTGTAGACATACTCCGCTCCGCATTCAAGTGGCACTTCAGGAAACTGTGAGTAGCAACATAAAATTTACGAAGTGAAGTGATCATTTCTGATTCCCCTCTAGAGGATTTGAGGGCACTTGGCATCCGCACCCTTATCCTGAAAAGTGCCAGGGAAACCCATGTGAATCCAGTCTGATCATTGACCTTGTCAAATCTGTGAAGAATTTGCGCGCATCTGAGGGAACTATCCGGAATCATGCAAGGGCAATCCAGATTAGCGACATTAAGGCTATTCAGGCTGTCACTGCTACTCAATGTCCTCCAGACCTGATTAGCAAGGCTCTTGACCCTAGTATTCCCAGCAAGTCCTTCACCCTTAAACAACGTGACAACATCCGCTCCCACCTCATGTTGTGTACACTAACATCTTTGGGCTGGACTCTATGGACAAGGTACCTACATCTCTGCTGTACCAACCCTTTATTCATATTTCAACTTTCAACATAGGAATGAAGAGCTCACTTCAATCCTTATTCAGCATCTTGATTGGGGACACGAGGAAGTCAGTCACAACCTTCCACACCTGCGCATCACCCTGGTTAACCGCAAGGGCTGGCAAAAACAGAACCATAGTGATGAGTCTGGCTGCCAAGGTAAACTAAATCCAGTGGCCATCAGTCTATTGCTGGTCTGAGTCCGAGTTTATAGGGACACGGTATAATATCTATCCCCTCTATGGCATGGACACATTTTCCCAGCATGACGGACCCAATGTGACTCCGGAGCTTGATGCATATTGCCATGTGAGGCACTGGACTCAGTTTCTTTCTCTGCGATATTGCAGTGGAAAACCCTTGAAGCCTCACTATCCCCTCTTTCCCTCCTGCTCCCACCGTTCTCATGACATTCACTGGAATTCAACGCTCTCAACCACCACCGTTAATGATCTTCTTGCCTATTATGGAAGGCAAGCGCAACTGGAAACTGACAGACTGACATCACACTGCTTCAGGCATGGTGGTCTTCAGTACTGGTTTGCTCTTGCACCGGTTTTCAGAAGGTGGCCACTTCATCAGTGCCAGTGGTGGGGTGGGTGGGCACCTGGAGAAAATGTGAGTCTACACCGTTATCTCATCCACATTCCCAAGGCTCTCACAATATTCCAGCCATCTACACTCCTCAAATATGCTATGGATATGCTGATCACCACAGAAACAAACTATGGCGACTCACTTGCCCCGGTTCACATTGACAACTTAGAGTCTCAAAATGGAGCGATGTCGCAACTCAAAGCAATGACTGCAGAAGAAGCCCGCTCTCAGTTTGGCCACCTGGGTGAATACATGGGCCGTTTTGAGGAACGCATGGGCCGGTATGAGGAACACATGCACCACTTCAGGCATGGGCTCCGAAGCATTGATGACAGATTTGCTTCATTCCAAGTCTCACTGGATCAACTCAGGCACACGATAGGCTATCTTATTCCTCCTCACCCTGTTGCCTTCCACCACCATGTTACTGGTATGTCTGCTCAGTAATGGATCATACGTCCCTAACAGTTCAGCCAGGAGGACCCACTCAGTCAATGTGGCCACAGCCAACCTTACCCAGTGCTGCTCCCCCCCTTCCCCCCCCGGCCCCGTCGCTTCCTCTCCACTTGCCCAGTCTCTATCCCACCCTCCATCAGGCTCCAGTCGGCCCCAGGAGCACCACGATGATGATGGCCGACCCGCTCCGGGTGCTGAGCACACCACCATTCCCCCAGTCCGCACACTTAAGGATGCCATTAAACAATGGCTGCATGGGGATGAGAATGAGCTCCGAGTGCCACTGAAGAACTGGAAGCGGGAATGGTACACTGGCAAGCACTCGAGCACACATGGAGTGACATATGGCAAGCACCGTCGTGTTGGCCAGAAATATGATGAGTCTGTAGTCTCTTCCTTCTCTTCTCCTTTTGGTGACTAAATATCCACTAACACTAACACTTCCCCACTGTACAGAATGGGTGAGGCGGAGTTCCTGAAACACTATGGACTGAAGATGAGCGACAATTTCGGTACTGCACTTGAAAAGATTGGAGTGGAAGGGAAAAGAGACGGCACCATCAAGAGTCGTAAGAGTGGAAAATTACACCACTGAATGTACCTAAGTGTCATTTCACAATGATTATATTGCTCTTCCCAGTCAGATCACACATACCATTCGCGAGAGATCAGCGAAGAGATCTGTGCATGGCTAGAAAACCTCACGGCCCATACATCCTCTGAAAACCATCCGTTGGAGACGGGACCGACAGTGTCCGAAAGCGCTCGAGTAGGAAAACCCAGGGGATATTTTTGCTGATTTTTGTATCGTTTTCTCCCGGGGCCGACAAAGACATTCGCGAAATATCAGCGAGAGAATTCGGGCACGGCCAGGGAATCTCACGGCCCATGCCTCTCTCAAAACTCATCCGTTGGGGACGTGACCGGTGGCGTCCGAAAGCCCTCGAGTAGGGGATTCCAATGAATATTTTCGTCGATTTTTATCGTCGGTTTTCCTTCCTCAATGGTGGACAAAGACATTCGCGAAAAATCAGCGAGAAAATCCGGGCATGGCTAGGAAATCTCACGGCGCGTACCTGGCTCAAAAACCATCTGTTGGGGACGTGACTGATGGCATCCGAAAGCACTCCAGTAGGGGATTCCAATAGATATTTTCGTCGATTTCCATCGTCGGTTTGCTCCCATGGTGGACAAAGACATTCGCGAAAAATCAGTGAGAAAATCCGGGAATGGCTAGGAAATCTCATGGCGCGTACCTGGCTCAAAAACCAACCGTTGGGGACGGGACCGATGGTATCTGAAAGCGTTCGAGCAGGGTAACCCAGTGGGAAATTTCACCGAATTTTTGTCATCGCTTTCTACTGGACTGGAGGTCGACAAAGACGCTCACGGAAAATGAGCAAAAAAAAAAATCCAGGCACGGATAGTAACATCTCACCGTATGACTCAAAAACCATCCATTCGAGAGCGGGGCTCGAGTCGAGCAGAATGGGATCGACGACGACGGCGGCGGCGAAGCGTCAGAAAGGGGCCGTGCGCGCAATTTGCATGTTCTCCCAACCGCTCCTCCAAATGGGACGGCACGGCCCACGAGCGAATCCAACGCCATCAGCTTTGTCCGAAACCGCGAGGATGGGATGTTGTGGGCGAGGGAGATACAGCACGTTCGGGGAGCGGGGGAGGGGATGGCTACAGCCCAGCCCTGGGGAACGGCAGAGATCGATCGTCAGTGAGAGAAAAAACAAAAAAAAAAAAAAGGTAATGGAGAAAGGGAAAGAAAGAGTGCACCGCACTCACTTGTCTTCACTCTCGTGCTGCCGCAAGTACTTACTCCGTCAGTGAGGCGAGGCCAGGCGCAGGCGGCATGAGCTGGTGAGCGGAGCTGGCCGTGGCCGTGCATTCTGCAACGAGAACGTGACTGCAACGTGACCGTGAAGATTGAATATTGGTTGGTGGGGGGCCTCGACGATGGATGTCAGTCGAGGGGGAGTTCTGCTACCACAGCGAACACCCGGCACGGGCCTAAACCTTCACGCGGTGCCCCTGTTTAAAACTAATTAGGCCTCTAACATCTGAAGGGAGGATGACGTGGCCACCGTGGTAATGCCAATCAACCGCAACCCCATAAGCCCAGAGCCGCACTGGCTGGAGAGATGCAAGAGCATGGGTGCATGTCCCGCCGTCAAGCCAACCCTTCCTTTTTCTTCTCACCACTACCTTTTTGGGATGACGAGCGCGACAGTGGCAACGCCAATGGTGACCTCCGTAAGCCCAGACGGGACTGGCCAGAGGACTGTGGGTTCAAGTCCCACCGTCACCCCAACCCTTCCTTCTTTTTCTCTTCTCCACTACCTTTTGGGTTGGTGAGGTGCAATAGTAGTAGCGCCAATGGTAGCCTCCATAAGTCCATGGGCAGGCCGGAGGAGTGCAGGTTCAAGTCCTGCCATCACCCCAACACCCTTCCGATTCATCTTTCTCTCCACTACCTCTTAGTGATGAGGCGCGATAGTGGTAGCGCCAACGATAGCCCCATATGCCGACAAAAAGTTGACTGCAAGGAATGCAGGTTCAAGTCCTGCTGTCACCCCAACACTTTCATTTCTCTCCACTACCCTTTCTACCAAAGGCCTATCTGCCACATGCCTTTATTCAACAAGCATGAGCAAGATGCCACCAACACCCATCGCCTTTCGCTGCCACTGGAACATTCACCAGCCTACCGTGACATAAACCCGTGAAAGCACCCTCCAACTCACCCACCCGCAAGAACCGCGCACTCAAACATTGACTTAACCATAGGCACACAGCAGCAAAACATGCGACCCCAACACTGGGGGTCGCGTGTCCTTTTCTTTGGCTCTATACAACCTCTTCCCACCTCCATTCTCCCTCACCCGTTGTTCAATCTCAGTGCAGGGGTCGCATGCCCCTTTATGTGTTATTGTTTCATCTCACTTTATTCTCCTTCACACCATTGATTACTCGATGTCTCATACTTCCTAGGTCACACAAATTCCTTTCTTCACATCCTTATGTTCTCCAAACTTTTTTCACCCGAGTCACTATAGTACGGCATATGCCGATAGGCACGGTTACGTACTTTAAAATGAATACATCCATCCATCCATTGGTTGGTGGGGGGGGAGGGAGAGAGCAAGGAAGGGGAGAAAGCCGAAATCGAACCAAACGAAGAAACGTGACAGGAGCTGGCAGGTGATTTGAATTTTGGGGATGCGAAATAATGAATGGCGGAAAGGGCCGGGTTACATGGGTCCATATGGGGAAACACCCAAAAAAAAAATCCCAACGGAAGCAAACCAGCCCACCACGGCACGGACCGAATGAATCCATCCATCCGTTTCGGGCTCAGGTTTGGATCCGGATCCTTAAATTCCGAGATACAAGTTTTGATGATAAAATCCTCATGCAGGATTTTAGATAACCTGGGACCCTAATCCTGTCACGGAAAATCTTACCCCTTGCCAAGATTTTCCACGAAATCCTCACATCTGCATGATTTTGTCATGGAATCTTTTCCCTCAGTGTGATGTTGGGTTTATTGTACTTAGGTGTCATCTTTCGCTCGCTAGTTTAACGACGTTGCGGTCGGGCCATACTACATTTTGCCCCAGTCTGAGGAGCGAAGTAAATCCTCGCTTTTCATGGTACTCTGAAGATCAATCCATGTAAGCATGCCTCCTGCATCGTGACAAGCTCAGCCTTTCTGTTATAGACTCCCCATTGGCGTCGCACGTACCCTTCCAAAGCTCAGGACCTTCTGCAACCCAAGTTAGCGTCTAATGCTGCCCCACCACTGACAGTATATATACATCGGTCAAGTCATCTCCTTCAATCCCTACTGTGCTCTCGCCTTGTACCACCTCACTTATCCTGACTGCGTCTGGGAGCGGGGACTCTACACCCCTGACTGTTGAAGTATCAGGTGGCCAGCCTCAGGATGAATCCATGATAGATGCAACTCAAGAGGGTCAGATGAAAACGAAATCACTGGGGCTTCCTTTGCACGCCGTGACTTCGAGCGATATTCCTCAATCAAGTACTTGGACTCCATTTGTGTCTGCAAGTCCCGAATGCGCACACTATGTACCAATCACAGATACAGATTCCTTGCAGAAGGGAGTCGCGAAATTTCTCTCAACCGCTGCGGGCATTTCATCGAATCCCACCTCACTCCAAGACTCACTGATCCCTTCAATAGCTGTGATCAGGGATTTGCACCTTCCCCTCTTCTGATGCAGTGCCCTCCCAGTCATCTGATTTAGGCGTCATCTGCATCCCTGGAGTGGGTCCACTCACCTCTGCGAAGTTAACTGCTGGGATGGGACCGTCGGTAGAGCCATCGTCCGACTTGGCTCATCCCTGTGAACCAAGTCAAGAGCATCCTACCCAAGCCGTAACATCTACTGTGCCCGGGGAGAACAGTGACACTATAGCGCACGCAGACGTCATCATTGGAGTCAAATGCAAGTAATGTGCGACCACCAATAGAAATGCCATCCATCACATCAGAATTCCAAGATCCTTCAGCTGAGGATCAGTCGAATTCTGTCGTTCGTGGTGAATCAATCCCACACGGGAAGGACGTAGCAATTACTGAGGCTGACAACCAATCCCTCCTGAAGGTGACGGAGCGTTCTGAAGCTGGGGTACAGACGATCGAAAAAACTGTCTCCCATCTATCCGTTCAGACGGCCGCGAGTGCACGATTTACAGGGGATGCTTGTATTCAAACGGAGCCTGGGCCAATCAAGGAGAATCCCATCGATGTCGCCGCGCTAATGGAAGAACTCCGCCAAGTTAAATCGGATCATGAAGCAGCATTGGGCCAACTAAGAAGAACTCACTTGAACGAGCTAGCAGAGAGGGATGCGGAGCTTGAACATCAGAGACTCGGCGATGAAGAGAAACTTGCAGCGGTCACAATGGAGCTCGAACAACTTCGACCTGCTTTGAAAGGGAAAGATGACGAACTTGGACAACAACGAAAGGAGCACGCAGAACGTATTGCGAAGCTTGAGGAGATCGAAACGCGGAAGATCGAAGCTTTGGCAGCCCAATTCCCTACTGCGTCAAAGTTGCTCATCACTGCTTATATTCGTCTGGAGTGTCTTGGGAAGCGCAAGCGTGAGGACCTGGATGGCGGCAAAGTGGTTCGGCTGAAGGATCGACCAACTCTTTAACTATATGTTCGTACATTAGTCGCATACTATTTATTCTTTATTTCCTACAGTATGGGGTATAATTCTTATCCCACAATCGATCAAGCACGTATTCCCGTCACATTATCAGTGCCACTCATCCGACTATCCTACCGTACTCGTCTTGGTCCCGTTCAGCGTGGGTGAATCATTCCACCATTGTCCCACCTCCAGCATTTACACGAGCCTGAAACGCGTCACTTCGCTCAACCCTCCTCCATGCACCAACCTCCCTTCCCAAATCAACCAACATCTTCCAAATAGCATTACCCACATCTCCGCCCTCCTTCCCGCATCCAATCTCAAGTTCCTTCCGAGCACGCGTGAGGACTTGAACGGCTAGATGAATCCTGTCTATACCCCTAGGTATCCGTGACCAGCTATCACCCGACCCAAATTCAGAACTGTCCTCAACTTGGTCTTCGCTTCCAGACGAGCTCGAAGGTGGCATATCAGGAGAGACATCCACACAAAGCAATTTCCCCAACTCAGCAAGCGCCACACCCCTAACAGGATGTCCGAGCGCAAACACCCTGTCATCACAAACGCCGCTGACAACACAAGCAGCCGCACGACACGTTTCATCTACTTTTGTATCACGAGATGCCTGTTCTTTCAAAGATTTGGGTTCTGGGAGAGATGCAAGCTCGTGGATTAGCAAAGCTACGTGAAGTCGAGAGAGTTCTAGGAGGGGGTGCGAAGACTTGTGAAGTGGGTATGGTGCGAGGGCAGCTTGGGAACTTGCAGTGTACCTGATAGCTTTCGGAGGGTCTTGTGTGATCGAAGATAGCCTCGTCAACAAGATGGCTATCTAATGAGGGGATGGCGTACCTGAGAACTCGAATCTTCTCGCTTTCTGGAGAGCTTCGTGTGAGACGTCCAGAGCGTCATAAAACTTGGTTGAGTCAACGACAAGACTGGTTCCACACGCTCCGCACGAAACGACACCCTTCAATAACCGACTCTCACTCCCTGTAAAAAGCCCGAACGTAAAACAAAGCATCATTCACCAGGACAATATGACTTACCATAAGCAAACCCTGTGAGTGTGTTGCATCGGGAACAATGCAAGCTTTCCCTTGGATCCGGGGGACTCGAATCGCTCAAGTACCCGACGCACGCTTCACAGGTGCAATCGAACAAGTAACCTTCTTTCAATTCACGTAATCTTACGGGTGTAGGTTGCGAAATGTCAATGTAAGAGGCAAGAATCTGCGAGCGACAATGATGGCGAAATCAGATTCTGAGATGATCAGCGGCAGGGATCGTGTGCGAACCTGTTCCCCAGGAGCAATAGGTCGAAGGGCGATGACCTCGGCCTTCTTAACTGCGTTTGATCTCGATTCCGTCGGAAATACAATAACGGCGTTCGGCCGGCACGAATGATTGATCAACGCAATGAGTGGCGATACGAATACTCCGATCGGAGAAAGCGTCGGCGTTGTCAGCGTCACGGAGTTCGTTGTGAACTACCGTATTGATCACGTAGCAGGTGCGTGTAAATTTTTTTCAATGACCAAAAGTACGGAATACAGGAATACAGGAAACGGCGCACCTTTGACAAGATGTCCACAAAATCGCGAGGAGAATCAATTCCGAAGCGCCTCAGGGTCCCACTTGAGCCAAATGCCTCTTCTTCATCAGTGCCGAGGTAGACAGCCAGTGCATGACCAAAATTTGTGAGGGTCTTATGAGCTGGAGAAGTCGGCGAAAATTTGGTCCGATCTACCAAATCATCGACGTAAGGATTTTCTTCCAAGAGAACACAGCTTTGGACGCACTTGATTGCATTTGAAACACTTCTTGAGACTTCACATTGAGTCAGTATCATCGATAGAGATGGAGCGTGGAGCACGCACCCATGCGCTCAATAACCCTGCTTTCCCCATCAGCCAAAGTAACCTGGCCAGTCCCCGTACAGCGTCGTTGGGCAAAGGCAAAGAGTCCGGGCGCTCTTCATCCGCGGAGTCATTTGCCGAGGCTCTCCACCTCCGGATGGCTTGACATTCTTCTTTGTGGAGTTTCCAATCATTTTTTTGACAAAACTAGAAGAAGTACCAAAAAAAAAACAACGCCATGATGACATACGATCTGAGTAATCTAGTAATTTAATTTAGTGGAAAATGTGTATTGACGCACTGCACTATCGTACCAAATGACTTTACAGTCGCTACACCGTTTGAGTTTGCTCGGATCTGACTCATTGCTGCAGTATGTGCAACAAGCTGATAGATAATTCGTCGAAATGGAATGAACGTGTGGAGCCGCCGAGAATAGCACGGATCCTACATGAATCCGTCAGTGGCGTCATTGTAATGTTCTCCACGTCGCATGTAATCTTCGACTCACCTGGGGCGTAACCTATCGCTGCATTTCTGGACACGTACAGACCCCTTCCAACGTTCTTGGCTGCACGTATCTCTACGTTGGGTGGAAGATCTTTGAACATCCCAGGATTGATCTTCACCAGATTGGCTTCGTTGAGCTTGACATCCTCAGTTGGTGACAGCGCCCCCGACGATTGCACATCCACCACCGAGGACGCCCGCTGGGGTTCATCGGACCATCCGGGTGATCCATGGGCAGGACGAGAAGGACTGGGCTTCAGTCGTTGCTGTCGAGCCCTCTGTAAATCTGAGAAACTCATGAGGCGTCAAAGACGAATTCTTTCCTCTCTCTCAAGCCAAAATTCCCACGGGGTGATGTTTAAGATCGAACGATATTCCCACGCCTTAGCACCTAAATAAAGCTACAATGGACTTAGGCAGGTTACCCTCTATCAGAATAACTTGACGGAAACTGCACTACAATGGGTGAGAGAAAAGGGTCTGGGATCATGGCTGTGAAAGGTTTCGGTCATCAAGTTTTAAGAGATGGGCCAGTTGTGAGGAACAAGCTGGACCCATTCCTTGTTCATGCATGGTCTGGCTCGTGATCATGATGTTACAGCCTGTTCGAACACCATGCATGATGTCGCCAAAGGGCTGGATCGGAAAGCTTGCTCCGGCATTCATTGTGCTTCCTGCCACTGAAACCTCCGTGTACGGTTGGACTGACCAAGAGTGGATAACGTACCCTATCGTACCGTTTCTGGTTCCTTGCTGCTTCTTTGAGTCTTCTGGGGGTTGACGCTTCCAGACGACCAAGTATTGACCTTCTTCTACATAATAGACTCAGAGCTCCATGGAAGAAACCCGTTTCTTCCCGGACACCATCAGAACGCGTCCAAGTGGCAGGAGAACCAAGAGGCATATTAAAATTTTCAACTTTGCGTTGTTCCTGCATCCATCCATTATATCGCGGAACACAGAGCAGAATTACCCTTTGGTTCTTCTCTAGCTTTGACTAGGAATCTGTTGAGGAAGAAAGGTCCGTTCTGTGACGTAAATTCTAGCTGAGGAAACGAAGCTTACACAAAAGAAGGTTTCTTGGCAGAATGCTCACCAACTGGGCAGGACTCCAGCCTCTCTATGACTTCGTAATAATCACACCAACGTCCGATAGATGATTCATCAGGGTCCTTTTTGATTTGATGATTGCACGTTTTCATTTGACGCTGGAACGTGGCATGAGCTACCTATACCTACACACGCTCACACCTCATGCGCACACCCGATTTCTGAATTTCCAATATCATCAGGCCGAACGGCATTCCATGATTATATGCGAGGAATTATCGGGGATGTATGTATACAACTCGGCCGTTACATGTAAGTTTCTCATATGTAAGGATTGGAATATACATAAAGCAGCGGCGTGCACGCATTGCCATGTGTGAATTTGAGCTTTCGGGCATGAGAAGTCCGTCGTTGATCGATCGCCTTGCCGCCCTTCCGAAAGACGGGCGACAATTCATTGCCTGCAAGAACACCCTCTGTTTCGGTTTGGCCCGTTTTATATATCATCCAAAAGCCATTCGCACCCTCGGCCGATGCCAACAGGTAAACGTCCAAATCTCATATTGTGACATGAAGGTCGTAATGAAGTGGGAAAGGGATAAAACAGCACATGGAACGAGATGATACTAAGAACAGATAAGGGGGGCCATTAAACTAGGCAGGCTGAACGGGCGATACTACAAAACTGACGCTCGGGAAGCAACATGAAGGCGAAAAGCAATCGCACGCCAAAGACATCCCAGACTGAAAAAGAAAAATAGGAAGATGATACAGATTCGTCAACTAAGTAAGCAAGCTATCGTAGTTCCCCCATGGATATACAATGCCACGCCACCTGGTGGTGCTGATGCTGGCGTAAAACCCGGCTCCAAGCAGAAAAAAAAAAGCCCAAAAGACGTGAACCCAACCGAGCGGACTTCACAGTGCACGCGGGAAGAGGGACAAAGAAGAAAGAAGAAAAAGCTCCCAGTCCGATTACTCGTACTTCATGCACTCATTCACATATCGACACCACCTTTCGATAACGGGTACGATGGTTCCTTCCCACGATTGGTCACCTAATTCTGGGGTTTCTTCAAAAATGTACATGTTGCAATGTGTTTTCTGGCCTGAAACCGAGGAGAAGATAAATGATCAATAGAACTCCCGCCATGTGGATTTACAATCCATTGTGAGAATGAGACACACAAAGAAGGGTTGTCTCAAAAAGCACAAGGAAAAAAAAAGAGAACTTACAATCTGTACATTCCTTCGACAGGGTCTCCAAAGGCGACAACTCAATTTGGATCAATCCTGTCCATCAAGCACCAAGTGATGAAAAGCACAAACCATCAACAAAAAGCATCGAATATGCAACAAGAAATAAGTAACAAAACAACAACAAAACTCACTGGCAAGTTTTGCTGAAAATCGGCACTTTTTAGACTTGGTGATATCCTCCTTAAGCGTAAGACCATCCATTCGATCAGCATCTAACACTAATCCACCAGGCCAACATCCTCTAAGTGTAACCTTCTTCGAACGATGTGTCTTTTGCCAATTTACAACAATATTGGTATACACGTTCGTTGAGTAACCAATTTTGATTGTGTATGTCGTCGTAGGTGTGGACGTAGGCTCTGGTTAGAAAGAGCATAGAGGCGCAACGGGAATGGGTGTGAGTTTGAGTGGGGAACAAGATAAGATTGTCAAACACGTACCTCGAATTTCGACGGCGTAAACGTACCCCCGGTAATCCGAATCGAAAGGTGGTCTCGTCGCTTCCCGTGTGAGGCGTCTTCTCGTCTCACAATCCAACGTCGCAGGGAGCCATCCACTCAAAGCTGCCAAAAGTGGGTGATGCCATATACGGAAGCAAAATGATAAGCAAAAATCTTAAGCCGATAATCATATCATAGACCAGGGACTTCAGAAGGAAAGGGAGCGAGGTTGGTAGGTTGGTCGGGGATGGGGGCGTCGTGCGTCTTGGATAGGTACAAAAGGGACGCAAAAAAGGGACAAGGAGGGAAGGCAAGGAGGGAGGGAAGCGAAGAAGCACAGTACCTGGGCAATGCCGCAGGTGGCAGGCGGCAAGTGTCAAGGGTGGAATAGGGTAGGGATTGTGGCGGGGACAGGCGATATGTAAAACTGGACCTCATCCACGCACCATCAGACACAGCCTTGGCATGATTACATTCCGTTATCGTGAGATGTTCCGAACATTTCCTTATGAGGGTTTCTGGGGGCAAATACCCTTTTGCTCGTGCATGTTGGAAACAATGTAATGGCCATGGCAATAATGATGATGACGAAGGGATCTGAGCTTGTTCTACTTCCGTCTTGACGACATTAGGATCGACAAGATCGGGAGAAGTACCGGTCTGTCGTCGGAGTTCAGAGCCGATATCTCCTTGATTTTCTATCTTATACGAGGAAGGATTGGCACCGGGAGGGCGGGACCGCCCAAATTGAGACCAAGAGCATTTGATGAAGAAACCGGAGGTTGCGGAGGCACGGGGAACTTGCCTGGGCACCGGCAAGGGTTGCCCAGTTTTGTCAATGCTGAACAAGGCACAAAAGCAACGGAACCAGATGACGATGACGATGGGGGGGGCGATCGCCTCAACGCCTCATTTGAATCAAGATTGTTCTTCGTGGTCTCCTGCCCCTCAAGTACGTTCACATCAACAGGGTCAGTTGGAATAGCCTGACCAATAGAGGGAGATGATGCATTAGCGGCCCTATTAGAAGTAGACACGGGTGAGACGCGAGGCAAGTCATTCAGATTCACATTGTTGACTGTATTAGATGTCAATGTGATTGAGGCGTGGTCTTGTTCTTGTCCAACTACTGGTACCGGTAGTTCAAGGCGGTGAGAAGGCCGTTCCGGTTCTTTCCCTTTTGAGTTAGAGTGAATCGTACGACTCGGTGAAGAATAAATGGACGGAAGATTAGGGTATTCGGAGATGATTGAACCGGTTTCTTTTGTGATGGTATGATGGACAATATCCAAATGAAATGGTTTTTTCGATGGTTCTTCATTGCATACGGGTGAGGTGACTTTCACGAATATTACTGGCTTTGCCTGAGCGCTGGTCGTGATAGCGATCGTTGGTGAGCCGGATGCAGCACGGCCAGCACTGGTTTGGGAGACACTATGGGCGCCCGCGGCGAGAGCTTTTGCCCTCCGACGTGCTTCACGCAACGCATGGAACTGACGAAGGAACTCTGCTTCTGAGTGCTGCGCAGCGGCCTTGCGCTCGTCGTCGGAAAGGAGTGGCACAGTTTCCCGGCGGTCTAATGAGAATACATAGGAGGAAGGTATGTTGTGGTGCTGCTTCAGCATCGGCTTTCAACAAACGGTAATGCGGTAAATAATGAGATATTTTGATGCGGTATTTAGATGGAGGTAAGAGAGAGCTTTCTGAGCTGAGCAGCCGTAGCGGAGCCAGGGTCAACGAACAGGTTGTCAAAGTGATCGTGGGAGTGTGGGAGCAAGGGCTGCTGCGCTTCTGCAGAGTCACACACAGGGTGTATAAATAACCAATGAGGTGTATCCCAACCTGAGGAAGAATGTTGGTGAGCGATAGACGCGGCCGGCAAGCGCGCGCGGACTGACCAAAACGAGCCAAATCACCGCGTCTGGAAAGAAAAAGCAAAGAAATTATATTCATATCATGCGATGAGCGACTTTCCATAGCAGGCAGTGAACAGTGGTTTTCCCTTCGCATTAGGCAGGTTCGGTTCTGTTACCCAAAAGTGTTTGAATGCCATATTGGGGTTGTATTATCCAATCCAATCTCCCACTACATAAGTGCTGACTCCTTCGGGGCTGCGAGTCCCTTTCCCCTCCTCATCCGTCGCATCACTCTCCCGACGATCAGACGCGCCCGCGTCAACCGCGGGGCTGCAATCGCCCTCAACAAGGCACTGTCACCTTGAACATCGCCACTCTCCCGCGGCCTATTCTCCAAGCTAGTTCATCCTAACTAGTAGATTTAGATAGGAGTAGGCGTTCATTCCTTGCGGACTTCTTTCTCCTGCTCGACCGTGACGGTGCGATTCGTTATCGCACCGGGGTAGCACAGGCACAACACGCCTATACAACTTGAAACATCCGAATCGAGTCTGAACCCCCCATCCTAATTTAGGACGGGTTGGAACACAGACACCAATCCAACACAACAAACACACACAGCACACTACCAACTAGCAAGTTCTAGTCTCATATAGCGTACTTTAGTCTACGCTCATCTCCCGCATCCTGTTAGACCTGAGTTGGATTCAAAGTGAGTCCAACTGATCTCGGGGAATGAACTCTTCCCACTTCATTTATCACGTCCATGTTCGGGCAACCCCCATTTTTCGCAGGCTGGCCTCCCCTTCCCTCGTGTCCATCTAGCTATCATGCCGGGGCCTTACCCAAGAGCAGCTTCCCCATTTAGCGCCCGGTCGCGAGTAGCCACACCCACCCAATTCAACAACGCCACCTCCGCGTCTATTTCCATTAGCGCCGAGGAAGAGTACCCATTTGCATCTCATCTGGTCACATCCCCTGACTCTCCTCGCTCTTCTCTGTATGGTCACCCCCGCCAGTCGTCTCTGAGCAAGGAACGGCCACAATATAAGGGGAGCTACGTATCCGCTGAGGAACCTAACAGTACAGCCAGCGTCCTCAGAAAACAACAGCGAAATGCCCTTGTATCGAATCACCAGAAGTATGTCACATCGTCTTACTCCCATCCCTCATCATTAGCGCACTCCCGGAACTTCGCAGTAGCCTCGAACTGGGGGATCTCGTCATCACGGTCACTGGGGGGTGAACATCTCATGGATTACCCCTCCCGCTCCCATCGATCAATGTCCCCTTCCCCTTCCCGTCTCTCCATGCACAGCAATCGACCGGGTCGAGACCCTTCCTCGTATTACCCTACTCCACCTCACGACGTAATCCCGAATGATCGTGGCTTTGACACGTATTTACCGCCATTGCCTCTCCGTGCCACCGCCACGAGCGTCGCCCCACGGTCGTTCTCTGCTCCAAGTCGAGGAATTGTTGGTGGACGCCGTGGCATTGGTATCCGAGGGCCAAGTCACCTTAATAACAAATTTGTTGCTGTGGATAAGGGACGAAGTTATAGTTCAATGGATTATAATAACGTCCCTTTCGATGGCGGCGGCGGCGACATTGATTCGGACGAGTATGCAGAAGGGGATCCGTATGATTCAGATGAAGGTGTAGCGAGAAGAGCTCATCCCTTACCTACACCAAGCCCAGGACCCATAACGCGGTTTTCTCCAACGAGATCGTTGATGAATGATTTGGGGGTTGGTGCAGGGACACTCGCCCCCTCTTCACCCCCTGAACACGACGAGCAGCCTACCGCATCATACCTCACTGCTTCACCACTGATGGACACCGCCAACGAAGAGACGAATCAACAAACCACTTCACTTCTACAATCAAGACCACCTCCGAGTCGCGAACTCTCAAGAGGAACGCTTTTCCCTCGAACACCAGCCAACCGACCATTCCCACCAGGTCAATATCCCCGCGTCCCCGTTGCTCATCTTCCCGTGCCTCCATCACCATCGAGTACATCTCACAGCACTGATTCAGAACAAGGAATACGGGGGCCGATGTTCAATATGCCTGGATTAGACATTCGAGAGAAGGATGATCCGTTCAAGGAGATCATTCTTGAGGATGAAGATCAGCGTGGTAGACCAAAGCATGCCAGGAAGGGAGGACAGTCTTCTTCAAGGAAGAAGAAAGGAGGTAGTTATGATAAAGGGCTAAAATCGGAAAAGATAGGGGCCAATCGGGAAAAGAGTACGGTTAGACAAGGAAGGGTGTGGCACGAAGAAATTGTCGAGGCGGACTCGACTATGCCCAACACGCCCTTATCCACTATGACGAGAGCGAGAGCGGGGTTGTCGTTTGTCGGTGAAGACGGATCATACATACCGAGTCATCATGGGAAGAACAAGTCGCTGCGACTCGGAGCGGCTCCGTTTGGTCATGATGAGTATACGTAAGTCTGCTTTCCCCTCGGTTAGTTCATGTAGGTGTTGATTAGTTGTCCCGGGTGATCCCTCTAGCCCATCATGTACGGATGGTCTGCGGAGGTCATGGCAATCATTCAAGATCAGCCTGCGATTTGGTATGTTCCGGACAAGAAAGCGACTTAAGAAATCCGCGGGACTTTCTTGATCGCTAGTACCTCCATGATATGATTCCCCCCTATCCTCGCTTTACATTCCTCCGTTCCAATAGTGTTATCGTAAGTCTCAATCGTGCGCTTGCGCCGGTTGGTTCTTGGGGGCTTGTCCTTTCGTCTCTCCGTTCGTTGGTTGCCTGCCCCAGTCCTCTTCCCTCCCTGATTGTTTGTGCTTCGATTTCGATCCATCCATCTACCCCCCAACCCACTCTGATTCCACGAATTTACATTCCCCTCTTTCCCTGATTCACGTCTTCCTTCGCATATGTATCTCTCCCCCTGATATGATTACTCTCCTGTTCTCATCTTCCCTCCTCCAAAAAAGGACAATTCCCTTTCACCTTCTCATTCTCCCTTCATGAACTTGATGACTTTGTCCCGGAAACGACTTCTCTTTCTTGTTCCAATCACCTTCGGTTCTACCCCACTGTTTTGCCTTTCGTACATGTTAAAGGCCTTTTTTTGCTACCCTCATCTGTCTCTTTGTACCTTGTTCATTCTTTCCATGACATTTACCACCTTTCTTCCCTGGGATTGTTTCATTGTGACTTTTTCTTTCCCTTTTCATTCCAACCATAACCACCATCCACGCGCACACACATTACACACATACAGATACACAGCAGCATGGCAATGGCAGTGTTCGCTTGAACTTCCATCTTTCTTTCTATACACTTTTTCGACTTTCTTTCCCGTGTGCGATTTTTTTTTTACTTCCCCAATTTCCATTTTTCCCTCTCCGCCTTCTTCATCCCCACAACCTGACGCACTGACTTTTTTCTTATGACGAGCAGCGCGATGTGTATCATACGTGTTGTAGCATACCCCCCAACTCTTGTTTCTCGTGTTTCACTTTCATTCCTCCTCGTTCTTTGTCCTTTTCCCCCATTTGGTGCTCCATGCGTGTCTAGTTGAGTCTGGATTTTGAACGACTTGCTGTACGTTCAAACAATACTATGGTACTTTTTGAGGAGGTCATGAATTGCAAGGGAAAGGCGTGGCATTCGTGGGGAGTCCGGAAGTTGAGCCGGTGTGATATGCATGAGCCTTTGGATAAGGCGTGAGGCAGGTTCATGTTTCAAATTCCCAGCCTATCTATGTGGATGTCAACTCTTTCCACCGCTTTGCCGATAAGAACGGAGTGAAATCCCGGCCGGGCTCACACCGGACCCAACCCTCTGAGATATATATTCTTCAACTAGATCCTCAAAGAAACACTCATTAAGGTACGGTGTGTCTGGAATAATGAACCTACAAGATATGCATCATGATGATGGATTGTTCCAGGGACGATGTGTTGCCGCGCCAGGACTTCATGTCCTGCCGAAATTGCTCAAAGAAGCTCGGATGCGGAACAGAGGTGTCCCCCCCTCCTGTCCGAACCCCCGTTCCGGGATCCGGCACCCGGCACATGCGCAAGTGACCGCCTGGGGGTTCCGTGTACAAATAGGAGCGATTGTCCAGTCCACTCGATCTGGGGGGAACGGAACGATGAAAATATGAAAAAAGACCAATCACATGTCTCAAGCTCAGTGAACAAAGCTCCTAGCCTGGATGAAGTGTGTGAGATCGTCCAGAATGTTTGAAAGGTCCAGGCCAGTCAGTGCCAGAGGGGCAGGTCACCATTAAGGAGCGCACGTAGGACGAATGGTTTCGGAGTATGCCCTGAGAGCACGTACGCCCAGCGGTTCAACTATGTAGCAGTGTGGGGAACTGGATTTGAGGATAGGAGGAATCGAAGACGGTCGGACACGCTCCGAGACAAAGATCAATAGTGCTCTAAAGCAGGGAAGATGGGACCATGCGGGTATCAGGGCTCTTAGAAGCAAGTGCACGGAGCACATGAGAAGAGAACGCGAGGCAAGCAGACGAGAACCCAATTGAAAGAGATGACACCGGCAACACAAATTCCGTATATCCGTAAGTGATGACTCTATGGTTTTCCTTGACGGAGGAAGCTAGAACGAGTATCCCCTCACTTGGCGCTCTCACAAAGTTCGAATCTCTATCATTATAAACAAGTAAATGAAACCGCCCAGGCATACAGCTTTAACTTCGACTCGCACTTTCCCACCATATTGCTGCGCAATCAGGCGGTATGTCCTCCTAGTGAGAACAGCCGGAATCGATCGGGCGCAATTCCAATCTGCGCGCGGGACCCATACAACAAAAGAGCCTGAGACACAAAGACAGAAACACACAAACGGAGTAAGAAAGCAGGGACAAAGACATTGGGAAAGCGATGTGACGGAGCCCTCCCTGGTGACAAAACATCAACTGGGAAAAAATAATATTCTGTCCGATAGGCGGTGGAATCAGTGATCCGCTACGTCAAGCTCCTCACGAGTGCCTATCCAGCAACCTTCGATCCATGCTTTACAGCTTTTGCTCGTTCCAGTCATGGATAGTACCGATCTTGTGAGGGGTCGGACGCTATGATCTTATTAGTATCTGTACTGTATCAATAGAAGAATGAAGGTGTACCTCTCCTTCTAAGGTCATCCTGACCTTGTAATTTCTCGGGCACGAACAGCTTTTTGATGTGCAGCCTCCCAGATGGCAGTCGACGGTCTAGTATACTAGAAACCAACGATGATGCACGCAGTGGAGTACTACGTAATCCATGATCCGTCGGGCCCTTGGTAGTAGTAGCACGTACAATTGCTCCAGCTGCCCTGACTCTGAAAGAGGAACTGACACCTGAGCACTAAAAATAATCGGTCGTGTACAATAGGTGAACTCCTCACATCAATATCCTCTCCCTTGCGAGATTTGCCTGCCATTGCTTCAAGGTGGTCAAGAAAACCGTCCAAAATTATGGAGAAAATTCTTTCCACCACTACAGTAGTACGCAATCAGAACGAGATCCATATAGAGAAATGTTATGTCACTCGCCAGGCATCATACCTGAGAGGAACTTTGACCTGTAGATTTTTCGCCATCATATTTGAAAAACTGGAAACTTTCTAGGTCCGTCAAGAGGTGGTTGCGGATTAAGGCCAAAATTTGCGATAATAAACGAACGCGGCTGATTTTCAGCATGCTGTTGTTAGTATAGATGAGGGCAGCTGAGCTCACCCTCCAGACTTGTGCCTCATCCGCGTTATTGCGACCACCTAAAGAACTCCACCATATAGGGGGGAAAGCTTTTGCTTTATCTCTCCACTGCAACTTATGGAAGTTCCATCTATGTGAGCTTCTGGTTTGTCAATGAGGTGGCCTTAGAATAGTTGACGAATAGGAATGTGCCACTATAATGAACAAAACCGCCACACTGAAACGAACAAATAATCATTAGAGAACAACTTACCGCGCGTTGACATTCTACGTGGAAGGTCCCACCTCATGTCCTTGCGCTTTCATGGCGTTCGCGTCATCCGTCTGCAATTGCATCATGAACAAATCGCCCAGGTGCTCTATTGTGCTCGATAGCGATGGGGAGTTTGGAGATATGAAGTTGTTGCCATTGTCAGGTATGTAGGGGGCTCGGCACTACCTGGCTCCTAGCTCGTGTTCTGCGTGTTACTGCACGGGTACGGCACCTGACTCGCTGTGCCGAACGTCGCTTCGTTCCAGGAGTTGTGGTGGGGCCTGGGCACCGAGTGAGTTGACTCCACCGCGACTCCTGGAACGAAGCGACATTCAGCGTGGCGAGTCAGGCACCATACCCGTTCAGTAACACACAGAACACGAACCAGGAGCCAGGCAATGCCGAGCCCCCCTACATACTTGACAACGGCAACAACTTCACGGAGAACAACTTCATATCTCCAAGCTCCCCATCGCTGTCAAGCACGATAGACCACCTAAGCGATCTATCCATGATGCAATTGCAGACGGACTACGCGAACGCTGTGAAAGCGCAAGGACATGAGGCGGGACCATCCGCGTAGAATGTCAAGTTGTTCTCTAATGATTATTTGTTCATTTCACGCACATACTTGCTTCAAGACATCAGAAACGAGATGCGTCAGTATTCTGAGGCACCCTATAGACGTCTAGCATTATAGCAGCAAGTCCCTCAATATAGCGATGTCCGGGGTCGTTTTCTGCTGGACATTGGTGTGGTTTGAATTGTGCGGGACCGAGTCGCATTCAAGGACGCGATTTCGCGCAGAGTTAGCCGAATCAATGAGGGTCGCAACGACAACCGTGATCAAGTTCAATTGGAACCTGCCCCATGACTTGCATTCGGGCGAAAAGAATTGAATTTGGCCAAAACCGGATCGGCTTCCTTAAGAGAAAATGCCCAAGTTCTAAGAGTTGGCAACCTGCTGGAATGATGCCGTCGATAAACAAATCGGTCGGCCATCTGGCAACTACCTGAAGGAAAGGAGAGAGCCAAATAAATGTATGTATTTCTTTACATGGATCACAATTTCGATTCGGTTCATAAAACTGACATTGGTTTTTCCCCTGCATCGAATTGGTCAAAATGATGGCGAGGATGGCATGGATAGTCGGATCAGGAAAAGCGCACGGGAGCTTATTTCCAATTGATATCGGAGCGAAACCTGCTGACTGGACACATCCTCCTCAATCAAAGCGGACTGCAATGACAAACCATCATCGGCCATCGACAAGAATATCACTAAGCCAGTAGGATAAGACGCCCCACTTGCCTTCTATCTGGAAAGTGTAAACATATCCTTTACCCGAGTCCTCGGGCTTAAGAGGCCTCCTCATCAATTCACCTAATTCGTGGTATATCTTGCTGTCTAGATCCACTCGCCGAATCGGGTGGAATCCACGTTGAGTTTCGTAATCAGAACCCAAGTCCGAGCTCCCGTCTTCCACATCCGATTCTTCCAGATAACTGGGGGTTGGGGACTTGCTGACTGTGTGGGTGACCACTGGGTACTACTGACGGTGCACGAATGGCATGTCTGTTTGTTAGGTCAGGCTGGATGGCCGCAAGGGGGAGACGGGTAAAGGAGGCACTTGTCTTCAAGGAGGACAGGCTGTATCCCATAGTGCTGGTGGTTGAACTGGAGAGGCTGCTTGGTGAGGGCATCAGGGGCCCATGACGGTAATCGCTATCCCATGGTGTGCTTCTCAACGTCGTTACTCTCGCTCTAAGATCGTGATCTTGGGGGTCCGAAACGAAGAGCTCTACGAAACGTTCCAGCATTAAGAGCATCTGAAGAGCAAATGCGCGAGCCTTTTCTCTGGTGCCACAGCTGCCTCGGACGTAAGCGACAAACCTGGACATGTCTGTAAAATGTGGGGTGTGTGAAAAGGTGTCGCAGAAGTGGGTAGGGTGAGAGGAGATGCCTGGTTGTGGGACCGTCATCGGGACGCTGTTTGTACTCCTTTGGCCCTGCATGGCCGTTGAGTTCAAGCGATGCCACCCCAGACCTCGGTCCCCCAATGATGCCTATTTGGTTTGTGATCTACCACCGGTCTCATTACGCAGTGAAGTCCCTCGATCTATCTTCGTAACGCACATTGTGCAGGTCACTGCCAGTGAGCGCTGCTGCAGATTCAAAAAATACATAATTAGCACAGCACTGAACGACTGGCCAAGAGAATGACTAGCAAAGGAAATTACTACGTAGCAAAGGAAATAACTTCACATGGCAATGAAAAGTCCAGACCCGTTACAGACAATTGCCAACAAGCACAGGGAATCGCAACAGAGCATCTGAAAACATAGCAACAGAGGGAGTTATTACATACATTCATTGACGTAATCTCCCCATTTCTGAACGACTGGGATAACAACTTCAACCCAGGTCGAAACTCCGCCATGCGGAAACGCATACAATCCGACATGCTTCGTCTTTGCGATGCCTTATTCACAGCAAGGGTGCAATAAGTTACACGAATTAAACGTTGGAAATACTTACAATAATCACACCGCGTCAAATGTTTGTATTGGCTCAGCTCTATCTCTATCAGTTCTGGTCGGGGAAGCGATTAATACCCGGCGGAAAGGGGCGGTGAGCCACTTACTTGAAAGGTGCTGGTAACACTTAATCCGCTCTGTGATCTCTTGCAGATGCTGCCTTAGTCTCGGTCCATCTGAAGAGATGACCGCTTCGATAATGCCGCCTGGCCAGATGGCCCTTAATTCGGCCTTATTTCGTTGATGCGTTTTGTTCCAGCGATCCATCGTCTGTAGCATGTTTTTTGTGTAGCCCAGACTCACAAGAGTATGACCAGAGATGTTATGGTCTAATGATAATTAACTTCAAAGTGGATCGGAGAAATAAATGGAATATTGGTGTGGATTCACCTACTATTTCCATCGCATATATGGAACCGAAGCCGGAATTCGAGGGCGCAGTGGCCATCATCCGTCGCAATTGATCCTGGATACCGTGAGATAAGTGAGAGGGTATCCACTTGTCGATATCTGAACAGCATTAAGTCGGATATGACAGAGGCACCAATAAAAAGGCTAACCATTCGAAACATCGACTCGGAGTGAAGACTTCGGGAGCTGCGTAGCTTCCGTAGAGAACACTCTGCGGCGGTAGAACTTTCCGGGACTACCCTGAACGATGAGGTTGGGTAAGTGAGGGAAGTCTACCGAACTCGCTATGGTGGCTGGACTCGTGCGGGATGGCTTCTCAGGCGAAGCCGTGGTGAACGACTTCAATGGATCCCTCCAAGTGGTCAAGTTAGTGATGGTGTTGGGATCGCCGGAGGTAGTTCCTTTGATGGATGCTGATAGACTAGGTGCCGCAGTTGCCCGGGTAGAGGACTCGGGGGGTGTGATCTCCCGCACCGTTGAGCCATCAATAATGGATCTTACACGCGTCAATCGATCCATTAAAGCAAGTTCGTCCTCCCCTATGGATATGCGAGGTTGAACGCCATCGTCACTGGCTCTGCATGATGTAGCGCTTCCCTCGTTTGGCTCAGCGACAAACAAGGCGAAGAAACGCTCGAACATGTCAAGCATTTCAGTGGCAAATTCCCTTGCCTGCTCTCTTGACACTTGGCTGAACATACAGGATATCAGGGGTACGGTTGTTGATAAAGCAGAGGCACTCACCCTGGCTGTTTCGGCATGGCTTTGTGCTAAGGAGGGATCCTATCCTCTTTTCTCGCTAATCACGATTGACAGACTGAGAACGAACAGCACTGCGTGCTGTGCGTCGCGGGTTTGGTTGGAGTTTAAACAGCTCAGATGCGTGAGGTTGCCTTAATTCAAGACGCCGTATTCTCATGTGCAACCCCGCCAGGATGGAGGGGCTAAATTTAAGAAGTGTTTGGACGGTCGCACCGAACAAGGATGTTGTGGCAGTGCTGCCATGACAATCTCTTGGCCAATTCAATTCCAAACCATGACTCACAAAATGAGTCTCCTTGCTGGAAGCCGACCAAAACAGCACCATCAGAAGGAATAGGATAGCAGCGTGGCCGGTTTGTTCTTCGACTCAAAACTCTTGTTCATCGGACTAGATGTCATCGCTCGATCGTTCCCAAGTTTACAGACACATCGCAATGTGGAGTGACAATTATGTCCCCAGCTCACGAAAACATTGATTGAGTTTTTCATTGCCAGTGCATGTAAGACATCTGGGAGTTGCGATGGAAGATTTGCGAAGGTCGCATCCCACATGAGTCATGGCATGTAATTACTAATTACAGTAGTGCGTCGATAAAGAATCCTGGGGTTGGATAGCGCTGCCAGCATTGTCACGCGGAGAGGAGCTCGTTTCCAGCATATAAGTGATGCTTCTAGACAGCTTGGACTATTGTAAGAATGCTGGACACTCCTCAACTTTAACGATGGTTCGGATAAATTGAGAAGCGGATTCGGCAATGGCCACCTTATCAGGCTTGACACAGCCTCGAAGTGTCAGTTATGGATGAACCTGGGTTTCATGCACGTCGACGAGCGGCGAAGGTGCGTAAAGCAATACCTTTTTTCTGAAATGGCTTCACCGCAGGGGCATAGCTCACATGCCCGAACCTTTAGGAAGACGCATACTATGCGACGGTTGGGAGGGCCGCTTCACACATCAACATCCAACCCCTGAGTAACTACGAGGAGGCTGGAAGCCATAAGCCCATCGGCTATGGTTATGAAGTGCCCTCTTATCGACCGCCTATAAATTTGGGCCCCTCGCAAATCCCTAGCCCAGCCAAAGAAGATGGTGCTAGCCTCAGCCCGCCTCTATCTGCCATTGAACGGACTCTTAAATTCCCATCTCCAACACGTATGAGCCCCCACCTTCAGTTCATGTGCGGTCCTCTACTTCGATATGATACTGTCATTGACGGTGTCTGGCATGGGGCTGTGATGATTGTCACTGCAGACCAAGGCTCTGTGTATTCCCCTTCACCCTACCTTTCCCTGGAGTGGGATCCCAGTAGCCCACTCGTTCCTCCTGCCCTTCGGAAGGACAGGAGGCCCAGGTTATCGAGTGAACCAGCCCCATATGATCCTACCAATATTGGGAGTCTCTCTCCGATGCAACCTGAAGAGTTTTCCAACGGTGCTGACACTCCTAAGTCCCCAAAAACTGTCTATTATTCGAAACAAATCACTGGTGAAGAGATTTGGGTTTATTACGGCACAGCAGGGACATTCACATTCTGGCGATTCATGATTGAAATTCCACTCTCCAGGTATGAGATGGGAGTTTCTTACCAAATCAACAACGGTGCTCGCCTCGAATTCTTTGTGCCAGCAATTGGCCAGAATCTTCGCTGGGCTGTGCATTCGGTCAGTTCACTCTTCCTCGATGCCGACGGATATGTCGTCATTACACGTGACTGGTGCAATGTGAAACTGACCTTCTCATTCTCAGTGCAATGGATTTAGCGCTGGAATCAACCCGGATGATTTCAAAGGTCCTGGGTTTGTCAGTGGCTATGACCCTCTCTGGGTCGATCTCTTAAACAAACATTACGAGAAACCCTTTCATGCTTTGGTCGGAGGCGGTGATCAAATATATTGTGACAAGTAAGCTGTCATCGTTGATAGCTGTGCTACTGCTAAATGCGTTGTTAGAGTGACTCAGGAGCCCGAGATACAAGACTGGATCAACAAGAAACTTGTCACCGATAAAATTAATTACCAATTGACGGACGAAATGCGTTTTGCAATCGATCGATTTTATTTCAGCCATTATTGCCTCATGTTTAGGAGTGGCGCTTTTGCTAGATGTACGAGAACAATGTGAGGGACAAATCCATGTAGGTTCTGACGCACGATATTGATTATTTTCACGCTCGTAGCCCAATGGTAAGTAATTGTGTCGCCAGTTCCGAGGGAATGCACTCCGAGCCGTTTGTCATCTTGGTTGCCATAGGTGAATATGGTAAGCCTGAATCTCGTCACGTTTCGACTTGCTGACCTTAGGTGACCTTCTAGTTGGACGATCACGATCTCATTGATGGTTTTGGAAGTTGTACGTCTTCATATTTTCTATGGGCCCCATCATCGACGTCGCTGCACATTTTCGAAAAGATCCGGCTGATCTACAGTCATCTCCCGTCTTCAACGCAATCGGAGCACGAGGATACTTCTTTTTTCTACTCTTCCAGCAATTTACTGTGGACGCAGTGGACGGATCGTTGGATATGCACCCACATCCTAACAGAGCCCTCATCATGGGCGAGCTTGGCCCCTGGATTCCATCGTGCTCCCATTCGCTGCTGACATATTTGGGACCTCAGGCCCAATTACTTTTGTTGGATTGCCGGTAATGGGTTTTTTGAATCCTTTATAGCGTACTCCGTGTGTTGACAGTCACCTATGGCCAGCGCGGAGCGACGGAAGGAGCGTATTGTGTCCGAGAAGACATATAAGGTTATCCTTGATCGAATAAGAGCTTTACCAACAAGCGTCGAACATTTAGTTCTTTTGCTTGGCGTGCCGATTGCCTATCCCAGAATGAACTTTTTAGAGTAAGTGGCAAATTGATCACCTCGTCGTGCGTTGTGCTCATGACATCGCCCTACTAGGTCTGCCCTAGAATCCAAGCTAAATCCTTTCATTGCTTTAGCTCGCTCAGGATTCGGAATGAGTGGGTTCGTAAACAAGTTCAATAAAGAAGGTGCGTAGTCTCCTGCATCATGTTACCTTAATCTGACCTACTGTTTCAGCTGAGCTTCTGGACGATCTGGTATGTGGACGCTTCGTGTAATGTTTTGAATGATTTATTTGGGGGGCAGAATGACCATTGGACAGCCACGCATCATAAAGTATGGTGTTATATTGAGCTGTATGGCTTCTCATCTGCTGCTGCTCATTGTATTGAAAATAGGCTGAGCGCAATTGGCTGGTTCAAGAACTCCAGAAGGTCGCTTTGTCTCAGAAATTGCGCATCACCTTCCTCAGCGGTGATGTGCATTGTGCTGCCGTTGGATTGTTCAAAAGTCTCGTCAAAAGCAAGAAAGGTCCTGGGGTGGATCCTTACCAAGATCACCGCTATATGCTGAATGTGAGCATCGTTGATCTGCGAAGACGCGCACAGAGCCCCTGACTCTTCCTTCAGGTTGTCACAAGTGCCATTGTCAACACACCTCCACCCGCTGGGGTGTTGAAGATGGTAGGGCTTTTAGGGAAGAAAACCCACAAAACTTTACATTCCGCTCAAACAGATGAAGTGATGGTGCGCATTCTGCTGCTGCCGCTTCCGCACGCAGTGGAGGCTGACATCTGGCTTTCAGGTGCCGTTATTTAAGCAGGACACGGATGGAACTCCATTGAAAGCTAATTTGGTGATGGGAAGACGAAACTGGTGTCAGGTTGATTGGGATGAATCGAGCGGTGATTTGATCTTTGATATTCGTGTAGAGAAGGAGAAAGGTTATGGAACCAGCGTGAGGTGCGTGCTCGCGGATGGCATTAGCATTGGCAATTGATTTATTGGCCAGTTATCCTATTCATGCACCCGCTCCTCGATGGTCCAACACTTAGACCGTGGCTAACGCCATTTGATGTTGATGACTAAGTTATGCGTTCACTCGACATTCGGACTGTTTCCGTAGTACCCATGATACCCAAATTTTCCGCCGAGATGCTCTATCACATCCGCAGCAACCTAAGCGAAAACGATATACTAATACATGATAGCAATGATAATGCGTTATTTTGTTTTTGCTTTTTTCCGCTTAGGTTCATCCTTCCCCTTGACATGAGCCTTTCCCTCGTCTTTGGGAGGTTCGTCTGCCTCTGCTTTGCGCTTTGATTCAACGCTTCCGTTGTTCTTCGACACCCGCGGGACAGCAGCATCATGTATCTTCTGAAAGGTTTTCGTCAATTTTCCGGCGTGCGGACTGGATTCCAGCAGCTCTTCAAGGGAGTGAAGCGAGTCAGGCTCCCAAATAGCGGCCAGCTCATCCTGGAACTTAACGTGGCGCCCGGAGATAACCAACGCCTGTTGCCCGAATTTCAACAGGTCCCTAATCTGTCCGGAATTTTTTGTTTTTGCGCCGCCATCCTGAACCGCTTTTGTGATGTTGGAGTAAAGCAATTGACGGTAGGACTTCATGAACGAAACGAACTCGTTTTTATGAGTGTCTCCGTGCTGTGCGCGGCGTTTAGCGACGTTTCGAGCAGCACGGGTCAAACTCACCAAATTTTGTCCATTCACGAGTAACTCCTGCAGTATTTGAAACACCAGGAGTCGGCGGAAAGCGGTGTGAATCTTGCTGCTACCACAAAGTTCCAATATGTTATCACGGAGACCCCAAGCAACTAGATATTGCCGTTGGACCCATTGCTTGAAGAAATTGAGAACGTTATTTGACCCTGAACGAGTTGCGAAATCGTTCAATGACTCAAGATACAACGAGGTCACTTCTTCTGTTTGCCCCAGATGGCTGAGGACTCTTGCCAAATAAATTGCAGGGTTTGCAAACAAAGCCAAAGAGTCGCGAGACGCTTTCCGTGCTGAGCTGTGCAGTTGGCGGAAAACCCCCAGCGTCCTTTCCACATCTAGGCTCGGATCGGGGGGTGAGTTGATCTTGGAGAGCCTGGATTGAAGAATATTGAGGACTTTCTTGGAAAAGTGGCCTTCATCTGAGCGACTGGTCTGTACAACTTCCAGCAAAGCCGGAATCATGTGGGGAACAAGGGGGCTGGAGGGTTGCTTGCGTATGAAGATATCAATCAAATCTAGGACGCGAGTCTTGAAGTTCGTGGCGTCAAGCCGAAGATCTACAAGGACAGATGAGCAAGGCTCGGCTATGATTATTATAGGCGCCTACTTTGCACATGCTTCTTGGCCGGCTTGGGGCCGCGTTGCAGACGGAAAGCCTCGACAAGTTTGCCGTCCAGCTTCAGCATCTGCTCGTCGTTCATCTCTCCCTCCTCGCCGTCTTGCTCCGGGTCATCAGTTTGGAGGGCTTCGGCTACTTTGCGTCGCAATTCCTCCAATTGCTCATCGTCCCCCTCAGGAGAAGATTCATTTGCACTCTCGCTGTCATTTCCGTCGGCATCATCATCTTCCTTCTCATCGCCATCGGTGTCTTCATCCGACTCCGAGGATGCACTACTGCCTTCGCTCTCGGCCTCCGCTTCATCGTCTTCACGTAAATCACTCGACGATACATCACGCTGCTCAAGTTGCTGTAGTTACGGGATGGGAGTAGTTAGGGAAACGCTGTGGGAAGGGATACACAATTCCTTACTGCCAATATTAGATCCATCGTGCCCTGCCGCATCTCTGGAGTAAGGGCTTCGAAACAAACATTTGCAACTACACGCGAGTACGCGGTACCAGTTTCAAGCAATCCGATCAGAATGTCAACAATCTCGTCAATTGGTAGTGGGGCATTCGGCAATACTTCTGCGACATTGCCCCTCTTCTTAGGCGACGATTCTTTGGGAGGCAAAAGTCTAGCTACACTCGAGATGCAGCTCTGAATACAATGTATAAGACGTGAGCCACTGCATTTATCTGGGTCACTTGAGGTACTCACTTGAAGAAGCTCCTGAACATCAGCATCAGGATCGTAGGTATTCAGTAGAAGTGCACTGAGTAAAACGTCTATGCCATGTGCCATCTCCTGATTGTCCTCCTACAACCGGAAAGCTCAAGCAATGACCTAATGCCATAAACACCACACCATGGACGTACCGAGGCGCGAAGGCGCGACCGAAGTTTCTTAGTCTGCTTTCTTAGAGCAGCTAAAGTTTCGGATGGCTGTACAAGAGGGGTGGCAGCCTTTGTAGTATCTGAATCCCGCTCCAACTCCGAAATGACCCCAAAGACTTTCGACAGCCATGATTTACCATCCAATGCGAATGCAGTAGGGGTCTTAGCAGTTCTGAGGCTGGCATCTGGTCATCGGATCTCTTAGGCTCGAAGCGAACAGAAAACAGTGTTAAGCGAACCTTTGACGATAGTTGACATTAAGCCTGCCAAAGTAGCAAAAAGCCGCATCCGACAATGTTTCCTCGCCACCACAGAGAATGGAACTTTCGGCGCCTTACGAATCTGAAAAAATCATGAAGTTAATCGCGCCAAAAGTTACAATACTCGGCGTACACTGGTAATTGCATTATGGTCGAGTTTCTCTTGTACATCAAAGAAACCCTCAACGATAAAGAACTCCAGAATTGGCATGATGCATTCGTCATTTTTTCGAATCGAGGGATTCCGAGACTTGGCCCAGAGCTGGTCAATGGCCCAGAGTCGGAAGGATTCAGAGCTTAGAGGACTTTAGAGATCAGGCCACGTAATGAGAGAGTGAAACTCGCCTGTTTTCCTCCCCGCCGTCTCGCAGCAACTGGATAATATGCTGAATATACTTCATCACAATATCCTCGTCAGTAGCTATTAAAATATTTTCCATGGTATTAACATTCGGGATATATAATTGATGGCTCTTGTACGACCCAAGCCATTGAGTGAAAACATTGAACCCGGTGATAGGATGCTGTGCCACTATTGACCGAACTTTTGTGGCCTTGGAGAAATCAAAGTGAGCTGTTAGAAGAAAACATGGGAAAGCACAAATGGTGTGGTTACCAGTTGTTGTGCCATCGGATGCAAGTTACGATCCCTGTCTGACAAATACTTGATCCAGGTGGACATGAAATTCCAGGTGAATAATTGAGGTATATCAGAGGAAGGTATAGTGTTGAGGGCCAAATTAACAACTGAAAGACCCCAGAACTGGTACTCTTGCGAGGGAGCCTCAGGCGAAAGTAAGGATTCTACAATCAAATTTGGTTGGGCTGTGACTACAGTACATGCTTGCCTACTCACCGTCCACCACGATGCGGAAAAAGTCGGAAAAAGACGAATTGTGCGGGGGCTCAGTGCCATCTGTTGGGTAATACTGTTGGATGATCAATTGCCAAGCGTAATGCAACTGAGGTTTCCATTCAGTGTCCTTGGGGTGGATGGACGTATTAGTTCCCTCGTCGGGGAGTCCCTGACAGACACAATGCATCACTTATTTCTGCCGAATAGTATCGCTCGCGCATACCTTTAAAATTCTTGCGACGCTGGCAAGATTGTTGAGAGTCAATGGATGCCCGTTTTTAAATGTTGGGGCCAACAAAGACTTCCAATTCGCTGATGGGGCCAAGGGCATCAACTGAAGGGTGATAGCAAGCTTCTCGGGTGTCCAGGCTGTTGAGTGGGGGCTATGCTTCTTAACTTCATATACTGTATTAAGGATCCATTGCTTCGCCTCGCTCATCCATGGAACAGAACCACACTCTCGAAGACGGTCAATACTCAGGCCAATGGCCCACCAACAGCTTTCTCGGAGCCGTGATTCCTCTTTGCCTACGGCAATAAGCTCCCTGCAGACAGTTTGAAAGTTTGAGAGTGAAGAAGGCGTCGTCAGAGGGGAACATTCGGTCTGTGGGGCGGCAACCTGATACAAAACCCTCGACTGGATGACAGAAATCAAGCCGAACAAGCGAGCAAAATATTGGTCCGTGACTTCAGAACCTCGCATATCTGCCGATATCTTGCTGGAACTAAGCACCAATGAGATGATTTGAGAAGAAGAGATTGTATTTAGCCTCGACAATAGCTATAGCTTGGTGTGTGAATCCCGGTGAGAGCTAGCTATCAGGAAATTAAACACCTACTTCAGTCAAAACCACTGCAAAACCCAGTCTGCTGCTTTCACGGGAGCTCGCGAGACCGCGAGATAGTCGACGAACAGCATAGCTAACGTCTTCAGCATGTAGACCTTTGATTGCCTCAAGGGGATCCACAGGAATTTTGTTCTTGAGGGGCCTTGATTCTTCATGGTCATCTTCTGCCGCATCTACCAGCATCTTGTGTGGCCCTTTTGCTTCATACTGAGATTGGGATTCAAGTAGAGTATGAACGAGGTTGACAGATGCATCCAAGCGCTCCTCCCTGGCTGGTAAAGACAGATGCTGAAACAAGTCGAGCGTCTTAGAACTCGCCATTAGGACTGAAAGACAAATGAGGGCGCTTGAAAAGGAACTGAATTGACGCTTCAGTGATAACTCGGCTAGCTCCGTTTGAATTCAGGCAAGGCGCCATTAATATATTGAATAGGGGTCACGCGGGGGCTAAGTAACTCGGCAATTCATTGAACACGCCTTTGTGCAATGGGTCTCCGGGTCGGTGTCATCGTCTGCGCGACGAGCTTTCTACTAGGTGAGTCCTTCGACCCGGTAATACATCTAATCGTGCATCATATCCACTCTCGTCCTAAAGGGTGCTTCCTCTCGCATTGGATTGCCGATTCAGTGACCTTGTGGCAGGTGCCCCTGACGGATGAGCACCTCCAGGTAGCAGCAGATTACTATGCAATTTTATCAACTATGCCTATATACATGAGACTTGTATTCGTTATGATCGGCTTCGTTTCTGCCATCGCATTGTCGTTGAACCTCCTCGATGGTCGGGCCGGGAACATCATGTTTGATGGAGGAAGCGTGTGTAAGCGATGTGAAGATCATGGTGAACTCTGATTGTGCTGATATGCCATTATTCAAATAGTTTTGTGCTTCTGTACTCTTGTGGTGTGGTTCTGGTCATGTCTCCCTAGTGAGTGTGCATCAAGTGACGACATCCACGGCTTTTCCAACGTTTTGGTTCCTAAGATATCGAAAAACTCGTACCGAGGCGACAGTTCGAAACCCCCTTTCCTGCAGAGTATCGCGAGGACATCCTTGAAATCGCGTCGAAGAATCTCGTCTGTAGTGTCGCCCTAACGGGCGTCATGCTACTTCAAGCCGGCCGAGAGTGGGCTGAGGTCAAAGCTCCACAACCGACACCCTCTTCCCTTTCTGGCGCCGAGGATCCGTCGACAGAAATTCAAATATCCGAACAAAGCAGAGGAGATTCTGCTGTCGTTGACGAGGTGCATCTCCATCCACTGGATGCTGGCAAATTGCAACTCAAAAACGCGTGGCGGGGCCGTCGACGAAGCCACCATGATCATTTGGACCAGGATGTTGATGACTCTGCATCCAATGCGTCTGGATCAAGCAACACGCGCCGATCTCGGAGCCCCCGCAAACGGGAAGCCAGCAGCCGTCAAAAGCGGTCTGGCATGCAATTGCGGAAACGTGTATCTGGACCTGATCAAGCGAGCAGCTCCACTTAACGGTGACCTTCATCGCATACCGATGAACGCTTTCGGGGACGAGTAAAGAAGATGTCATCTCCCCAGTGCTTGTTATTTGCATTTCATTGGCATTCTTGGGCATTGGAGCATTTTTTGTCTGTATAATTGGCCTCGACTTTCATAATTGTTGGCAGTGTAAACAGCTCAACTTGTACCTTAAATGCATCACCGCTGGAAACTATGAATATTATTCCATACCCACGGCTAGAGCCTAATTAACACGATGCAATGTACAGTATCCAGCAAGTCTCTTTCTACCCTGAGTGTTCTACAACGTTGGTCACTAACTGCCCCCCTTTGATGATAGTCTTGAGCATTTCTGGAACAGCACGTTCAACAAATACGCCATCATCTTCTCCTTCCACCGGTAAGCTGACGTTGATCGCACTGCACTTGGCGGACGTGATCTCCACATCTAAACATTCCCGCGACAGATAAATCTGGCCAGAATCAGTGGTGTCCAACTGGATTGTAGGTGCTTTGCCAGTAATTTGAATTGCGAAGGAAGGGGATGATGTTATAGAAATTCCGGATACGACAGAATCAACGAGCACGGATGTCTTCTTGCATTGGACTTTTGGGAGCTAATCTTAGCAAGGGTCACACATAGGACAAAGAAAGCAGAACTAACCCAAAGTCACTGCATTAACCTTTCCTTTCACTTGAATTGTTGAATTCTTACACCCGTAAATACTAACCACTTGATTAATAGAAGTATTTTCAATGGCCAAGTTCCTATTATCCTCAAAAAATTCCTACAAGGTCAAATCAATGGAAAAATACAAGTCAACAAAAGAAAAGACTTGCCACAACCCATTTATTAGCCTCCAACGCGAACTTCGACGGTTTCTTCCCCGCTAAAGCAACTGGCTTGGCAGGCCGAGCGGGTTTCTTGCCAGGCGGTCCTGGAAATAGTACTCCGTGAACATGAGCGACATGTGAATGAAAGAAAAACAAACCTGGCGACGTGGCTCTTGTGGGTGATGAGCCGGAAGGTACAACACTGCCTACTCTCAACGACGGGTTCTTATGTGTCATTTCCTCCTTCGGGACTTTACGTAGCCCTTTAGTGATATCGCTGCCTTGGTTAATCTGCGCAAAGACAGCGGTTGCACCGTTCGCCCCTGTGGTTGGGCCCGACCCCGGGGGTACGGAAATGGCTGGAGGCAAGGGTGGCGGCGGCGGCGGCGGCGGCGGCGGTGGTGATGGCGCCCCTGTAGGTTTCGTGGCGGGTGCATTATACGATGCAATGTCTTGGCCCTGCAAGAGTCAACGGATACAAGCTTCTTACAAGACAACTGCTTATTACCTTTGGATTCCAGGCGAGTCCGGTTGTGTGGTGCTCCTTGACGTAACTCTGTAATGTATCAAGAAGCGCATCGAAGCTCTTCACCCATTCAACGTGTTTTTTGTCCCTTGGAAGAGAATTAGACACAAGGCATATCAGTGGCTTGGCATCACATACTTGTCCTTAAACTCTTTGATCACTCGGTTCGCGTAGAACTGGGCCGCATTCTTCATTTCTGTCACATACGGAGCGGGCTTTGGCGACTGAAAGAGATGGAGCCAATTGAAGATGCACAATCATGACATGTCTTGAGATACTTACGACCGTAACCCAACCGACGGCAGGTATTCCATCGGCAATGGTGGAAAGATGATTGAAGAACTCGCGATTTGACCGATTCGAATCCTTGATCTCCCCAACGAGTGCGATCTCCTTCGAAAAGGGCTCGAGTAGGACACCAAATGCCGCGTCAGCAGGCTTCTTGCATTGGGCAGCCTGTAGGATCAATCCCCTCTGTAACTCAAATAGTCTTGCTACATGGCTAACCTGGATACCAACATGAGTATCAAACCATGTCTCTGGACACAGCACCCCATCATACAGAAAGGGAAACTCACTTGATCCTTCAAAACGGGACTCAATTCCCCGCTTAATTGAAGGAAAGGTGCTAGTTTAACGACAACAGTCTCATCGAATGCAGTTATGATTGGTGGATCCTCCACGATTACAGGAGCAGAAGGCGGGGGAGGTGCTGATGGGGCGGCTGGAGCAGCGTGGGGAGCTTGCAAGACTGACGTTTGGGTGTGTGTCTGTGCATTCAATGATTGTGAAGCCGCTAGATCTTCGAGACGCGATGTAGCCGCCTCCAGCCTTACGGATCACAGTCAGTGCACGAGAATCGGCCTTGAGACAATCGTACCTTTTGATAATGGTGGTCAAGGTGTTCAATTTCTGAGGAGGAGTTGTCATATGGGTGCCGCAGACGTTGAGGGCGGCAATTGTCGGACTTACGATGTTAAGCCCGGTTGCACAATTGACAATTGACATCGACTTTGAATCTTTTTTTTTGGTGACAAAGATTAGCGTTTCCAGTGCACTTGAAAATAAAAATACACGATCCCGAGAGCTGCCGAAGTGCCGTATCTGTGTTGTTAGGTGTCAAGATGAGTGCTTTCAAATAGCCAAGGAACGAGTAAAATTAGGTTGCACGGAGCAGATGAGAATCTCAGCTTTGAACGTTGCTTTCACTAACATCAAGCTAGGATATCCCAAAATCATGCCCCCTGTGCTACCTCCATACCACCTTTCGAGTTTTTTTTTTTCAAGAATGCGCCGAAACCGGGGTATGTACTTCGAGCTATATCACTAGATTCCAAGGTTGTTGTGGAGGGAGATAAATTGTCTAACCGACACAACCACATCTCTCAGCCTGTGCGTTGTCAACCCTCACTCAGCAATCCATCAACTAGACATAAAGGAGCGTGGGGTGCTTCGTTGAGATTCATTGAAGGCTATGTGCAAGCGAAACGTTATAATAGGAATTAGAAACATGAATAGAAAAAGTGAGAGGGAATGGGCACGGGGAAACCCAAGACGGTGCTTGCGAGAAGAAGTTTCACCCCAACATGTGCAGATGGCTGCGTATACAAGTACGATGGAAACAGGTCGACGTGATCTGTCATCCCCCAATGACCCGATGACAATGAGGGAATCGTTCGCAATGCGACGGGGAGGATTGGCAAATGCACCCGACCTTAAAATGGGGAAAGTACGTGATCATGACAATAATAACATGGCGCGAACGACGCAGAGGAAGAAAATAGTCTCAAGAAAACGTGAGTGGTCCATGGGAAATGGGAAGAAGAGAAACATACGCATCAATCCAAGAATGTTCTTAAAATGTGGTCGAAAGACAGGGTGAACGCTGGCATAGAGGGGGTAACCAGGACAAAAACGAGGACGTGTTAGCCTGTTGAATTGAAGTCGACTTCGACCTGTGTTTTTGCTTCAAGGGGACGTCAGATGCGTGAAACGGCATGCGGATGGAGGTCATTGTATGGGAAATCGTAACGAGAACATCGACATAGTGGATGGATGAATGGATGGATTGACACCGCTAAATCAGCGGCAACGCGTCATCGGTGCAGCTGGCTAGTTGATTGGTGAGTAGGGCAAGTGAGCGTGAACGAATGAATGGCGCAACAGGCGTTTCGAGGCGGGTGCCCCGATCAGATAATAAGAGGAAAAATGGCTCTAGACGGTGAGATGAACTCAATTACGAGCGCTGATGAGGGCGGTAGTCAAAGCTCGCTGCATTCCGCGCGGCTTCTGTCCGGCGGCCATTACAGTGAACTTGACACGATTGGAAGGAGGACAAGGGCTGTCCGCCGGATCAGGCTCACTCGTACAACTCGAGTCTCCATCCTCCTGCAATGTGGACAAAGTCCCTGTACCATTAGATGTAAGATGACCCCCGCGACGTCCATATGCTGCATTAGCCGCTGCGAATGAAAGATTGTACCCCTTGCCTAATCCAATAACACTGCCAGCATCGGTGTCAATAGGCCGTGTCGGCTGGGAGGCGGACTGCTGCTGTTGCTGTTGCCCTGTGAGGCGCTGCTGCTCTCCATATGTGAATGATCGGGCACGAATCCCACGACGGAAATCATTCAACTCTGTCGCGCGAGCTCGTTGATAGGCTGGATCATCCATGCGCACATAAGCACTTGGAAAGCAGTAGTCCTGAAGTCAGAATGAAGGAGTGATGAACCATTCACAAAACTTCAGTCAAAAAAATTCATACTCACAGAAAACCTGTTGAAATAGGAGGAGTAACCTCCTTCAAGGATGTATAATTCAGGATAATGGATGTTTGGATAAACATGACCATTCATCGAACGGTCCTTAGAACGTAAATGCTTTGCACTGGACGAGAACAATGGACGCCTGCAACAAGACGCGAGAGGAAAATCACTCACAAGGTAGGCGCTCGCTTCACGCTAAATTCGCAATGGAAGACCAGGATTGTCTTCTTGCCATTCTTATCTCCACTCCGACTTGGTGCAGGTTTGCGTTCGCCAAGGAGATACTCATCAATCGCATCGTTCGTGTTCAAGTTGATGGACCCAGATACATGCCCCCCATTATGCTCATAATCGAAACGGCAATCGATCACGATGTATGATCCGATTTGCATCGAGTAATGACCTTGTATTAGGTCATGAAGCTGGAGACACAATTTCAATAAGCAGAAGGGCAAAGTTGAAAACACAAGACAGACCGTTTTAGGGGTAATGCGCATGAGGCCATCTTCTCTCACTTTGTGACACGGAAGGATCTTCCCATCGGCCTCGCAATCCCCAAAACCAGGAAGACCGGGAACAGGTTTCCCAGTAACCAAAGGACTTGGCATGTGGTGGCCCAATCGGCCAACATTCTCCTTGCGAGCAATGAGTGATCGGTGAGCGGGAGAGTTCATATCGAAGCTGGCATCGGCTTCCTCTTCAGTCAGCTCAAAGCTATCCTCTCCAAGATTATGAGCCGGAGATGATGAAGCACAAGCACGACTGGTAAGAACCTGAGAGAATGCGCGGCGAGTAGGAGGTGCCGAGATGAGAGGCTTCTCTATTGGCACACTGGAGGCAGAAGAAGCGCGGTTATTGAGGGGAAGGACAGCTGATAGGGTGGGTCGCTTTGGGACGCCTTTTTTAACGAGTGGTTGAGGCGCGTCCAATTGTTGTTGATATTTTGTACTGAACAAAGTGCCTTGGCCCCCGAGACTCACTGTGCGACCAAAGGACATTGGCTTGGGGCGTTTGTGAGAGGGCGACGGTGGTGGAGACGATGAAAGGATGTTGTTAGTTAACCCAACACCGGCGTGTTGTGTGTCATCTTCACTTGGTTCCGGATCAGCACTTCTCCTTTTGCGCCTTGGAACACCGTCAACGGACTGGCGGGCGCCCAAAGGAGAAGAATAATTCTCTGGAGAGCTGGGGTGGAAGAACAGAGCCGAGAAGTCGCTTTTGCCTGCTGACTGCGGAACAAACGGAGAGCTCGGCACTAGTGATGACAAGCCGGATTGGCCAGGGGACTTCATCTCGACGTCGCTATATATCGGACCCGAAGGAACAGGGTCCGGAGATTGCTGATGTTGGGAGGAAGAGTGAGCAAAACATGAATCAGTTGACCACAGACGGTCTCACCGAGAAGATAGCCCCGTTCCGTTTGACCCGTGTATTCGTCCTACTTGACGGCGTAGGCACATGAAGCCAGGAGCCAGGGAGAGGCGCTCTCGCGCGGAGGTTTACAGCTTGACTGGATGACTTCTGGGTCGCAAATAACGGTCGCTGAATGGGCGGAAGCGCTGTTTTACTTCTTGGTCGCGTTGAGTCCTTCAAGTTCAGGGAGGGTGACGAGCTCAAGAGCGTATTCGACAAGTCTTGACCGAATGGACGAGTCGGAGACGAAGGAGGCCCAAAGACATTATTTGAACGTTTTGTTGGGGGAGCGCGTTGCGTGATATTCGTTGACGACGTCTCCATCTTACAGGTGCTGTCAAGAAAGAGATCGCATCCGGCAGTGGCTGTCGGGGACGCAGGAGCAGAGTTGATGGACATAGTCGAAGCAAACGAGATATCCAAATCGGACGACAGAAAGTCATCCACATCATCGAATGTAGCTGGCTGGGCTGGTGAGCTGGGCTGGGAGACGATGAAACGCTCTGAAGGGGGTGAGGAAGAGTACTGAGTAAAGTAAGCCATCGTGGAGAGTTGCCAATTAGTCGTGATGCACGTTGCAAGGTCTTGAGCTATGTCGGTAGCTACTGCAGACGGTGTAGGAGTTGAAAATGCCCCAAAGGTAAGAGGCGAGAAGAAAAAATGGTGAGAGAGTGGCGGGTTGTCTGTCAACCCCCGTTGTTATTGTCCAGCGTGGCAGAAACTCACCGAAGCCCTGAATTGGGCAATACGAAAAGGAAATACATAATATTAGTTGGAATGATCGCCCCAGACGTGCCATCGGTGAACTCACAGTGTTGGATTTGAAGAGAACGATTTATGCGGAGGAGGCCGTGCCTGTAGGACGCGAAAGATGGACAACAAGATCAGAAACGACCGCGACGAGCCAGAACACGTTCAGGAAACGCAACGCGATGGCATGTGTTGAAATTGAATACTGACAACAACGCTCAACAGAGGCAAACGGAAGCACTGCCTAAGGTAGGTAAATAAAGCACTTGGACCTCTGATGGCCTAGGCGCTTGCCACAATATCCTCGACACAGACGAAGAGCGTGGCTCGACAGGAGAAATGGATTGAAAAGGCGTTCCAAGGAGTGAAGGGGACGTCTTGTACACGAGTCGAACAAAGGGACGCTTGTTTACACGAATTTGGTGATTCAACAATTCACGCGTCTTTCCCAGTCCAATGCCAATGACCGCATTCCCGTTCTAGCACCGTCAGTCAAATCTCCTAGGAGTTATGGTTCCTGAAGCATGCCTTCCCTGATTTGGAAGTTGCTAAATGACGCATCTGTTACCCTTTTGTTCGGACTCCGCTCCTCGTTGGCATACAAACCTGGTTCTCTCCTTGTTCGACGCGTTCTTCCCTCCCAAAGCCGAGTCCTTTTGTCTCCAACGTCCCATCACTGACAATCAAGGCACCCTCGCGTGATCTGACCTCCGATCCTGAATGGACAAGACGGATTTTCTCCGCCGCCGCCTAAGCGCTCAACACTTCGTGGGTAGGGATTCCCGTTCGGTACCCCTAATAATCTGCATCATCCACGTATTTGTTGCACGCGCTGAGAGTGAGGTACTGCTTCTACTATCGTCAACAGTGAATCCACGGTCTGCATCAACAAATCGGACCACTATCACGCGATTATTCCCCATCCTCACTTTGTGACTAGTACCAGCATCAACGGCAGAATCATTCTCCCGGGGATTGACGATCAGTCTCCTGTTTTGACCCGTTAGTGCGAACGATTGCCACTTTCGTTCATAACATTCTTCACACCTGCACGCCTACCCATGGCCGACCCACACATGATCAACCATTTGTTTTGCGCGATATATATATATGGAAATGAATGGGATATGAACAAAGGCGAACTCTGGCCAAAGCACAAACAAATGATTCCATTGTATTATAAATACACACACCTCTAATCAAGCTTCTTGCCCCTCACTCTTGTATGCAGTGCAATGGGCCTAAGACCCGGTGCGGCATTCCCTTGAACATCGTAAATTCCAAAATTAAACCCATTTCTCCCCACTGCCGATGAGGGACTCCCAGCCCCACGTCGTATCCCAATCCATCCACCTGTCCCTTCCTCCATCAAAATTCCTCCATCACCATCATCTACAATATCCACCTCTCTTCCAATAATGCCCATCTTCTTCCCACCTCTCGTACCGCGGGCGCCTACTAAACTAAGGAAGAAGTCGTTCAGAAGCACCGGTCCAGTCAGGACAGGCAAACGGATGGGTATAAGTGGATTCGGCTTCAGTGAACGCTCCTCAGTTGTGGCATAGTTTGTGATGGGTGGTGCAGGTGCTTGTGGGTATGTCGGCAAGGGCCGTGCGTGAATGGCCATGATCACGTACTGGATGGTAAAGTTCTTGAGGGCTTAGAATACAAGGCACGAAAGCTGAACGACATACAAGAGGGAACAAAAGGGCGAAAAGAGTAGCATTTGCTATGCTTGAGCCCCACATACATAGTGCCGAGAGTGCAAAACCTGGAAAGGCATGGTCATCGATGTGAAGTCAACAAAGACGTCACGTATGCGCTGCATATTTTTCCAAGAACTCACCAAACCCAAAAAAGTACGACCAGCGTTCTTCTTGGAATCGAACTCTACGAGATAAAGAGAAGCCTTGTGCTACCCAGACATACCTAAAATATGTATCAGCACCCCGTTCACTAGATCAGCACAGCAGAATTAGGCTCACTCGAAACAATAGTAGCTATTGACAGAACAGAGGACGAATGAGGTTTAAATGGTGTTGGGGGTCGGAAAATTGAGAAATAAACGTACGCGTCCACCCAGCACATAAGGACGAAACTCTGGAAAGGACCCAGAACGGGTAGGTACGAGAGCAAAATGGTGACGAGAATCGTTGACAGTATGAGAATCCCACGGAATGACTGGGCAGCCAAGTTACCCATGATCCTAAGAATGAGGGATGTTAATCTAGACTCAACGACAGACAGGTCTAGTCAGTCTCACCCTGAGGATGATGGAGATGGCTCAACAGCCGCTCTTCCATACTGAAGAGCATACACTCTCTTGGCTACGACGCTGCCCCACGTACTCTGCAGGCATTCATCGTTAAAGATTCACATGTTGAAATAGCTGCGGATCTGAGGGACTTACATTGAGATACAATGACATGCCCACAACAGGAAGTTGAAATAAAACCTGGTAGAGTGAACCAATGTTCCGATGAAGCCACCGCTCTTGTGTTGACCGGCCAAGAATTGGCAGGAAAAGAATATCGAATGTGTATATCACGACAAGCGAGAGTGTATTGAGCACAGCGGACTTCAGAACTATCACAAAAGATTAATCCCCGTTCAAATAGACAATGGAACCACTGACCGTTGGCCCGGATCTCCGCATCGCTCACTACTACCCGATATACAACCTATAATGGACAAGATAGCGCATTGGCACCATCCCACCCCATACGTGGACACAAGAGCCAATGGAAGGAAAAACTCACGCACATCCCATCTCGAAGAATCAATCAACCCATTGGAAGCCCACTTTGCGTGCAGCTTCGCTGTCTCAGTAAACGAAAGTACACTATCGCCTCCAAAAAAGTTGGCATAAGAGACGGAGAGGTACGTTCCTGCGCTTGGCTGAAAAGCCATCTGTCAGTTTGGAAAGAACAACTTATAGACCTGTCAATGCCATTCCCACGTGGCCAGGCGTGGGAAAGTTTCGGGACCATCCGGGGTGTCCGCTCTCGACTCCTGATTTGGCAGTGTCTAGCAAGTAATTGATCGCAACATCATTGCTGATGTTAAATAAACCACCTCAGCCTAACAAGGGTGTATGGTATATTGGCCGTGCACACTGAGTTCGCCTCTGGAGTTCGATTCCCGTTAGAAAAGCCCACGTGAAATTCTAACTAGTGCCCTAGCAATTTCATTAGCTCTCTCAGGCGACACCCCACCGGCTCCATATCGTGAATATTCCTGCCTAGTACCATTCGAAGCTTGTGCATCTGGCATCGTCTCTAGAACTGACAATTGCATTGGAAAACTTGTTAACTCGATCCTCACGGGTGCCATAACAAGTTTGGTCGCTATCCTCACGATGATTGCAGTGCGTTCATTTGACATTTATGCTGTCCATGATTCTGATGCAGCGTTCGGTTTTAAGTTTGATGCACTTGGGTTTGAGCTACAGTCGGTTCCCCACTCCTCTCAACAGCGGGCCGCGGTAGTGACCCTACGATTGGCAGCGTAATCAGGGGTTTATTGGAATTGCCTCGTGGGGAGTCGTGGCGATGTTTCAGCAAATCATGCTTTAGAAGTGCACAATAGAATGACTTCGCGTGGTACCTGGACCTGTTCTAGAAAGGGAGATTAAGGAAGCTGCACCTCCACTGGCACGACATGACTTTCTCCCAAGGCTTTCCCAACCTCCGGCCTTGCTGCTTCACCCCTGCCAGTTTGATTGTCACCTGATTTTCCGCCAGATCCTTATAGGTAATCCTGACTCTTCAGATTACAAACTCCATTCCGACCCGACACCAGGAATCAATGGCACACAAAAATCGTTCATCCTGAGTTAATTCAGGTGGTTCGTTCGGAGTCAAAGCCAAGCTCAGAGATCCGCTACACAAAACAGCCTCTCGCTAATCTTCGAGGTCTATATTATTTATCAACCGTGGATTTCTTGTCATAGGCCCATCATGTTGATCATGGATGACGTGAGCTATGTGATGCTCTGATCAGCGGGTTCGACAAACCAATGTCTACGGCAATGCATGTTGGATTTCCAATCAAAGTCATTTAAAATAGTTGGAATGTAAGCAATTGAATCCGATGACGTAATGATGCTTAGGATGTGCTTCGTATATATTGCGTTGGGTGCTCATGCTCTGCAGAATCCCTCAATCCTTTTCGATTGTGCATCTTCTCGCAGTTCTCGCAGTATCGATTGGATTCTTTCTTGCCAACCAGCCGGACATTCTCCTGGGTATCATTCCGTATCCGAAAATCCCTCTGAATTTGTCGATCACTTCTTCAGCCGGAATGGCTTCTGCTCAACAAATCTCTCGATCTGTGAAGTTTTTTCCCCAGGAGAGGAGCTACATTGGCTTATCCGTCTATACGTAGGTTATCAAGAAAGTGCTTGCTGTTGAGACTCCCGAAGGTGTCGGGGCAATGGTCAGGCGCACCATTGGAACGCCAGCACTGAGAAACTTGTCCCCGTTTCTAATGCGAGTGCCATAGCTATATGATATCCCTTTTTAACTTACATTGGTGGATCGTTCCTATACTGCTATGGGTAGGCTGGATCATTTTAAGTGAGATAACAGTTTTCTCCGCATCTGCATTCATTGACATGACGACTCAGGGTCCAACAAGGTGGTTTTCCGGACCACCCGCACCGTGGACAGACAACTGTAACATACATGCTTGAGGGGTGAGTTGCTTATCAGTCTCCATTCGATCTGGTCGTCTCCAACTGCCGAATTTGCGCTTAACATTGCAGCGCATCCCTTCACGAGGATTCAGCCGGCCACAAAGGTAGACTTGGCCCCGGAGACATCCAATGGATGACAGCGTGAGTGATAGGTCTTTTCATTATGGTGTGTAGACTGGCTGACGTCATTTTAGTGGACGTGGAAGTAAGCCAACACCAGTAAATGCCATGATGCGGGAGATCGCTAAATAGTTTCTGGATTTTCCAACAACCAGTCGTCCATGCTGAAAGTGAGCGCACCTCCTGTGTAATGAACTCGGCTGACGGCCAGAGTATCCAGTGCCTGTTAAGGAGCCCGGCCTTCCGTATCCCCAGGGTGTGTAATGTTTTTCTTTTGGGACTTCCCAACTAAGAAAACGCTCCGGGCGGTAGGTATGCAACTCTGGATAGATCTGCCGAAAGAACACAAATTAGTGGAACCAAGTTATCAAGAACTGAGTCACCGAGAGTACGTTTGACCTACGATGTCCGCCCCTGAGCCATGTTGCTGACTTCCGTTCTTGCATTTCCAGCATTCCCTCTGCTTATCCACAGGGTGAAGATGGGCCAGTCATCAAAATCATCAGTGGAAAGAGTCACGGCGTCGAGTCACCTGTCCGGCCGCTGGGGGATGTTGGTATTTTGATATCACATTAGAGAAAGAGCAGCAGAGTATTTTCCAAGATATACGTGAGTATCGTGATCCGACGTCCCGCTTCGATCACGATGTCCAAACTCACCCACATTAACAGCGCAAGGATGGACGGCATTCATTTATAGTTAGTAACCTCTAACGCTGAATATTGTCATAGTCACTGAGGTTCCGCCACTGGAGCGTATACTGGAAAGCTCCTTGTCAACTCAACTAATAAGACGGGCGAGTCAGCACATGATCAGTTCCATACGCTTGTGCTCTCGTCTGGGAGTGACGAGAATGGCGTCCGACTCACTGCGGCCGAGGAAAATACGAGAGCATTCCTAGTGCGTAATCTAAGTTGTGCAACGGGATATCAAATTCTTACACCGAATCTAGATCGCCGGTGAACCACTTGACCAGCCTGTCGTGCAGCATGGGCCATTCGGCACGTTCCCAATTTCCTTGATTAATGAGCAGTCTGGCCTAACCCTTCGGATAGTCATGACCTCCCAGTCAGAAATATATCAGGCAATCAATGATTGTATGTGTTCTCATGTTTGCATCCTTGCCGTTGCATTTATCTCACCGTTTGTGCATTGGCCACAGACCGCACCGGAAGGAATGGTTTTGAGAAAGCCCATTCATGGAAGAGCGAAATTGGGGGTTTGTAAATCTGTGCTGAAATGAAAATTCTGCTTCATTCCCACTCTATCTAATATTACGGAGTCATAGAGGCTGGAGTCCTGCCTACGTTTCCACTAGGTACTGAGGATTACTGTCCCGCGTGCTGAGCCATAGAGTTGGACCAGTGATTCGGACCGTGGGAAAGTTGTTTGGATGTCGGACCATGTGACCCCTTGGGATCATCGACATGTTGCCCAACATACGGTGAACGTAAATTCGCAGCCCTGTATTCCATCGGAGAAAGCGCCTGTACACAAACTGTTCCCCAGGCTATGGACTACATTGTGGATCTCAATCAGTTTTTTAATTTCCACGGGTCGTACTGTCGTGGTCTGCTCCCGACCTTGTACTTCTCACGTCCGTCCAGCGAAACGAACCGACCGCAATCATCTCAGGTATATTTTTGTCTCACAACAGGAAGGCAACCGCAGCAGTGTATTTTTTACTCGCTCAGCCTCCCGAAAGTTGACCTCCTTCCGTTAAGCCATTTCTGTGGATCATCGTAGGTTTCCCTGCGCGATCCGTACAACCTAGGCCGTCTCAGGGGTGGTCTTCAAATCCCAGTACGATGGAGAGCGAAGTAGACACCCAATAACCAACTCTTTATCCAGCTATAGTCGTGTCATTGTTTAGGAGACAATCGGAGGTATACATGGTCATTTCAATCCAGAACAACACAGACGCAGGCTGTTTCATCTTCTGAGTCTCTGTGTTGGATTGAATCTATCTTCATGGCACGTTACACTGCATGAAAATGCTGACTTGGCCACATATATTCCTGAAGGATGACTAATTTTGAGCTTAACGACAATGGTTGGCTCAAGTGGCGCCTGTGTAGTTATATAACCACTCTCAAGCCCGAAATTCTTCATCTACATCTCATCGCCAATATGTCGTCCACGATCATGGGACTCTGAGAGATCACCGTAGTTAGGGGGAGTAGCGCTCGACTGCGCCGTCAGTAGGATTGTGTGGAATTCTTGTATGCTGTCATTTATTCGTTTGGAGCTTGTACATCGGCCAGCCACGTCTTGTTCTCGTTGCCATTCACGACCATCCGTGTCTCGGCCAGCTCGGATCATTACTACGATGATACTTCCTCCCAGCGACATTCTGAAGCCTCTAGAATGGGATATAGGAATCCAAGACGATTCAACATCCACCTTCAATGATGCGGCCATAGAATATATTCTGGCTACTCAAGCAAGGAATTAATATCACTGTTCACGACAGTTTGTCTGTGCGTTGGGATCATATTATTGGCAAATTGTTCGATTTTCAGCCACTTGATCGTCTGCTTTCTGTGCTTGCCGAAGACGAGCCACGCTCATGTGTCGCAACTGTTGCAGCTCTTCTAGGCCCCTACATCAGGATGAGCAGAGTCACAGGTCATCGAGTGTCTTGTCGAGCATATAGCGGAGATTGTGGATTTAGAAGCATAGCTGCACCCGTACTATACGGATTGACATGGGTGATTCACTTCAAGGCCAGTGACGAACTCAGAACATGACAGTGACCACCGTTGGGTGAACACGTCTGAGAGTAAGAAGAGTGGAGTTGACGATATTTGGACTTCGGCAATCTTCTGATGGAGCGACCGCTCGGGCCAAACAAACAAAGCCAAACCAACAATAGTTTTCCCATCAATCCTCGTTCCTCACCCATAAACTAGTCATAGAATGGCGTCCCAAGGGCATCAGCAAAAAATTGTTATGCTCCTGAGTGCTCCGGAGTATGGGGAGCACTGGGAGAATCAGGAGGAGGTTGGCCGGTCCAGGAACAGCTCATTTCCTCCAGAGTTGGTCAGGTACTCCAGGGCACTCCCAGGAGGGCATGGAGCATTGCTTTGTGCACAAACATATCCAGTAAATACAATTTAATGCTTCAAAATGTATAGGGGTGAGAAGCTTCTGGGAGCTCCTGGAGCATTTGAAAATGAAAAGGAAAAAAAAGAGGGAAGACTCCCCATGAATACCTCCTACCACAAGACTAACGCAACAAGACACTACTTAACATTTAGATCAAACACTATACTATACATCAAGGACACTGAGACTCACCAATACACAGTCAAAATTTATGGCCTGATATATGATTAATCTGGCAACTTAATCACTTTCGGACTTGCAGAATATGGAGGAGGGGGAAATGGGGGAGAATGAGGGGGGAGAATGAGGGGGGAAATGAGGGGGAAATGAGGGGGAGAATGAGGGGGAGAATGAGGGGGAGAATGAGGGGGAAATGAGGGGGAGAATGAGGGGGAATATAGAGGGAAATGAGGAAAATTTGAACAATAGGGACTTCTAAAAAGTTGAAAAAATAATTAGGGAAAAAATCAAAAAAAATTCAGGAACTGTAGTCCCTTTGAAGTGCTTTCAGGATATATAATTATTTGCGAAATTGAGGAAGAAATGATGGAGAAAAATGGAAAATACTTTCGGAGACCCGAGAACTGAATTGATGGGAAAGTCTGAAAATTGAATAGGAAAGTGAGGGGAAGCCTTGTAGCATTGTTATTTTCTGCTGTTCTAATTTTTCCTGATTCTTCTTGGTCTCACTCCCAGCTGCTCCTGGATACTCCTGGATACTCCTGGAAGCTCCTGGGAGGGTCCAGGAGCAGCTGGGAGTGAGACCAAGAACAATCAGGAAGAATCACAACAGCAGAAAATAACAATGCTACAAGGCTTCTTCCCCTCACTTTCCTATTCAATTTTCAGACTTTCCCATCAATTCAGTTCTCATTACTTCTCGGGTCTCCGAAAGTATTTTCCATTTTTCTCCATCATTTCTTCCTCAATTTCGCAAATAATTATATGTCCTGAAATTTCTGCTTACGTTGGACGCCCGGAGTAACTCAGAACTGATCAAAAACACGGTAGAGGCCATCGGTGCTTCGGTCCCCTTCAACCAGGCACACAAGTGCTTTGTCTCAGCTCTCGCCAATGAGAACCTTGCAGAACTGAAAAATAACTTTGGCGACATCATGCACCTGATTCATGAAAGATGCCGAGAGTTCGTCTTGGGCCAGGGAACCACCAATGAACACTTGCCTGGCACCAGAAAACGGTGGGATCTGGAAAGCTCGCCAGTTGTACTGCAAGTGCAGTGTAATACAACGACACCCCCCAACCATCCCGGACACACCGTTGCCTACCAAGACGATGTCGAGACTAGCCTTGATGAAGGATGCTCTGAAGAATCTCAGTCGCTGATAAGACCTGACAAGACTATACTCCAATTCCCCATTCCGCAATGGGCCCACTACCTACATGCGAAAGCAAAGGATACAATGGCAACACGAGAGAACAGGAGACACGTCCTTGGCATCCTGGCAAATCTTTCGAATATCACTTTCTGGTATTTCGATCGTGGTGGCGGCTTCTATTCAGCGCCTATTGACATCACCAGCCAGCCACATGAAATCATTTCTACCCTTGTTCAGCTTGCTTTGAGCACTGCATTTTCCCTTGGCCTTGAGCCAATCATGCAGTCTTCCGACCCCTGGGACTCCCTAGACACCATGGAGACGACAACAATCACAGTCAAAAACATTCCCTTTCTAATACACGATACCCTGCATGTCTCGCATGACATTGAGGGTCGTGGATTGGTCCTGTTTTCGGCCAGGAAAGAGGCCGACTGTGAGCCAGGGACCATTCCGAACGACGTAGTTATCAAATTGTCGTGGGAGGATCCATCATCGCCCACATCCGACTCCCTCTACTGTCGTGCGGAGCAACATGGCGTGCGAGGGGTATTGTATTGCTCCTCAGCCCTGGGACGCTTTCAGAAGGTCCCAGAAAACAACTTGGGCTAAAATCCGGAATACACTATCGGGATCGGGAGTTGCGCATGCAAATCCTGGGCCCATCGTGCATTCCACTCTACCGTGTCCTTTGTGATCAAAACTTCGAAACAGCATTTCGATCTTTGATTCAAGGTACTCTCATACCCTTTGTTTTCACTCACCCTCTAAACTTGTCATCGGTTGTAGTCCATCACATGCTGTACAAAAGTGCTGGGATCCTCCATTGCAACCTCAACACAAGTAGTTTGATGGTTTCCAAAGACTCGCTGACTTGTGGGATCCTATTGGATCTTGACTTTGCGCTCCAGGTTCAGGATGGAGATGAAGCATTGTTACCCGAGCCCACCCTTTCTGGCACCCTACCCTTCCTTTCCATGGACCTTTTGACAACCACAGGACCCCCCCCTCCAAGGTTGTATAGGCATGATCTTGAATCCTTCTTCTACATCCTTGGTTGGATGCTTTGCCGCTACGATGCAAGTGGAGAATGTAAGCTACAGCATCAGTTTGCGGTGTGGCATAGAGGGCCTCTGGACGACATCATTTCGGCAAAATGGAGGTTTATGAGAGTACCCAGCCATATCCCATCAGAGAGATCTTCGCCTTCGCTACAGAAGTGGTTACGAAACTTGTGTAGGATTTTCAACACCGGCTATCAAGAGAAGGATCGTGACTTGCAAAACCCACTCTTCAATCATGAAACGTTGGGGGGTTATGTCACGTTTGACAGATTCATGGGTGCCGCTCGACAGATGACCTCGTGAATGTGCGCACCGATATCCTCCCACATACTGATGGACAATACGCTCGAGTGTTATACTCATGATATTTCTCTCCGATGTACAGTGGCATGTAACTAGGTTTGCTGCGAGAAACCAAAGGAAAGTCTCAACGCGAGCAGTTGGGAAGGTCATGCTTTAAGGCCGGAAGAATGCGAGGAAATCGCTGAATGAGGTCACCGCTGCGTAGGGAAAAGTGTCATTCTATGGAACAGCCCAAACGGGAATACGGGATGAGTTCAGCGATGCGGGAAAGCCAGATCCAGTTACGAGCACATAAACAACTAGATGCGTGTGGAATGCAACACAGTGTATTGCTTGTGTTACCTCCAAAAGCGACGCTAGCCCTTAGTTGGGCCTGCCGAGAAGTCTTACTCAGCTCACTTCAGCCTAGGATAGGTCGCAGCAAGCCAGGTTCGGAGTACGGCACCTGACGGTAGAAGAGATCGAGGGCGAACCGCGTTGACAAGGAGACAAAGTGCCCAGTGGGGAAAAGGATGGAGCGCATATATCTAGAGGGCGATCCCGATCGATCGCGGCGGTATACTCCGTAAGCGGATCAGCACGCGTACAAACAGCTCAGTATGTACAATTCTCCAGATGGTACTAGCTGTGTGTATCATCTGCTCTGGTAGAGAATACATCTATCCAGAATAACACTATGCATAAGAACTAGGTTCAATGAATACATCTGCTCATAAAGGTGCGACGTCATCTGTTGGAGCAAATGCCTCTACGAAAAAAAGCATCCCTTGACATTTGGCTGCCTGTGCCGGATCGACCCTTGAGACCAGTAGAAGCATGGCCGATCGGTCGAAAAAAGCCACCGATCACGCTCGAGTGCTCGTTCGCTTTTCGCTTTCTTATGTCGGGGCCCTTCAAGTAACATACGGACGAAAGCGATAAAATCGCTACTGTGTATCGTGGCTGCGGGGCATTCAGCCTGATGGGAAGCGCCACCGTATTGGCGTCAGGCTAACCGATCTCGAATCTTTGAACGGCCGAGAATCGTGCGAGGGGATCCTTGCCGGTCGCGGGAGTTAGTGTGGACACACGTCTTGCTGAGTGCTATCAAGCACCGAGTTTGATGCTATGGATAATCGAGATAGCTCACATACGCACCTACATTCCAGCCTTGGTTCGCCCTTTCCACGATATTTGACACCGTCTCGCTCCTGCCCTGAACACATTCCTCGCGCCGTACTTGCGAATCCCATTTCTCCCCGTACTGAAAGGATCGAAATAATGATGTCCGATCCGAGTCGTTCCTTGGAGACCATAGTACAGAATAGTGACTATTGGGACCAATAAGTTCCTAAGCACCATGCCAACCCATCCAGCACTCCCATTTCTCTTAACAAGTCGTTGATTCCCCTATTTCGGATCGTGGACGAGGGCAGCAGAGGGAGTAACGTCTGTCCGAATGATCCTAGATGCAGGGAGAAAACTATCGAACCAGTCGCACGAGTTCCCCTGGGACCCTTCACTGTGCATAATTCATTGTCAACCCGGGCCAGCCATACCTCCAGTGACAGCAGTGACAGAAACTCTAAAATCATCGCTTGAAGGTTTCTGTTGAACCGGACCCACGGCGCTATATCAGTCCATATACATAGCAGCCTTAAGCGTCGATATGCTTACGCAAAAATTGTGATGGACACGAGCCCTGTTATAATTGATGGAGTGATAACGAAACGACATGATCGCTTTAATGTGCCAATCCTCCCGGGACGAATGGTATGAGTTGCGAGCTATTTGGACGGCACAAGCTCCACTTTATGTATACCCGCCGCAGTTTTTTGCCTTTGACAAGCGCGTGCAAAACCTTCTCATTGACCGCTGGTGTTCACACATGCACGGTTCTGTCCCATCAAGTCTCGTGCACGGCCCCTTCATCACATTTGCGTGTGAACAGTTCCATCTAAATCCATCAAACAGGTTGAGAGCTCTCATCAGCCGAGGCAAAGCTCTTCGATTACTATCCCCATCTAGCTATTCGGGATTCGATGGGACCTCGCGAACAACAGGGAAGCGGACATTGTCCCCGCAACATATGTCGAGGCTCTACGGAACGAATTGGCGCAAGATGGCGCAATAAGGCAGTTATGTCGTCTCCAAACTCGCGATGAATTCGCTGATGAAGGTGAAGGGCAGTTCGAGATGCATGAGACCAGGGTTCGGGTTGTCGAAAGCGACGGATTGGAAGCCCCGTGGCATTGAATCCGAATGCATGCGGGGCGCCCAAAATTCTGAGTGCATGCAATGGGCACCCATTGGTTATGCTAGCCAGATTCCAGATAGGGACTGCTAAGTTTTCCAAGTGAGGAAGAGTGTGAAATGGGAGCGGCGGCATCTCCACCGTGTCGGTGTTTATGAACTCTTTCGGATGAGTGAGTAGGGGATGACGGATGGATGGTTGGCATGTGAGTGCAGGGAGCCGGTACGGCCAGCACCCGGATGGCACACCGGGGAAGGAAAGTTGCGGAGACCAAAGGTGGCGTAATTGCGTCCGCAAGTTGATCAGAAGGGAGACAAGTAAAGGTCCAAATGACTCGGACGAATCGCTTGTGACAGTGCTTCAAGAAGCAATAATGAAATTTCGACTTTATCCTTATCGCGATCCGAGCGACCTAATTCAGTCCGAGTTGATCGCTTTCGTGCGGGTGAAGATGTTGCTGGAGTGTTGTCCCGGAAGAAACGTATCCATCTAGTCCGATTTGGGTCTCAAATAATGTTTTGCAACCCAACACAAATCCGAAAGCGTCAAATCGACAGGACGCGGCCACAGCCATAATGATAACAGGCGTTTGGCCTCATGGAAGGGTCGCACAACAATATGATTCTATAAATATTGGTGCGTTGCCGCATAACAATCACGATTGAGAAGTGCGATGGCTCGCTGCCACAGTGTTGCAAAAGGCGGTATACGATGTCGAAAGGAAATGTTTGAGCCCCTTCAATGGGTCTCTACGTCTTGTGCTGAGCCCCTTCAAGGTAAGCGACAATATCCCTTTCTAAGAGGCGATGAAAATGACAGAAAGACGACATCCACATCACACACTGGTGAGTCTGTTGGGAACAAGGATCAAACAGAGAGAAAGCACCTCGTCGCTATCGCCGCTTGCACACGCCCACGCCCACGAAGAGAGCAGCATGATGGTGCAGGTGGTAACACAGGGGGCGCAATTTATATTATTCCACCAAGAGAGCCGATGAAAGTCGTGGGAGTTGATACCATAATGAAACGACTATTCCTAGGGCGGGAATAGTATTCTCAGCACATGTGTTCATCCAGAGACCATGAAGACTGCTCCCAAATTCGACATGACGCTGCCAAATACCTCGAACGCCTTAGCCAGTTGGGGTAGAGAGCTTTCTTTTCCGCATTGTCCACAGGTCCGACGCGCCACAAGCAGCCGCCAGCGGCGGCGACATAATGAGAAATCAGATGTGCTGATGTGGTCCAACTCCAACTCGAATTCCGGAGTGTCGGAGGATCTGGAAGCTGAAATCGCGTTCGACTTGAATTTTTTTGATCTGGAGCTTACACGTGTTACCCTTCCACCTGTGCTAACAATTCAGCATACCAGGCAATAAATTTACGAGCGGCTTGACATGGAAGGGAGGGTGGTACGTTGATGAAACAACTGATTGGGCTGTGGGAGAGGCACAATAGCTGCAGTAATATATTCAGCCAGCTCCGCTAGACTTGGCCGGATTTGTTAACTTAAACCCTTTCTGGATCTCACATAGCGACCATCCAGGCACGATCTCCAACTGCCGCAACTGGGGAATAAGTTAAACAAGAATGCCTGTCTGCGGGGATAATAGTATGCATTGTAGTTAGTCGGGTGAGGCCCAGGTTGGACATGATTGGTCCCCCTTTTGTCACACGACCAAGTGCTCGCGCTAAAGGTAGCTAACGGGTTGCTGGTTGGGAAGCAGATGAGTTGGGAATTCGATGCATCTGGTTCCTTAGTTCAACATCGTGATGGCTTTGATATAATAGAAAGTCTGTTCACGGACGAGCGGAGAATATTCGATGGGAATTGCGGGGGGCGGCGAAAGACAGTGGAAATGGAGGTAGCCGTTGGCCGGACGGATTAAAGCATGGTTCTTAGTTTGGCCTGCCATGGATGTTACCACTGGCCAGTTCAGCAGCCTGAGCATCCGCAGCCCAGACAATCAAAAAACAAAGCATGACAGGCGGTTGACGGAACGAGATAAGGTATATATCCTTAGGCTCCAGAGTGTACGTTCTGTGAGGCAGTCTGATCCACATCTGGGTAGAGCACCTTACGAAAGCGTACTTGCTTGCCCACGACCCATGGTGCAGTCCTCGTAACCCACCTGAATACATTCAGAGCAAGTTCAGCGACCCTGCCGTGTTTTTTTTTGGTATTGGCCAACTACCACAGACTTGCTTCCCGTTACCCCAGGAGATGAAGGGCTAAAACTCCATGTCGCCCAGCAATGTATAACTGGGATGGTGCGAGCAGAGGCAAGACCGTGGGAAGGAAGATCACGCTCGGTCACAGCCATTCTGTTTATTGTTGTTTATCTTATCAGATCTCAACGAGTGAACGGAAAGTAAAATGCCTCCTGCCAGACGCACTTCCATTGACCCCGATCGCCTTGTGCGAATGGTACGAGCTGCTTCATGTTGGCGATTTCCACGTGTGTCTTAACGGCCATCATTTTTTAGGATCAGCTCAAGCTGACTCCGGTGAACAGCAATGAGCCATTCAATGTCGTCTACATTGGTGCTGGAAATATCATGTTCGGTAATTCTACTGATTCTTGTAGTTCAGGATCGAAATCTTTACCTAATCGCCGTCTTTGGTCGGCCAGGATCTGACGAAGGCCCATGGAACCATAGTTTCCGTTTTGAACAGTAATTTTCATCTTCGACTCTTTTTCTTTCTTCCCCTAACGCGCGACATTCGATTTCAGTAAGCTTGGGCCCCGCCTCAAGGTGGTTGCACTGATTGACCCTAATTTTGCGCGTTGCGAAGCTGTTCTGGAGGCAAAGAGACTCTCATTCGTTGAGTCGGCTTATAAGAACACCAGAGTGTATAAAACAATCGACGATTTTTATGCCGATATGACGGACGCTGTGAAGCCAAGGCAAGCACTATAGCCCGCTTTTTGTTGTGCCTAGAAACCAAAATTCATATATTTCCCCCATCCAGAGCAATTGTTGTTGGCTCCCCTCCTGCGTTCCGAGGTTCGGATATCCCTGGAGCCGATCTAGAACTTACACTACTCAAGTACTTTCCCGGAGTGGCTCTTTTTATCGAAAAACCAGTATCCATACATGCCGTGGAGAAGGCTATGCTTGTCTCTAATAAGATCCAGGATGCGGAAATCGTTTGCTCTGTGGGGTATGCTCGTTCCATCTTCTACGAACTAGACAAAGTCGATTGATTATACACCCAAGCTACATGTTGAGGTACCTCAAAGCCATCCAGATGATCAAGGCAATCATCGAGGAGAACGATCTAGTGAGCCCATTCGAAATTTGTCCCTGATTCCAGTATTCTGATGTGTCGTAGCGCGTCATGGCGACGACGGCACGGTACGTTTGTGCGTATGAGAAGATTGCAAAGCCAGATTGGTGGAACAAGGCCTTGACTTGCGGGCCAATCGTCGAGCAAGCTACTCACTTTTGTATGTTTTCCGAACTTTTTGGTAAATACATATCTCGACGGACTGATCAGCCACTCACAGGCGACCTTTCGAGATATTTCGGCGGCGATGTCGTGGTTTCATCTGTGCAGGCACACTCCCTCGAGTTCTACGAAGAGGCGGGCCAGCTTTCCAAGATTTCGGTTGACGAGTCTAAAATTCCGGAAGCGCAAAGGATCCCTCGGGTTACTAGCGCTACTTGGTGTGTGTGTGTGTGTTGCACACTATTAGAATGGGAATGCTCAGTTGCAATTGTTCTCTTACAGGAAATACGAGAATGGCGCTGTCGGCACTTTAACGCATCTTGTGTCACTACAGGGAACGAACTATGCCTGTGAGCTGGAGATCTACTGTGATGGATACTTGTTCAAGTGAGTGTTACTAGTGTGAAGACGGATTATTAACTAATTATCGGTCTATTTATCAAACCGATATTTTTCGATTAGACTGATCGATGTAAGCAATTAATTGCCAACGATTCCCTCTGCTCTGACCACCTCACAGCCTTATAATGCCCCACAACTCCGCATCCGGCGTCCCGGAGACGATCACGAGGAGGTGCACCATTTCCCGAACGACGATCCGTTCTTCTCCGAGGTCAGCAACCTTATCGATGTGATCGAGGGTGGCCCCAACGCAGATGGGAGCCTGATCCTTTCGACGTACGAAGGTAGGCCCCTTACATTCTTCATCCAGCGGTTCGGAGAAACTCACGAGCAATCGATCAGATGCCGTCAAGTCCTACGAATTGACATGGGCCATTCGCAATGCGAGCGAGAGGAATCGGCGTTTGCCCAAGCGGGGGCTCAAGGAAACGGCCTAAGGCCTTGATGAGGAACGGATGACTGGTGTCAGATGAATAATTTGTAAAAACTCCAGGTTCGACAAACGGGTAGGTTAAAACGATCTATACATGAGGCATATACGTGCTGTGTCATCGGAATATACAATGATGGGAAAAAAGGCCGCAAGGACATGGGAAAGGTGAAGAGTAGACAAATACAATTTCAAATGAGAGTGTGTGAAACAATTGAATTCGGCTCCGAAGCTGCAGTGAGGCTATGGAAAGATCGCCAAGGAACTTGGACGAATGGGGAAATTCTCAAATCTTGTTCGCTTGATATTGGCGAGGAGCCCCTGCCTGACTGCCCTGACGTTCATGCAAGCCACAACATCCGGACAAGTACTCATTCGAGACCCTTGAAGTCGGCTGAATCCCTCGGGAGCCAGATGATGTCGAACGTGTTGATTCCACTGATGGTCGCGAAGTGGATGTTGTCGGTAAGTGATCCCTGGGAAGTTCCGGGGCCAAGGACGTCGCGGTTGCTCGTGAGTGTTGGCAGTCTAGAGCGTTGGTCCGCTTTTCAGCTCTCTCCAAACGTTCCGTGAGCTCGCGAAGTTGCTGCTTTAACTTGTCGTGCTCGGCGGCAAGCTGAAGGAAATTGCTTGCGCGCTTAGCAGTGCGTGATGACGCCCCTGCTCCTTCACTAAGGAACGGAAAGAGGGTGTGATCAGAGAGAGAGCGCAAGAGCAAGGAACTGGGTAATGACCATCACACAACTCACTTTGAGAGGAAGACAGCATTGATGGAGTCAGTCAATGACTCTGGACCTTCCTCGTTCAGACCCAAACCAAGGGAGAATGGGTCAGGCAACTTGGGCGCTTCGTCCGATATCTTTGGCACAGGCTTGAAAATGTCACTGTCGATCTCTTCATAGTTGTCGCTAGGGGCCCCCGCCTTCAGACTTTCCCATTCGTCGCGATTCCAACTGCGTCGCACACACAGTCCACATTAATGCGCTTGTAGGCTGGGGAAGCAAATAAATCGTATTTCCCGTACTTTTGGTGACTTCCATCATCCATGGGGAGCTCTCGGTCGTGGTTACGGTGGGAAGAGTGTGTATTGCGGTTGTTTCGACTGATCTGTGGCTGTAATTGGGAAGTTGTGTGACCGTGACTGTGACCGCTAATGGGCGGTTGATTCGCGGATCTTTCAGTCCTCACTAAAGTTCGTGCGCGGCTACGCCTAGACCTGCATAAGCACACATGGGTAACTGCAAAGACTGAACTGATACATTTAATTTCAAGCCCAATCCCCCCCTTTGTTCCTAGCATTGTTGTTAAGCCTGATATGGACGTAGCGCTTCAGCGGCTCAGTACACTCGAACAATTACGAGAGACGAAAGGTAAGACAAAAAGTTGAGTTGTTGTTATGGCTGGCTACTGTACATCGGGACTTTGCTACAGATTGGGGGACGCACAGACGCGTCAAAGAGGTGGCGCGCAAGTCGCCGGGCCGGCGCCATGGCCTGTACCCCAAAATAGCACGTAGCTATGACGAGCCCCTGTCTCAATAGAGGCTGGCCGCTTGCCGATGACGGATCCCAGATTCCTAGAGGCTGCCCTGCCCTTACCACAACACCACATACTTCAGCGACGTGTTCAGAATCGCTGACTCAATGGAAGACTGCTAGCTGGATACGAACTGATCTCCACGAAGTTGTTTTTGCGCACAAGTCAAATGAAGAATAAAACTGAAATTCGATGTTGTACATGATGTGACAATTGCAGCGAAAGGCCCACAGAGTGGCCAGCACCGGTCCTGGCAGGTGAGTACCCAAGCGCCTGAAGACCCGGTGTTTCCCCGATCTGACTACGAAGGCTGTGAACCCCGACCAGAGAGAAAGGCTTCATCCCATTGCATATGTGTTCGGGCAAAGAGCTAGCTCAGTGTACGGGCTTGAAACGCAAGTCCAACTTCCAAGTAGTGTGGCGCAACCTAAATACCAGGAAGCTCAAGGTGAAAGAGTTGAGGCCTTACGCCTCAATGAAAAGCTCAATTCGACAATGCAAGAGGTCACCTTTAAAGGAGCTAAGGCCTCCGGCCTAAGTGCCCCTGCCAACAACGAGCCCACGCAAAGTTCTGAGTCACAGGAAGCCCAGTCAAATGCAAAGGAAGCTGTGTCGCCATTGACGATGGCGATACAATGTCAAGTACCAACCATAGTATGTAAGATTGCTGTGAGTGACGAACGCCCAGGGCACTGGACCAGGGCCTGGGCGCTCAGTCGACGATCCGTAAAGTCAACAGCGCTAAATGTCCTTTGGAGTGATCACAAGTCGGTGATCAGGCTAAGTGCCCCGCTCTTTGAAGAGATAGAGTCCAGCATTCCAGACTCGACCAAGCTGCGGCATTTCCCTCTATGCTCTTCCATATGCTTGATGACATGCAACTATCAGTGCAGGAAGTTCTGCCTAATTGTGGATCTGAGATTAGTTCCATCGACCCTTTTTACCTGTCCTGGTCTGTTCCAATAGAGGCTGGTCACCTGCCTACTGTCCTGGCAGAGTGAAGCGTCACGTACCGGTACGTGCAACATCTCACACTGCCGCTCCGACGCGTCTGTGCGTCCATCGATCCTGTAGCATAGCCCCATCAGTTAGGCATAATGATGATTAGCTTTTGTGTCATCTTAAGTCCCTCGTGTAGCCGCCGAGCGCTACGTCTACATCGGGCCAGTCATAACAACACGTTGTCTCCGTGCAGTGACCAGTAGCCAAGCCTCTGAGGACATGAAGACAGGTGTTACTGAGCAAATCCCAGTGACGTGGATGACGATCCCTGCCAGGGTGTTGTTTGACCGATTCTGAGTATTTCCAATGAGCAATATGACAACGAACAGTGATTGGCAGCGAGTGCCTGTGTCCAGACCTATCGATTCGTGTGAGGTCTTGAAAACTAAACCACATGCAAAAGATTGTGTCATTTTCGGCATCAGTTTTTATGTAATTTCAGACCTGCCTCTCTTTAACGGGAAGAGCGCACTCTGCAGGCAGCGAGCTAGGCTGAAGCAGCCTCTATAGTAGCGAGCCCCAGCGAGGCCCCCTTTGCCATGGGTGGTGACAACCGCAGATCGAATGCATGGACACAACTTGCCGGACTGTTTCATGCTAGGCAGGATTCCAGGCCAGCCTCTACTAAGTTTTGTGCCAACCATACGCTGTTCAGAGGCCCGGCAGCGAATGACCTCAGGTTAGGGGTGGTACAATCATTATATACATAAGGGAGCATCTAGCATGTTTCGGCTGCATAGACGCCCGGGCCTTCGAGGGAAACAACGCCCAGCTTTCTCCGACTGATTGCCGGGTGCGCGATGACATACAGCCGTCCAATCCCCTCAAACTCACATTTCCTCATGAACATGAACATGATTTGAACGGACTCATGTAACTGCATCATTTGTGAGGATACATATGTGCACAAAGGGCCTCATGCAGCAACTGCTGTTGTCGATGCAGTTGGTAGGACAGGATCATCAGAGGCACTGAGACCCTGGGTCCGTACATTATATCCATACCCACCGCCTGGCGCTCCAGGTACCTGCCCAGGTCCCTCATAGTGTAGTTTAGTGACATCATAATTTCCTGAGACATGAAATTGTCAACAAGGCAGGAAGACGTGCAAACATAACATTCATACCGATAAACTCCCAACCAGTTTCCCTCACATGATACAAATTGACAGTGTTTCCTGAAAAGGCATCACGGTGACCAGCTGCATATATGCTTCGCCGCCCGAGTTCCTGAGCGTCCTCGTCTGAGAGATCCCAATGATACCCCTGATCGAGGACACCATATGCAAAGGTGCTACCCGAACCAACAGAGAATACGTCGCCTTTGAGACGTGTTCCGTCAGAGTCGACGTAGTACAATGCGGGGCCCTTCATTTGGTAGGTTTTAGAGTGGTGTCATACTTAAGGTAACGCCTGGCCTACTGTTTTGTCCCATCCACATATCATCGTTCCCTACGATAGATCCAGTTTAGTAACCAATAATGATGCCGTAAAGTACAGCTCATACCATGCTGAGACCCGTGCCCTTATAACTGTAGACAAGGTTACTGAGATACTTGCTGGCAGCAGCTACTGATATGCGTTCGCGGTTCCGAAGCTCATGAAGCCTGCACTGAATCCCGAGATAAGTCTCCCAGAACTGGCAATCGGCTGCAATGAATAAGTGCTCAACCAGCGAACATTACATGACGTATTGATTAGGAATAACGCACCGGCACCACCAGCCATTGTACCCAATAAATATCTGTCAATTTCAATGACCTTCTTCACAGTTCCCGAGGCTGGGTTCCATTGTGAAGAATTCCTCTCAAGGATGGGATAGAATGCTACTGACCAATATAGCTCCCAGCTGTTGCACGAGAATCTACTGCAACAATTATGCCGCCCTTGAAGCGGAATGCCAAAGTTGTAGTGCCGTGCTGGATTTTGATACGACATGAAGGGTCTGCGTGGTCATCAGTGTGAGTCTGAAGGAATGCGGTTGGCTGGAAAATATAAATGAGCCCAAATCACTCTGAGGCGTGGAGAGTGTTCACGCCTCACATTAGCAATCTCTGGCACGTCGAATGACGGGATGCCAGTAGTACCCAAGTTCCCGAACCCCGCCATCGAACCCCACATAGCAGGATTCACATGATTATTTTCATCATGTTCGGGAATAGCTCTGGACGAGCTCGATCCCGAGAATCGAGATGCAAAAGCGTTCATTTGTGGCCAACGGAATGTTGTACGCGTAAGGTCACTAGTGAGGACGCGTCAACACCAGTCACCTGACTAGATCCTTATCTGTTGGTCAAGTTTCTTGGTGCTCATATGTGGGGAGTTCAATGACTCCGGTAATGCGGAGTATTCTTCCGCTTATTTTCTCGCTATTTGTCGTCGTTTTTGGGGGCTGGGCCGATCCGGACATCGGGAAACGCGACCTTCTCCAACTCACTTCAGCAGAACTTAACGCACTTGTATCAATACAAGATCCAACTAGGCATCTGGATCCCGCTGATTCGTCGTCTCATCTGTCGAAAATTCTTATCCCGCGTGTTCGTGAGTGCATTAGATACTCTGCTGTTCCCTTAGACTTAGGCACCTTGGGTCAGCAAATACCCCCAACAGCACACTTGTCCGTCGCCATATTGTATCTACATTTCGCGCATTGAAATGGGATGTTGAGGAAGACGCGTTTACGGGACGGACGCCTTACGGCTCTACTAAGTTCACGAATATCATTGCAACAAAGGACCCTAAAGCCGCAACCAAGCTTGTGCTGTCTGTTCATTACGACAGCAAATTCTATCCTAATTACCCTGATAATCAGGTATGCAAGCTGATGAACCATGTCTTTCAGCGCGCATGCTCTTACTTCAGCTTCAGTTCGTTGGTGCAACAGATTCTGCTGCGGCATGTGCTATGCTTCTAGATCTTGCTCAATCTCTCGACCCATTATTAGAACGCCGGAAGAGGCTACTAGAATCACAAGACTCAGATGAGATCGAAAACCCCGCAGCTCATACCACTCTCCAAATTATTTTCTTTGACGGTGAAGAGGCTTTCAGGGATTGGACGAGTGTTGATTCAACGTACGGTTCCCGGTGCGTGCCCTCAGCCTTTTCAATCGGACCATCTCCCTGATTGCCACCTTCAGACATTTAGCGGAAAAATGGGAGAATAAGTACGTTGAGCCACACCCCGCCCGGCGTTTGAATCCACCGCGGACAGTCCTTTCAACAATTGAACATCTGATCTTGCTTGATTTGCTTGGGGCTCCTAACCCCATTGTTCCATCCTTTTACCCATCCACGGGTTGGATCTTCGACGCTCTTATTTCAGCGGAAACTCGATTGGAACAATCTGGCCACCTGATATCTCGCGCTGCAAAAAAGTCCTCTCCCAAGGATGTCTCAGCGCATCCTCAAGACGAACAGACTCGTGCATCTCGTAGTTTCTTTAAGCCTCGACGAGGCGCTGTTGAATGGAATGGGTGGATTGACGATGACCACATGCCGTTTCTCCAACGTGGCGTCAGCATTCTGCACGTCATTCCTAACCCATTTCCTAGAGTTTGGCATACATTGAAGGTAAACACGAATACTTTGTCACTCTTCTTCTTTTGACGTGTTCGTACCAGGATGATGCATCTGCCCTACATGTTCCTACAATGCGAAAATGGAATCTCGTCTTCAGAGTGTTTGTTGCTGAATATCTTGGTCTCCACCCTGATACTGCAAGAAGGTTTGGCCCACTGCGCAAGGAGGACCTCGTTCGTAATCCCTGTGGTATCCTCGTATTGTCCACTGACATGCACCCATACTAGTAGATACAATCTATCTAAACATGTGCCGGCGTTCACAACATTAACAAGTAGATTATGGTGACAGTGAAATAATAATACACAGAGGGGAAGGCGTTATAGTCGGGAATGTGTTCAATCTCCAGATTTTTCTAATTGTTGGCGTTTGCGAGCGCCGCCACTGTAGAACGGAGTCAGGTGTAAATTTATTTTGCGAAAGGCCAGACACTCACGCCCCAGTATCTAGTCCTCGCTTTGTCCCGCGCTTGGCCTCATCCAAAAATTGATTGACACCGAAAAGATCACCAGTATCCTTCTCAAACTGAACCGGCCCTTCACGGACTTCCTGTTCGTTCGCACCCTCAAATCCTTTTGAAGCACGCCCCAATTCGAACCGATCATTAGCAAGCGCCTTCGCAATACCCTCCTCCGTCCCACCACCGAATGTTTCGTCATTGCCCTCATCAATGTTACCACGCGCCTTGTAGATGGCTGCGGCAGCAGATGAGCCATGGAACAGGGGTCGATCATAGAGTTTATATGCGTCCTCAGATGCGAATGAGCTGGAGAGCGTCTCACGGTTGAAGAGGCGGGAGTCAAGCATCGATTCCTTGGACATAGTGGGCTTAGCAAGGCCAAGGGCAATCTTTTCAGAGATATCTCTGTTTTCTTGCCTGTGGGTGTTGTGGTCAGATTAGAGGTCATCCACCTATCAATATGTAATGCGTACCTGGCGAGATATTTCGCTCTCTGCTCTGTCCCCATATTGTTCATGCGCATCTCGCGCTCACGCTCACGTCGCTTCTCAGCGCGCATTTCATCTCGTACTTTTCTGGCTTCCTCATCCTCGCTGTCCTCACCCTCACCCTCACTAGCGCCCTCGCTCTCGGAATCGCTACCGTAAGCACCCAATGCTGACTTGACAGCTGCGCCGCCTTCAGCTGTCACTGGCGGTTTGGCAGGTGCAGGTGCCACACCGCCGCGCTCCTCGCGGGCACGTTGGGCGAGTGCCCTGAGATGTTCTTCCTTGGCAGCTTTTTCCTTCTCAACGAGTCGCTGCTGCATGAGTGCTCGTTCACGGACTTCCTCGCGCGCATGGCGATCGGCTACGAAGAGTGCTTCCGAGAATTTAGCGAAGTTATCGTTGATGTGTATCTATAGTTATCTTGTAAGATGACAATTCAAATCAATATTACGAGTTGTACTCACATCCTGCAAACCTCGACCATCGGCTGCCAACCGCTTATCAAGTGGAATTGTGAAACCTTTGTTGTTCTTCCAGTTAGAAATACATGGAGGGATCATCCACTCCTTCTGCTCTTGCGCAGTTGCCTTCCTCGGAGGACTGCGCAGAACGGGGGCCGGAGGACTGGGTGGTCCTTTGGGAATCTTTTTGTGCTTAAACCGTGGCGGCTCCAGGGGATCCTCAACAGCCTCTGACATCTTGATAATGCGCTGCTTAAGACCATCTTTCCCATTCCCTTGCCCTTGCTGCCCAGGGGTATACCGCACGTACGTTGTTTTACCCTGAGTGCTACCAACATTGCTTGGTTGGGCCGCCTTAATGCGCACGTTTACAAGCTTCTCGAGTGCTACGCGGGTACGTTCGGCAGTTGACTGGACTTCCTCTTCAGGTGGCCTTTCCATTAACCGGGCCTTCTCGTCCAAGTCAGTGCGATTCGTGAGGGGTACTAGGTCCTTGAACTGCGAAAACACCCTACGTCCTTCTCGGTGTCCCTGCTGTGCGATGGCGTCGTAACGAACATTCCCATCCGCATCAACCTGGAGAGCTAACGTGTTCCCAGATGAGGCCTGAGGCCAAATGCTGATTAGTCAAATAGACAAAGCAAGGAAGCCAAATTGGCAAACCTTCTTTCGGCCCATCTCAAGGGGATACTGTGCAAGATGACATTCTGGGTAAGCCCCACCATCCCCAAAGTGTTCTTGACTCATGGGCTTCCAACCCTTCCTGCTTCCATACTGAGGTAGTGATGCTTTAACGGTCAAGGAAGAAATTGCAGTAGCTTCAATCTGTTCATCTTCATCGTCGGAGACTGAGGATGCATGGATTGGTCTTGGAAGTAGTCTGTAAAAATATGAGAACTGTTAAATAGCTACCGGAGATGTCTGGACGTACCCAAACAGAGCTGCAGATGCCATGGAGGAGGATGGGTTCGTAAAGTGGCTGAGTGAATTCAAAGCTCACGTGGCGCTTCCGCGGATATTACTTGAAGTACTCTTGAGGCGCCAACGAACGTCTGTCTTAGAACCACCAGTCCTGACGAGTTCGCACTAATTCAGACTTGCTGATGGAGGAATTCGACACTTATGACTCAGCCTCGCAATATGGCCAAGGTCTTGATGACACAGCGTCGATGATTAGTGGCTACACTGTGAGGACCCAAAAGACGGCGGAAACCGTATCTCAGCTGGAGACAGATCTTCGCCTTGATGATGCGGGCATTTCGGATGTAAAAACCGTGGATGACGACTTTGACGGCGTGTTGGATGATGTGAAGGACGATCCGGTTGCAGATCTGCCTCCCCATGCATGCAGGTGAGGCTCTCCTAGTCGTTATACTGATGTTATTGAAGCTAATATGGTGGAAAGCTATTGTGGTATACATTCTCCAGCATCAGTAGTGAAGTGTCTCATCTGCAATAAGTGGTTTTGTAATTCGCGTGGCAACACGTCGGCTTCCCATATCGTCAACCACCTTGTGCGCGCTAAGCACAAGGAAGTCACCCTTCATTCCGAGAGCCCCCTTGGAGAGACCACACCGGAATGCTATAATTGCGGGAGCAAGAACGTGTTTATGCTTGGCTTTATCCCGGCAAAAAGTGACACAGTGGTCGTACTCCTCTGCAGGTTGGGGTTCTGGCGTTGTTTGAATCTGTTTCTTGCTCAGAAATTCCGTTACAGACAGCCATGCGCATCTATAACCAAAGACATAAGCTGGAATGCCTCTCTGTGGGCTCCCCTTATAGATGATAGACAGTTCCTCTCCTGGCTTGTGAAGATTCCCAGCGAAGCGGAGCAACTCCGATCCCGTCAATTATCCTTCTCTCAGATAAATAAGCTAGAAGACTTGTGGCGAGAAAATACAGACGCCACTCTCGAGGATCTCGAAAAGCCCGGGGTGGACGACGAACCACAGCCTATTCTGCTAAAGTAAGCGCTCAACTACACGACCCCTTGGCCCTAACAATAACTACACTCTCAACTTCAGATATGATGACGCTTACCATTACCAAAACATCTTCGGACCTCTTGTTAAGATTGAGGCTGACTACGACAAACGTCTCAAGGAGTCACAAACTCAAACTGACATCGCCGTTCGGTGGGATATTGGCTTGAACCAGAAGCGTATTGCCTGGTTCTCAATGCCAAAACTCGAAAGTGGCGAGGTCAGACTCGCTGTTGGAGACGAGCTGAGGTTACGCTATTCTGGAGAACTTCACGTGGCGTGGGAGGGCGTCGGGCATGTCATAAAGGTTCCCAACAGTGAGCTTTGGTTATATTTTTATTTTGTCTAGCATTGATTGCTTTATGTTCAGACATCTCCGATGAGATTGCTTTAGAACTCAGAAGATCAGAAGGGGTGCCAGTTGAAGTCACTCAAGGTTTTGTCGCTGATTTTGTTTGGAAGCCGACGAGCTTCGATCGGATGCAAGCCGCTATGAAAACTTTTGCGGTCGACGAAAAAAGTGTTAGCGGTTACATTGTACGCCAAATCTTACCGAGCAGGTTGTCCCGTTGCTCACCATTCCTCTGCTTAGTACCACAAGCTATTAGGTCATGATGTTGAGCCCCAAATGTTGAGGACTCAGGTCAGTCTTGCCATTGTTTTTGTTTCATCTCTATTTTGACGACACTACCAGATGCCGAAACGGTTCGTAATCACACTTTCTGTAAGGAAGTACTCGCAAATCTTCTTGTAGTTTTTCTGCCCCAGGTCTCCCCGAACTTAACCACTCACAAATGTATGCTGTGAAAAGTGTGCTTCAGAAGCCAGTAAGCCTTATTCAGGTCCGTTGTGCCACCATCTCGCGACTAGCTGCGTAGTTAACTTCTTGATAGGGTCCTCCTGGTACTGGGAAAACAGTCACCTCCGCGTCCATCGTGTACCATTTAGCCAAAATGAATCCAGGCCAAGTCCTGGTATGCGCTCCGTCCAACGTCGCGGTCGACCAGTTGACGGAGAAGATCCATGCGACTGGGCTGAAAGTAGTCCGAATCACGGCGAAATCACGGGAAGCTCTGGATTCATCAGTTGCAAGGCTCACACTTCACTCTCAAGTGGCTAATAACACGATGCATGTTGAGCTCCAGAAGCTCATTCAGCTGAAGAACGAACAAGGGGAACTTAGTTCTAGTGATGAAAGGAAATACAAGAGCCTGATGAGAATATGCGAAAAGGAGATTTTGGGTGCAGCCGAGGTCATATGTTGTACTTGTGTTGGCGCAGGTGACCCAAGGTTGAGTAAGCTTAAGTTCAGGACCGTGTTGATTGATGAGGCCACACAAGCGGCCGAACCAGGTAAGGATCATTTCCTATTGCTTCAGTTATGGTCGGGCTGAGCCTAACCCATATCAGAATGCATGATTCCACTCATCTTGGGCTGTAAGCAAGTGGTCCTTGTCGGTGATCACCAACAACTTGGGCCAGTCATTATGAATAAGAAGGCTGCTCGCGCTGGGCTCACTCAATCTCTTTTCGAGCGCCTTGTCGTTCTAGGAAATAGACCAATCCGTTTACAAGTTCAATACCGCATGCATCCATGTTTGTCGGAGTTCCCTTCCAACATGTTTTATGAAGGAACTCTTCAAAATGGTGTCACGGCGCCCGAGCGGATCAGAAAGAATATTGACTTTCCTTGGCCGGTTCCCGATGCGCCAATGATCTTCTATCAAAATCTGGGTCAAGAAGAAATTTCTTCTAGCGGCACATCTTTTTTAAACAGGTATGCTCTGCAAATGCACCGTTTGTTAGTATATGACCGAGTTTGGGTTTAGGACCGAAGCATCAAATGTTGAGAAGATTGTCACCAAATTCTTTAAATCTGGAGTCGTACCGAGCCAAATTGGCGTCATTACTCCATATGAAGGGCAACGATCTTATATCGTCAATTACATGCAATTTAGCGGTTCCCTCAAAAAAGATCTTTACAAGGACATCGAGGTTGCGAGCGTTGACGCGTTTCAGGGGCGTGAAAAGGATTACATCATTCTCAGCTGTGTACGGAGCAACGAGCATCAAGGAATTGGGTTTTTGAGCGATCCTCGTCGTCTCAACGTAGCACTGACCCGAGCGAAATATGGCGTGGTGATTCTTGGGAATCCGAAGGTTCTAAGCAAGGTGAAAGTTTCGGGACTTGACAAAATCTGACATCTAACCTCGATCTGTAGCACCCACTTTGGCACTTCCTGCTAACCCACTACAAAGAGAAGCAGGCTCTCGTTGAGGGTCCGCTCAGTAACCTTCAGTTAAGCATGATTCAGTTCAGCAAGCCTCGCCGTACATTCTCCAAGGCGATGGATCAGTATCGTCGCCATGAGTTCAACGCGAAAGAAGCGATGACGAACCAATCGATAATGAGTGACAGTGAGTACTCGTGGTGATTGGAAACATCGCCTTGCTCACAGGCTCCGTAGTCGCTCGCCGTTCTGGCACACCAAGTCGCTTTGATGCCAACTTCTTCCGGAGTCACGATCCACTCAGCTACATACCTTCTGACCCCCAGGCTCTCAAATCCCACTCAAGTTATACTTCTGGCCTGCCCACCTTTGCCGCCGCTTCGGGATCCTTCAGCCAGACCGTTCAGCGGCCGAATGGGAATGGGAAGCATGCACAATACCCAAATCCAGGTTATGCAAGTTCCGTCATCTCCCAGGATCCCGGAGCTGCGAGCACCATCGAGACGAGCAGTGTGCTCAGTGCGAGCGTAGCGCCTTCCGAGCGAAGTGGACATGCGAACAACATTGCATACTCGCAGTCGGACCGCCTTCGACGTCGTTTATCATTTTCATCTGTGGCTGGAGTGTCAGACCTTGGCAGCATCTCTGCGGCTGATTACAAGAGCCAAGATGATGCAGCTGATCTGGATGAACTGAGATCCCAATATTCGCAGAGTCAGTCTGGGTTCACCGAGTTTTAGGCCAGCTGCCGCCGCGTCGCTAGCGCGAATGCGCTCTCCAGAGTGACGCTTCTCCACGAATGAGAGATCGCGTCTGAGCGCGTGTTCCAGTTGCCGGTAGGCCAGGTTAAGGCATTAGCGAACCTGCGGTGCGCATTTAGTACCGCCAGACGCAATCCTGCTTGTCGCCATACTGTCGCAAAGCGACGGGGACGAGATGCTGAACACTAAGTCGCACCGCAGGTTACGAGGGCGATCAGCGGTGTATTGATATTATTTCATTCCGAGCATGGCGACATTCTTTGGGATTTCAACCTCGATTACACATTAGGCGTCTTGTATCCCAATCTCTGACTCGAACGCACACGCGTACCCATTATACCATAATAAAAAGCCATAACATTGCTCAGCATCATTAGAGCATCCTAAACTCAGCAGACATCTCCAAAGTTTGTTGCCTGTTCAATCGAATGTCGGACAATGAGATCGTGAAGGCTGTTAACTAATGACCCCGCCTTTTCGCAGTCCTGGTATGATCCAAAGTGATCCGGCTTCAGTGCACAGCAATGAGAAGGGAAGAAACGGATGACATACGCTCACAACCGTGTAGTACACGTAAAGAGTCCGACGCGGATTCACCTTTAGGCAGAGTTTCTGGAGCCTCGGCTTGATGTCTGTACGGGGAGGGGGAATGCAAGAAAATTGTAAATATCAAAGGGATTCAAATGTCTAATCCAGGCAACACGCTTACAGTCCACAAGACCGTCGAAGGTATTTGGGCCCTAAGGGGCGGGGGCTGAGCGTGAGTTCACAGAAGAAAATAAAGTAATGGGCGCACTTGATACGATGTGATATACGTCCGAATGTCGACGCCTTCAGCAAGTTTAGCTTTTGCTAGATCACATTTGTTGATCAGCAGACTGTTACAAAAAGTTCAGCCAAAGGTCCTACTAGGGCCATAAATGGGGGAGTACTCACGCAATAGGTACATTAAGGATGGCGGGATTCGTCTGTACCGAGGCATAGGATTACTCAGGCCGGAGACCATAGCTTCGCTTAGCCAAAAAAAAACTTACCACGATGCTCTTCCAAAGATCAAGGGAATCCTTGAGCCGATTGACATGTGGATCCTCCTCCAGGAATTGGTCAAAAGCAGACAAAGGCAGGAGGAAGACGATTAGGTTTAGATTTTCGAAATACCTTGTGTGTAAAAGAGAAAAGAGCTTCGTTTTAGCTATCAGAACCCCATGCAAGGTGTCGAATGGCTCACGGGACCCAGGCCGCTCTTTGACTCCGTGATCCTCCAACGTCGTCTGTGTTGCGATGAGATCAGCATACACAAAAAAAAAACAAATGATATTGGAGGGATACGAACAAATTCTGAATGTCTTTGGTTTGATTAGCGGGTTTTTTGATTTCGCTGGTATGTAATGGGCGGATGCTCCTAGTGTCTTTATCCGGCATCGTATTATATCGTCATTAGTGGGTAAATACCTAAAATTGTAAATAACCATTGAGAATAGCCGTCAATTACAGGATGTGATCCACTTACTCTGGTTGGGCGATCCTGTCTATATCATTGAGGAAACTGTGATCCGATAGTTTCGTCAGTAATTCCGTCCATGAGCTGCGGCAAAGCCAACAGGGAAAGGGGATAGAAGCTGAATGGAAGAGCACATACAACCCTCCATATTCCTCTAACCGGACGCGACAGTAAGCCAAAGCCTCCTTCACGACAGGCATCTCCCAGACCTCCTTTACGTCTTGCGCAAGCGCGACGACATAATCCGAAGGATCTTCATAGGGCACAGTCCTCCCCTCAGAACCCCCCGTAGCACCACCATGTTGTCCTAGGGGTTTCTTCATCCAGTTCTTCGAAAAGAAATAATACTCCGGTTGTGGATCCACTTTCATGAACTCAGGTCCGATGGAAGATGGGATGAAGTTATCGTCAGGAAATCCCATAGCACGGACGATTTCCTTCTCCACCCGAAGTAAGGGGGAGAGACGTAGTTTAAGTTCCTTGAAACGGACGGACGTTTGACGGAATCCGTCGACGAGATTGTACTTTTCCCTTGTCTGTTCAGAGCTAAGATAGCGGGCCGTGAGGGCGAGCAGGATTCGCGTGCTGCGAATGAAGTTGAGATAGACGATAGCCTTCCATGCTTGACGTTCAGAGTCGAAGTAATTTGGGTCGGCAAGGGTTTGGAATTGTTTCAGGGTCGTGCTATGGGGTAGAAATTGGAATCAAGGGGGCAAGATAGAGTGGGAGAGAAAAGGATCGTGTGCCATCAAGGGTTGCGAGTTCATGGAGAGCGTAACGCCACAAAATTAGTGTTGGTCCACATGTGAGAGATCAAACCACACAAAGATCATTGCGGGCGCATTACCTTTTGCCGGATTCGCTCTGACCTGGGCGTTTGACAGAACGATGAATACCATGGCAAGCCATAGAAGTGGAGGTACTCACCGAGCAAAAGGATATTAAGGTAATCGCCCGATGCGAGCTTTTTACGCTCCTCTTCGAGTTCAGCATCTATTTGCTCACTGGAATAAGGGTAAACAAGAGATGTGAGTGGTGTTGGTGCCCACACACTGAGTTGTCCAGCAAAAAGTTAGGTTTGGGGGCATACCTCCGCTGGCGTGCAAGTTCCTCGCGTTCAAGACGCGCCTGGCGCTGCTCCGGAGTTTCATTCGCTTGCTCTTCCACCAAAGCGCGGGTAAGAGGATCATCACTATTATCGCTAAAAGATATGTGAGACATTGTGGCGACTGGTGTTGAGCTTGAGTTTGAGAAAGATCAGGTTGTATATGCAGCCTAGCGTATAAGGACAAGAAAATCAAGTCTGCCAACGGAAAGAGGCGTTGAGAAGAAGAATAACTGTGATCATGGAACGAGTTGGGGTGCCCCCCCTTATATAAGTACGAGACACGGGTTACGCTTTTTGTCCTGACCGGTAAGGAAATAATGAAACGAGGATGGACAGTTTACAGTTGGAAGTAATAGATTAGCTGGCAGCGGGGTCGGGATTGGAGACTCCAAGACGTGCTGGCATGCTTCCTCTGCTGCTTCCGACAGATCCGTAACTTTGGGTAATCTGTGTCGTTTCACATCTATTGGAAGTTTGGGTGCCATGAGAGCCATCAATGGGATTGGATTTCCGGGCCACGTTGGCCAAATTAAGCAACAACTGTACAATGAGTTAAAACACATATTGCTGACTATCACCACGACTCCGACACAAACCAGAGTGATCGCAACATCCGAAACACATCCAAGAAAGTTGACTACTGGCATGCATGGACAAAGTGTCAGGACCCCCCCCCGCAGTGCCGTTGTGTCAACCCCACCCCTGCTCACTCGGATTTCAACTTCTCCAGCCAACTATCAACGAATTTGGTGTGGGCGCTAGTGTAATTGCGGAACCAACGGAACGGGATCAGATTGGATAAATTAGGCCTGTCAATTATCTTCCCATCAACACGAGGCGTGTCCAACTGACCTGGCACTTAAAGTGGAATCTTCCACGCCTCTCACGATCCCTTTGCTATCAACGATGAACGTGTAGCGGCCTGAACACACCATGAGGTTGTCGGGTAAGTTATCGTCAATCTGAAGGAGCAGCTTGGACAGATGAATCATCCTCTGCACTTACCATCAATCAAGCCTAGGAGAGCGCTACCGACGTTGTATTCCTTTCTGGTCTTTCGGTCAGGATCGGACAGCACAGGATACTGAAACAGAGAAACCGAATAACAAATGATACAAAATTAGTGACGTTACAGTGAGAACTTGGCACGCGACAACTCCATTCATAAGATACGTACCGTCAAATTGTGTTGTTTAACCCACGCCTTCTGCTTCTCGGTTGAGTCCGCAGAGATACCAACAATTTGCACCCCTGTTCCAGTGTACAAATCATTAGCCGAGAGGGAATCGCGGAAAGCGCACGCCTCCTTGGTGCAGACGGGCGTTCCAGCCTGGGGGAAGAAAAAAATGCTAGGGTTGAAACTGGATTAGCACTGCGATCCCACCCCCAATACTTCATTCATCAGGCTGGGGAGTGAGGGGACACTTACGCCAGAGGTTTACCGTCTGTTTGACCAGGGGTGATTGTAATGGTTTCGCCGCTGGTAGAGGGGAGTGTGAAAGCAGGAGCAGGTTTCCCGATCAATGAGTGAGGAGCCATGATAATCGCGGTACTTGAAGACGAGTGGATCGCTGTTAGATGTCGAGTGGGAGAAATGAAGGCCAAAGGCTCCAGGTGTGGGTATTTATACAAGTCGGTCTCTATGCTGCGTCAGCAGCCCCACAACTTCGCCAGAATGGTCTGAGATCTCGCAATTTGAACAAGAGAAGACGAGGAGAAAGTATACAGCAAACTTCTAAGTGCCTTCCGAGTTCCTTCCTCCTTTCAGCAAACTAGACCCCAATTCAACGTCAAAGCGTTTATGATGGAAGACCCAATAAGAAAACACCAATGTTGGGTATAGGGGAATTTCCATCCGGCACGCTCTAGGCAACTGCGTTTGACGGTTTTAAAGTGCGGATGCGGAAGTCAGATCAGCGAGCCCAGATAGGAATCATTAAAGCCATTATGAGCGAAGTGGCCATTATTCCATATCTTGTTGAATCGAACACGCAGTATTCGGCCGTTCAGCAGTGACAACCCCATAGGGCTAAATAATGTGGTTGCTCAGCGATTCCTGATATGTATAAGACTCTCGGACATTGGATGCTCGGAAAGCTGAAGGCGTCATCAGGCAAAAACGGGGTTGGAATGAGATGCAGATCGTCATAAAATAAACATAGACATTGGATCCCAGACGAAAACGGACGGGCAGTCCAATAGAGGCTGGCAACCTGCCTAGACTTGCCAGTTCACTCAACTTGAAGAACACGGCGTTAGGGGTCGCTTACACCCGCTAATCTCCGCCTCGCTCTCATCATCTTTCTCGCCATTGAGCTTCTCTTCCTCACTCTTTTGATACCCAGTCCATTCCTTTTTTGACAACACAATATGAAGCTCCAATCACTTTCTCTATCTTCTCGCTCGCCAGCATCGCTTTGGTATGAAAATAGTTCGATTTTTGTTCCTCAGAGTACTGATTCACAGACATGACAACTGCACCAATAACCAAATTCTGCACAGGCCAATAGTCCACTTATTCCAGCAGGCATATCAGTGTCTTGCAATAACTTTTTGGATAACCTCGATACGGACACCAACCTCCAGACATGCACGAATTCGCTGCTTTCCATCACAAAAGCATTCGCGCCTGGTGGGAGTCCCACCTCCACGGATCTGACAAGCACCCTACAAGGGCTTTGTCACTCGAACGATGCATGCTCCGATAGCATGCTTCGCAATCTTCTCACGGAGTTTAACAAGTACTGCCGTGATGAGCTCGTCAGCTCATCGGACCCAGACTTGAAGAATATTTACGATATTCTTTACATGTTCTCGCCTTTCCAATCAACCATCTGTTCCACCGATCCGTCCACGAACCAGTATTGTGTGACTAACATCAAGTCCCATCTCACACACCGAAGCACTTCGGGGGATTTCGAACCAAGGTCATCCAACCCCCTAACCGGCTCCTTGACCGGACGCGATGGTGGTGGTGCGACTACTACGAACACCACCACTTGGCGTGCCCTGAATATCCCCTTCCAGTGCCTCGATACTTCTGTTCCCGCTTCCCAACTCTGCACCGCGTGCACCAAGTCTATCCTCCAGGCATACTCCTCGTTCGAAATGCTTATCCCCTACGCCAATGGTCTCGCCAATTCACCTCTCCTCGGTGAGCAGCTGAGTATTTGGAACACCGTAAAGGACAAGTGTGGGGATCAGTATATGAACACCCTCTTTAAGAACCTTCCTGCTGGATCATTAGCAATGAAAGGAGGAGCAGTTTCGGTGAAGGTCGGTATGACTAGTTTGTCGGTTGTGGGTGCGTTTGTTTCGGGACTATTCCTTGTCGCTTAAGAATGCGCGTCCGTTTTTCCGCTTTTTTTTGTCCGTGTATTGCCTCAACTTATTCCACTTTTTATATTTTTATACCTATGAGGGTGCTCAGAAGAGAGATTTTGTATGGTTGCTCTTCCGATTCGTAGGTGCCAGTTTCATCCTTCCCTTTACTATTCTATTTAGAACTTGGACCATACTCTACCTTTGTCAATTGTTACGCCGTGTTTTTCTGATCTTCAGAGCTTATCGCCATGTTTTGTCACATAGTGGTTTTCACAAGAGAAAAGCCTTGCTGGCCAAAGCGATATCAGATGTCCCCGCCAAATCGGGTCAAAATGTAGTGTTCTACTGTTACATTGTTGAAGTTCAAACAAATCATGAGTTCCCCTGTTTTTGGGAGAGTGATCCTTTCCCAATCAGGCTTGAAAGCAGAACCTCAATCGCAATATGCACCTTCACTAGCTGGCTGCATTAATCCAATCCTTATCAGAATGCTTTTCCACCCGAATGGTGTGCTATTGGCTACTCACTGCGACGTCGCGGGCGTATCGGAAAAGAACGCCACGCCTAACTTTCAATTCGTTCTTCTTACGGCCTTCCCATGCCTTCTTGCGTGCAGCGGCATCCTCATCAGAGACATGCCAAGTAATGGCGCGAGTCTCCGCATCGACCGTGATCTTGTCACCATCTGAAATTCACATTAATTCGCCAATGAATTTGCAACTTTGAGTCGGTTGTACCTTGTACGAGTGCGATAGGCCCTCCAAGGATGGCTTCAGGAACGACATGACCTGATGCGGAAGGAGGTGAATCAAAACCGCAAGCTGGCGGATCTCCAAGTAAGGAACCAACCAATGATGAATCCACGGCTGGCACCCGAGAACCGTCCGTCCGTGATCAAACATGTGATTTTCCCAGACCTGCTCCCATAATGGCACCAGTAGGGCCTAAAGATTATGCCGATCCGTCAGTCAGATAAGCAGCGTTCCTCGTTCATCATGCTAACCGAGCATCTGGAGAATATAAGTCCGTTAAAGGCTAACATTATCACCGCGGTCGCGGACGTACTTCAGGCATCCCTGGAGCTCCTTTAGGCCCCTGGTAGCGGAAAATTACCACCATTCCGGGCTTAATGTCCCCCCGCTCTAATACTGGATAAAAGTCGGCTTCTCTGGAAGGTGTAATTCTCAGAGTATGCGATTTCAGGACAAATTTCTACGTACACGTCAAAGCATTTTGCCACGCCCTGCATAGACAGTAAAGATTCAGTGGTTGCGCTGTTCAATTAGCTGTGAATAGTCATTCATACCTCAAAGTGTAGCCCTTCCTTCCCGGTTAGCTTCGCTACTGCAGAGCCAGGGCACAAGTTCCCCCTCAAGATTGTTAGATGACCACTCGTCTTGATGGGGTTCTCGAATGGTCGAACAACATTCTGTCCCTCTGGGCCAAACTGCAGAGGCTTCACATCCTTCAAGTTCTCTCTCATTGTCTTGCCTGTCACAGTGATTCGGTCGGGATCAACGAGATGGCCGTACTGTGGATGTTCGATGATGTACTTGAGCAGAGCCGGGATTCCTCCTGCTTTGTGGAGGTCTTCCATTACGTAGGCGCCAGAAGGTTTTAGGTCAGCAAGATACGGAGTACGGTCACGGATGACCTGGAAGTCATCAATAGTAAGTGGCACGTCAGCTGCTCTTGCCATCGCAAGGAGGTGGAGAACGGCGTTAGTGGAGCCGCCAATGATGTTGACGATGGCGATGGCATCCTCAAAAGCCTTGCGAGTCAAGATGTCCCTATATCGGTGTCATCAGGATGTGAACGTCTCATTGCTAGATGCCCCCACGCTCTCACCTGGGCTTGATGTCTTTCGCGAGTAGAATCTTCAAGTACCCCGCCGCCCTCCGACATTCCTCCTTCTTCTCTGTTTAGGCACAATATAGGCAGACTATACTCATCTGAAACTTAGGACGGACCTTCATAGTCAGCGGGAGTACTAGCAGAATAGGGCAACGAGATGCCCAGAACCTCGAGCGCAGAGCTCATGGTGTTGGCAGTGAACATGCCGCCACACGCACCCGATCCGGGGCATGCGTTCCTGACAGCATCGTGACACTGGGCTTCATTGATTATGCCAGTTGAAAACGCCCCTAGAACGTGATGCATTACAACAGTATTTTACCAAGCGAAGTCGGAAATTCGCACCCCATGTTTCGAACATGTCGCCGAGATTAACGGGATCTCCTGCCTTGAGGCCAAGTGGTGGACAATCGATCTGACGGGAACCCGGTTGCATCGTCCCACCATAAACAATGATTGTTGGTCGATTGTGGCGAGCGGCCGCCATCACACACCCGGGCACTAAAGAAGCTTGAGTTGCTTCGCGTAATCATTAGTAAAGAGACTAGATACGAACTGTTCTTGTCACACCCCGGAAGCGAGATGTTGCCATCATAGAATTGGCCCTAAGGACGGATGTGCGTCTATCATCAACCTGGATGTCTGGAGACCGGTGGCCAATAATGTCTCACAAGTGTCACCTTCAAACGTAGTCGTGCTTCAGCCAGAGGTGCTAACTGTGAGAACGTAAATTGCGCTTACAGCTTCGATCGAATCGGCGATCAAGTCACGACTAGGCAGACTAAAGTCCACAAGCTTCACATCAGATCGGGAATTTCTCACGACTGCCAGAGTACCTATAGCGCATTCCCGATGTGCCCATAGTGATCGCATCACTAAACTTGCCTTTCAGACCGGTAGACCCCATCCTGGTTAGTGCAAGGAACACGAACCTGATACCGATAGTATTGAATATGAGCCCAATGAGACCAGCTGCTTCACAGCCCTTTTTGACTTCGTAACCAAGTTTGAGCTTTAAGAGTGGGAACGTTAAACCAAACTTGGAATGGAACATGAGAACCCACTAAATGAGCATTGCACCCGTTTCCTGGCAAAACCGAAGGATTCGTATCACATATTGACATGAAGCCCACTGAAGCGTACCTTCCCACCAGACCGGAGAGATACCGATCTGAGGTTTATCAAAGTCTTCGTCCTTTAAACCAACGCCATAATCTGCACGAAGCAACTGTGAACAGCGAACACGACTGAAAATGATGCTATGGCTAACACATCGCATGTGCTGCAGTAAACATTTTGTTTCCCGTCACCACACGCGATACTTTGTTCAGAATAGGATCGGCTAGGTCGCCATTCTTGGGCACAGAATGACTTGTGGTTGCGTTAGCGTCGAAGAAGCGACAAATACTTGATATGAACGCACATTTCGACGCCTCCCTCGCTGGCCATGTTAGAAAGTTGGAAGGGATAGTGTACGGATTAGAGGTTTGCACGGCCCGTCTGTCCGAAACCAACCAACCGGTTCGTGCATATGACCTGTTATGCAAATGGGGCAAAAGTCGAAAGAACCCAAGAGGTCCCTTGGTCTATCATATGGCGAAACAAAGGAAGCACCAAGCCGAACAGCTAGCACGACTGATATTGCTAACAAAATATCAAGGTCATTTACATAGAAGCCACCTGGGGAAATGTTTGGCATTATGTGTGTCGAGCCAAAATTCGCTTTCATTGCCAAATAAAGCTTCCCCGCGATTTTGGGCGTGCACATCCGACAGGTCGCTCGTCGGGCTGCCAACTTGGCATCGGCGCTCGAACTGCTACCTGGACTAGGCTCCACTAGATGTGGGCACCGATTCAGCCTGTTGTGTCGTTGTACTCTCAGCTGCAAGAGCTATGTCCCCGGATGACATGGGGAGTCATGGGGGTTGCCTGTTCATTGAATAGTCCTCACCACGCGTTATTCCATTATTCGCCCGCTAATTCTTGGAGAAGCTGTCATCGAGGCTGAAACTAGCATCCAGCGTGGTTTGATCAAGCCTCGGCGGCGTCTGCAGTCCTGGTATTGCCCCTTCCCTCCAAGGCCAAAATGTCTGCGACCTTTCTGCATAACGAACATGCTTCTTTCGCGTGCCCAGATAATTATACAGATAGGAAAACTGCAGCCTCAGCGTAATCTCTTGCCTGCTCCTGATATCGCACCGTCATGATGGGTGAAGAGGGTAGGGTAAGTGAGGGCAGTGCGGCACGGCACTCATATTACGAGGCAGCCTCGTGGCCAGGTATCCGGTAATGTTATTCCTCTCTGCTGGTTTTATTCGCCGAAATGTTGCATCAGTCTTGAACCGGATTGTGCTCAGGTGCCTGAACGACCCCCCAAGTCTGTGTCAGACTGAGCAAGCCTGCTAACGTCTCATGGAGCCCTCTGCCCACCGTCCTATATCCTCGGTGCGGGAATCTTGGTCTTCTCCACAGAGCGTTTCGTTGCCTACACTAGTATTTGTCTATCTTTTGCCTTGATAGATAATCCTGAGACTTGAAGGGACCAATGGATGGACCCCTATGCTCTCACTGTTCATGATAGATATGCAACCCTGCCTCCCCGCATGTGGACAGTTACCTACACAGCAGAATAGCCGCATTTCTCCGATAATGCCTGTGTTCGGCGTCAGTATCTCTTCGACGGCGAAATCGTACAATTTGTTTCCGAGGGCGTTCCGACATCTAGCTTTGGTGCTACTAAACTGGCTGGCTCACCAGCGAGGGAATGTCGATCGTCCTGCGTCCTGCGGTGTTAGAGTGCGAACAAGTGTGAGTGTCTGGAACGCAACTCATGGTGCCTGCCCACGTGCTGTGGTGCTAGCGTGCAGCATCCTCCTAATAAGTTTCATACACTGTCATTACATCGTTAAGATCTTGTGGACGTTCAAGGCGAGCACTCGGAATATTGATGCGGGAGTAACGGTGGGAAGAATATATCATTGACGGGGCCAGAGGAGAGCTACGCAGGAGATGAAATGTACTTGGTTGGCCCTGGTCCTTGGTGATGAGCAATATTGGATGCAGTGATGGGGTAGGATCTGCAGTCAGAGATGCGGGGCTACAACGGTAGCAAACTCAAGGTCATCGGCATTGAGCCCCGATTATTCTTTTGATCCGGCATGCTCTCGGACTCCTCAAATTTGTCTCGGGTTCCAAATGGGTCGGTTTTACTGTCGGTGACGACCAAAAAAGCGCATCGTTCATTGCAATCATCAGGTGGGTGAATCCGATGCTAAAATAGAGTAATCGATTCACAGTGATGCAACAGAATCCTGGCTTGGGGTAAAGATTGTGAGCGTGGCACCACTGCAGGACTTTGTCCTGTGTGACTTTATAACCACCGAGAAGGTAGACCATCTTACATAGGACAAAATGTGGGTTAGCATTCACAACGAGTAGGGGCACACAAACCTGTAGGGAAGGCAAAGCAGACATCCCGATGCAATTTGTCATTGGGCATGACTATCATGCATGCTGTGCAGGTGACCATTCAATTGTGCAATATGTCCATATCGTGCTTACGTAGGATGCCAAGCGGCAGCTTTCCTGTATCGACAGTGGTCGTCTACAGTGGTCGTTGCTCTCAGTGGATCGGAAGGAAGAGAAAAAACTAGTTTTTTGGTACCAGGATTGGAACTGCCCTTACACAACCCAACCCCCAAAATACGCGGACCGCTCTGTCATGTCTGTCATCGGCTTCGCGGGCCGGCACCTTTCCGGTGGGTTCTCAAATCTTTGCCTAGCGTGTTACGCGAGCATTCTTGGGTTTCGGCCATTCTTCGCCATTTACATAGCTACCCCCTTGTTGTACCATTCCATCACGAGCCCCTAGCATTTTATGTCATTTCCCTGCACTGCGCTTTCGTTTCTGCCTCTCGCTTTTGCGCGACTTTTGCCCATCAAGCGATCACAATTCTGTGACTGAAGTATGGATGGGGACAAAGGGCTGGAATAATGATATCCAACCCAACCCAACCCAGCAAGTGAGTGTAACTGCCTTGTCCTGCACGCGAGCACCGCATCGGGGACTGTCCACGCTCGCTCCTGACCTAGCCCTCCTTCCCCATATCAGCGTCACATTGCGGGTGTTGTCAGTAATGACTCGTGGAGAAGACAGATGCAGCTTTTGTTCTTCCGACACGCATGATATGATCACCCGCGGATCTCAGGAATTCCGTCGCAGGGGCCTTTCCGCCCGTAGTCAAACACATTGAGGTTGCAACTTGCAGATCAACCCACAAGTATCTTCATTGTTCCTCCTGACCCACGCGAACCCGATCGTGAGGAACAAGAAGCTCCATGGGAGCCGGAGATTCTTCAACATTGTTGCTTTCACCGTTCCACGAAAGAGCCATGGCCGGTTCCGAACGATGAACTATCTCACACTTTATTCAGTTCTCCTCCCCAAGATACACCAATCAATGGCGCCGTCCCAATCAAAAGCAGAAGCACTGGTACAGCTCTAGTATGAGGTACACGGGATCCTGCGCGTGCGTGGAGAGCCATGCGGTGGGAATCGTGACACAGCGGTGAACCCACACCGCTCGTCCCTGGATATGAATGCGACAACAGATCCGTGAAACTCACATCATCCGGCCCAAATGTTTACACAATAAGAAACGATCGATCGTGCCATTGCTGAACGTTGGCATACAGTTTTAATTGGGAGGGGGGGGATTAGTTCATTGCATAATGGCGCCTGTGAGCGCGCGGAACTCAATATCATTCGAAGCCCGTTACAGCCCTTTGCGGTGCTACGGTGAGAAGCACCAACCTCCGGCGTCAATCATTGGACCAGCGTCTATCTGTGCAAGGCCCCTGAGGCACAGGAAGGAGAATTAATTAATTAGGAACTACTCAAGGAACTCACCAAATTGATCACCTGTGAAACCGTTCTGCCCCGACAGGCCACGAAGAAGCGAAACTAACCCCGATCCGAAAACTCAGCCCTGCGGAACAACAGCAACCAGTGGTTGGAATATTGGACTTTGCATGTTTCATGTTTGGCTCCCGATTTCATAAGAGAGTAATCACCTTGAACGTTTTGAGTTGAATAGTTGCAGGCAATTGCTGCCTGAGGATTACCATTGCGGGGAATGATTCCAAATCTACGCACTGCACCACTAGGACATATTGAATATCACTTCCGCTCGTTTGTTCATGTGTACCCAAGGGATTTGGTGAAGAGAGCTAGGAGCGTAGCTGATGTACGAGTATGAGCATTACCGAGTACTTGCGACCTGCAGTTGCAGCGCACACAACATCGATCCATGCGGTCATGGCAGTAGCGTGTATGTGTACATGCGCAGCAGGTATGCGGAACCCTGACCGGGGACCGCAGCTAGTATGAACTTCGAAGCCAAAGCAGTACAATCGGATGAAACAACCAGACACCATAGGAACTGGCAATGGAGATAGAGATGCCCTCCAGAGAAGACGAAATCGACCCTAGATAGCTTCCCTCGTCATTCGTCATCTTAATAATATTGCATACGATGTTTCTGGATCGTGAGGCGCCCTTGTTATATAGCGCAGGTCAATTCGCGCGGGGAAGCATTGAAAAAATGCATAGGTGAGCTATCGAATGTGTACGCTGGGAGAAGCAAACAAACAAGCCAATGGATACACAAGGAGGTTTCAGATCGGTTGATAGAATTGGGAGAACTGAAACCCAAACTGGAACTGGAAGCAGATCAGCAGATGGGGGGTGGAGTGGAACTGAAAACGACTAACTAAAACAAGGGACAGCAAGAGACGAGCAGTCAGGTTCGGTTTTACAGCGAGGAGAGTATGAGGAAGGGAGGAGAGAGGTGCGGTGTAAAGTTGCAAAAGTGTGGGGTATAATATAAGTGAGCTGTAGGGTAATGTGGCAGATAAAAGCTCAGAAGTCAATCGAACAGAAGAGCAGAAAGTGAGTCTAAACCCAATTCCAAACGAAGGCCTTGGTAGTGTGATAAACCAGAAAGCGGGAGACAGAAAAGCAAGGCCATCGTGGGCAAGGGAGGGGAGAGAAAATAAGTGAAAGTCAAGTTTGCCAAAATGTCAATAAACATTTCCAAGATCGTGTTGAGCAATAGCCCGCTTCAGCCGACGCTCAACGTTTCGTTCGTGACGTGATTCGTTCTGCATATGCGCCGCCTTCCATCTTTCAACGAACACCTAGATTTCAAACCTTGGCTGGAACGACCTTGATCGCACTCGCTACGCCGTTCCTAGGGACTCCGAGCATAACTGCCCCGCCAAGTACTCCAACTTTTCCGCACTCATACTCCGTCACGTCACGCCGGCTTTTGTCAATGTAGCATACCGCAGCGGAGTTCCCCTCTTCCTCATCCTCATAATAGCAGCAAGTGTCGTCAACGGGGCTCGACGAGCGTGTTGATGGAACGACCGACGATGGAGAAGTCGCGCTTGTCGAGGAAGAATGCAAAGACAGCTGGGACATCGAGAGAGAAAGAGTACCATAAACGCTGGAGGGGGCACCGGTAGCGCCAGTTCCAGTGGACGAAGTGGAGTTCGTGCGTGAATGAGAAGCGAAGCGTCCAGGGTTGAGGAACTGGGACTGAGGCGCGGTACCGGTGCGGGGAAGATCCATGGTAATGGAGAGGGGTGAGTCTGTGGAGGACGATGCCACGGACGAAGGTCTAGCGCTGACACCGCGCGATGGACGAGAGATGGGGGTCCCAGAACGTGGCGTCTCAGGGAACAGCGAAAGGACGCTGGCCAACCAATTGTCGTCACCGGTCGTTTGTAATCGTCGACCCACTGATGTCGAGGAGACAGTGCCCTTCTCCCACGGAGACGAAACGGTTTTGCGGTTGACAATTCCTTGCCAATAAACCTTGGGCGTGTCTTCACCCACCCGATAGGAGACCATGCCGGGGTCAACACAAATCTCGCATTCCTCACCCCCAGTCAAGAGGTGGACCCACTCCGCAGCGTTTATGCCAGTCGACTGGGCGGCAACACGCAGAGGGCGAGGCGGTTGGGCGGAAGGAGTGAGGCGGAGTGCACGCGAAGAGGCACCCAGAGTGGGGCGTTCAGTGTTCCATGTGGGCGCTAAATGTGCGGAGAGTGAAGACATGAGAACAACATGTAGTGCATCGAGGGTCGACGCAGAGCAGTTGTCCTTCAGGCAGTTGGTGAGAAGTGGGATGGTAGCGTTAATGGCAGAGTTCATCGATGTATCCATGATTGCGTTAGGTGTGAGTGCGAGGAAACGAAGTTTGCTGCCTGTGCAAGAAGCTTTTGAAGGGTGAAGTTGTTCTTAAAAGGGCAAGTGGAGGGCGTTATAAGATATCGACCAGCGAAGAAGGGCGTTGAAAATATCAAATAAGATGAAAAGTGCGAAGAGATAGAGGCTAAGAGGTCCGTTTGGGGCAGTGAGTAGTGGATATTGAACTGTTCGATATGAGGCAATTGCGATGATGATGGAAGGGCTAAGTCAGTTCAGAATGCGCATGCTTTTATAACGAAACTGAAGAGCAACTGACACAGATAGTGTGAAAAAAAGCGTTAAGATAGAACGTCTGTAGAAGAGATGAACGAGATGAACCGAGTGTATTAGCGAATGTGTCGGAAATGCTTTACGCAAAAATGAACAATCGTGGGACTGTCTCGTTCACTCACCAGGGGATGTTGTGTCACGTCAGGGAACCGAGGTTAGTGGAAACCTGGGTAGGCGAGACTGGAGGGTCGTGTATCGGAAGTGAGACGAGTCGGGGTTTTACGAAGATACGAACGAGAAAGACGAAAGGTAGTTGCAAGGGCGGCTATCAAGGTTGAGGGTGCGGGGGACAGCAAGTTATATACGAGAACTAGGGAGCGCAATGTTTCCTAGTCGGGCATAAAGCGGATGGTTGTGTGGATGAGATTGAAGAGGGCGTCTTGAGATGGGTGAAGAACAACAAAAAGGCGAGTGAGCAGGAAAAGATTATGAACAACGACGAGTAGTTCAACACAACACAATCAATGTTTAATTGTCCTCCGCGGATGAGAAAATAACATGTTTCCTCATCGCATATCACTGTCCCTAATCGGGTCTTTCAACAATGCACAAAGGGGCTTCACTCATACCATCTCGGCTCTTATCGGCTATCCCCGGACTCCATCAAGGTTTCCAAATCACAGCCTTCGTTCCCAACCACCGCCAACTCCCAAAAAGGCCTTTGTATTCCCGCTCTAACGACGCCCAAACATCCAGATTGCCAACACAGTTCTAGGTACTTGCACACCAAGGCCTATTCATTCGCAAAGCCAAACCCACGCTTCCCCCGCGACGACGAGGCCCTTCCGCGCTTCATCCCTCCCCGAGACCGAGGCACAGCACTGTTGTTGATGCCGCGGCTCCTGCCCCTGCTTAACCCCCCTCCTTCATTAGGGCATGCTGAACCGAGGTCGCATTCAGTCGCTTGCCATGTGAACGAAGATGACTAGGAAAGCAGCCGACGTACCGTTGCTGCTGTGTCCTGCTTTGTGACATCTAGATTCAACAGTTCATTATTGAAAGCTCATCGTATTCAGCGCAAGTAGAAAGGCAAACGTGCATCCGCCTCCTACGGCTTCTATTCTTGAATTAGAAAGCAGATCGCAACTCACTTGAAGCATGTACCACCACCTCTTCCTCGGGAGCCGCTTATTGATCTCCCACCGCGTGATGCGTGATTAGGAGCACCCGCGCTGCGGCATGCTGTGAAAGGAACGTAACACATGTCGTAAGTCGCCCGCACCAAATAAATCAATACCACTCCTTTCTCTGTCCCCATTCTGCCTGCCAAATGGTCCAAACGCGGACTTACCGTTGCTGAAATGACCTTCTTCTCCGCACTAGAACGTGCATGTAAGTTGTATTGGGAATGTGGTAGAAGTGAGAGTTCAGGAGGCGCCGTTTCAAAGAAAGGGGAGAAACATCAGATAGTGATTATGTTCTTATTGAACGGCTTACCTTGAAGCAGGCCAGAGTTCCGGCTCCGCCGCTTGAAATTCCACTCTTCACTCGTTTACTCGCTCTCGCATCACCATTAGGGCATGCTATATAAATTAGCGGTTAACACAGAGAAGTTCGGGGGGTCGTGTCAGCATCAATTCCAAGGCGCAAGTCAGCAACCCCATTTCCGAAGAGCCGTCAATTGGGTGGATAAAGTTCATTCCAGCGGAGTTGGTAAGTGGAATGCAATATGGTTACATCAAAAGACCCCTATGTGAGCGATTTCTAATCAGCAAGGGAGGGGGCTTCTTGCGTACCTGAGCTCCAATGTCCTTCTTGACCACTTGATAGCGGTTACACGAAGCACGATGTGAGAAAAACCCGAAAGCAGTAAGATTGAGTCAGCTTCTCCAACCAAGTCATCTTCACCTGTATCGCCTTATTATCGGCTAGACGTACCACTTGAAACACTCTTTCCCCGCATCCGTACTACCCCCTCCTGCAGCGGGACCCGAAGAATTTGACGCTGACCCTGGCGTGTGATGATGATCGACATCATTCCCATCAACCCACGCAAAGAACTTGCATTGAGTCCCCTGAGGCTGAGGACACGTCCAGAATTGTTTGCCTTTATTAGGACCCTCCTTGGTCACAGTCCGTTGAACGGCTTCAAGATTGCATTGGCATTTTGGTAGATCACTCTTCGCACCTGAATTAGTTGACTTTTCGAGTTCGCCCGGCGAATGGCAAATGAACCCCCCTTCAGGGACCAGTTGTGGTGATAGAAAGAACCTGCTTACGTGCTGTCGTTTAGAGGCCCCAGTCGCAGTAGATCCGCTGGCGCCGCTCATAGACGATGAGAGACCTTGCGCAGCCCACTCAAAGAATCCGCATTTCTTATCCGTTCCACAGGTCCAAAATTGTCTCCCTTTATTCTCATTATCCTTGGTGACAGTGCGTTCGGCAGCGACGGTGCCACAGTTACAGTTTGGCGGTGTTATGTTCCCAGTGTTTGAGGCGCTTTTAGGTTCTGATCGTGTTCGTCGGTTTGAAGGCGGCGGTGGACCTGTGAACCGGATGGGCTGTAGACCACTTCCACAAAACCCGATGATTAACATACCTGAGTCTTTGTCGTCAGAGGGACCAGGAGGATGACCCCTGTCCGTACCTGATGAGCCCCCGCCTCCACCTCTAGGGAACCCGCGACCGCTCCCTCTACCTCCACCGCGCCCTCCACCGCGTCCTCCCCTGCCACCGCCACCGCCACCGCCGTCCCCCGGTCCGCCGCCAGGATTCCCACCGTTAGCATTAACATGACCCCCTTCTCCACGTATAAACGCAGCGACGGTCTCAGTGACCCTCGCAAAATTGGTTCGTGCACGGAGAAATACTTCCCGGTATTGATCAAGGCTCTGTTGTATCATGTTCTCTTTCGTTCGTCTACTTTCGCACACCTGGACCATCATCTGTTCGGTCTGTCGACGAATAAGTGGCAAGCAGATAGATAATTGATGATAGGGGCATACGAACCTCTCGCCGTAGTTGAGGCTTGGATAAACTTTTGTCAAATCCGATCCTGTTGTATGCTTCCACAAGACCGACACCCAGCTTCGACGGGAGTAAGTATTTTGTTCCTCCAATTTTTTGTTCTAGAACATATTCTCTGTCAATTACGGTCTGAATGTGCTGTGCCATAGTGGCATCAGTCCCTGTGTCATTCATCAGAAATGTGGCAATAGTGCCCCAATAGGCACTCACCAATCCCATTTTTATTCATGAGTGTGACGAGTTGAGCTTCTGTTAAGTAGGGAGGTGCAGATGTCTCGCCTTCCTTGAGTTCGCACACGGTGGGCATGAATTCCTCGCCTTCTCTGTATTCTGGGAGTGCCTTATCGGCCCATTTGTCGTATGGATATACGTCCAGGTAGTTGCGTTCCAGTACCACTAGCCCTATTGTAATGGACAATTAGCGGAGCACACGAAAAGTTTAAATAACACTAAACCCACCAGTGGCACTGAATTCTTCCCCAGCGCATTCCACATCAACTGTGGTCTCAAATCCTCTTGCGTCTTTTGAACAACATGCGAGGAACCGTCGAGTAATATATTCATAGACCCGTTTCTCATCTCCATTGAGATTACCAGCATGAGCGGTCGGATGGATTGGAGGATGCGCATTGTCATTGTTCCTCCCCTTCCGTGGCACCTCGTACCCGGGACCGGGTCCCGCGAGACTACGCGGGAACTGTCTTAGTATGGAGAAGGAAATAAGAGACAGAACGCACTTTGTGGCGAACGTTCCCCAGTTAGGATCCACAGTTTGTTTCTGAATCAATGTGTTGAAGTCAAACTTGTCGTCGTACTGGTCGGTTTCGGTTCTTGGATACGAAAGAAAGCCTCTTTGGTAAAGCGCCTCAGCGATCTGATGTTGAGGTCTCAGATGCTCTTCACTGAACACAGAATCGGATACTCACATCCAAAGTTTTTTTTGGTGAGAGTTTCAAGAGTCGAGATCCCGCTTTCTGCAGCTCTACAGTAGTCAATGGAAATGGTTTGCTAAAGGGAAGCAAAATATCATTGGTGGCCCTCTTGCAAATCTTGACCTTGATATGCATACAATTTTTTCGTTTCTTTCCTTGAAACCTTCACCACATGTGCCATCGGGTCCTCGAGCACCAATTCATACAACATGAATGCCGTCTCGAATTCAAAGAGCCTGTGCCTCTTCCACTTAAACTCTGTGACACCTTCGCCATTAGGGCCCGCCCGTTTAAGGTCCATGTATATGTACCAGAATGTTTCTGGAACGAAGGACTGGACCTGCTCATATCTAGAGACCACGAATCCAAGAGTCGGAAACTGACAGGGTCCTTCGACACAATTCAATTGACCGGACGACTTGCAGCGGGAGAGGTACTTGCCATATGATACAAGTGCCTCGCGCAGTTCAGCAATGTCGTTTTGAAGCGCAACGGTCTGCATGCGAGTGAATGCGGCACCCAGCCTCAAGTCCAGGATTGTTCGTGCTTCAACGGCGTCTGATTGTGCCTGATCAAGTTGAACGGGGTGCTGAGCCGCATGATGTATTTGGCTGCAGATTTCCTGGGAAATAAGTCGGAAGAATGAGAGTACAAACGCGGAGAACTGACGTAGCAATGATCGCGCTGAAACGCGCTCGAACTACTCGAATACCACGGTTCGATCTTTGGCAGATCACTTTGACCTCGTTTCCAATATTCTCTCCTTCCCGATCGCAGTCCGTCCATATCATAAGGATTCCAACATGGCGAGATTCCTGTTTTAGATTTGTTTCAATTGGTTTCGCGTCCTGAGAAACTCGGTCAGATGTGCTTGTCACCTATGCTCGTTCGAAAGCTCACAGCCTGGACTTTGGCTTCGATAGGTACATCGAAAAGTGTGAATGGGTCACATGAGTGCCACTTCCTGTGCGTCTCAGGGAAGTCATAGGACATGATGTGACCCGAAACGGATGTTACGGTATATTGCGAGTTCGTTGGGTGATACGGGAAGTCGAAATTTTTATTGAATTTGCTTGGACCATCGCGCTGAACAGTGGTATGCGGTTGTTGTGGGATCCAATCCAATGCCTGTCGAGGCGTGATGAGAACTCACAGTTGTGAACGTTCCTCCCGACAGGATCTGTGTTATCGACCGAGCTATTGAGGGTTTCTCGGCTACACAGAGCACTTTGTCGGCTGGCATGGCATAGGGTGTTGGTTAGAATAGAAGGACGCGTTATTTAGTGAGAATAAGACGCGAAGTTGCGGCGCCAGAGGTCGTTTCCGCATTTGCTTCTTGTGTTTTGGGCTGTTGACATCGCGCATCCAAACGGCCTTCAGCTTCCAGAACACTTCAAAGCCCCACTGGGGGTCCAGCCTAGCCTAACTTATGGCTAAAGATGTGATACGGAGGGCCCTCAACAACATAGAATTTGAGCCCCCACGGTCATCTACTCCTTCAAGTAAAGCGAAGGGCCCCGGAAGCACATCCGCCAAACACGGAAACTCCACGTTCTCATCTGCTGCTTCATCAATCACTCCGCTTCCTGAACTTACCCCAGAGCAGATTGATATTATTGACGCGATAATCAAGCGCGCACCCGAGAATACGACGACATTTTTAGCTGTCTACAAAGCGTACGAAGAAGTCCTGGAACAACGGGGTATAGAGTCTACGCCTGATGTAAACTACTACAAAATCCTACTTCAAATTGGTGTCATCAAGGCGCAGTACTGGAAAGACCGGTGGCGCATAGCGAAAGAAATGCTCGGAAGTCGTTCAATGGGCGAACACTCATATTCTGTTGCTGCACCCAACAGTCAGGGGTCGTCATTCCTCTCGGACTCACTTATCTCGCACTCAGAACCCCATCCAGCTATTTCTGGCACACCCGGTGTCAGGACTTCCCGGAAATCCGTTTACCACACTCCTAGACCTGTTACATCTATGTCTGCTCCTCTGTTCCAATACAGAGCGAGCACCCCTACTAAAAGCGACAAATTTTCAGGGGGCTCGACTCCATTAACAGCACCTAGCGTTTTAAAGCCTTCTAGGAATGCTCCTTTAAAGCTCTCACCCCTCATTGCAGGGGATGTGGAGAGCGATGTGTCATACCGCGCTCATGCACCACAAAGTAATCACGCCTCCGAAGAGGATGACTCCCACAATGTCCCAGGCCCTTCACGTCCTTTCAATCCCAGGCCTGTCTCAATGGATGCTATCCCACGGCAGCATTCGAACAGCTTACTTGCCACAAAACCCTTTCAGGATCGCCCAACATCCTCCAAAGGACGTTTGGAGCAACAGCCCAGCCTCCCCCTCGTCGGTACGGCCGAGAAAGGCGCCAACGGGCATGATTTTTGGGAGGTTGAAGAAATGGAACAAACTGCGGATGACTTCCGACAGGAGTTGCTGCTGCGCCACTGTCTGCATATATGGCGTGATGGATCTCGATGGATCTCGGTACGTCATCATAGTCCCGTATCGCACTTTTATATTGCTCACTCCCACCAGACTACTCTGGAACAAGTTTCGAATGCTAGGGATCACATCCTGCTGAAGTCCTGTTTCCATGAGTGGTTGGACACTCAGCGTCGCAGGGCCGACTTGGAGGGTCGAGTTAGCCGTATAAATGATATCCGAATTTTACGTGTTGCGGTCAGGTCCTGGCACGAAGCTCTCGAGGAGAAAAAGAGACGCGAATTTCGAGAAGGAGTGCGTCGGAGGTTTATCCTCATTCGAAACAGCGTGGATTCTAGGATTAAGCGCGAGGTGTTGAAAGTAAGTACCACCATATCCTGCTTCGATGGAATGCATTAAACCATTCTCAAAGAAATGGCTCTTATCTTTTCGGTATCTCCGCATGGAAGCTCTGCTGGAGACGAACCTTCAACGACGCATGCTGCTGATGTGGCGGAATAGGTTTGTGGATCTCAGACGTTTTGAGCAGGCCGCTGGCGAGTTCCAGGAAGAGAGTAGACGATTCACAATTGCAAGGATTATAGACCTATGGAAGCGGAAAGTGGAGCTGAGGCATGCGGAGAGCCTTGTTTCTGCAGTAATTGCGCGGCGGACGACAGGCCGTGCCCTGGAAATATGGTTGCGGACTGTGTGAGCACCACCAAAGCCGACACAGCGGACGGGATGAACGTTTGACCTCAACATCGTACAGGAAACTCAGACGACTGGCGCACCAATTCGAATCCAAGCATCTGATTGCAAGGTCTCTGTCGAAATGGAGAGCCAAGTTTCGGGAGATTCAGGCAAGCTATTATCTTCGTAGTTCTTGCGCCTTCCTGATGTGAAGCATTTCTCGCTGTCGTTAGAATTTGAGTCGCAAAGTCAGTATCCAAGTCCGCCGCCAAAATGGTCTGCTTCTCCGGGCTGTATTTCGAGTTTGGGTCGCCAAAGAACGCGGGGCGCTCCTCGTCCGCATTCGACAGACCCGTTTAGTGCTTCATGCTTTACGGACTTGGCATGAAAAGTGCCGTTGTATTAAGCGTTTGAATGGTAAGCAATAAACTCCTAATCGTATGATCGCATTCAAAGATCTGGAACAGCCAATGCCACAGCATTCCTGGAATCCCGCAGTCTCCTCTTGTTCAAAGAGGCGTATCATCATTGGCATTCCAGACTCGTCGCGCTCAATGCTTCTTTGGCTTCCGCTCAAGTTTACTACACTCATCACTTGATGGTTCGAAAGCTGCACACATGGCGTGCGCAACGCAAATTTGAACTCAGGCGAGTGAAGCAGGCTAGAATCGCCAGGAGGTGGTTTATTAAACGGGCCTGTTGGAGCAAATGGAGAGGCGCCCTTGAAGAAAAGAACAGGGGAAGACGGCTGCAAACCTGGAATCAGGGTCTCCTCAGGCGACTTTTCATCGGTATGTGGATTTTGCTACTCGTGGACCTGCGTTGTTGATATCCACAATTGATGTACGCAGAATGGCAAGATATTGCTGCTCAAAAGCGCCGAAATAACACGTTATCCGCTCATATTGAAGATGGGATCGCTACAGTACGTGAAGTCACGCTCGAATGGCAATTCATTCCAACCCTTACCTGGCACACAGCGGATACAACGACAAACTCTGCACCACTGGATGCGCCGTGTCATAGACTTTCGTGAGCGCGCATTGCGCGTGCAGCAAATCGAAGAAGTTCGTCTCCGACGGTATGTGCATGTGATAATACGTTTTGTTGAGTCGTTAAGCCGTTGCTCATTGCGCAGGGTCGCCTTTTCCAAATGGGTTGACATGCTTGCTCGGCATAGCGATGATGTCGCGTTGATGCAGAGTTTCCGTGACGTGAAGACCGAAGGTACTGGTGGGTAACATACGGCTATGATCTGAACTGAGATGTGCTCCCCAGAGTTCTTGCGAAGAGCCCTCCTCCACTGGATTCAAGCTGCTCAGAAATCCATGAATCGTCGGGAACGCCTGGAACGGAAGCAAGACGAGATGAAGCTTTCCTTGATGTCAGCCGCATGGGATCGATGGAGAGACCGCTTTCTCGAAGAGAAGCTCCATTCTATTGTACGTATGCTCGATTCTCTGGTGATATGGTATCTTAACTTCTGTGCAGGAGTTTGACGTTGGTCGTCAAATGGAATCCAATTTACTATTCAGAGCCTTTAGACTCTGGGAGAGCAAAACCCGAGTGGGTACTATGCCTGCACGGCACGCTGTTTTGTGTCTGACGTTTCCGTGATCGCTTCGTCAGTCTATACCCGCCATCCGCCTCCATGCCACCTGCATGAAAAGGAAAGCTCTCAACAAATGGCACAAGGCTCTCCCAAGAGCTCGCCTGGAACACAGAGCCAGAGAGAGTGAGCGAGGGACTGCTCTCCGTAAGCGATTGTTTAGGGATCGTGTGAGCCTTCTTATCTTCTCTCCCTCAGGTCGTGCATTCCAGCGGTGGCAAGGTGCCTACCGGGCAAAGATGACTTTGAAAGCTGTCGCGTATGTGTTTTTATTCTGACCACATTGTCGTTGTTTCGCTGACGATACGAATATCAGCCGAGCACGCTACCTACGACTTCCGACGTCAAATTCTTCACCACGGACGTCACTGCTAACCCGCCCAATGGGATCTCGACTGCTTCCGGGCTCAGCAGTCAAACCCCGACCTTTCGCTATCGCACCAACTCCTGTGACTTCCCAACCAACCATCACAGCCTCCTCACCGTCCGATCTACGAGACACTGGACAGAATCGATCTCCAAGCCCTTCCAGGACCAGAAACCCCATTCCCATATTCTTGGAGTCTAGGAGCATCGTCAAGTCCAGAACAAACAGTAGCATAACACCAAGCATGAAGGATAGGTCAAAATCGGCAGAGAATTACAGAAGACCCCATTTTAATGTCGCCCCGACCGATGATGGGACAAATCGGGATGCGGCATCAGTGGAGGGTTCATCAGTTGCTCAGACGCCTTTCCCGCCAAGGAGGAAAAGCTTGCTTCAGCGACCTATGCCCTCTTCAGCCCCTGGTAGCATTACAGGTGACGCCGAAGAAACCCGCTCCCGTCCAAAAGAAAAAGTGTTAGATATTGTTCCATCGACAAAAGTGGCAACTACCGCCAGGTCCCGCTCTACTCAACCCCCCTCAACCGTTCCCAAAGCAAAAACAAAGACTGGAATGCTTGAAGCTAAGGACATTCCTGCCAGACCAACATCAGGAATTTTTGGCAGACGGGCAAGATCGAGCGTTGAAAAGATGATCGGGTAGCCTTCAGGCCAGGTCGAAAACCTTGAATTTTGACTTATTCATGTTTATTGTCTCCACACAATTCATTTCAATGGATCCCATGCGGGATCATCACTTGTGTCAATTTGCCCGAGGGAACTATAGATGCGTGTGCGGACCGCCCAAAATTAGGGTAGGTGCATGTTCTTGGGCCTGGCGACGGAGTATTAGCGCTCCCGGACCTATGGCAACTGATTGATTTGTTCAAGCTTGACTTAACGGCGGCCAACGACAAGTGATTGACTTCACCGTCATCTCGTACTTAGCCTCTGGGGTGCTTGAAGACGGTTCCGCCAAATTCTTGGTGACGCTCTGGAGCCATTGGACTACGATGCATGTAGGGGTCCAAACCAGCAGTGGGGCTGTCCCCATGTCGTGTTGGAACTTCATTAGAGGGCAACACAAATTCTCCAGGCTCATACATAATTACCTTGTTTCATGCATGAGGCATGGTTATAGTCATCTGCCCTTTCAGACTTGTGACTACTACAAGCTCTTTGAACAAATGCGCGGAACACTACCACCATGTCCAGCAACTCGTGCCCGAAGCAAGCCGTCAGGCAGCCCACACAGCCCCATGTTCTTTGGTGAGCTATTACATGTAGTGTTGACCAGACATTCTGTTAGTTAAGAGCAATGAACGCATCCGGGATCCCGATGTCGACGGGAATATCGTTGGTGCGAGTACGTCTGCCTGTTACTATAACGCTTTGTCTTTACGTACGTCCCAGCTAATTGCGCTCGAGTTCGAGCCGACATCAGCTGGGCTGGGAATACATCACCGAGACACTGACACCAGTGGACGCGCAGTTGATCGTCTTGAGAAAATTCATACTTAACCCACTCCTCCGGCGCGCGCGGCCCGGTTTAGAGCTGACAGGTGCTGACATCATTGTGTCATTGATCACCACGCCCGATTACAAGTTGGTGATTGATGACCAGTTGCGCGCCCGGTAATTCCCCACGAACACAAATACGGCATGCACATGTTTCGGCACAGCAGGCTGTTTGGCCCGGGGGATGTCATGGGCTACGCCATGGCACGGGAACTGAACCGAGCCAAGGATGCAATTGCTTTCCCTTCTCCCTCTTCCTCCAAAAATTCTAATCTTCATCGTTGCACTCTACCAAAGCCACTCAGGTCATAGCTCCTGAAAATACACTGTCCCCCCATTCCCACTGGTTCTGCCAGCCAAAGCTAGCCATGCCTTTGTCAACCGAAATGTTCTTAGTCCAATGCAACTGTGAACACCCGAATTTCGTCGGGAACTGAGGTCATGAATGCCTATATCGATAGCACCTATGCACTCCATTATAACGTAGCAGTACCCCCGAAACAAAACGAGCTTACGTCGGTTGTTAGAGCAAATACCAGACAAACATCACACACGACGTGATCGGCGGGAAGGTACGCACGTGTGCGACTGAAATCAGTACTAACACTCGCTGAGTAAAGCATTGGGAACGCCGGTATGTACATAGAGCACATGCGAAAACAGCATTGATGTGGTAACAAGGTAACCTGAATTCAAGTCGAAGGAATGGATGGCCTGGTTGGGTTTAGGCCGGAAGGCTAAATAGGAACGGGGGTAGCGGAATTTTGGACTCGCTCATTACTGTTGAACACCTGGTCGATGCGAACAGCCCAACACACAAGGTGGAGCTGTGCGAGCACTCGGGCGAGCTTTCCTCGAATAAGAGTTGCTGGATATGATAAGAGTGAACACATTTATCCCAAGCGTTCATTCGATGAGCATTAATGTACGTACCGCTCAAAGCACTGTCTTCAATCAGTCAGCTCCAACTCTCGCACCCGGCTTCGAACCCAATCCACATCATCATCAAACATGAAGCGTGGTACAGTTAATTTTTGAAGCGGTCTTGACTCTGCCTGACGGCCTTCCAAGCGAGCTTTGATCAGAAGCTGAATATCAACTATGCCTTCAAGATGTTGTTTACGATCCCTCGGAACTGAAATGGCGAGGTCCGTGAGGCTTGGAAGATTGTCAAGCTCCATAGGGGACGAATGAGGCCATAATCTTTTGAGGGCATAAGATAAAGTTTTCATCCCACCCTCCAAGGTAATGGCCTTGATCGTCGGCGTGTCTACTATCTATGGGGGACATGAGGCAGTGTAGTGGCAAAGGAGAGGTTGTTGGGTGTTGACTTACAAAATTCTTCACCATACCCAGGTGCACAGGCGGTTTCAAATTACCAACACTGGTGACGTCGGAAATATCCCAATTGTCATTTATGATGTCATCATTCTTGTCCCACCAACACCGGAAACTGAGTGTAAAATATTGGAGACCGGGCATCCTGTAACAGGCAAAAAGAAATGCAGTATCGGGGTCTAGAGGGCAAAGAGAAAAGTATGGAGAGACGGGATTAGTCTTTCCCAGTCCCGACAGGTGGACACTTCGTCCAAGGTTACATCGTCCAAGGCCAATTCCTGAATATTTTCGCAGGCATCGATGAAGTCCATAAACTCTCGGCAACTGACGTCAACACCATAGAGAGTGAGAGTAACGAGGGTTTCTAGCTGAGTAGTAGACAATGGAATGAAGATGTTTTCAAGAAACAGGTGGCGGAGCGATGAAAGTTTTGTCAGAGCATCCCCATAAGCACTGGGATCGTCCACAGTGTAAGGTGCAAACAGAGTCAGTCGTTCAATAGACTCGCGTGATACACCCCTCATCTCCCAAAAATCACCGCAAAACGCTGCATCCATATCATCTTCTCGCTCCAATGGCAAAGATAGAGCGGTTATCCGGTCCCGGACATCAGCGCTTTTCAGTCCCACCATCCTTTCATGCATATCACGTCGTCTTCGCTCATGGATTTCTAAAGGGAGGCCTCGAGAATAGCGGGCATACGGTGCATAGGAACAATGGCCACAGAGTTCCATTTGTACGATGGTCCAGATTCGAGGATACGATTGAGCCGCGTGTCTCCATGCCGAGCAGACTTGACTAAGGGTGATAGGAGAAGGAAGATACTTGCAATAGGTGTCTTCTTTTCGTTGAACGGCATACCGGAAGATTCGTTGCAAAATTTCCATAGGAAGGGCAGCCACAGGTTGAAGGAAGTTGCGAAGTGTGGTACGTCGGCGTCGTAAAGCACGTTCGACTGTGGTGATCTTCTGAGAAAATTCATAAATGGATTCGTAATCTGCATCCATGCGTTTCAGGGCATCCTCGATTGCCTTTCGGGATGAATTACGGGCTGTGGGGTTGTACGACCGATAGACTGGTGCAGCAGCGCAGATTTCATAATCGAGAACATATCGCTGCAACGCGTCAGCGTCATTGGACATGCGATGAAGTAGAGCAGTGAGCATTTGGGTAGCACTCTAGGAGCAAATATATCGCAGGGATTTTGATGTCGGATCCCGGAGGCAACCAAATCGCGCGGGCAGGTCAGCCTCCATTTTAGAATAGAACACCATTCGATTCAGTTCTCAGCCACACGTCTTGGGAAAGGCAGCGAAGCAGAGTACGACAGCCTCAAGCTCAAGGGTCTAAAGTTCGCGAGGAAAACGCGGGTAATATAGCAAAAGCTTATGAACCATTTCCACTTATTTTACGCCACGAGCCCACAGCGATGCTACCAACTCAGAGGATCACAACTCCACCAGATCATTACAGACAATCCCAGAATCTATGGTGCTAGGAGACTTTCAGCAACACAATCTTGAACTTGCTGCACTGGTCTGCTTGTGAGCTCACGCTGTTCTTGCAACGAACCAATAGGTCCGAAAATGATAAAGGTCCTGTCGTCCTGGGGGCGTGCGTCTACAATGGTTCTTGGGCAGCCTGCGGGAAAAATGGCACAGGCCTATCTTACGCTCTCCAAAGATTATAGCCTCATCCATCCCCGCTCGAACATAGCAACCTTCCTGCCCTCACGGACATCGCCATTTCTGTTTGGAAGATCCCAGGACATAATCAATGTTCGACTCCTGATCAAAGCCCACTTGGACGCCCTCAGGCGGCTTCAGAGATTAACAGCGCCACGCTTCATACTTGAGATTGGGTTCGAAGCCGGTAGCAGGGTTCGACACTGACCGATTGGTGACGATAATCAGAGCGGTACGTGCTATAAATTCTTTGCATCAATGCGTCGGACAAACATTGTTCACCCTTCTCCTCTGCCGCCATGTCCAGCAAGTCGGTTCCGAGGCAGATGGCCCACTTAGCTCTCTCTTTTCGCGGGCCACCGACTTAGAGTTGACCCGACATTTTACTAGTGGGATCCCCATGTGTTTAATCTCTGCCTCAACTCAGCCCAACCATCAGTCCTTTCCTTTGGCCCGAATATCATTCCATGTAATTACTTCAGGTTGGCTTGGGCTCCATACTTGACAAGAAACCATGGTTTCCCTAAGTAAAACACCGACGGTGCGGAATCTGAGCGCAATAACCCAAGTTTTTTCCACGGAGCAAAATGCTACAGGCAAAATACCAGGATTTAGGAAGAACCTTAGGGCTGCGCAGTGTTGTTTTTGGAAGGACAGCGGAGATGTGTATAATGTTATCTAGAAGATGTTGCTCGACTCAGGAAGGAAGGTGGTGAACAAAATGATGTTTCAGGCTCGCGAAACTACTGGAGGAACAATGGCGGAGTGGTTTGGAGAAAATTCGTTGCAAGGATGGATAGGCAACTAAATCAGCGGGACAGGATACGTATTTAACCATTTGCATCGCAAGGAACAAGAATTGTATGTAGGTTAATCGATCCGTTAAACGATCATTTCCCCATCATCCGAGTTTTGGCGTTTGCGCTTGCCGAGAGAGTCCAGCCGAGCATCAGTAGCAATGAGTGACTTTGATGCAGTAGGGAATTGAGCCGTCAAAGCTTCGATCTTCTGCTTAACTTGGCAGAGTTCTTCGATTAGCATGGCGACATCAGTAGGATTCTCCTCGACTGGCTCGGGCTCTGTCTGGATACAAGCATCCTCCATGAACCGTGTGACCACACCCATTCGAATAGATGTGTGAGAAGAAGTTTTTTTGACCGTTTGCAGCTCCGAGTCAGAACACTCGTTAAAGCTCGAGATCTTTGTCACCTTCGGGTCCATTTTGGGAAGTGTAACATCGATCTCAGCCAAAGCCTGCCGAGTCTTTTGAAGCCCAGCCTCAGCAACTGCCACGTCGATCCTGTGTGGCAGCAATTCACGACGAGTACCAGGATCCGACCGCTGCTCGGTTGACGGATGTTTTTGACTTGGCTGCCCAAATTCTGATGCGATGAACGGCATTTCCATCGGTGGTCGCATACAACCGGTATTTGACTTTGACGATGATGTTCTCGCATGTGCTGTGGTAGAGGCGGAGGCACTGTCCTCTGACACAGTAGAAGATATTCCAACTCGTGGAGGACAGTCTTTATTTGGTTCATGGAGGCGGGGCGTGGCGGTTGACATCTCTACTGATGGTCGTATATTAGTAGTTAACTTCGCAGAGGCGGATGACGTGGTGGGTGGCCAGAGTGTGCTCCGAGTTGAGGAAGCTGAATTGACCGATATATCGTCAGTGGCGGGACAATGCTTGGAAGCATTATCCTGGGTTGCAGAAGATTCTTCCAAGGGTCCGCACAGTGCCAGTGGGGATTCTATGACAGGAAGAATTAGCACAGCTAGGAAGCAGAGGGCGCTGCTCACTTGGATTGAGCTTTAGGATACCATAGGAGGCAAGAACTTTCTCGAGAGATAGAGGGATATGATAAAACGGTAAAAGACCGGCCGCGGATTTATTGGTCCTTGCCGCACCCTGAATGGGAAATAGAGGATCGTTTGGATCTTTTATCGCATGGGCAAATTTTACGAATTCTTCTCGAGAAGCAGGGTTGGGAAATGTGATAAAAATGCCGGCCTTCCTCCCTGCTAAGAACATCTCAACGTTTAATCTAGCCGGAGAGAAGATCAATAGTAAGAGGTGCTCGCTCCAATCTGAGAAGTTCGAATACTTCACATTGTACCAAAACGAGTCTCAATGATTTTTCGTAGAGACATGGCGTCTGTCATCTTATCGATGTTGCAGATAGGGCCTGTAGCAGGACAAAGATATGCTTAACGAGTGCGCGTCGAGAACCTTTCGTCTAGAAATGCCAGATTTTAGCTTTTCAATTAAGTGGGAAGCTAAGAAAGACTCACAATATCGCGCGTTGTGATGGTCGAAAGTGCCATTGTAGTCATCTCACGCAATCAGGATGGACGTAGTGAAATTCCTGAATAAAGATCGACCTTGGAAATTGCCTCCACAATTCGAAATTGGTTCGCCTCACCTTGGCAAGAAAATATCTCTTTGAAGATGAATCAAAAGTGATGTTGTTAGAGCCCAGCTTATCACTGCTCGCACAAGACCTCAACTCAACGAAGGTTGAACACAGGCATACAGGCGTGGGAACTCACTGGTCATTCAATCGTGGGCGTTGCCTAATCGCCGTCTCGCCGCTTCCCATTGACAGATGAGATACAACGAGGTTTGTACTACATCATGCCCTGAGTAATCTTCCTCCTCTAAGTGCCCGGTGGGATGCTGCTTCGGTCCATGCCTAATGGTATCAGTAATAACACAATCCGGACTCATTGATATGTATTGCCTTATGGCCCGCCCAGGCCGCCTCGGGTGGGAATATTTGGATTACAAGGAACAAGAGTATGTAGATGCCATACATAAGATGTGAGAACGGAGAATACATTATGGATAACAAATACTGTTGGTTGGTCCGTCCATTAAACGACCATTTCACCATCATCCGAGTCTTCGCGTTTGCGCTTACCGAGGGACTCCAGCCGAACATAAGCGGCGATGAGCAACTTCGATGCAGTAGGGAATTGAGCTGCCAATGCCCCGATCTTCCGCATTTCTAACTCGTCCTCAAGCTTCGCGATCTTTTCTGTGTACTCTTTCCGTGTTGTTCGAAGGCATCTTCTCTTCCCTTCAGAGCGGCACGAAGTTGTTCGTGCTCCATAGTGGCCGCTGCAAGTCTTTCCTCATCGGCAAGTCTCCGATGCCCTAGCTCCCTATCTCTTGCTTCTTCCCGCATCTTGAGCTGTTTGAGTTCTTCGTCTTTCTCTTCCAGCTCGTTCGAGTGACACCGTTTTAGCTGGTCCAATGCTGCTTCTTGTTCCGTGTTGACTTGGCGGAGCCCTTCCAATTCTTTTGTTAATGCGACAGCATCGATGAGATTCTCCTCAGGCTCCGTTTGAACGCAAGCATCTCCTGTGAACCCTGCAATCACGCCTGTTTGAACAGACGCATGGGAGGTGGCTTTCCCAACGGTTTGCACCTCGGCTTGAGAACGTTTAACAGAGCCCAATTCCTCCCGAAGCACATTGACCTCATCCTTTACCTTCCGCTCAGCAATCTGCTCCTCGAGGTCCAAAATTTCTGCATGGATATCGGAAAGTTGGACGTCGGTCTCAACCACAATCGGTTTGATTTCTTGAAACTCAGTCTCGGTCGCCACCACATCCGTCCCATTTGGGACCAATTCACCACGAATGCTAGGATTGAACTGCTCCCCGGTTGACGGATGTCCTCGGTCCGGCTTCTGAAAACCTGATGCAACAGATAAGGTCCCCCTCGATGGTTGCATACTGCCAGTTGAAGTCGCAGAGGTGAGTGACTCAACTTCGGAGACGCTGATGAGGCCTGAGCCTGATGTAGGTAACGACAATGTCTTGGAGAGTACTACGGCAGAAGGGGTGGAAGTGCTGACGCCCTTACCCATAACTGTCGGAGCCGGGGCTTGGGGTAGGACATGGTGAGATGAAGTGTTTTCGGCAGCCAAAGACGACTGCGATTGTGTTTCACTCTTCTTTCGCAGCGAGTCTGCACCTTCGGAACGGTGAGTGGATCCGGAACTTGTGGACTCGATTCCACCGTTGGGGAGAGTCCAGTTACTCGATTGAGAAATATCGCTCGAACGCCGGGCTTGTAGAGATGGATATGTTGGTCTCGTCCCCACCTGGCCGTTTTGAGCTAGCTCTTGAGATTGGGTACTCGACGCTCCAATCACCTGGGGTAAAGGGCCATGGCTTGCAGGCTTGATCAGCGTAGTCGGGGCCACGCTCCGTGAAGGCGCAAGGAATGAGGAGGGTTGTTGAGCTGATACGTTGTTGGTCGTAGATTGGCGATTGGAAAGGCTGCTTTGAGTAGCAGAAGACGCAAGGTTTGTCGGAGACTTGTCAAGTGCCACTGATCGGTCTGTTTCGGATAAATAACTGTCGGTCCGGCGAGGATGCGGAGTGGAGCACAGCTTACTTGGGACGAATGTGGGGGTTCCGGTGAGCTCCAGGGCACCATAGGCCATAAGGATTTTCCCGAGAGATAGAGGGATATGATACCACTTTAGAAGAGAGTGCACGTCTACACTTCTATCCATGCGCCGGATGGAATATAGGGGATCATTTGGATTTGCTACAGCCCGAGTGAAATGAATGAACTCATTTCGGGAAGCAATGGAGGAAAATGTGACAAAAAGGCCGGTCCTTCCCCCTGCGATGAAACTCTCAACGTGTAATCTAAGATCGATGGTAAGCGAAGCAAGTTTAAACCAAAAAGATCTGGATATTTCACATTTCTGGGAAACGGGTCCCAATGGTTCTGTGCAGAAGCATGGGGTCTGGCATACTATCTGTCCAGAAGTCAGGACTCCGGAGGACCGAGATATGCCCCACAAGTGCTTGTCGGGACCTTTTTGTCTGATGAGACACCCGATGTCATTTCTTCAGGGAAGTGGGGACTAAGTAGGAACACTGACGAGGTTTCCTGGCGTAAAAATGCAAAATTTCTCCCCAGCCATCTCTCGCGACCAAAATAGACAGTAGGATTTGCGAAGACCAGAAAAGCTTGAAGAAACTATTTCCAAAATTTGGAGTTCAGCTGGCTCAATCGAATTATGTTTGAAGAAAATAGTGGAAATTGAGGACGCTGAAGTCTGGTTTATCCCGCTGTCGCACAGGACCCATGAGCTCTCAGTGAGGCCCAAGCTCAACGTGCGAAATGTATTGGGCGTGGGAACTTGGCGTGCACTCTGATGTTTCTCTCCGTCAGCAAAAGTGGACATCTCGGTGCACTAATCGTGCTCAGAATAGTTGAGATTCCGGGAGGGGTCTGCCAACTACGTGCATGCCCAAGGAGGCCTAGTTCCCGTTATAGGGAAAATTTAGCCTTTCCCCATGTCTTCTGGGGGCTATTCTGGGGACCTATCATTATCAAGTCTCAGGGACTAGCCGTAGGCCTTGAAGTTACACTGGCACTTATCAACTTGGACATCATTCTCTTTCCGCGGCGTTGGCCTCATCCCCCACTCTGTCTGCACAAGTCAACTGACCTCTAGTATGGATGACTCGTCCCCAATACTTCATGTTGTAATCGGTCAATATCGCGGTGGGGACCGTCGTCCCATCGACGCTTCTGTCAATGATTTCCTTCAAGTTTATCTGAGCTAGGTAATATGTCTACGCCTTGTTATGGGATTTTTGAATTGACAGGAATTGAATCGTCCCCACGCGTTCCTCCCGGCCTTTTTACAACAAAAAGGGCTTCCACCACCAGGTTCGCCGCCTCTAAGGGTGAAGTGCATAAGATATATTCTCATTATTGTGATCACTGATGGGGGCTCCCTTGGGTTCCGCGGTCAGACCCTCTGGGGGGTTTGTTGTGACTAGTTCATAGAAAAGCGTTAGGCAGCTCGAAGTCGCATCAGTACTAGTACTACTCGTATTTGGAGATGTGTATTTATCCGGAGGTAATCGTGAAGGTTGGAATCGACAGTTGACGGCAACGTATTGTAGCCCAGTCCAAACGATGGGCACTTCCTAGTTCTAAGACTACGCACATTCTCGCGTTCTGTCTTTTGTCTTCTGCGTGTCGTTAATCAGCGCGTCAGCCGGAAGAGCTGTCGTCAAATTCCAGGTTCAGGAATGACAAGGGAGGACCAGAGGTTTGCTTCACAGCTGTTGAAGGGACTTGCATCTTACATATCTGCGTGGAGCTTGGAGGGAGCTCCTGACGGCCCGTCTTGCATCAGAAATCCATGAAGATCCTACCTCAGGATCGATGTCGATGTCGAGTTTGAGCCGAGACTAGCTTTGCACGAGTAACAAGCGAGCTTGCATTGGGATGTAGGCATCTATCCTCCATAATAGCAGTGGCTACCGAACAAATGATGTCGCGGCTGCTAATCGTTGGATATGAACATTCAGTATCTATCTTCAGATCAGCGATTAACTTGAAGTCTCTCATCGACCTCGAACGAACACCTGGAACAACAGTCCAGCCATGCCATATTGGGACCATGGACAAGATAGTCGCTAGAAGCCTACCCCGCCGACCACTTATCCAGGCAAACCGAGACCAAACCCGAGGAGGTCTTGACTGGCAATACGATCTCGATCTCTTTCCTGGATAATTGAAGTAACTAACGTAGTAGGAAACCATGGTTGGAAATGTTATCGCACAAAGCTAAGTCCCCACTGAAAAGCGGTGGACCTGCGTGAGTGACGACAGTCGGTGTTATTTCCCTATTCGGTAAGACATGTTGCGGACGGTCCTGCATCCGTATACTTAGGTGTAACGTCTCCGCATCGCATTGACCTTTAATTTCTTTCCTCCCGACACCAGAAAAATGGGCCCCGAGAGAACTGCTCAGTCAACCTCGGAATGGCTCGGTAGCCAAAGCCGGCCCGAGAGTAGATGTCGGGGTCTGCAAGGCCGAAACCCTTCCCACGAGAGCTGAATGATGTCAGCACGCCACAAGCCCATGCGGCCCAGCTAGTGATATAGGCGCAACCTGCACGGATACCACATACTACACCAGGATAGACCTAGGGCTGCCCCTTAGAGCTCACGAACATGTCGATTGCACAGGCGCCAGCGGAAAAGATCAGATCAAAGGCGCAGGTTACCACCCCGATACCACAGTTCTATGAAATGAGTTACCGAAAAGAATTTCTGCATTTGCATGCTGTCTTTTGCTTGTTGCATACTTTGCAGACATTACATACTTTGCACGCTTCACACACTGTGGCAACTTCCCATAGTTCCCACACTTTCCATTTTCAATAACAAATAAATTGCTTCCGATCCAAGTCACATGTGGGTTCAATACAGAAAGTCACATGCTACAGAGTGTGGCTATTCCGCGAAATGAGATGAGTTCTCAGCTTCAGCTGACAGATGGGACCCTCGGATTTCGGACAATGTGACCTGTGCTCAACACTGAAACACAAGTCCAATCACCTTTTCCGGAATTTGTAGTATGGCTGTGCTCCATCACTATCTGGCTATTAATTTCTTCAAATCTCCCCAACCCAGAAAAAAATTAGTTAACCCCACCCAACATTAACCTGGGAACTATGGGAAGTTGCCACAGTGTGTGAAGCGTGCAAAGTATGTAATGTCTGCAAAGTATGCAACAAGCAAAAGACAGCATGCAAATGCAGAAATTCTTTTCGGTAACTCATTTCATACAGTTCACCCCTAGGGATTATATGAAATGAGTTACCGAAAAGAATTTCTGCATTTGCATGCTGTCCTTTGCTTGTTGCATACTTTGCAGACATTACATACTTTGCACACTTCACACACTGTGGCAACTTCCCATAGTTCCCACACTTTCCATTTTCAATAACAAACAAATTGCTTTCGATACAAGTCACGCTGTGGGTTCAATACAAAAGTCACATGCTACAGAGTGTGGCTATTTCCGCAGGGTCAAACACAAGTCCGATTGGGCCAGGTTAATGTTAACTAATTTTTTTCTGGGTTGGGGAGATCAGAGCTTTAATGGCTGGATAGTGATGAAGCACAGCCATACTACATTTTACAAAATTCTGGAAAAGGTGGTTGGACTTGTTGAACACAGGTCACATTGTCCGAAATCCGAGGGTCACTCATCTCATTTCGCGGAATAGCCACAATCTGTAGCATGTGACTTTCTGTATTGAGCCCACAACGTGACTTGTATCGGAAGCAATTTGTTTGTTATTGAAAATGGAAAGTGTGGGAACTATGGGAAGTTGCCACAGTGTGTGAAGCGTGCAAAGTATGTAATGTCTGCAAAGTATGCAACAGGCAAAGGGCAGCATGCAGATGCAGAAATTCTTTTCGGTAACTCATTTCATAGGATTATTCAGCATTCTTTCTTGCTGGTAAGTCGGTTTACCACGCAACAGGCTACGCACACCGAATCGAACACTAATGGACTGGGTCCTATCTTCCAGGCGCCGTTTGCTGTACCCTTACCCATGCCGCCATGACCCGTAAGTGGCTTTCACGTACAGTTGATTCGCAAATATATGGCTCTGATCATCTTTCTGCGCATCTCTTCGTTCATTCTGACAAGCCATTGACGTCGTCAAGACGAGAATCCAGGTCGATCCTTCCCTCGCACGCCATAATTTGCTTTCAGCCGGTCGCAAGATCGTCGCAGCTGAGGGCCCGAGAGGCCTTTTAACTGGATTTGGGCCAACAGCAGTTGGATACCTTGCTCAAGGAGGAGCCAAGTTTGCAGGATATGAGTCAGTCGATCATCCCCACTTGAATGACCCTCCCATAATCTCTATCTTGGAAGATATTGGAAGAAACAATTCGTGGAAGTTGTTGGCTCGCCGGAGGAAGCTGTGAAGTATCGAACACCGATTTATCTCGTAGCAGCGAGCGTTGCAGAGTATGTGCTTTAGCTTTGAATCATTCATTGGACTGAAACTCAACCACACACCGTCCATTGATAGGTTCTTCGCCGATATTCTCCTCACTCCTCTCGAAGCGACTCGTATCCGGCTAGTATCAAATCCAAAGTATGCCAGTGGCCTCGTCACTGGGTTTGCTCGGCTTGCTCGGGAAGGTGGCCTTCGTGAAATGTACGCTGGCTTCCTCCCCATCATTTTCAAACAGATTCCATATGCTATAGGCCAGTTCACGGTGGGCTCAACCTGGTGTTGTTGTTTGAAGCGACTAACTCCTCGTTCATGATCATCGTCCTACTCATTAGGTGAACGAGTTCTGCCACGAACTCGTGTACAAGACGATGACGCCGGAGCAACAAGCTACCCTTACCCGTTCCAAGAAGTTCGCTATTGATCTCGGGTCTGGTCTCACCGCTGGTGCCGCAGCAGCAGTTCTAAGCCAGGTACGACGACATTTCCTTTTGCTCGCTCCTCCGAGCCCTTTGTTCTTACGGCTGAAACATTGCGTCCCCACTACTACAGCCCGCTGATACTCTCCTTTCGCGAATCAACCGCGGCCATGGACCTACTGGAACCATGCTTCATCGTCTCCGTGTTCTAGCTCAAGAAGCCGGATTTAGAGGATTGTTTGCTGGATTGGGTCCTAGGATCTTCATGACGGCCGGTTTAGTATCTGGACAATTTTTGGCGTATGGCGCCATCAGAGACGGTAAGTGTGAAAGACAGCTGTGAACGAGAAACCGTTCTAATCGTGGATAAATTTGTTTAGCACTTGGAGCACCACACGGAATCGAGATTCATAAGGAATAGACGATGGATCGAACTCTCAGTACGTCATGTAGATCATTGAAGTGTTGTTTTCAGACGTCGACTTCACGAGTCCATTGAATGAGAATTTTCATTTTTATGGAAGGGAGGTGACTGATAGATGGGACCACAGTTCCTCACTGGTATAGTACTATGACAGACTATAGGCAGACTGGGACTTGAGTAAACCTCGGAATGTCATCGACTGTTCACGCCGAGAGTATTGTTGATCTGTCCATGTTTATTCTAATAGGCTGCCTACATCGTGTCCCCGAGATGTTAGAGCTTGATAAGACTATACACATCATCTACCATCTAGCTCGTCATTCTCAACGAAACAACTGTCCGTGTACAGAGCATCTTGAACGATCCTGCTTTATCCGAAAGGGGTTCCCACGCCACCAGTGTGGCAGCCAGGTGGTGGATTACTTCGTTGACCATGTGGGATGAAGCCACTCTGAGAGTTGACAAGTGCGGGAGGCTGACTGGGACACCCTCGACTCTTATATCACCCAAGGACAAGGTGCGAACCTCTTCCAGTGTCGAGAGGAGAAGCGAACGGGCTGTCAAGCAACAACACAGTTTAACATGCTGTAAGGAATTACCTGGTCGACGGTGGTTGTGATCAAATCGCCATAGAGATCGTGAAATTGGGACTAGGAAGTAACCCTTGCGAGAATTGGAGAAGCAGGTGCCCGGAGTGTGTAATGTGTGGATCATCTGGCCCGAGTCGCTTCCCGTCTAGGAATGTGCAGCACAACGCTAAAGGGTACACCTGACTGAGTACGAGAGGCTCCACGTAATGGTCAGAATAATGCCTAGTGAGCGGGTTTCGAAATAGACCCCAATGCGCCCAATGGACGATGGATGTAGCCTGCCTTTCTCTTTGACACACGTGGCAATAAGTTTTGCCTTCAACATTAATCTGCTTGGAATGCCTGGAGCTACATCCGAGAGCCCTAAAACAACTAGGCTAGGCGTAACGCGTAGACTCAGTCTCGATATGGAGGGGGAAAAATTACGGCGTACAAGAGTATCTTCGTCAATATCGCTTATAGCGATGGTCTGTGATAACCGGCGATGAAATATACTGGGAGCGCGTGGTATTATGATGTGACTGACGACGCTTATACCCAATCAGTTTCAGAGACGTGGTATCGATGCGTACTTTCACCGATACCATCCGCTCCCAATATATTTCTTTGTCTTTTCCGGCCTAACCGTCTGTCGCCGATGAACGTTACAGGACCAAGCACACTCATGGATATGTGTTTATGTAGGTGTCGAGAGAACCTGTGCGAGACCTCCCCTTTCTTGCTCACCAGTAGCGGGGAATTTGCACCTTGAGCTTCCAGATCAGGATCGCCGTCACGGTGTGTGCGGGTAAGTCGAAAAGACCTTCTAGCCTATGGGATAAGCTGACTAGTGCAGTCCTTCCGGGATGACCGACTCAACTCTGTCCGCATTCTAGTATTCAAGTATACGTTGCATGCGTCGGTATACTTATAAGGTACACCAGTGCATGGCGTGCCACTGGTTAATACGTTGGGCATATCAGGCCCACAAGCGGACGTAGACTGATGGCGTATCTGACGCGGACGGACGTGCAAATGGATACATTAAAGCACATTGAAGATATTACGACAAGCAATACACGTAGATGGAGAACGCATGCCATTGTCCCAGTTCAACTTCGACTTGCGTGTCTAAAGGCATGAATTGGACATTACATATGCCTATGGCACTGGACATAGAGACTGCTGTCACTCAATAACGACAAAACACGTCAAGCCGTGAGCAATTCTCTCATGTCATCAGAGATGATCGGGAGGATCTCGCGCACCCGCACATCCGACTTTTTAGGGGCATCTTCACTGACCTGCTCTGCACCGGTTCGCCTTCTTAAGGAAGCTTCTCTGGTTGACGCATGCTGCGAAGCATGCTCAGCTCGCCGCCGATCGACGTCGGCAATTATTTGCGAGAAAGAGAGGAAGAGAACTTCGGCTTGGGCTAGAGTAGAATCCAGTTCAATACTCATGCTGAGTTCGTTGCAATACTTGAGTACTTCATCGAACTAGAGGCATCGCTGTTAGATTAATTGCGATGCCCAACAATGCAAAGAGCGCACCTCTACGAGATACCTGAGTATAACATCACGATGTGATTCAAGAACGGCAAGAGCAACGAATAATACGAAGCGCTTGGTGTAGAAGTCGGTCCATAGCACCTGATGACAGATGGAGTCTTGTCGGTAAAAGGAAGAACGGCTCAATGACCTACCTCCCATAACCGAAGCACATCCTCAAATGGGAACTCACGCTTGAAGACAATAAGGACCCATCTAACACAAAGCATGACTGCATTGTAACATTCATCTGTGGAATAACTCACCTGAAGCAGAAGAACAGGTTCAATGAATCAGTCTTCTCCAAGTGTCGATAAAGCTCAGGGTCCATCATAGCAACCAGTTGCTGCAGCATAGAAAGCTGCTTCTTCATACCACTCTGGTCTCGTAAAAAGTTTTGTTTCTGCTCAAACTAAGCTTCACTTGGGTTGTAGAAACGCAGTACTTTACTGACCATACGCTCCATCACGGAGACAAAGCACCAAAATGTTGTAACTTCATCCGCCCCACACACAACATAGATCGGAGAGCAGAGATCAGACATTCCTTGAACGTAACCTAGAGAAGTATGTGTCAGCCCCACACAATACGGGTAGCATCAATCAACGGAGATCTGATGCGCGCCTCGCCACATACCCAACTCCCTCTCGTAGAAATTATATGTAAGCAGTATCACCGCTAGGCGATTCACATGTTCGTTAGCGAGGGATTGGGCCCCCGTTTCTTCCAGACGCAGTGTCGATACAGAGACAACAGCTTCCTCGTCTATCGCAAAAAGTGGATGCGTTCGATCGGTGCGCCTACAATCCACATCTATCCGATGCCGTTCCTTCGGTTAGGTGAGAAAACAATTACTAGAGGCGACTGCAGTCTGTTACCTCCACGACGTCGTCCCGATTGAATACCTCCGCATTGCTCTCCCACTCTTTCTTAATGTCCGCGTAGATTCGTCCTTTTCCCTCCAAAACAGAGTCTCGCTCCTCGTGGGTGGCGTTCCATGGAAACACTTCGAGCAGATACGGCCACGCCTTGCGTCTAGCCTCATAAACGAAGCCCTACATATCATCTTTAGTTTGGAGTCTAGAGAGCTATCAGTGCAGCTGGCCTACTCGACGAAAGACTTGACCGCGAAACTCATCAAAAGTGATCTTGGGGCGACCATCACCAGCAAACCAACTGTTCCACGTCTCGAGATCGATAGGGTTCCGTGGGGTCCGCGTTGCCTTAGGTATCGGAAGACTTGCATTTGCCTGGGGGATAATTTAGTCGTTGATGATCAAGTCAAGGTGATGATCCTACAGTCAACAACTCAAACACCCCGAGATCGGAAGTCTCCTCATCATGCGTGGCGTTTCTGGGGATGCCATATACCTCACTTTGTCTCGCGCGTTCACCTTCCTCGGCCACCACCTGAACAAATTCTCTTTGAGTCACACCATTTGCAGATGAAGATGAAGGGTAAACACGCTCACTCGTGCCCATTTAGCAAGGTAGACTCTCGCACTCTCAAACTCTCCGACACCGCCTTTCTCTACCCAGCTTGACCATTCTCCTTGTGCATTAGCAAAGCTTTTGACTGGTTCTGGGAGGTGGGGCAAAATCGGTTTGGCTAATGGATGCGACAGAATATTCTGCGCCGCGTGTCGTGTGGCACGAGTGATCTGTGAGAAGGATGAAAGAATAGCTTGCCTTGGCCCTCCGTTGACTGTTGAGGAGGCCGATGCCAAGCCCTGATGTAGCAAAGAATTCCGATTTGATTGAGTACTGAGTGGCGCTGAAGGAGGATATTGGGAAGGCAAAGGTGGCGGATGTGGCCGGCGAAATTGGGGAATCGGGGAAGATAAGGTGGAATGCGAAAATATGAGGTCCACTGCGTCGTCATCGAAAAGCAGGGTGGAATGAGCCTCGATGTCGGCCTTGCTAGGGTCAACCAGGAACAGCCCTTGCTGCAAATTAGACCGTAAGAGGTGGGCATACTGGCGCAACTTCTGTAAAAGTGCTTCGCCGCCCCAACTCGGTCCATTAGGTGACACCCTTTGGTCGTGTTCGAGAGATCGGGACTCATCATCGTGGTGATACAAAGTAGGTAACGTCGAACCATTGATAAGGTTGATTGTTGTGGAGCCGTCTGGAGCGCACACATGATGCAAGCGTCAATAGGTGGCGGGAAGATGAGATGTAATGCGCACGTACACCAAGATGACATCGATGGCAGTGACACCATGAGCGAGTAAATCGAAGTTAGTGGGACGGAGAAGGCGTAGGATTGTCCATGCGGTGCGGGCGGCTCGATGAGTACGCCGTCTTAGTGTTCCGTTAGTGGTGGGTTGCTAGAGGGTAATGCCACATACCAGCATCCTCATCATGAGCGAATGAAGTTTTCTCGACCCTCACAAATGTGTCCCAATCGGCTCTCCCATCAAGCAGAGATTCGGGAATCCATGCGAGCAAGTAAGTCGGGCTCGTAGCTTCCTAGGGGTCATAAAATGATCAGACCCAGCCTTGTTCTTTTTCAGTCAATGGACAACGCACTCGTTTAACCAAAGCCACAAAGCCAGGGATATTGTCACGAGAATAGGCTACATGAGAAAACGGGAAATGAGAATTTGAAGTGATTGGCAAGCAGTGAGATTTACGAGTAGGATGGACATACACCCTGCTCTTAGAGTAGAGCAGCCGATGCTTTGCGTCTTCGATCAGATCTTCTTGAAGTTTGGCACCATCTCCCTGGCTCAAGGGAAAGGGGCCTCTCTTGATCTCAACCATCGAATCGTCCTAGGAGGTCGTGAGACAACTTGGTGAGCGGATCAAGCACGTACGCACAGATAATGTTGATGTAGAGGGACTTGTAGACACGTCCTTTGAAGGGCCTAAGGTCGCATAACCCCCCGAGCGAGATTTCTTTAGGAAGTCCAACGTGAAGATGTAATGCTGCGCCCGGAGTTATGGGCGGGTATGTGACTTGTTTGGATGAGTTGACTCCGGGGGATGATGGCTTACATATTGAGTCAAAGCCTGGTGTATTTCTGCGATGAGTGCCTCCAAGGATATCAAGGATAACGACGCAATACTGAAAGAGCTGGATAAATTGGAATATCTCTTCCATGGCTCTTCTGAAGCACCTAAAGTCGTTTCCGTCAAGTCCAAGTCGTCATCTATTCCCAAGTCGCTTGACGGTCTACTCGCAGCCCTTGGGGATGCGAAGCGTCAATTGGCGTCTGGAGTATCCTCAGATGTCGTGAAGGATAGCTTAGGGAAGGCGGTAGAAGCTCGAAAGAAGGATATGGACGAGCGATTGAAGGAGGTTTACAACTCCTTGGGACGAATAGGAAAGTCACTGGATAAAGTAAGCATTGAAAATCGTATCTCGTCGACGATACCTACCGCTTTTCCAGAGATTTCCCGAGGCGCTCCCAAAATATCCTGTCCTATTCAATACTCCGGAGGCGACCAGGGCTCTGAACAGGGTGGTTGCATTGCATTTCATTCGAAATGGAGCATTCGATGTGGCAGAGACATTCATACAGGTAACTGAGCACAGTTAGCCCCTCCAAACATTCTGACGACACTTGAAGGAGGCGAATGTGGACACGAAGCCTAACACAATGGACCAATTCATCGAAATGCATCGAATTGTGGATGCATTGCGGTCGGATGATCTCCAACCTGCACTGGAGTGCGCAAAGTATCTAACTATTTGAAGGCTTTTCTACTAATGGAGCGCCCAAAAATCACAGTTGGTGCGCATCGCATCGGCCCTTCTTGCAGAAACGAACGTCATCGCTAGAGTTCAACCTCCATCGCTCACGGTACATTCATCTTCTGCTCAACTCAGGGGATGCGGGCCCGGCACTGTCATATGCTCGTCGATACTTTCCAGCTTTGTATAATGACCACTCCACCAAAATCTCACGTCTTTTGAATGCCATCGTGTTCCTTCCAGCAGAGCGTCTAGCTTCATCTCCGTACTCGGAACTGTTAGACCCATCGGTGCATGAGGATTTGGAGACCCAGTTTTCTTTGGAGTATTGTGCTTTGCTGCGAATGAGCAAGGAGTCGCCTTTACGCTCTGTCGGCGATATTGGAGGGGCTGGTGCTCTGCTTCGCATCGAGAAAGGAAAGAAGGTCATGCAAGACAAGAATACCGATTGGGGTGCATCTGCCGAGCTTCCGGTATGCCATTGTACCTCTTGGAATCTAGTCCCAATATGGCTAATTCTGTGTCCAGATCGAGATCCCTGTACCTCCTGAGTATCGATATCATTCTATTTTCACTTGTCCAGTTTCCAAGGAGCAATCGACTGAAGCCAATCCACCCATGATGCTGACTTGTGGGCATGTACTTGCGATGGAGAGTGTCGGTAAGTTAACCAGAAACGGGGGGTGAGTGTTTTTTTGGATTTTATTTCTACGTTCCCATGCTGAATGACCCGCCAAGACGTATAAAGTGCCCATACTGTCCTACCGAATCCGTGGCTCCTCCTTTACAAGTCTATTTCTGACCCCTAATTGGCTTTTCCTGTTTCACATCCTCGATCATGAATTACGATCGCCTCATACTGTATACTTAGTCATTGCGTCGTCCAGAACAGTCTTGTATCACATACTCTATGTAAATTCTTCGAATTTCCTGTTTGGCTGCCCATGGGGAGTTTACCATGGCGGGAGAACATCACGTCCGGAAACTGAATTCGGAATCAACATCTCGAAACGCGCGTTGTGCAGCTCAGCAAATTTTAACAACTACATCCAGTCAGTGCTTTGATTCCACGCAGTTCCAAAGGGTCGTTTGGGAGCTGACCGAAAGGATCCTAAATATTCCAGCCGATAAGTTAACTAACGGAACACTTCTTCTCACCTCAACAATGAATACCACTTCTGCTGCTTCGAACATCCAACTCGCCCCAGAATGGATGAAACAGCGAAAGCCGACGAAGAAAACTTCGTCGAGTACTTTAGGGTCCAAGCCTAACACCCCAGTTTCGGTTTCCCAGTCGGAAACACCTCCTACGACCGGTTCAGCCAGCCTTGAGGAAGAGGTGGCTCGACCGACGACATCCACACAGCATTCTTACAATTCCAATTCAGCAACTGGGCCCCAAATGACTTACTCCTCGCTTGTGGCAGGCAGTGATGTTTCTCCTGGACAAAATGTTGGTGGTGCGAAGCTTGACGACGACGACGATGCACGCCTCCCATTTCGGTACTCGAAAGAACAGATGCTTCAAGTCTGGAGGGATGGTGGCGGCCAAGGCGAGCTCAATATTGAAGTGGAAAGGTGGCCTGGTATTGTTCGCGAACTTGTCGTTGAGCCTGCTGGGTTGAGGGAATGGACAGCGGAAGAACGCAAGGTAGGCGCCTTAGGTCATTCTTTTTACCGATGGCGCTCAATCTGCACGTAGTTATTTAGCGAGCCACTTAATCCATCCCATAGCCAGAACTATGGCTACAGCTCTTCTGCTCGACGCCATACCCAAACGCTCGGTTCCATACAGACGTCCTCCACAGGCCTTGCTCGAAATAGCTTCGCTGGGGGCCTCGGTAGCCCTCGTACGGAGCGATTCAGCCAGAGTCCGTCTAGCGCTCTAGGCTCTCCAAGTGGTCCATTCAGCAGCGCGTCCAGGCGGAAAAAGGAGGATGCAGGAGGTATGATGTCCGTAATGAAACCACATCTCGCGTTCCAGTAACACACTATCGTTCAGCCGCAGATGTTCCTGGTCCCTTGTATCGCCCAAGGCAACCTTCGTTCAGTAATCTCGGGAGCCATGGTCAAACTCCAGCCTCCAATAACCACTCTTCTTCCCTTCGACGACTAAGTAATGAAGGGATAGGGGGCGATAGTTGGATTAGGCGCAGGCCCTCTGAGAAGCTCACAGCCCCGCTGCCCTCGGCTCTCGAAGATTCCCTGGACGCAGCTGAAGGAGACGGTTTGGCGGACGTGGATGAGGTGCGGGATGGGGTGAAAGGTTTGGATGTAAACTTCGACATCGACCCGCCTCCCCAAGAGAACCCTGGATTGCACGAATCACCCCCAGAAACTCAGCTTCCGGAGTTATCTCAGGTTCAGCAACCTCGAACCTTGCATTCTGACTTAGACGTGTCGTCTCGCGAGCACTCACAGCCGGCGATTCCGGACAGCAACAATTTGGGACCTCCCCCTGGTATAACGATTAAGAACGAAGACGTCAAGTGGCGCTATAAAGATCCATCTGGGCAGATGCAGGGTACGCTTTCTTGTCACTGTGTCGACCCCTGTGCTAATGTCATCTTCTTCAGGACCTTTCGATTCCGAAATGATGTGTCAGTGGCACAACGCCAACTACTTTTCCCCGGATCTTCTCATCCAACGGTTCGATCCACTGTGGGATCCTCTTAATCCTGATCTCTTCGAACCATTGATCGAGTATCTGCGTCGTCTCCCTGCTGAGCATCAGTCTACTCTTTTCCTTAGGGGTTTGGAGCTCCAGAAGGCTAGGTCTCCCCTACCTCGTGCGGCATCAACTGTGGAAACCGTGGGTGCTTACCAGCCACCGCAAAATGGGTTGAACTTAGGCCTCAGGGAAGAATCTCCGATGAACGACCTTTATTCCCCGAATCATATCTACCAATCGAACCTTAATGGGCCCGATCGGTTTATTAACAGCCGCCATGGTTCATTTGACTCATTTGGGAATTCGGGCCCCCAGTCTCTGCAGATACCATCTGCTCACGGGTCCCCTGCTTTTACTGATGCTCAGACTCGAGGTTATGGTAGCCAAAACGGGTCATTGGCCGACGACCGCAGTCGTCGGGAACCCTGGTTCAATACCCGTGATGATACTTTGATTCCATCTCGAAATGCTAGTCTTGGCGTTGCTCCTTCCTCCGGATTGTATGGAGACTCCATAGGAGGCCAACTGTCACGATCACCTTATCCGGGAACGAGCCCTCTCGCTTCTCATCAGACTGCTGCTGGTTATCCATCAAACCACCTCACATATCGCTCGCATACGTCGAATGTCGGTCCGCGTCTCACGCAGAACTTATTTACCCAGCAACCATCCAGCTCACGCCACGCCTACCAGTCAGCTCCACCAGTCAATGCATGGAGCCAGCCGCCTTCGGGGCACATAGCCCTTGCGCGTCAGGCTGCTCCTGCTCCTCGGCCTCCTCGACTGCTAGAAGACCCTCTAATGCCAATGTCCACCGCTCCATCCTGGGGCAATCTGGAGCCTCCACGATCATCTGGTTTGAGCAACGGTTGGATCGCTGATAAGATGCACATTGGCAATGAGCCGTTAGAATGGAAAATATCGGCATTTGACAATGATGCGGAACGTTATTCGACAAGCGTCGCTCTTCAGCAAGTCCAGTCCCAATCAGCTGGTAATTTTGGCTTGCCAAAAGGATACATTGAGCCGACAGCCGAACACTTCGTGGTTCAAACTGAAGCACCTGCGCCTCCACCGTATGGGATTACTGCCGATTCTGTACCGAACCCTCCGGTGCTTCCCATCATTCCAACCGTTGGGGGGACAAACCCTCCTGTTTCTATGGCGCTTTCGCATGACAGTCAGAAGCTTGGAACTATCTCTGTGGCTCAGCCTAGTATCGCCAAGCCCTCATCCCCTGTTGAAGCCAAACCTCCCCCTCTGCCGAAGCCGTCCAAGACCAAGTCAGCACCTACCCCTGTTGCTATACGCTCTCATCCGGAAATGCAAAGGGCAGCTGCTCCGGAGCCCGCAACCGAGCCACCTCAGCCTTCTAAGCCCGCGTGGGGATCAACGCCTGTCGCCCAAGTATCTGGGAATTCGCTTCGTGAGATCCAAGAGGCCGAAGCTAAGAAGGCTGAAGCGCGAAAGGTTGCTGAGCAGAAGGAAAAGGCTGCGAGAGCTGGCGCCTCCACACAAGCACCTACACCAGCTGAGGAAGTCACGAAGGTTGCAAGTTGGGGCTTGCCGCATGTTGGGCAAAAGAATTCTACAGTTCCGACGACGCCCCCATCTGTTACTTCGGTCGCGCCACCCGCTCATACTGCGTGGTCCACACCATCCGCTAAACCATCTGTTAAGAAGAGCATGAAAGAGATTCAGGAGGAAGAGGAGAGGAAGAAAGCGCAGGGTGCATCAAGTGCACTCTCAGCTTCGATTTCTGATGCAGCCTTCCTTTCAGCTGCAGCAAGGAGAGAAACGATCCGACCGGCAGAACTTCCGAAGGTGAAGTTTTTATTTTCTTTCCTAACCTGTAGCTATCTCAATTTCATTCTTTCACAGCCTACTGCTCCTACAGGTGGTAGCGCATGGGCCGTCGTCGGCCCTGGGGGTAAACACATACCTTCACCTGCGGTGACGTCCCCAACTCCAATCGCCACAACATCTAACCGCTCTTCGGCCGTCAACGCTCGTTCAGCCTCCACGGTTTCTTCCACACCTGCCGCTAGACCTACCACGGCCGCCGCTTCTACCACTTCGACGACCCCATCGTCGTCTGGTGGTAATGCTAAGAAAGTTGATGTGAAAATGCACCCCTCGGTTGATTTCATGCGTTGGCTACGTGATGCACTTCGTGGATTGAATCATGGTGTTTCCGGTAAGTTCTGTCACACTTTCCTTTGTCCACTTTTCATCACTTTGTTTAATATTGAACTTCCCATTTACAGTGGAAGAATTCATAACAATGCTCTTCGATCTTCCCCTAGACCCGGACTTGTCCATGCTTGACGTCATCTCTGATTTCGTCTACGCGAACAGTTCGACGATGGACGGGAGAAGATTCGCTTCTGAATTTGTGAATAAGAGGAAGGCAGACTCGGCGAAAGTGAGTCAAATGGGCAATGGTGGCGTTGGTGCTGGCAGTGCCAGTAATGGGAGTGAGAGTGGGAAGTCGGTTAGTCTTGCCGATGGTAAGTTCATAGTTCCTCCTGTTATCTCCTTAGTGGGTTGGAGTGGGTTGTGAAACGGTTAGGATACTGATCTGATTGGGTTGTTTTATTCGTTCTGATAGTGGTTAAAAGTCAGCCCAAGCCGGCGCAACCTGATTGGGGTTACAAAGTCGTCACAAAGAAGAAGGGCAAGAGGAGTTAGGTTTTTACATTCGTCTTCCTCATTGCGTTTCAACAGCGATGACGACGATCGATATCAACTATGAGACATGACTACAACAGGTTCACAAACCCCAACTCGTAATTCTACTCATAGTTTCCGCTATCTGCGTAACCATATCCGTGCATCTCAACAATTTTGATTACATATGCCTACATTCACTATCAATACTATCACACATGCTCCTTATTGTGCATGTGTGTGTCTTTCGTTCCTTGTGCCTCTGGTGGACAGAAGTGAGCTCCGAGGCTAAAGCTGAACGCTAAGAGGAAGTGCTGATATTTTGAGAGGACACAATAGCGATGCAACCATTCTCCACGCCCACAACTGCTTTCCTCGCATCCTTCGCAGGAAAATCCTCGATCGTGCTTCGATTACAGCGAATCCTGCATCAAGCGCGAAGGGGTGAAATGGAGCCTGTCAAAAGGCTCCCCTTTTGACCCAACATGCGAGCGACCGGACTTCATGGAGGGAGAAAGAGTGACTACGGTCGCTCCTCCATCAGTAGATCAGAGAGGGAAGAGGGCTCACATGAATTCTAACTGAGTGCCATCAGGAACCCCAACGGTGACGAACGCTCCCTCGACCCAAAGCAGGCTCAGGAATTGGAATTGCTGAAGCGAGCACCCGCGCCATCACGGTCTCCAACCTTGATAGTACGAAACAACACGAGGAACGGAGCTGCGACATAGAGACGATGGCGGAGCAGACGTAGATAACAAACTCATTAACATATATACATACAGACAAAACCCCCAGACGACACAAACCCCGAGGATCCCAAAACCCGACAGCACAAACCAGCAACTCCCCACCATGTACAGATGATCCCCTCATGTATGCCACAGTATATTAGACGGGATAGCCGCACTGCCACATCACAACGAGGCCGCGGGGTAATAAGATAGATCCACCACCGCCCTTAATGTCATAGCCTACTTTGGTGGGACTTCATGCGAATTTACTATGGCGCGAATATTGATCGCCATGGCGTAAAATGAGATCGTACGAGCCCTGGGAGGGGAGCTTGGCTGGGATTCGGCCTCCATTGATCAGGTCGATGCCGTAGGTTTTATGGGGTCGAACAAGCGCATCGACTTTCACGCGACGCGGACGTGGGGGTTGAATATGAGGGTTGAATATGAGGGTCTTGTTAGGGAAAGAAAAATGTGCCCGCAGTGGGTGATGTCTGTGGAGTCCAAGTCATTCTAGAAAACGAAATGTAAGTGACTTGCCTAATGGACGGAATTCTGACAAGCAAAGACCGACCCAGTGCTTATGGTCCGATGGATGCATCGGTTTGAGGAACGGCGCGAGGACGTGTCAAATGGCTTGCCACTAATCGGAAGTTGGATCATAAAGTCACAAATCCCGATCCTCGAACCCGTTGATGAGCAGCCAATGATAACTTCCACTCCTTGCTACAGTTCTGATATGGTTTGTAATTGGGTTAGACACTAGCTATCAAAAATCGATCCAAGATGGATGGTTGTGCGCGGTATATCATCGTCAGCGGTGAACACACCCTCAGAACCTGTATTTACCTCTATTTGTGCCAACAATTTTATCCTCAGCGGCTCAGCGTCACGTCGTCCGCCCGCCACCCCGGGCTTTCCCCACAAACATAAGTTTACCGGCGGAACATCAAACCCCGGGATGGAGGATGGATATGCGTGACCATAACACAAACTACAGGCATCGTTGGTGGTGAAGGGAGTTGATGGAGAGGGTCCATCAAATTAGCGGTCATGCCTCAATCGAGGTTCTCCGTGGGTTACAAACTTCCCTCCTAATTTACTAATATGCACGACCCTCACCAGGGGAGTAGCAGGCAGGGAATATCTCCTCCTAAACTATAGGAGCACCGCCAATTGGAATACCGAGCTGGACAATTCGGGTCACGGGGCCCTGATGGTAACAGACATGCCCTTAAATGGCAATTCTTTTGGACAGTTGGGAAACACCGCGTCGGACGAACTCCTGTCCGACCGGCTCGTCTTCTCACCCCCAGTACCTATCCACAACATCTACCAGCCCAGTTCCCAACTACCACCCTCGAGCTTCACGCATTTGGCTTGGCCTGAACCATCAATACTTAGATTCATCTGGCCTTCAACACGTAATTTGAGCGCTAAAATCCAGGAAAGATGGTGTTGTTCTCTTTACTATGGGATATGTGGAACATCTCCCAAGGTCAAACCCGCATTCCCTCAAAATCCTAGCCCTTCTAATGACGAGCATGAGCAACGCTGACGCCTAATTCCGTGCTTATTCCAGGTGTGCTCTCACTCTGGCCGGGCACGTCGAACGTAAAGGGGGATATACGATGCGAAGATTTCTCGAGGTATTCTCAAAGACCGCATGGGCTTTACTCGGCTGGCGCCGTTGGCCTGCCCTACATGCGTCCTTTGTAGGCTCGATCTCGGTTGTTGCCAACATGGAGCCCACTGACACTGCCTCTTCAGACCTCAATGCCGCACATTTAATTCTTCCGCTGTGGAGAGGGTAATAGATGACATGAACGTTCGTCTCAAGGACCCGGATCTTGCTAGACTTTTCGAGAATACCTTTCCTAACACTCTGGATACCACAGTGAAATATTTCAACGAGGTAATGTCTTCAACTGCATAAGACTGGCCCTTGGTAGTCACCCATCTACACTGCATATAAAATCCGTCCCCGTATAGACTGAGAATTTAGCTTTTATCATCACCGGGGTAAGTTAGGATCACACAGGATCATCGTTCATCACTATCACACATTTAACTTCCCTCTTGTTACAGGACATTACGTACGTTATTTCATCGTCATTGGCGAGGCTTTCGTACTCATTCCCACATGCTATCCCAGGGCTCAATGGCTTCGCGACACAGCAAATCAATTCTCACACTATAAATCAATCCTTGCTCATGATGCATCACTTTCTGCACTTGTCCGAGCAGTCATCAATAACGAAGCAAGATACATTAGCAAATATCCTTATTGCGGTGCATTCCAACCTCCCCCCCAAAGTGGACTCAAGCCCAGTCACAATGATTGGGCCGATAACGTTTATGTCTATCCCCCTGTGGATAGTGACACAGTTTTTGAATGCAAGGTACGTGGTATTCTGCATGGTGACTCCTCTTTGAGTGTGGTGATACCGATGAATTGGATCCTTTTCTATTTTCAGTACGAGCTCGACTCACTCTGTGGTTTTTTGTAAGTTCTTGTGGCTGTCACTTGTCACTCCTAGACGGGCAGCTCTGGCACCGTTACCCAACAGGAAATTGTCCAGCTCCTATTATGAAGGGACCAAGGACTCGTCTTTTGCAAACAGAAACTGTACGTCATTCAGTGTATCGTTTTTCCCTCCTAATACCTCTGTTCATCTCGTTGTGTTATCTTCCCGGTAGGGTTCAACGCTATCGAACAGATATTCAGAGTTATTTATGAGCAATCTCAACCTACGTTTGATGAGGACTTCAACATCTTGCGGTACTACAGTTGGACAGGTCTACCAGGTACGTTGTTTTGTTCGGCGAGTGCGGTAGTCGCATTGCGTGCCTGTATTGTAAAGTTTGTAGTTGACGGGGAGTGTTCGTGCCTCAGGTTCTTTACCTGGACACGTGAATAACGGTGGGCTTGGGGAGCCGAAGGGGTATACTGGAATGGTTGGAACGCATCATAGGCCTAGCGATGATCTCAGTTCGCTCCGTAAGCCAGTACCTTCTCCCAGACCAGACCAAACAACTCATTCACCCCCCCATCCTCTTTCTCAAACCAGCCTTCCTAATCCCAGCAAACGCCATGCTTTCTGTCGAACTGTCCAAACTTTCTTCCGTGCTCAATTCCCTTATCCCGGCACTCAAAGGCCCAAATCTCGTTCACCTCGCAAAGAAATATGCCTCAGATGCAGAAATCTACAGCAATCGTACTAGAAAAGCAATTTATCGATATGGTGTTACAGAAGATGGGGTTTTTGCGTACGAAGTCAATGGATTGGGGAGCAGGTATCTAATGGACGACGCGAATGTGCCTAGTCTACTTAGTTTGCCATATCTTGGATTCGTTGGTAAGTGGAATGATCAGTTCCCCGCTGATCTACATCATATGCTGCAGTTGGTTCTGATTGTTCTTTTGTGATCGTTTTTTAACCCGTTTAGATAAGCATGAGAAGACGTTCCAGAAGACGAAGGAGATGCTATTCTCTCGCCGTAACCCGTACTATACCAGGGGCACTTCGTTCTATGGCATCGGGTGCGTCGACTGCCCATCTTTCATTCCATTTCGTTCCCCTCTACTTCTGATTATTCGTCAACCTCACGATCCTAACGCAATTCATTTTCTACACAGCGGTCCACATGTTTCTGCAACATCCCCTTGGCCCATGGCTCTTATATCGGCTATCTACGCATCCGATTCCCCAACAGAGGTCTCGTCATTGCTTACGGTGCTGATAAATAGTACCTCGGGGTTGGGGCTCATTCATGAAAGTGTGAACATTCATGAGGGCTGGTATACGAGACCTTGGTTTGCTTGGGCGAATTCTTACTTCGCAGAGATGTTGCTCGACTTGGCGAGGAGAATGCCGGAGGTCGTGATGAAGGATGGGAAACCCTATATGCCTTAGCGATAGTTAAGGGGTGTAAGAATTTTGATGAGTGGGACGTAGGATACGTGCACGCATCTCTGTACAACGTGTATCAATATTCCAGGAGAGTTGTAGGGGGAAGGGGCGTCAGGAGGAAATGACGACGATGGTGATGGGTGATGACTGGAGCTTCCACCAGTACATACAGGAAATGTCCCCTTTTCCTCTTCAATGATGACCCACCAATCAAGTTTCCGAAAGTGGTGACGAGTCGACCCTCGTTCTTTATCCCTTCTTGTTTTTATTCCGGCCCCACGCCCTCTCGGCTTGTGCGGCGGTGAGGGCACGCCCTGGATTCCAGGCAGTCAGGCGCGGCATAATGGATTCGCAAAGCTCGGCGGACCGGAATCTGAAATGGAATGGTTCATCTGGTCCTGCCGACTTCCAATATTCATTACGTTCTAGTACTTGTCACCTCTGCCAAAGTGTCAGCCCCCAGATCTCCGGCGACTTGGCTAAGATCTCTTTCAGCTTCTATATTGTATCAGTCTCAAGAACCGATGGCTAGTGAACTGCTCTCTGGCTTCCCTTCCATTACTACATATATCCCATTCAGTGGCGCGATACTATTTTTCTCTCTGGAATATGGAGATGTCGACATCTGAACTCAGGGTCCAGTTCAGATTCAGAGTTTCGCTCTTGTGTCGTACTGTTGGATCGATCGAGAACATCAGGGGATAGATCAGTGAAGAATGCAAGGATTCGGTTGTACGGAGCCACCTCACCTGAATGATCAATGTTCCTGTCAAGCGTTGCAGTGCATTGCAGCCCCCAAGATATTGCCACAGGTCGCGATGTTAGAAAGAAGTGAATTCCGAAGCCTCGAGCAGCCTGTTATGACGTGGCGACCATTGGACATGATGTGAAAAGAGTCTGTTGGGTATCGATTGGTGGGCAACTTACTTCTGTCTGCTTCGCGCAGGGCACTTTCCAACCAGCTCCACAACGGCGAGCTGACATCAGGGTCTGTATTACATGCATAACTTGAGAATAATCAAATGGACGAATACCGGTTAAACGTGGCCTCTTTTTGGAGGACATAGCAATCGGATTTGCGGAAACCGAAAGTGCGGTGCGCCCAGCAAGCGGCGACCCCCAGTATTCTTTCGCATCTTCAGCTAATTTATGCAAATCCCGAACAAGGCAGAAGGCGAGGGGCCGAACCAGGGTTATACGATTCACAAAGTCCACAGATGCACTATGATTGTCTTTGCGAGCACTGTGCGGCCCATACCTTCCTCGCTGAGAGCCATGGAACAGATAAAGATAAAGGGATAACAATACTAGCCTCCCATCATGATCCCCGAGGGCCTAGGACGAACAGTTCACCAACCACAAATTCTGTGGAGAGAAAAGTTCATATGCGCGTTCTTAATTTTAATTTAGTCCCCCAACTCCGATTGGATCCCGGATCCGGATCCCTGAGCTCCGATGCCAGATGAACACTGACCATATGCTCCACGCTTGCGGAAGAACGCACGAGCCAGCCCAGTCTCCGAATCGATTGATCGGGATCAACACCACTGGATAATCACAGTAAGTCGCGCGTGATCGACATCAGCACCCCGCGGAATCGTCTGACCTCTGGTCGCAACGAGTATGGAACACACAGTGTTCTATCACTCACGAAAATCAATCGTATGCGATGATCGTCTCATGATTGAGATACATATTTTGACCCATGCATGTTCACCATGAGTGTGCATTTCCCCTTTCTGTCCATGTTTATACACAGGCACCGCGGCTCACAACGTTTGCCTGCGCATACATCATGGTGACGCTGGCATTGATTGGCCCCACGCCAACCGATCAGCTTCTCGAGGATTGGCCAGCGCGCGCGTAGTAATCGATGTTGCGGAGACGCAGTCATCTCGGCTCGCCTATTGCCCAACTTGACCACACGCTCTCCACCATCCACAGCTTCCTCGCAGACTGTCCCGACCGATGAATGAAGCTATGTGATCTTGATATGTTGGAATGTAGCAGATTCTGACTTGCTGGATAACCATAATGTGAACCAGTGGCCATGAAACGGCTCGTAGCTGTTTACTCCAGGGCTCGGCGCCAATGACGCACCGACGTAGCCAGCGCTTTCCGAGAGGAGACGACCTCTCATTCAAACGGTGCACTTTTTTCCCACGCTTCGTGGTATGGCAACCTCCTTCTTGTCTCAGTCACCCCCCTCAAAACCACATCCATTAGTCTGACTTGCCTTAGCGTATTGGTTACTCATAACGTGTACTTGCGACCTATTGGCTCATACGCCACACCTTGTCACCTCCGATTCCAAATAGCATTTCGGTCAATCGCCCCCACCTTCGAAATGTCCAGCGAAGAGAGACTCGTTAGAGCATCGAACTTGGTACGTACTCCGGTTGTACCGCGACAAACTCTTGGATCGGGAACTCTATCTCATGGAATGCGAAACTTTGCGCAAACGTCACGGATAAGCCCAAAGACATCCGGATTCAGCTAGTCAAGTATGTAGCTGTCCTTCGGAGCCCAACAGAGAGAAATGAAATGCCTTCTCGAGGGTTTCTTCAGGACACAATGAGTAATCGTTTCGGTCGGATGTAAGTTAGCCACTCGTTGCAACCACTGCACCCCAAGGAACCAAACAAACACTCATGTCCCTTATCGTAATGGTTTCAGTCTCGACATCCAGCCTTTCACAGCGGGTCGCAGAACGGGGATGTTCATAACGTTTGCTTCTGGCAGAACTCGTGATGAATTCACATCTCACCTAAGGTCTGCTCCGAGGAGCGACCGTCTCCATCGATTGCGAGATACGAACAGAACAATGGAAATGCATGTCCTAATGGAATATTATCTCGTCCCCGACAAGCTATTGACTATCGTGAATGCATTGATGTCGGAAACAAGCTCAGGTGCGTACATGTTCACCTAACCTCACCAGAGATGAGTTTTAAGGCTAATACTGAACGTAGTCTCCCGTTCAGATGACCGTCGTGGAGCGGTAGCACCCAGGGGTCCTTCAAGTCAAAAAGAGAGGGCTCTTGCCAAGTTTGAGACTGGCCTCGAGAAACCGCCTTCTCCACACCTGAGGGCAGAAGATGACAGGGACTCAAAGCCGAGAGACCCTCCCAGTAGCCCGAACAGAACTTCGTTAGTGCATCGAATCTCAATTCCGACGGCGACATATCGCAGGATTAAAGGAGCACGAGGAACCAGATCGCCGTCCCCTCTGGCTTCAAACCCGAGACATCGGCCGATCGTAACCAAATCGAGGTTTGTTGGGACTCTTACTTTGCCTTCACGTGCATCTGCAGAGACGCGATCTCCTTCTTTGTTAAGTCGGATAAGTCCGCCATCCCCTCAAGTGTCACACGCGACTGCAACGAGGCCACCAGAAACCGTCGCCATGCCGCACCCAGAGCCAAAAACCGCGACGGAGCCCGACCAATCTCGAGGTGTTGAAACTTCGGAAATGCCAACAAGTCCCTCAAAAGATCTCCTTCCCCAGTCACTATCGGACAGCGCACAGCAGCAACCTTCACCATCAAGCTCACCATCAACCCTAATTTCGTCCATGAAATCAAGCGTGGATGACACAAATCCGCATCCGAAATTATCTAGCCGTCCATGCTCACTGGCCAACAATATCTGTTCCACAGAACAAATTAGCCTACCGCTGCAACCAACCAGTGACATCACCGATACAGCCCTTCCGAGAGACGCGGAGCAAACATCCGCAACCCCAATGCCTGGGTCCATGGCACCACAGCCAGAAACGTGCGCACAGGCTCAGATGGTTGATGGAGGAGCTGAAGGGCAACTGTGTAAGGCCCAAGAGAGATCCAAAGGGAGTCAGATTGAGTTTGGGGGGACACAGGAGAGGAAAGAAGGGTCTCGTCTGGAGGATGAACGTCAGTCCCAGGTGATTTCAGTATTGTCCCAGGCGAAAGAAGTGGGGTTGAACGAGGTTGAACAAACATCGGGGATGGTTTTGAATCCCTCGGGAATTGGGCAGATGAGGAAGAAGAATGCGGTTTTAGAAGGAGAGGTCGTTCTACTGAAGAGACTTATAGCGGAAAAAGAGGGATCCTTCAAGAAAGAGCTGGGCGAACTCGGGTCGGCCAAAGCTCTCCTCTGTGAGGAACTAGAAAAGCAGAAGACTCTGCTCTCTGAGATGGGTAAAGTTATGCGGGAATTGAAATCCCGTCAAGAAGGATGTGAAGAGGAGATGAAGAAATTGCGTCTGGAGCATCAAAGAGACATGAGGGTGTTGAAAGAGGAGGTTGTGCAAAGGGATGCGAGGGTGCTTGTAGAGAAGTTCCCGACTGCTTCGAAGTCGCTTATTCAAGCGTTTGTCATGACCGCAAATTTGGGGAAGCGGAGGAGAAATGGACTGGGGGAGGATGAGGGCCTGGACAAAGGGGAGGAGAGGGGGCGGAAACGATGATTTGGATGAAGCGCCTGCATGCTTGATTTGCTTACTGTCGTGGAGACTATTTATATTTACTATTACTTTTTGGTTGCTGTTAGATCGTGCGTCAGTCGCCTTTCACTTTTGTCTACGAACCGTGCACGTACATTCAACCGCACGCCCGTTTTTGTGAGTTGTAGGGTGCAAGCATGTCGTCGTGAACAGTTCGCTGCCAAAAACCCGGAGTCCGCTCCCCTGGCAAAAACAAGATAGATAAACATGCCGTGGATGGAGTTTGTCGAGCGTTGGCCACGAGGTGACCACAACGAAGACACGGGAGACGGGTAGCATGCATAGAATTCCCACGCTCGCTTCCCACATCCACTTGGCGTCTGCCAGAGTTGTGAAACTCTGCTACCAATGATTTCGATGGAGTCTGCTGGAATGGCACTCGTCTTCATGTCCGTTGGGTTCTTGTTCTGTGGGATGTACTTCCTCGTCCTTTCCGCCTTTGATTTCGCGCGAAGCACTCCACTGAATGCCCTCCCCGTGAGTGACCTGATCACTTTCCCCTCCTTCAGAGCAGGGCGGCTTATTCGTGCTTACCCCGCTTGTAAATTCACCGCATGACGTGTGTTTCAACTGATTTCAGACGGTTCAAGTCATCGTCGAAGATACGCACTACAAGTATCTCATTCTCTTACTCATTCCTACGACGTCGTATTTCGTCATTGCGAATTGGGTTGGATGGCAGTACTTTCGCAACGCGTGATAGGCACCGGCATACTGGCCAGAGTGGATATTTTGGGTTCGACGGCACTTGAATTAAGAGAGCCTGGGCTTGGCTTGGGACGGAGGAGGGAGGCGTGCGTTTCCCTCGCGCGCCTGACTGGCGGGAATTCGCCTTAGACAACATCCATCGTTAGTTCAGTTCATAACCCCAATTAATTGTCCCTGGCAATGTGTCCATTGTTCAAACAGGTACAGCTCAAGACAAGGCAGAATCGTATGGGCGAACCTAAGGGAACTTCCAGGCTCGCAGAGTCCCTAAAGGAAGTGCGGGCAACAGGCAAAGATTTCAAGGACACCACGCTCGCAACAAAGATAAAGGCACCCTCTCCCTCAGATCACTTATGCGAGTCTGAAGGGAGAGTAATTATCATTCATCACAATGTCTCTGATTATCTACTTATCGATGCAGAATTTACGCGTTTGAGAACTTACGCACCATAGCGTTATATTTTAAAAAAGGGAGTGCAAACATGCCCTGACACTACGACGACATGACCCAACCGTACCAACCATACCATTACAAATGATCCTGACATGATGTCGGACTCGTTCGTCAAGAAAGTGTCTGGTCGATGGCCTCCGTAGGGGATGAGGCTGTGTGAGCTGTTTGACTAGCTTGTCTCGAATATGAGTTGCACAGGTGGCGGAGGATAAGTTTGCCTCATAATGAGTATACTCCACACACCGCTTAAGGCACCGGCGTTCGGTCAGTTCCAACTCTCGCGCCGTCCGAACCCAATCCACGTCATCCTAAAGCTGCCTTGACTCTGGCCCGACGGCTTTCCAAGTGGGCTTTGATCAGAAGTCAGGCGTCAATTGATGTCCTCAACAGCTCGCTTATGATGCTTCCAAGGAGTGGTGAGGCGTGTGAGGTCAGGAAGATTGCGATGTTCCTGATGGGTGAATGGGGCCATAATCTTTTGAGGGCATAAGAAAGAGTTCCATTCCCCTGTATTGTCGGCGTGTTTGCTATCCAAACGGACATGGGGCGGGCGGTGTTGTAAAAGGGAAGCTACCAAGGTGTTAACTTGCAAAATCTCTCGCCATGCGCAGTGTGGGTTTAAAGTATGATAATTGCCAGTGGTGAAATCGTTAGAATCCGTGTACTCATTTGGGATACATCATACGATTCCGTTAAAAAATATTGGAGCTGAGACATCCTGTAGCAAGCAAGAAATCTTGCAGTAGTGAGTTGAGCGACGGCATCATCGTCCCAAAAGATGCCCACAGCCGCCAGGGACAATTCAGGATGTTGTCACAGGCATTGATGAACTCAGTAAAGTCCGAGCCATCGATACAAACACCATAGACAACGAGAGTAACAAGGTTTTTCAGCTGAGTAGTGGACAATAGAACGAAAATGTTTCGAACGACCAAGTGGCGGAGTGATGAAGGATATGTCAGAGCTTCCCTATGAAGATGGGGGTCTCCCACGATGCGCCAGCTAGGAACAAAGTTCGATGGACTCCTTGTTTAGCACACCCCTATATAACCAGAACTCATCGACGATCCCGTTACAAGTTCGAACTGCTCCCAAGGAAAGGGTGAAAAAAAGAGTGTGCAAACGTTGACAAGTGACATTGGACTTGGCTTGTGCTTTCAGAGACTACCGTGCAAACGATCCAGTGATATCGGCATACACGCGGCGCCACCAAGGGGAGCGTAAAGTCACAAGGCCGAGCAGAAACACGTCATCAAAAGTGAACACGTTTTACGTAATATCGGTGCGACACCCCTTGTGCAAGCAGGGCCGGCCCACTCCGATGGGTGTCTCACCCTTTGCGTCCAACTGGTCAATGATGCTTCTCGTCCATCACCTTCCTATTCTGCCCACATCCTACTGGTACTACTCTCCCACCTCAAATTGGCATCTCGCACCTTCTGCGCACTGTGAAGGGGTCAATGACTTAAACGTGATAACTGATGAGCAATGGCCGGCCAAACCAGCTGGGACTGCATATCCCGCATCGTAAGCATACACGCTTTATCACTTTATGCAATGATCTGTATATACCTATGCTCGCTCTGGCGACTTAATTCCCAATGCTACCCAAATTTTCAACGTTCAACTTTCTCCTCGCCAACGATCTCGTCTCTTGTCCTTAAACTCCCTACATAGTAATTGTCAAAATTATTTCTACCAAGCACGTGCGTATTGCCTTCTGCGCTCATCTCAGAGGGGTTTCTCCGAAGCTGGCATCAATTTCTACGGTGGCACACTTACTGCCTCAATCTGCACTGTCTAACCCACCAAGGATGGGTGCTCAAGAAGCGAAAAAGGATGCCAGGTATGTGTGCGTAACGAATGGCGTTGCACTTGTGCTAAGATCTTCCTGCTACTAGGATATGCGCGCAAATACTTCACCCTGAAATCCGACGGGGACCTTTCGTACGCCGCACAGCCAAACGGGATCGTTCGCGACCATCTTGTTTTGCGCTTGGCTACGATCTCTTCCAGCGAACGCTCGAACGAGGTGAATTATTAGGTATTTCTTCCCCTGAAGATTTGACTCCAACCCCCAATCGCAACACGCAATGGTGGTGAAATCGACCACAGCTGCATATCGATTCTGGAACATCAACGTTTCATCTAAGGTGTCTCGAGAGGTCCGATTATGATATGTGGCTTTCGGCATTCAGGTGCGAACCAGTCCGAAATTTCCCTTCTTTCCTCCATTTAAGGAGACGCTAGAAAATTTTTGGTTACTCGAGCATCATCCAAAATATTAGACGCCAATGTCAAAAGTTCGCCATCGGGTGGCTCAAGCAATCACAGTCATATAGAATCACCTACGCAAACGCTCGATCCTCATACACCGACCATGCCGGAGCCTAAATTGTCGGACTCACTAGTGCATCTTGTGTCCATGCAACCAGCAGACACTGCATCCGTTCTCATCGAGGAACTAAGGCAAGAACACAATGTCCAGGATCTTAGCGGCCAATTTCCACAAAGGGAGCGCAACCCAGTTGCTAGAGGAGGGTACTCGGAAGTGTTCCATAACTACTGGAGGCCTCCCGATGAAACCGTTCTGATCCCTGTACGTCATTGTGATTGTTTCTGGTTGACCCAATTCATGATTCTCATAGGTATGTTATAAAGTGCTTCGACCACCTATTAGCAGTCTGGCGACTGTAATCGAGCACACCAGGAAAGTTGTGAAGGTGAGGCCTAATTGTACTATCAACACCCGTTACATTATCTATGACACTGGTTTTCCAGCACCTAAGAAGAGAAATGAGGGTCTGGAAAGATCTCAATCACCCCAATATTGTTGGGTTTATTGGTTATGCAATAGAGCACGAAGTTAGTGTAGTTACCGCTGCTCTGGTGTCGCAATGGTGCGCAAACGGTAATGTCGTGAAATACCTGGAACAGAATCCTGCCGCCAATCGTGAGATCCTAGTGAGTATCGGTATAGAATCAATTTTGCACTTTGATCGACACATGTGCACGAACACAGGTATCCGACGTAGCTCGGGGGCTGCTATACCTCCATAGTCACAATCCTATTATTATCCATGCGGACCTCAAACCAGTACGTCCAAAGTGTCCAGACAAGCTCTCCTGATCAGAGTTGAATAGCTCAACATCCTAATCAATGACATGGGGCGTGCCCAATTGTGCGATTTCGGACTATCCCGCATCCTTGACGGTCTTCCGACGGGGCAAACAACTTCTGACCAAGGAGGAACACTCCGATTCCAGGCACCAGAGTTATTAGGGGCCTCCGAGGATGATTCGCGTCCCACTACAAAGAGCGACGTCTACGCTTTTGGGTGTACGTGTGTACAAGTAAGTGCTCAAAGAGTAGGTCGGTCAGAACTTAACGTCGCATTTCGAAGATTCTCTTTGATCACCCACCATACCACTGGTTAAAAAGGGACGTTGAAGTTTTGAGGGCAATCGAACGCCAGGTTGCTCCTTGGGCCTGGTCCGATAAGCCCCTAGAGCAATTACTGGCCTCTTGCTGTTTAGCAAGTGCAGCTCGTCCTTTAATGTCTCATATAGTTGCTTCTGGTCTGCTCAACCCCTCATAGCTCAGAAGAATCAACTTTCATGCCAGATAAGCCAAGGGATCGAGTCGCGTACTGTTCATAGTATTACACTTAGCCGTGGCTCTCGCCCGTCAACGCCGCTCCAACTGTGTCTTTGTTGCCGTATATCCATTCTACTCGTCATGTGCATTCTGTTCTTGCACTATGCCATTAGATTAGTCTTTGGCCATGGGACAGCCAGCAAGCTTCTCGTTTGCCCACTGCCTGATGCGCTAATACTCGTGTGGATCAAACTTGCTGATCACACACGGTCTCGCTCTGCTGCCCCATGTGCATGTCAAAAGCCTGTATCATTGAGGTTGATGTTGGTAAAACCATCAAGCCTGAGTGCGCATTGTATGTTGTCGGGTCATAAGGACGGCCTCTACTTGAAATGGATTCCCAACAGAAGCGTGTGAGCAAAGTGCAATACAGTAGAATCGGTGGACCATATGATTTTCGAATGCCCACACAACCGCGGATCACAACTCTGGGCTATAGTCAGAGGATGGGAAGAATGAAAGGTGCGTAATGGTAGCTCCGATGACTCAGATCAAGAACGCAAACAGCTCGGTGAAAATGGGGCCACAAGATTCTTCAGAATAGCCACGCTTGAATGTACATCGCAGATATGGAAACTAAGATGCAAAACGGTCATCTGAGACGAGCCCAGTGGCGAGCGTGGCATCGCCCCGAACCAGGCCCTCAATGAGAGATTGTACCAAATCCCGAGAGACTGGTCCTACATACATGGAACGGTATCCTAGAAAAACGAGGCGCACCTCCCAGAGAATTGGCTTATGAGCAATCCGATTTTAGCACCGAGGTCAGGTGAGCTCCACAGCGAACGATAGGTCGCCAGTGCGGTAGCGCATTTCCCCGACGTGGCAATCTCTGTTACGTCCCAGTCGTGTCGACCCACACCAGCAGACCTTGCCCTTCCCTACAAACCTTCAGGCGTAACACGGCCCGCGAAAGCTGTTGAAGGTCTACCCAAAAAAAAAAACCGGGTTGTACGGAAGAAGTGGGGACACTCGTTTTTAGACTGATCATGATAAGGGATCGACCAAGTTGGAAATATTACCACTCATTTGCAGGATGTCGGAGTTGGTTCTGCGATTCGGTAGTGGTTGACTTTGAGGGTGTACATTAAGTAAAGCAGAATACGAGATACATGCTCCAGATCGCTGAACACCACCGAGTTGATGGTACGAGCCCAAGCGCCGTACGGATCGAATCAAGTGGCGCCAATTCATGACTCGCATCTCAGGGCGTGCGACGGCCTCCGGTCACCAAACATGGGGAACAAGAAACCAAGAAGAGATGAGGGGGATACAACACCCAATCCGAGTGGAAATGTCTGTGTAAGATCCAATGTTGCTTAGCAGCATCCAGAGCTCGGAGCAGACACCGATTGGCCAGGATCGATCATGTTAGCCCTTGAGCTATCGTTAGTTGGAGTGGAGATTGACTCCATGCTGAGAGTTCGAACCGTCAGTATTCGTTATTCTACTAGTGTGCTAACGATTAAAAAAAGGAGCTTGCCTGTCTTTAAGCTGTTTAGCGATGGTCAGGAAGACTTCCTCGACATTGACTGCATTCTTTGCCGAAGTTTCGAGGAACGGAACGGATAACCGATCAGCAAATCCCTAGAGGAATTTGGGGGGTTGAAGAATGAGTGCAAAGTCTGATTGCCTGAGCACCGAGCAAGAAATCACCTTGGCAACGGCGTGACTCACAACCCTTTGACTGGTTAAATCCGACTTGTTGCCAACGAGGAGCTTGTTCACTCCGGGAGGACCACTTTGGTCGATTTCGTCCAGCCACCCCTTGACGTGTTTGAATGAGGCTATAGAGTTATGAGGTGAGTAGGAATGAACTGCCAGAATAACACATTGTGAGCGGGGGATCGATGCCACCTACGACCGTCGGTCACATCATATACGACAATAACTCCATGTGCGCGACGGTAATATGCCGATGTGATAGTTCGGAAACGTTCTGCGCCTATGCATGTGCGATCGATTGGAAACGATCATCTTTGATTCAGCAAAGGCGGACCTGCTGTGTCCCACTGCATATACAGAAGAGATGAGTAATGTCAAGCTTAGGCTAGCATGGCCAGCTAGGTGGGTGGCCCTTGCCCGAGGATACGACCTTCGAACAATACCAGAGATATTAGGGGTTATGAACTCACGATTTCCAGCTTAATGATCTTCCCGTCCAGTTCTATAGTACGAGTCCTGGTGCCGACACCGATGGTAACGCTGGAATTCTGGTTGTAAATGCCATCCACGAAACGGAGTAGCAGGCGGGTCTTCCCGACATCGGCGTCGCCAATAAGCAAGAGCTTGAAGAAGTAGTGGTATTCAGGATTGTACATTGTTGTATCGATTGCTCTGGGAAAAGATTTTTAGTGATATGGACAGATTCTGTCGTTGCAATAAGGGACCAAGGATGACAAGCAAAGGCATGACAGGAATTTAAATTGGGTTCATCGAAGGTCACGAGATGCAAACTGGCAGAATTTATTCGTCTGCCCCACTGGGGCTTCTCCACGGTTTACCGAAGAACTTGTGGTTGAGAGAGATTCAGAGAGGAGCAGCTCACATTCCCTATGCTTTTTCCCTGCGGCTGTTGCCACGGTGGGGGTTAATAGATTATGGACTCAGTTGCGCGCCACTGTCACGAACTCATTACCCAAGCCGGATTTAACTGGCGCTCAGCTCACCTCCGTCTGTGATGACGTAGCCCTTCCCCATCCACTCCACCTATAAAACCCGGCCTTGACGCTATTCCTCAGGCTCCCTACTCTCATACCACTGCACTCTAACAACCCTTGCCTCGATAATAATGTCTCTACCACCAGCCCAAAAAGAAATAGGCCCCCATCCCAGTAAACTTTCCGTCACTTCTCCCAATGACCCACAGGCAATGCAGGCAGATGTCGACCGCAAGGTGCGTTAAGCTTGCCTTGTTTCACCGACTCGGACGTTCAACCAACGGTCGCACACATATCCCTTCAGTTGCACTTGTATGGTGTCATCCAAGCATTCAGGCAGAACAAGTATCCTGATAACAAGCAAATTGACGAGACGCTGAAATACGTCATTGAACATTCCCCCGTCGACCAGTCTAAACTCTCTCCTGACGGCAGGAGACTGATTCAGGATGTTCAAGATATCCTCCAGACTGTAAGTTCTTCCATATTTCTCTACAACGTCCTTGTTTGACCCGCGTGTCGTTTTTGTTCGAACCTGATATATCCAGACACGAGTCATGGTGAAAGAGAAAAATGCCGACGAACTATTCCAAAATTTTCTCTGTCATACTAGTTATGCCGATGTTCAAGTCCCAAAGGCGACCACTGAGGCTGTCGATGTCAGCCAGGAAGATGTTAAAAAAGACCATGAACAAGGTTAGCTCATAATGTCACACTGCACTCCACCCGGTTAGATCTGACATCATCGTTCGTTCACTTGTTAATTTTCCTCGGTCATTTCCCCCAAACAATGCTTTCATCCGACGAACTTGGCTACTACAAACTCCCATTTCTATTCTGATTACCACAATCCACAGCCGTCGAACATCTCCGCACCCTCCTCCGTCTCGTCCTCTCCAACTCAGAGGCTCGCAAACTCCTTTCGGACGCCTCGCTCATCGGCCGTGATCTCTTCGCTCGAGGCGCAGTCCGCATCGCGGAAAAGGCACGTCCACATGAAGCAGATCTTGCTCGCGCAGACGACGCTGCGCCCTCGGATGAATGGAAGACTGATAAAACCGATGAAGACCTTTCCAAGTTGGATACAACTGGCCAAGATGCCCAAAGGAAAGCAGGGGAGGCTAAGGATACTGTGAAGGGCGAGGTTGAGGGCCTGAGGCAGGATGTTCGTGGCAAAGGCGATGTGCGTGAGCAGGGCGAGACGGCTAAGCGCAGCTTTATCGATCGTCTTACGGGTGGGGTGAAAGAACAAGTGCCGACTGAGACGCGTGAGCAGGCTGGCCTTGCTGCTGAGGAGAATCGTGGTGTGAAAGAGGATGTGTCCAAGGCGAAGACGGACGATCTGAATGAGCAGGCTGAGGTCGCGAAGAAGAGTCTGAAGGATAGGTTTAATGGATTGATGGAGAAGGTTCCTCAGGACCACAGGGATACAGCTAGAGAGCAGTACGATAAAGGTATCGAGTTTTTAAAAGAAGAGTTCCCCGAAGAACGTCGGGATCAGTTTATTTACCGAATAAAGAAGGTGCGCGTGTTGTCTTGTCTGCGAGGTATGCATTAATTTAATGTCGAATGCTCATGTTACACTTAGGTCATCGTCGAATGTCAGAAGCATTCTGATTATCAGGACGCTCTCAATTGGTTCATTGGCGCTATCGAAACTTACTATGGCCACGGAAGGACGTTAGGTTCTCATCACGCCGACAAAGCAAACGAGAATCTCGGTCAGGACCCCACTCTTCAACGCGCGGGCAACGAACTTCGCACTCTCCTGGAACGATTTGCCAATGGGAAGTCTCTTGATGATATCTTTCACGCTGCGGATCAACTCAACAAGGACGCGCAGAACGACGAGGGGCTTAAGCAATGGTTCTCGGATTTCGATGCGTACGTTCGCAAGACGTTATTGGAACCCGGGTTCGTCCTCGCTCCTCAATGCAACACTGAGGCAAACAAACTTCGAGAGAGGGGACGAGCGTTCTTCGAGGCAAAGTACAAGGGTCACAAAGACGCATTATTTGATGCGATACAGGCTTGGTTCGTTGCCTGGGGCGACGATCGTCTGAACAAGAGGTTCGGGAACGATTGGAAGAGGCTGACGAGGGATTTGTTGTTCTCGGAAGAGGGGAATTTGACCTTTAAGCCTGCGCTTTGGGAAGATATTAGGAAGGTCATTGTGCCGCAGTTGGCGCAGCATGTGGGATATGTGGTAAGGAGTAGTTTTCTTGCGCCCTCTTTTTTCGAGGGGCTTTTTAATGCGATACTAATAAGTTTCGATTCCTGGCACATGTAGCCGATTCCTCGTATCGAGTACACTGACAACCAGTTGGATCTCGTCATCGAGAATCTTACCCTTCAAGGAAAGAACATTCTACCCAATGTCGTTTCCATCGATGCACACAACCACTTTTCCTTCTCGCCTTACGATGCCATTTCAGATGTCAATCGTCACGAATTCAAGTTTACGTTCTCACAGATTCAGATGGATATGAGGGACGTAGCGTTCTGGTTCCACAAGAAGGGTGGGATACCCAAGATTAGGGATTCGGGGCTGGCGGATGTATTGCTGGGTGGAGAAGGGTTGACGGTGAAAATTCATTTGACAGATGCCGGAAGGGATCCGAAGAGCGTGTTTGGGGTCAAGGACATCAGTGTTAAGGTTGATAGTCTGAAGTTCTCAGTTAGGGATGTGAGTAGCGCAGGTTATTCCCCTCCTGCCCCAGAGGATATGTCGGAGGGGTCATCTCACGATAGCATGCTAACATATTTCGTTTTTTTGACTAGACGAAACATGATGTGCTTTACAAGACGCTCAAACCGCTCGCGACAGGTCTTGTAAAGAAGCAGATCCAAAAAGCCATCAACGATGCTGTCCGTACGGGGCTCGAGTACCTCGACGAGCAGCTTGTGGCTGTTCGTGACAAGTACAACGAAGCGAAACAATCAGACGATATCTCACGCACGCAAGTCCTTTCGTCGCTCTTTGAAAAGAAGAAAGACGACACTACTTCACTCATAAGTAGTGGAGAGAGTTCGGGTGCGAGGAAGTCGCAGTTCAAGATTGTTGCGAAGAGAGAGAGTAGTTTGATTCCTAATACCGGGTATGAGAGCGGGTGGATCGGTAAGATTGCGGAAAGGGAGGCGGCCGCGTCCACTGGAGAGGGCTGGAGGAGTGAGGCGTTCAATATTATTCCCGGATCGTACGTTCCTGGCGGCGGTGAGGGTGCGAAGGAAGGACAGAGGGATGTGGAGGAAAAGGTGAGGGAGAAGGAGGTGAGAGTTGCCGGGGCACCCAGGGGGAAAGTGGATTTGGGTACTACGCGATGAACAGGGTTGTTCTGGTCACACTTAGGCCTTATCCACCGCCTTCTGGCGATCACAGCTAGCTAGTCTTGACGATGATGTTCTTTCTGATTTCCTTTACTCCTGACTCGGTCCCTTCCTGCGCATGTGCTTTTCTCTCTGTCGTGTGTACGTACCACGTGTTTGTATTATCGTTTGTGATAGCACTACCTACTGGGGCCACCTTCCATTCCCCATCCCATCCTGTTAGACCATCGATTCCCAGCGTCCCATTCCGCCGGTTCATCGTTCCATACTATTTCTGTCACTCTACTTGGAACTTCTCACTTATCGCAGTGATTGGACCCATTATTATTTTATCCAAATGTCATTGGACAGAGGGTGTGCGTGCGTACTGGCGTATACATGCACATGATAATATGCGAAACGATCTGAAAGGGGACAAGCTGAATGTTATATATGGCTAGATCCTTGGGCTGATTTTCCTCGCTGCGTGCTTGGCCATTCAGTTATAGACCAAGTCCCCCACACTAGCACTGGAAGGTGCAGATGCCGCCAAGCTACTGATATAATAATCGGTACCAAGCTCAAGTCTGCGGAGGCTAAAAACGACTGAGAGCCTAGCTAGAAAGCATAAGACACACCCCAGACAACAGTAAGTGGCGAGAGACCCGCGAACAGCAGAATATGGACACCTCTGCAAAAGAACAGAAGGGATCTCTTGCCGAACATAAAAATCTTCATACGGAAGATGATCATAAAAATCAGCTAAGATGAACTCAAACTCAACCCATGTAATGACAGCCCCTTTCATAGACGAAAAAGAACTGACGCCTCACAATCCTAATATAGGATGGCCATCGCTACCCTAAGCCAAGCTCTTATGTAATGAAATACTAAGACAAAATGTTCTCCTAACATAAAAAGAGTCTCCCTGAGAACTGGCTGCGAAGCGACGGGGGTTCAGTGGGTATTCCTGACCCTCCAAGGTCAGTGCGAGCCCCACACGGCACGTATGGCCACATGGATTTCCCCATGGTGGCGGCTCAGGACAGACCCAACCCAACACGACCCACACTACCAACACCCTCCCGCTGGAGCACGGCTCACGATCAAACCTCAATGTGTCAAGACACACGGCGGAAGCTACCAAGTTTCCACCAAAAATCTTTTGCAAGCCTATTAAGCTTCTAATTGACCCCCGCTACTACGCCGCGGATCTTGAATAATCTCCCGTTACTTTTGCGTCCGACATGGGTCAATGGCGTTATAGGCGAGATGTTAGGCACTCCGCTTGCTAGCAGGCGCCGTCTGGCTAAGATGGAAGACAAGTTCAAATGATGGTTTTCTGGGCTATAATGGCTGGTCGTGCATGTAGGCCCAAATGGAGAAAGCCCGTCAGGGATGGGCGGCAGTCTGCACCAGCGCGCGGCTTGAGTTGTATGCAGTGAAGGTCCAGGCAGCTGTACTTAGACCCCAGGGTCAACATTCGGGCAATTGAGCGTGCCTTTTTCTTACCCAAGTTGGTTTAACGACACCACGGAATTTTTTGCCAAAATATCCGCTGAACAGGGAACCGTTGAATAATCCGAATGATAGATCAGCCGTTGCATGCTCAGCAGGGGACGGAAGATAGACGTTTTAAATCTGTTCGATCGCTGGCGTGATCTTGACCGTCAGGTAACAGCAGCACATCAAAGGGCACCGAGCCTCCCCGATCACAAAGAGACACTGATACTCCTTGGAGTCTGCAAGTCGGAGACGCGGGGACAATGTCGATCATGAGATCGACAAAAAGGATAAGGAAAACCCCACCCGTCGAAACTTACCGGATAGTCTGGCTATGGAAGGGATTGATGTGCGTAATGAGTGTTGTTGTCGCCTAAAGGCTCGAAGGTGTGAAACGCAGCGTTAGCACGAAGGCGGCAAAGACCGAGATCCCGTAACTGCTCGTTTTGAAGGGACATGTGCGGATCAATACGTATACATATGTCGTCCCTTGATCGGGAGGGACCCTGGTTGATGGTCGTGCCGATCACGGAATCCCCAGAAAAACGTCATCTGACAAAATCTGAATTCTCAGTTGCGTTTTGATGGCAGCTTTCTGGACCCTGACAGGCTTTGGAAAAGAAGAGTTTGATGGACATACAAAAATACGCAATTTCACCCACCTCTATATCTGTCGCGAGTTGCCGGGGCGGATGTGAACTGGCGATTGAGCTTGGAACGAGGGCGAGTGCTTACTGACATGTACCCGCACCGCAACCCAAGGTGCCGCCGGGAACCGGACCAGATGTCGTATGGTTGCTGGGCATCGAACATACATCGAATCGAACGAGCGCAGGCAGGATCCCAAAGGGGGGAATGAGTGTGCAGGCCTGGTTGAGCTGGTCAGCGGACCGATGGAGGTTCGCAATGCAAGTGCTTACCGATCCCCGCAGTAAGATTCACGCAGGCCCGGATGCTCACGCGCAACCCCTGCCTACGTCGGCAGGCGATCCCGCGCTTGCATAAATATTTGGGCCAGGTAGCAGTGGTGATATGAGAAATATGAGAAATGAATAAATTGAAAGCTTCGTCGGAAGCAGATTTCAATATTCGCGTGAGAAACTCCGCGCTAGATCAGGCCAAAATTGGTGCAAGTGTCCTGCTTCGCGACTTCCATGCAATATGAATATGAATAAACATGATTCAGGACCTGGAACGAACGTACCATTACACTACTATAAAGCATCCATGCACCTTTTTCGTTCCCTCTCCCAAGGCTTTTCTTGATAACACGAGTACGGTGTTCTCTCGCCCCTTGGTTAATCGCCTATCATGACGTTGATGGACAACACATGGGGTGTGGTATTCGTTTTCTGCGTTTTGAGTACCGTGCTTTCGGGAATTCTGACCGTTCAGGTGGGTATTTGCTGTTCGCTACCTCCGTAAAGATAAGAGTGATACGTTTGTTCATCTGCGCCGCCTTTGCAGGTCTACGCATACCATCTCAAATTCCCCAAGGATACCCCACTTATCAAGGGCACTGTGGGTTAATGACCGCTGCTTTCTTGTTTGGATAACTGGAACTGCCTCCCTTTTGCGTTAGGTCTGGCTCGTTTTGTACGTCAAATGAGTCACTGTGTCATTCCACACCCTTCACCATGCTCATCGTTCACCTCACCACGGGGCTTTTCTCTTCATTCCAGCATCTTAGAGTTGGCACACACGGCCTTCATTTGGGTTGACCTTTATCACTATATAGTTCGTCCTCGTGGCACAGAATATTAATTGCGTCTCTCCTACTCACAGTGTATGTCACAATTTCTTCCAGATCACCAATTTCGCGAATCCCTTCTATCTCATTGTTGTCGATTGGTGCGCAATCCTTCCCCGTGTCACCTTCCCTACTCATGACAGACATCGACAGGCGTACCTTCGTGAGTAGCACTCGCCGCAACCTCTGGCCACCGCTCTGATCCAACCTCGTGGCGCGCTCACACTCGTTCCCCGTTAGCCCCCTATGTTCTTACAAGTAAGCGCCATCATTTCAGCCGTAGTGATTCCTGTTTAACCAAATGGTTCCCTTCAGGCAACCCTCACTTGTATTGTCCAACTGTGAGTTGTAGTTGGTGCCCGTAGCTCAGGGTCACGTTGGATGCATTACTCAATTGTGCGATGCACGCGCAGGTTCTACGCACGGAGATGCTGGCTTGGTGAGCCGCTGAGGGACTTCTATACCCCTGCACAATCCTCACCACGGGTAAATAGTGAACAGAAAACAATGGATCGTACCCTTGGTTACGGTGTGTAATAGTTTCAATATTTTCGATCTTGCTGACCGTTGAGCCCGCCTTGCCCGCCAGGCTGTCTTGACTCTCATGTCTGCCGGTTGGTAACGTTCCTTTATTCCTATACCCTCTGTGGGTTCACACTCGCAGCAAATTTACGTGAATGTTTCCGTTTACCCCTCAGGTGCAGCCTATTGTGAGTTTCCAGTGGTCCACTGCGATTGGTGACCCTCAACCTGACCCTTATTTGTTATATTTCATAGACGCGACGATTTATTCGTAAGCTCAATTCAAAACGTTACTCTGTGGAAAGTCCAAGAGAGCTAATTTCTTATAATGGTAGCACTCGGTTGAAGACGTACATTTCTTTTGACTACAAGACTTGGTCGGAAGTCGTATGGATGGGTGCAGGAGGACTGGCCGATATCCTGATCATCTATTGCATTCTTAGTTCACTTCGGGGACCTCGAACGGGTTATGCACGGTACGTCGCAGTGTCGGGGTCTTTTCTCCTTGTTCGCTCATGCGAAGCCATACTTTTGAAACATAACCCTACACAGGATTGATAAAGGCTTAAGGGCGCTTGGTATTTACGCATTTTCTACGGGAGCTCTCTCCACGTAAGCTAGACTTCTGACCCTGGGGCGTATTCTGAACTCACTATCTTCTGGCGCGTCTCCGCAGTATTCTTAACTTCACGACTCTAATTCTGGTACGTATAAGGAACACCAGTCTCAATGCGTAGGGCGTTCCTGATCCATTTGGTATTTTGACCGCGTTTTCCTGCAGTTTTATGCGAGCAAAAAAACTCTTTGGTATATCGGCATCAGCTTCATGCTGTCGAGAGTGTATTCGATCAGCTTGATGGCATCGTAAGTCCAGCCAATCCTACAGTGCCCCCCCCCCCCCGTGCCTGGCCTGTTGCTCAATCCGATGATTGAATGTCGTGTGACAGGTTGAATTTGCGAGGGGCATGGACACGCGACGCAGACACGGAATATATTGTTGGGACGGAAGATGCTTGGTTTATGGTGAGTTTCGACTAGTGCATCTGGTGCTTTTGTATATGTATACCAATATCTTCCCTAGACCTTGGAATGCATGGGCGTAACACCAAACCCCACTGATCCGAGTGATGGGCATTCTAGTGGCTCGGTGAGTAATAATCCCTCGTCATTGGCTCCAATCAATCGATGAACATTTTCTTGAACCTTGTTGCGCGGATTGACAGGTTATCGAAATTGCAGCTGTATCAACGTGCATATCGCCATGAGTCCAACGTTCATCCCTGGCTTCTGCAGTGTGCACACTACGGGTCCAAGGGAGGGTTTATGATGTGACTGCACACTGAGTGCAGATATTGTGAGATACATTCGTTCATTCACTGGCCAGATAATGTTACGACCACCCCCGCGGTGCTACATATGTACGAAGACAGCTGGTTAGACATATTACATCATCTTGTGTGTAGTCCTTTCGTATTCCCTCCTGGTTCCCTTCGTCACGCACGTTCGTGCGTATACATATCCACGCTAGTCCACAATCGCACATCCATGCATATGTGCGTGTTCTTGTGCACCCCTATATAATGTACCCCCAAGTTCATGGGCAATTGTTTCCTTCACGAGCGGTTTACCGTGGAATTCGAAGGGATGTAAGGTCAGATCAACTCTATTAATATTGACCTTCTCTAGCTGGGTTCATTTATAAAGGATGAATGATGATCCAACTCCACGCAGAGGAGGATGAGGATGATGGCAGAGTGGAGTGGATGAGGAAAGGGAAGCTGAACAGAAGTGACAACGTGAACGCGCAAATGCAATCATGGACGTAGAGGCCTGCAACAGCATTCAAACGTAACTCCAACCCCATTCTTTGAGATCAACCAGTCTACACCCTGCAGGCTATAGCCACTGCGGCACGGCCAATCGCTATTGTGAACATAATCACCTATGTACCACTTTGGCTCCCTTCCGGTCAGCTCACGCAGAACCTCTGCGGAGTTCTGCAGGTATTTCCACTTGATGGTGCGAAGACGGATCCCATCATCCACGTTCGGATGCTTGTGAGACAATCTGTCCAAGCTATTGTCGGTTATACATATCACCTGTCTCAGGATCGTGCTGGGCGATATGATTCCCCAGTTTTCGATTTGCGCCCTATGCAACTTGAGCCCTTACGCTATGTAACTTGAGCTCGTGTTGAACAGCACGACGAATGGCCCAAACAAGGGTCATGGGTTTTAGCCCTCCATCCCCTGGGGAAGAGATAGGCGCCTTGAGAGTCTCGGCAACAGGGAGCAAGTCCATGGTAGTTAACTGGAGGCCAATACCAAAAAACATGACAGGAGGGTCGCTGTACTTGCTCTGGATGTATTCAGGCAGAATCCGAGGACTGCCCCATGGCTCATTGGCAAGCAAGTATGATTTGGTAAGGTGCTATATCAAGATGTGGATCAGCACAACCCAGACTACCTCACAGAACATACACTCTGGAGCCTAAGGATATATGCCTCATCTCGTTCCGTCAACTGTCTGCCATGATTGGCTCCCCGATTGTCTGAGCTACGGATGCTGAGGCTGCTGGTGGTGTCATCCATGACTAAATCCGTCCGGCCAACTCCGGTAGCCGCCGGTAGCGGGACCTCAGAGCATGGCCAGGAAGAAAGATGGCAGGGATTGAAGAGAGGTCGCAACCGAGTTGGTTTGCATTCGTAAATATTTGTGTCGCTAGCTTGCGCGGGTTGCTGTAGCACCCATCCCTCAATTGCCATATTGGATAGTATTTCCGGAGTTCCTCGCAATTCCTGAAGACCCAACAATGAAGTGAAGGACGGTTACTGTTCCGTGTGTGATGACTCAAAAGGAAGCAAAGGGGAGTGGCATGTGGGCCTTTTGGTGCCCAAATTGGAATAAGACTTACATTGTAGGGGTTCTATACGCAAAAACGTCCATCCTTCCTGTGCTTCTTCATCGTTACAGTAGAACACCCCATGAGAGACGATATATAATGTGCCAGAAGACTGGGAATATTCAGTTTATTGAACACTTGGAAGATCTGCCGGCCTTGATAGGGTATACATTATGTGACAGCAGGTATGGTACTAATACCATTATCCGATTTTCGGATATAACTTTCTTCTTTGTAGGAGTGGGAAAGAATGTAGGTGTGGTTGCGTCTGGCTCCGCGCTGGAGCACACAGTGGGGAGGGTCGATAGAAGCGCGTAGTGGTGTTCACAAATCAGCATATTGCGGGTTCCGGAGTAGCTACCTTCTGTGATATTTCCGGTTAAGAGCGCATAGCCACAGGGGTAGGTGCTGACTTGGTCATGGGCGGCTTCGGTAGGGGGAGGTTTGGAGATGGGGGCTGGGTGATACTGGGCTGGGCCGCACGGGCGGTTCCGGGCTTCTGACTGTCATGCGAAGGCGCCATAGTTGTCCCCCCAACGGTTGGAATCACGGGAGTATACGAAGTCATAGAGGCTGGAGTCCTGCCTATCACGGGAGGTACAGGACGGTACAGAACCGGCAGTAAGCCCAGACGGTGGAGGCGCAGGTGCTTCAATTTGAACCACGGAGGGAATGCCTGTTGAATAATGTTCCGCAATCATCAAGATATTGATCGTGGAGGCTCCAGATTGCCGCCTCAGGATGGAGCGGTGGAGGGTCTTCTGGCAGTCAAAGAGGCCGAGGAGCAGCCTCACGCGCAAGGACTATATGCCCCGAAGGCGGCTGGCTCCATGCAATTACGGGTGGAACTGACTGGTAGGTGTGGCATGAGTTGGATGATTGCTGGGTAAACAAGCTCTGCGTGAGACGCGGACCGACATTCGAGGTATGCGAGCGGTATGTGAGGTGGGGTGACTGGTTTGATGATAACAAGCAAGCAGTCTGGCGAGAAGCGAGAGGGCTCGTCCCTGGGTAAGGTGATTGCGGCAGTTGACCTCCTATGGAGTTTCCATACAATCCCAAGGAAGGTGAAACGCCAAGACTAGCATTCCGAGATGGAGTCAAAGTATCATCACAGGTATTGAACCAGGGTTCCCGGCGACTGCGGTCGTCCGCCAATGACACTATAACCTCGAGTCTGAGCATCAGTAAAAGCAGGGGACCCGTGAGCAGACGGCGTCTGCAGAAACTGGGGACTCGAATTCCCAAATGAACCATGACGGCTGTTAATAAACCGATCGGGCCCATTAAGGTTATGTGATTCGGGGAATAAAAGTTGTTCATTCCCTGAGGCCTAAATTCAACCCATTTTGCGGTGGTTGGTAAGCATTACCCATAGTTGCTACAATTGATGCCGCAGAAGGGGTAGGGGAGACATAGTTCTCTGGAGCTCAAAACCTTTGAGGAAGAGAGTAGACTGATGCACAACAGGAAGACGACGCAGATGCTGGACCAATGGTTCGAAGATATCAGGATTAAGAGGGTCCCACAATGGGTCGAACCATTGGATGGGGAGAAGTAGTTGGCGTTGTGTCACTGACTCATCATTTCGGAATCGAAAGGCCCTGAGGATGATGGCATTAACACTGGGGTCGACACAGTTACAAGAATGGGTACCCTGCGTCTGCCCAGATGGATCTTTGTAGCGCCACTTGACGTCTTCGTCCTTAATCGTTATACCAACCAACGACTCCCTTTGATTGAGATCGAGGAGTTTGGTTGGCGTAGTTTGAAATCGATTGACACTCAAATGATGTTAACTGGCAGGATTGGGCTCGGAGGTTCCTTGATGCACCAGGGGGAGGTGCTAAGTCCGGAATCGCCGGTTGCGAGTGTTCGCGAGACGAGACGTCCAAGTCAGAATGCAAGGTTCGAGGTTGCTGCACTTGGGATAGCTCCAGAAGGTGAGTTTCTGGGGGTGATTTGTTCAATTCGGGGTTCTCTTGGGGGGGGCGCGTCGATGTCGAACTTTACATCCAGACCTTTCACCTCATCCCGCACCTCGTCCACGTCCGCCAAACCGTCTCCTTCAGCTGCGTCCAGGGCATCTCCGAGAGCCGAGGGCTCCGGGGCTGTGAGTTTTTCAGAGGGCCTACGCCTAATCCAACTGTCGCACCCCTATCCCTTCATTGCTTGGTCGTCGAAGGGAAGAGGAGGGGTTATTGGAGACCGGAGTTCGATCGTAGCTCCCTAGATTACTAAACGAAGGTCGCCTTGGGCGATACAAAGGACCAGGAACATCTGCGGTTGAACGATAGTGTGTTACTGGAACGCAGATATATGTACAGAGATCGTACCTACTTGCATCCTCCTCCTGGACGCGCTGCTGGACGGACCGCCTGGAGAACGTAGAGCGCTACGGACTCTGGTTGAATTGCTCCTGAATCGCTCCGTACGAGGGCCACCGAGACCCCCCAGCGAAGCTATTTTGAGCAAGGCCTGTGGAGGACGTCTGTATGGAACCGAGCGTTTGAGTATGGCATCGAGCAGAAGAGCTATAGCCATAGTTCTGGCTATGGGATGGATTAAGTGGCTCACTAAATAACTATCGGTAAAAAGAATGACCCAAGGCGCCTACCTTGCGTTCTTTCCCTCGACCCAACAACAAGTTCGCGAACAATTCGAATAACAGGCCACCTTTCCACTTCAATATTGAGCTCGCCTTCGCCGCCACCATCCAGACCTGTTCTTTCGAGCCCCAAAATGAGGGGGGGTGCATCGTCGTCATCGTCAAGCTTCGCACTGCCAGTCTGCCAACAGTTTGTCCAGGAGAAACATCACTGCCCGCCACAAGTGAGGAGTAGGTCAGTGAACCGGAATTGTATAAGAATGCTGTGCGGATGTCCTCAAGAGTGGCTGAACCAGTCGTAGGAGGTGTTCCGACTGGGAACCGAAACTGGGGTGCCGGGTTTGGACCCTAAAGTACTCAACGAGGCTTTCTTCGTCGACTTTCGCTGTTTCATCCATTCTGGGGCGAGTTGAATGTTCGAAGCAGCAGAAGTGGGCTGATCTAAAATGATCATGATATATGTACAATCCTATCATGTGGAATACAAGCAGGGTGCGCAAAAGAAGGGAAGTGTATACAACTAAGGATAACACAATGAGAGGTCGGATCAAGTACGCTGGAACTGTGACGAGAACGTTCGCGTCAATCATTGAGGAGAGAGAAACAGAATGTATGGCTACTTACAGTCCCGTTTCGCAATTTTATGTCTGCAGGAGTTACATATATACCACTTTCATCACTGACCTTAGCGACCTCGAACATGCTGCTCTTGCCATCCCAATGGAAAACACGCTTGATCCCAGCCCACCTGCACCACTCGATACAGCGCGCACATGGCTTAGATGGTCCGGTCCCTCCTCCAGGCGTAATCCTGACAACGTACAAATCCGCACCATTTATTTTGGGGTTCCGACGTCGCGCATCGTATGAAGGTGGTGGGGGGTTAATCCTTGCAGACATTCTTGACCGACGTGCCATTGTTTCCATTCAAACTATGACGCAAGGCACGTCTCGGGGATGTCGAAATCCGAGGAGACGGGGATGACGACGACTGGGACGTCGTCAGAGAAAGGGTGGCAAACGACGTCTCCGCCGTTCGCCACCGACCCTTTACACCGATCGGGGTCTTTCGCTGCTCGAGGAGGCGGCTCAGAAGGCGACCCGTCCCCTTGAACCAACTGTGAACCGTGCTGAAGGCTGAAGGGGGGTGTGAATTGCCTGCTACCAACATATATAGCGTGCATCTCTGCATGCATTGAGGCTGGCTTTCGATGAGATAGATCTGTCCCATCATAATGAGTCCTAAGAGTGATTGCGTCGAGTCATTGAATGGCAAAAAAAAGAATGTTGCCAGACGACATCGGTGAGACAAAAGCAATATCGGGATCACCTCCATGCCACTCACCGATGGTGGTTGAAACCAGAAGCCAGGATCTTCCCTCCCTTAACTATGATCGCCCCTATTTTAAAGTTCATGTCGGACTTCTGGGCGGCCTCGATGCAGGAGGAGAGGAAGAACTGAGTCATAACAACGCCGACCAAAATCAGTACATAGTAAAGCTTGGTATCCTAGAGCAGACGAAGCCATCTCACCTGCGATCTCTTAGTCATAACTTCCTGATGTATCAGATATCCTGAGCACTGGAGTTTTGGCCGGAAGCAATTGATCCAGCCACGGCCTCAAGATCGGCTGTCGCCGATAACTGACATGATCTCGCTCCTATCTCGATGTAACCGGTTTTCGCGTCGCATATAAGGGTCACCCCTCCGGAGCTCAGGGCTTCGAGAAAGGGTGAGTGCAGCGCGTGGCTCTCGATTGCACTTAAAATATATATTCTCGCAATAGATATGAATAAATCCTTCTCTCCACCTTTCCCATGTTTGTTTTTTATAACTCTGGTGCTACTCTTAATATCTCTTGGGTGAGCGGCGTAGTAGGTCAAACGACAGAACTTGACTAACCGGGATCGAGCAGGTATAAGGAACAGCACCCCTAGAAGAGTTGAAAATCATCGACATCGGGACTCCCGGATGAGTCTAGCGTGCCATATCGCTGCTCCCGATCGCCGTTGTGTGATCTGAGTTCTTTCCGGTATTTCAGAATATTGTAGCGGGTTCATCATCCAATCGCGGTTCATCTACGGTTGGCATGTAATGTTATCATCACGGCATTAAATTAGCCAGTTGGGTATAACCAGCTTCCAGACAGTTTGGAGGGGCTCGAATGCCCAACAAGTACGAGCGTTTCTACGGTCCTATGATCTCCTTGACAGAGGTGAGATGTATATAAACTAGACAAGACTCGCCGTCCCGCTCAGCAGTTATAGTACCTCCTCAACCATACCTTCTCTCGTTGTTCCAGCTAAGAACAAGATCATTGCTGTTGAGCAATTCCTGGCGCCCTCCAAAGGTGGTACCCCATTTCCATATAACGTTCGTTACTTGACGCGAAACCCTAATCATAGGGCTCAGAGAAATGGGAACAGAGATTGTTCAGGGTTGGTGATTTTGGACTACAACGTCAAACGCTAATCTACGTTTTCTGATGTTTCATACCCCCAGGCTTATTCCTCGGAACCGAGTCACCCTCTACGGGATTCTACATGCAAGTTTAAATCGCTCCAGAGCTGCTGTCTGGTAAGTTGTAAAAGGGCTCTACGAACTTCTCTGTCGTGGGAAGGAAGACTGGGCCAGGACCACCCAGGGTAGGCCTTTCCATGAGAACCTTTGACAGCGATCTCATTGATGGCCTGGATATAGTGGATGCACATGATGCAGGAAAGTTTAGAGACCCCGATGTAGGGTAAAACTTCCGGGAGTTCGCCCTTGAACATTGCTGTAATCATGGCTAGTTCAGCGTGGACCGTGGGTTTCCGGCACGCCTCAGAATCCTCCAGTTTATCCCGAAGCCACACAATGAACGATTCGCGCTCCTCACGCCACTCCACAGTAGAGTATTTGGTTTGGTGTGGCGCCGCGTCCAGAGCCACTCGTATGTTCCCTGGGAAAGATTGCAACGATATGGAGTCGTGGTTGGACATGAGAGGGGTTTAATTGAGAAGGTCCCATCTATAAATTTGCGGAGGCGGGGCGACTGGGTGAAGGTAAAGGGCCTGTTGACCGAGATGACAAATGACATGATCTTCGCCGCCCAACGCCGAAGCCGGGAACTCCAACAACTTGAAACGCTGGCGCGAATTGAAGTGATGCCCATCCTGCTCAATAATGTACCTCTGAATGTCGGAAAGCTTGTGCTTGTGCTTGTTAACGCGATACGCAAAAATGTCGAATGAGTAGTTATAAATGGTTTTGCAGACTTCAAATATACTCCCTTCGCTCGGGATATCCTTCATTGCCAAGTGCCGGTATGGCACTCATGACATTAATATGATAGTACATACTTATATCCTGGGATTTAGCGCCCGGGTCCGGCCCGTCCATTCAGTCGCCCCGATCAGGAAGGGGGTGTCGCTTTTTGCATCCAGTCACGTTCTCGTCCGTCCATCTCAACCCCATCAATCATTGGCATCCATCCGGCTTGCTCGCAGTACAGTACCGCCGCTGACGTCAGCGTTTCGTTCGTGGCTGGCTGGAACGGCCCGACGCACTCCCACCGGATCTCCACCGTTTGGAACAAGACAGGTTGGCGTTGGATTCGCCTACTCGGGCGCTTTCGAACACCGTCAGTCTCACTTCAAACAGTTGGGGTGTGACGGAGATATGGGCCGTGATATTTTCTGAACTTGTTCGCCTTATTCCCTCAATTTTCGATCTTTTTTGTCGAAGCTGCAACAAACGGCTGAAAAAAATGTCCGTTGGATCCTTCCCCTCGAGCGCTTTCGAACGCCGTCGATCCCATCCGGAGCCGTGAGGATTTGAGAGAGAGAGAGAGAGAGAGAGGAGGAGATGGCGACGGGTGATGAGGTTGGATTTTGGGGATGAGACGTATATAAAGACGTTCCCAATAGTCGCCGCCTCTCAGAAGTTACAGTACTCAAACATGCCTTCCCTCGTTGTTCTAGCTAAGGGACGATCATTGCTGTCGTCGGCGCTACTGGCGCTCCGGGCATGCCGACTGTTGAGCAACTTCTGGCGCCCTCCAAAGATGGCCCCCCATCTCCATATAGCGTTCGTTGCTTGACGCGAAACTCCAACCACCGTCGATCCATATAGCTCAGAGAAATGGGAACAGAGATTGTTCGGGGTTGGTGATAACGTCAAACGCTAATCTACGTTTTCCGATGTTTTTCGACTCCATTTGCGTTGCCAAACTATTCGAAGGCTGCTATGGTGCCTCCGTCAACACATGGTTTTTCTTGCGGCGAGGCTGAAGAGCTGCGAGGCCGGCATTCGCATCTTCGAGATCGCCAAGCAGAGGAAGCTGCGCCACTATGTTTGGCCATGTCTTGCCCAAACTGGGTGGATGGAATGATTTGTCCGCCTGCAACTATTATAACAGCAAGGGACGCATATATCGGTAACTTCACCGAGGATCCGAATCAATTTCCTGCAGCAGGTAGATAGGTCGCATAGTTGCAACTCTGATAATGGATGTACGGAATGTGATGTGCAGTATAAATGTCATTGTTGCGCTGTCGAGTGAGAGCGATATTGTACACATGAGGGCGGGAAAAATGAAGAGAATGCAGTGGTCGAACAACAAGTTTTCAATGATAACGAATAGCCGGAGAATCAAAAGCCCAGTGAAACTAGCATATGGAACTTTGGAAGAACGAACAGGCAAGACGGTTGTGAGGGGTGCAGGGGAGTGCGTTAATGCGTGACCGAACAACATCAAAAGGTGCCATCGGGGTTGCATCGAATTCAGAATGATGGCACAGATGGTGTGGGCGATACGAGTGACGGACGATAGCTAAACATTGGAGTCATTATCGATCTGATCATCCTGCTCTGCTTTGTAGTGAGTGAAGGGGTTAAAGCGGATTCGAAGACAGGAGGGGAGGTTGGTGAGGATGAAGTAAACCAAGGGAAGTGCGAACTATGGGAAGAAAGAGGCTTCACTGTCCTGATTGATGGAATGGGCAGGGCCATTGACGTCAATACTTTGTCAGATGTCGATGTGACAATCAGTGAGCCGAGAGGGGGTAAGCTGGGACATGATTGCTTCAATTCCTGCAGGAGACTTATTGAATATGAATCGTTCATGGAAAAAGATTCAACGGACCTTCAACTCTCCTAAACTATAGGTGTAGGTGTATGTCCTTCCGAATCCCATCTCCATCCCTCCAACGATCTCCACTCGCAGAACCTCCAAATCACTCAACACGGAGAGTACGGCAGTGAGGGCCCTTAGATCGACATTTGACTTTATGGCGATCCGAAGCTCGCGCAGCTGCTCGGGGTGTGGGATCGATGCGACTATCCTCGACAATGTTCCAACTGTGATGGGGCCACGGACATCGAGGGCGCGAAGGCACGGTGAGTTCGAGATGAGACTTGTACGAGCATCATGGGATTCGGTCCCATAATGGTCGCCCAGCCATGTTGGAATACGTAGGGATAATAGTGCGGGATTAAGATGTGGCCCAACGAAAGACCTTAACCTGCTAACATTACTGTTACAGTCGGTCACATCTAACGACTGTAAACGCTCCAGTCGAGAAAGTGCGTGGGCGACAGCGGATATATCGAAGGCAGGATCTGAAGCCCGCAACGCTAGCTTCACGTGCTGAAGGTGTGGAAGCAATGATATGATGCTTGATGCAATGAATGCAGGCGCTGGTACTATGGGGTCCCTAGGGTAGCCATTGACTTTGGACAAAAGTTTGGTCTGATCTGGAGTCAAAGGGATACTTTCAATTAATATCGTGGCCGATCTGACAACAACATGATCGGCAAGGCCATGAGTTTGAATTGTCTAAACTTAGCTCGAACTTGGGGGTAGAGCTTACCGCACTAAACGCGCGAGGTGCAGAGAGCTTTCTTCCTCAGCCACAAGTAGCGAGCGCACAAAAGTGCCCTCTCTGAAGAGATCGCTTGTGCGGAGGGTCTTGAGAATACGAAAACGGTCCCGACGCGTCGTGACAGCAGTGGCGCGCGACACGAGGGCAAGGCTGTGCAAAGATTTCCGGGCCACCTCTGGCAGTGACATCGAAATTGCAAGCTGGGTATGATGGGGAGTGAGCGGCATGACTAGTCGCCAAACCCTCTGAGGGGGAGGGAAATAGGGACCAAATTGCTGAATGGCAAGGAGGAGGAGCTTTTATACCGCACAATCAGGCCTCACCCAGGGCGTGTGTCGGCCACGGCCTAACATACAATCCATGATGCGGGTATTCAGCGCTGGATCCCAGGAGCGGGGTATTAGCTCAAGCCGGCCACACAAAATCATTCTATTGTTTGCAGATGGAGGTTGAGTGTGACAATGAAAATGCCACTCAAAGTACGCCTAATCCAAATTCGGATACATCCGAGTCGAAAATAGAGAGGCGTTTGACGGTCGCTGGGCAGCAGGCCGGCCAAAGCGCAGAACTCCCAAAGAGCCTATATGAGGTTGTAATATGCTCAGACGGTTTTAGGACTTGGCCGCCGGATCAAACATGGCAAACGTGGTCTTGGAGAATGCAACACATGCTGATCACCAAGAGAAGCCCACACATCTGAGAATACAGTTTTTTAGAGACAGAGCATGCTGCAGGAAGCGGATCGGAATCACGGCCGGATTCTGGAATCATCTGGATCTGCGCTGATGCAAAGATGTTCCTAGAATGTTGGTGCCTGCCTCGCATTCAACAGTACAGAATTCGTGGCAAGGGTGGTTAAAAAGGTACCGACACAAAGTAATCCCTGCAATACATCATCAATGGCAAAGCATTTGAGTTGCGTCGGGCACGGAAGCGCGTGATGGTGCGCCTCTTTGATCTGAATTTCTCAGCTAGCCGTCGGACGGCCATGAACCGACTATTGACGCGATGCGAAGTATGAATGGGAAGTCTGGCCGCGCCAGGGTTTACCGCAGCTTGTTCATGTGCGGTCTGCCATGCATGACCGCTACCAACCGTTGAATCGAGCTAAGTGAATTGCAGGACCAGTTGCCAGTAAAGGGGCACGTTGGGCATTGGAAGTTAACGGTTCCCATAATCCATCTACCGGACGTGCTATGCCGGATGAGCGCTCAACACCTTGACGGATCAAGGATCCCATGGAATTCCAAAAAAAACGTCTCATCTTATGGCCTAGAACCTAGTAGCACGGGTTTGAAACATCTAGCCTGACGGTGGCAAGATTTCTACTAAATCGAGCGTCGTTCGTCAAGATAGGGGAGCTCCAGGTAATGATCACAATGGTATGATCCATGCTCTGTACTAGCCATATTTTGATACAAAACCCCACAAGCGAGCGCGGACTCAGGGATATAAACGGTGAAGCTTTGCATAGTACCATGCCAAGCTACTTACATGATTGATGCAGCCCGTTACAGAGAAAGGAACAATAACGGGGGACGGGCAAGTTTATCTCCCTCGTTCCTCCGCCTCTTTTCACCATCCGATGGATCAACCCGTATCCCAGACGCCCACGGCCCAACACTCTGCCATCATTTATATAGGAAGATGGCAGTCTATGTTGTTGTTGCACTTTTCGCTCGGCGTTCTCCGCATCCAGCGCCACAGCCGTCAATGAAGCAACTGTGCTCTCCGCGTGATCAGCAGTATCTTGAACATTGGGGACCCGGTTAGCCCATGGCTCCGCTCCTTGCACCTATAACCTGTTATCAGCGCCAGTGTACCGTACCGCCTGGCAGGCTCAATGGGGACATCGAGTCGTCGAATGCGCACGCGAAGGGACTGGACTGTAAGATTAGTAAGTCAGTGGTCCCTGCACGGCAGAACAAGGATTTCTGAGGTACCGAAGCTGACAGCGGCATGCCACGATGTGCTGGTTAATTCCCGCTCTTTCTGCAAGGATATCTCAATGAGCGCAGCGGCTAGGAACTCGGGCCTGTGTTGCCATCCGAGTATCAGGTAATATTTCGAAGTCATAGAGGCTGGAGTCCTGCCTATCATGGAGTATCCAAGTTAGTTCACTAAGACCCTTGCAAGTAGGCTTTCTGATGCTTCTGGGCCATGGGTGTGATTTTCTGCTGTCTAATAGTACCTGATGCATTTCAGAACTCCGGTTCCGACTTGAATAATGCCGCAATACAAGAGGGCAGAATCGGAGTGTCTAGTCATCAGATTGCCTCTAGAGCCCTCTGTTTGCATCCTGGGATTCCACGGCAGGGCCTTTTCTTGACTTTGGATCTTCGCCGTCGCAGTGACCGATCATGCTTCTCCACCAGTACATCAGAGCTCTGCCTCAATGGAGGCTGACGCGTTATTCACGTGCGAGGACATGTGACCCAATTTCCTCACTTTGCCTTGACTGGATTTTCCTTTCTTCTCTCAGTTCCGGGGATTGAGTCGATTCTTTTGTTATTTCTGACAAAGGTAGCCATCCTCACCGCATGGGTATGCCGCGTTATGTTTCCTATTGTGGGCATATCTTCGTATCTGATTTCTTTGCAGCACTTCGAGCGAAGTGCGAAGCAAGACGTTTCCGGGGCTCCTTAGGAGCTGTTTAATCAGTCGTAATCCGCGGGTTCGCAATGTTTAGTCACAACCCCGTTTTAGTCCATTGGGCGCAGTCGGAAGCTGACGATGAGGAAATGGGGGCACACACTAGACTAGACCAATTACACGTATTGGGAGTGCAGCGTGTTCTGTATTGCTCGTTGATAGTCCAAAGACTTGGCGGGTGTCACCTGGCCCTGATGACCAGCGGTCACACTATTCTGGTGGGATGTATACAACCGCCAGTGTGCTTATAGTGCAGCATCACGAGTCCTAGATTGGGCACCTTGGCCTCAAATGGTGACATGAGCTTTTGTCGTCCCTATTTGTGCCAGGCCACGATGATGTGGGATCATATAGAGCTGGGTTATGGACTATTGCCTGGTAAGAGACTCATATGTTGGCATCTCTGGAGGGAACAGGGAAATTAAATCACAACCGGCTTCCCTTTGCCGCGATGTGTTTCGGGTCGGAAGTAGGGTCTAGGCGATATTTACATCGTAAGCCAACAAGACTGTGGTTCGCCACCGCATGAGTGTCACCCACGCCACTGGCAGTCCCTTTGAGGAATACGCACGCTTTGCTCTCCAGCCACTGCTCCAAAAGAGTGGCGTATTCTTTATCAGACGAAGACCATTTTCGATTCACGCGGTATTAGACGGCGTCGTGATGCCAATTAGTGGATAGTCCGCCCCACCCAATGTCGCGACCAGTGCTGGAAGGCCGTCGCAAGGCACCCAGTACGATGCTGCCGCTCATGGGGACATCAGTATATATTAGGAGTCCAATTTCGTCAGTATCGGATGACGAGGGGTGTGAAACAGCGCGTACCGTTGCCTGGAGTTGGATGGCTGCAGATACTCTTCCATTAGCATCAATATTTTATCCCGGGAGTGTCGTTCATCTGGTTCTCAGTGTGCGTGCTCCCACGTTAGGTGAACATGTGAAACTGGACGCTAGCCATAATGATGGCTGATGTGCTCCGGAAAATCGAGCGCGTATCTTCTCCATTTCATAAAAGTTCGACCTCAGTTCCCCACACCGCTCCACCAAACGCTTTCATCTTGCATCTGTTTTTTTTCGGGGTTCTGTTGATTCGGGATCCCTTCAGTCTCTCAAGTGGTGGGTGGTCACTACCTTTCTTGTGACCTTACGTCGATTAGGGACTAAGGTTTGGTTACCGTTTGGGCTTATGCACAAGAGGGAGTTTCCCCTGGACCGATTACTATCCACACAGTAATTCAAGCTGAGTGCGTAGAAATGTACTTCGCAACGGTGATCATCTTTCTGGTCACTCAACGAAGTGACTACACCTTGTCAGTGAGGAACTCATCATGCTTCTTGGCTCGAGCAGTAATTGATGCTCACTGATTCTAACCGGCCGCCTTCCTCGTCGACCCATCAGGCAATTATCGCTGCTACCAGGGGAAACTCCATTCCTCTGGCGCATTGATAGAATTGGGCCTGGAGCTATGGAGCAACATTGATCGCCTATCCCTGAGGCCTTTTTCATAACGTTATACCGCCCATACCATTAATGAGTAGACCGACCGGAAGTAGAGTCTTGCTTCGGAACTCATTAGACCTTTAATTTCACATCCATGATTGTGGCGCCTGGAGCAGTCCCTCGAATCAAACGCCACTCGGTCATCCTTCAGGAGGCGCGCGGTAGGACTCGTTTTTCGGGCAGGGAGAGATATCCCCGGCCTTGATGCGGTATAGCTCGTTTCGCGCGCGGCACCCGGTAAACATCTTTGTTTACCGTGAAGAGGCGGGTCCGAGAATTTGGGATCCTTCGGGGGGGATGTGTTCGGATAGGATAGAATGACCCATTCAGCGCGTCGGCATGATGGAAGGCTGAATCAGTCCTTCGTGCAAGCCACATGATGTCCACATCTTCTCTGACTTAAATCTACTAGTGTAGTATCTGTTGATGTTCTACGATAATCACGCGGGGTCGTTCCAAGAGGCTGATTGGCAGATCGGGCTTAAGTGGATAGGGGCTATCATAAGACACTGCCCGAGATATCAATGCAATCACATGCGTACGCACGTGTCACGACTGAGCGTCAATCGGGCGTCTATCGATGGCCATCACATGCCGTGGGAAAAGGCGAACAGGATGTTCCGATCGTGACCGACAAGCGCGAAGGGAACAATATTTGTGTGGGGTAGGCACATGCATGCATCACAATAGAGGGATGAATACGGATCATCCCAGGAATGAACACTATGATTCACATTGCTAGAATGTTCCTCCCAAATGCCAACAGATGGAGGACTATCGAGAGGCAATGAAGGCCGACGGTAGTTGGGCGGTGCGGAATGGGGGGACTAATTGCGCGAGCCTGTCAGAAGGGTGTCAGGGTCAAAGCTTTCAGTAGTGCATCTTCCGTTTCTGTAGGGGGAAGCTATTTATTATCTGTGCAATCGGGATGCGTATACATGTCATGTTTACGCTAATATTGGAGTCTTTCGAATACATTGGCAGAGAGTATAACCTTCAGAAAATCATGGTCCAAATCGTTGATGCAGGCGCTGCGAATGGACAAGAATGTGCGAAGCGTCTATTTGCCGCGACTCGCCTGTTGGCTGAATTGAGGGCTCAAGATTTGATTCCGTAGCATTGGCTCCCTCGCTTGAGTGTTACCACTTCCCTTCTTAACTCCTTAACTTTCTCTTCGTCCTTAATCTCCCTCCAAGGCCCACACTAACGATTCATAGACAATCGAACTAGCTTTTGTCCATTCCCCGATCCTGCCATACCGCTGCAGTTTCGGGTTTCCCTGCCAGTTTTTGCCTTTCCGGGACTCGCTTCCATTTCGCTACCGGTGTGACCCTTTCCCCCACTTGCACCGAACTCTGCAGTTGGGCGAGCCACTGAGGACGCTCAGACTGCCTCACGATCTAACGACCTTACTGGGACAAAGAATAGAGTGAGAAGGTCTTCCAGCATATATTCTGCTGGAAACCCTTAAAAAAGTCAGTGCTCGATTCGATCCGTTCGCAGTTCCATCTGTTTGCCACTCAGCCTAAAACGTTATTATAGTCTTTGGTGACACAGCCAAAGCATGACAAGCCAGCCACAGCAGATGGCATCCGTAGCGGCCATAAATACAGCTCCTACCCCTCAACAACGGTCCAACGCTGGCTCCTCAAATACACCTATATCATCCCAAAATAATAACACTAATACCATGCCTAACCACACCTCCACCTCCTCTACTGTCACCGAAGCGCACCGCAATTCAATTAATTCTACAAGCTCGGCGTCAAACGGAACCAGCAATGTGAATATTACCAATTCTGGTCCGAGTACTGGCGCGGCCCCTGCAAGTTTAAGCTCGATAGTTTCACCTGACTTGTCCAACTCAATTCCGGAGGACCTCAAGCCCCACATCGCGCCATATGTGCAACGAGCCATTGAGCTTAGCACCCGGGAGCCTGTGATGTGTTATTGGTGGTAAGTGACTATCCGTTTGTCAGATGTATGCGTACTCGACATGTGCTGATACATGGCCCAGCCTCTTTTTCGCTGCGAAGCAAGGGATTGCAATAGGGAACAAAGACGACCGCCTTTACCTCTTTAATCTCATGGAGACCATCGAGAAGGTAAGTATCGCTCTTGTCCCGACATTCAATGCAAACCCCTGGGTCTTAGATAAAAAATGAGCTGAGAGATGCCAGCGCAGTCTTTTCTGATGAAGTGGGAGCTGCGTACGTTAAGGAGTTCGCAAACAAGGTGTTCATGCTCGCGGATAGCGAAGATCGCGCAGGAAGTGCCACGCGGTGAGCTCTCTGGTTTTACCCAGGCATCATATGCGTGGGTCCTTACTCCTGAGTTGACATGGTTTAGCTCGACGGCGAAAAAATTTCTCGCCGCTGCGAATTTTTACGGGTTACTGTCAGTCTTCGACATCAACGATGAAGCCGAGGTGACGTGCATGTTATTCTCCTACCGCAGTACATTTTCTAATATTACAGCACTCAACAGGTAAATCAGAAGATTCAATACTCGAAGTGGCGTGCGGGTACCATAGCGAAGAAGGTCAAAGGTGCAGGAGAGGCGACACCCTCAGGTCTTCAGTCTTCAACATCCTGGGCTCAAGCACAGAATGAGAAGGCGAACAATGTTCCCAGTGGGACTCAAGGGCGAAAGCCCACTCCCCCCATCGAGCAGGCGAACTTTCAATCACAGTTCCTTTCTGTACCTCATCCGGGCACGAGCTCCGCTGCACCCCTCCCCTCGCCGATCACCTCGTCCACCTTTGGGTCCGTACCTGCTTCTGGCACAGCTACGCCTCATCGCCCCTTTCACACGTCGCCTAATGCTGCGGCTGAAAAGATCCCCCTCCCTCTGAGTCCGCAGGCTCCGTATGATAACTTGAAACCTATCTCCACTCCTGTTGCAGATGTGCAGGCGAAGCTCAATCATGCGAGAGCTGGGTCAGCTGGGACTAGCGGGGGTGTTACATTTCCGTCAGCCTCTGGTGCTACAGATCAGAAGTCGGACGGAGGTAAGGAAGCAAATCCTCGTGAACCCAGAGTAAGGAAGCGATCGAGCGCCGATAAGAATATCGCCGGTCCGACCACCAAGTCAGCTGTAACTGGCGTGAAAGATGTGAATCCAAAGGCGAGTCAATCCACAACCCTTCCTGGTCGGGGAGTCGCCCAGCTTCCGGATGGGCAGACAAATCCAGACGAATTGAGCGACCATGCAACCCCAGGTCTAGACGATATGTTCAAGCGTGTGCCCTCTGTCCAAAGCACAGGCAGTCATACGGAGAAGGCCTCAGGGGGAGCTTCCACACCGAACCATGTGTCCCCTCCATCCTCAGCCAACTCTAAACTTGGCGCGGCCTCGCGAACAACTCCCATTCCTCCTTCACCATTCTCTTCGACTACTCACAGCCCTGTAACACCAACTTTCCCGCCGTCCACGGCAATCTATCAATCGCCATCTAGTGGCGAGACCGCAGGCAAAAAAGTCCTTGCCACCGCTCCTCCAGGCTCTACACTCGTATTGGAACGTGAAAGGCGGCAGTCATTTCGCAGGTCCGAACCGTATGTCCTTCCTACTGTCGGTTTAGTCGTTCCACCTAGTTTGAGTCTTAGCTCCGGGATCGGTATTCCTGGGAGCAAGGTGGCGGATGCTAGGAATGGTAACCCGGACTCAAATACACTACCTCTACGAGTGTGGATGAAGCCGTTTACAGGACCTAATCCTGTGAAATTTCCCTTGCCTGTTTCCGTTGCAGCCCAGGCTACTCCCGCTACTCAAGCTTCCACAAGTGCGTCCGTATCTGGGCCCTCGAAGAGCAGCGCCACGGCGACTACGGATGCAGCTATTACTTCAACTTCACATTCGAGTAGTGCGCCTCCTTCGCAACCTTCCTCGAATACCAGTGGGAAAGCTTCCACTCTGGCGACGACAACTTCCACTCCAAAGCAGTCATTAACAAAATCGCCAGAACTGAAAGCTACGAACGTTCTGGCATCGTTACCTCAAGCTGCACTTAAGCCCGTGCCTGCGCCAGAAGTGAGAGGATCGCCCAAAACCAACAATGTACCTGTAGCTGTCAACAGTTCGTTGTCCAAATCAACATCTCAGATTCCCTCCCACAACAATTCGTCGGAGAAGCCTTCTGCGCTGTTACCTCTCGCATCCGACGAGTCAAAAGTCTTTGCCATTCCTCCTAAGCTTGCCGAGGCGGCCAAGCGGGCCCCTCCAAGTTCAACACTGCATGCCAGCGGAGACCTTGATCACCCTCAAAGCAAGGATATAGCCGCTTTGGACTTGGCCAAGAAAGCAGTCAGTGCCCTGGGTACACCAACTTTACCAAGTTTGCCTTTGATTTCGCCCATATCGGTGTTTAAAAAAGTTCATTTCTCAGATTCTGTCAAAGGTGGTTTGTCCAGTATTGCTTCCAATTCGCCTCCCCACAGCCCGGAGCAGGTTGTTAGGGAGGTGACTATTGACATTCCCACTAATGGTCCTATCTTGTCATCTACGGAGTCCACTGACACCGAGGATGAAGGCAAGGACAAGGATGAGGATAGTCGGACGGTGAAGTTTGGGCCACCCGGCCTGACGACTGACGCCTGCGAGTAATAGGACCACTGTGGATGAGAGAAGGGGTCTCTTCTTGCCGTCATCCAATGACTCGCAACCAACCCCGTATAGGACAAAAGCAGCCCCTTCGCTGTCAACCGGTGTCAGCGCTTCTTTCAGGGATCGATCGAGCACGGTCACACACTCTTCTCCGCCCCCGGCCGCTCCTCTTCCTATTCCTTCGTCTCATTTACGTTCGAGGTCGCACAGTGTTAACGGCCAAGCATCTTCGGCAGGCTCAGCCGGGAGTATTGCTACGATTGCTCTGAGAATTTCTCCTCGACCGAAGGTCGCCACGTTGCCAACCCCGACTGCTGCATCATCATCCCTTAACCAGCCTCTTCCCGCCGGGCACCCATCTTCTCCTGAAAACCGTGCAAGTGCTATCCCTCCTATCTCTATGATTCCTGCACCGACACCATCTTCATCTGCCTCTTCGTCTTCTGTTCCGCTCCCCCATCGTCTCAGGCGGCTGTACCGATCCCAGACACGCCCTCTTCTCAGTCCACAAAAATATCGATCTCTTCGGCTTATCCTCCAACGCCGTACCCTCAACACTCGACCCTTGCGCCTGAAATTGCTAACGGGCACAAGGCAGTAATTGTGTTGAGACCTGAAGAAATGCACGAAGCCAGGAAGCGCACAAAATACGCGATGTCCGCTTTGGAGTACGATGATGTAGAAACAGCGAGAAGGGAGCTAAAGTTAGCCCTCGCTGCGCTTGGACCTGAGTTGTAATCCTTAATTTTTTTGTATTTCTCCTTGACCGCAGATCTTTGGATCTCCCTTCTTTATTCCTCCCATATTGCCTCCTTTATTGCCTCCTTATTATGCAGCAATTTTGCTCTATATCTCTTATCTGCTCTGCTTTGTGCAACTGCTGTCAGGACTCCTACTTTTCTTTCAACACGTTATCGCTTTAATTCTATTTCGTCTGTATCCGCTGTTTTGTAGGCTATTTCCCTTAGTATTCCTTTCATCTTCCTGGCCCCTCTCTGGTCATCCTCAAGCTTGGCCATACGTGACCATTTCTCCTTAATCCCTTCCCCAAGCAATGGCGCCCACCCGCTCCAACAGTGGCAAAAATACCCCTCGCTGATATGCGCCATGCTATATTCGTTTTTTTTTTTTTTTTTTAAATTCGTGTTACTGCTCCCACCGTAACCTGCTTTCAACGTTGGCTCTTACATCGCCTCTCGCTTTCGTGACTGATCTTGTGCGGTTGCATGTACTGTATTGCAGTGATCTTGTCCTTTGTTACTTTTAGCTCCTCCCGCTGCTGTCAATTTTATTGCAGTTTGTACGAACATATAGCTACTCTGCACACAGAGTGGTGGTTGTGATCGATCTCGAGCGGTCTCGGGCAGTCCGGCGGTTCAGATATTTTATTGAGGACCGATGACCGATCGATTGGTCGAGAACCGAACATGGTTCGATTGAATTTGCCCCGTTCGAAGATCGCGATCAATATGCTTGCGGGAGACCTCGTGGGCTTCAAGCGTGTGGATTTCATATGTATCCCCGTCTAGGTTCTATGTAGAAGATCAAGCTTCTACAGTTGTTCTACCCTTGATAATCAGCATGATGCACGTGGCGAATCGAGGGCTGCGGTGGCGGGCGTTTCATTTGCGCTGGGTGTAGAAGAAGGTTTGGCTTGAGAATGAATCCTAGAGATAGAGAAGGCCGGTGTCTGGGCTGAAGACGTTCGCCCCACGAGGACATTGCCTCGGCTTCGAGACTTGTGGAGCGGGACTTGTGATGTCACAACAGTAGAATTATTTAAGCCTTGCTTCCAGGGATGGAGGGATGCCTGTCCGTGTAACCCTCGTGTGAAGACGATGGACGATGTCCGACTATAGATCCTGTGTTGCCTTCAAAATTTTGGCTAGAGACTTTTTAGCGCAAGGATGATATGAAGTATTATCTGAGGCTTTATCTATGCAGATAACTGAAAATGTAACATCTGCAATTGAGTCCCATTATTGTTCCCTTTGCCAGATAACGTTGAAATAATTGTATCAACATGTCCAGTCTCGCAATGATTGATCGTCAACACCACATTTGATCGTTCATAGCGGACGGCGAAGCGGTCAGACGAAAGATTGTGTTGCAGATCGTCATGAGCTATCCCCTGTGGATTATAAATTCGCCTCAAGAAAGGACTGGCTGGGTAAGTGTTCCCGATCCTCCGGATCCCCACACACGGACGTTCCCAATTAGTGCGTAACAGCATTTCCCGCGGTGAGTTATAGGAAGCAGTACAAACCCATTTCTAATCCTAATGGACTCAAGGCCATCTCCTAATCTCGGGGGAAACCCTAAACTCAACCCAAAGTAGTCAGTCTACCCGGCGGTTCCACCAAAAAAAAAGAAAGGACCGGCTGTGTAAGAGTCAACGAGAAGTCTATGATGAAATTCCCTCCAATCCACAGGGCGAGGGTCAGAGTGCCGCTGTAGGTGCGGACTGCCAGGATAGAACGAGCCCCTAGTAGCGAATAAGATGCGTGGGCTAGATATGGTTAAGTGTTCGGTTGCAACTCTGGTTGCAGTCCTGAACAATAAACAACACCCTTCTCCCAAAAAGAACAATGAAGATAGAAGTAGGTAAAAGTGACGGGCAAACCGCAGATCAAGAGACTCAAACTTTTGAGGATCGAAATCAGACCCCCTCGTTGAAATTGTGCCGCCTCCGTTTCCTTGGAAGCTTATGATGAATTTCCAAACGCTATGGACCCGTATTAGAACGAATCTGGGCATCGTGCACACTAATGACAAAACGCATCGCGAACGGGGTCCAAGGAGTACAGGATTTCACAGATATGTTCCCACGGCAGGCATGTGTGGCAGTGCCAGCTCTCGATCAGGACACTAAATGTGTAGCTTAGGCAGGGTGCTTTGATATACCTCCAGCTAGAAATTTTCATTTGCCATGTTTCTTTCTTTTTGAGCAGAGCACCCCACGTGTTATAGCTAGCACATAACCGCCTCTGTGTAAATTGCTTGCCGATCGTCCGAAATATTGAGTGATAAACCATAGTACATAGTTGAAGGACAATGAGAAATTTGGGAAACCCATCGCCTTTGCTTCTGTCAAGAATTTCATTCCTTGTTATTGCGGCCTTTCTAGTATCCCCGGTGTTTTCAGGGTATCGCTGCAAGTCATTCAGGTACACCGATCTTCCTTCTGATGAGTCGAAGAAACCATCCATGACGACGAAGTATGGATGCGTCAAGGTCCACTCTTGTGACAAGTACAAGTTCGAAGTCAGTGCCTCGTCCCTTCCCAACTGTATTGTCAAATTCAGGACACACCTTCAACCATCTTGTATTTTTCTGAAACTCTGCAAGCCAACAAGAATTGGTGCCACGCAATGCAATGTCTTCCGGGAAAACCAGTGGAACCACCATCAAGCCAATGTGCAGTTTGAGCGGCTGGATACCATCACGGCCGAGCTTTGGCAGATCTGGGTGCACCACCGTCCAAATGCAAGCAAACATGACAAGGAGACAGCTATACACGATGCCCCACATGGTTCGGCAATTCCGGAGATCGTGGCAACCATCAGATGCATTTTGCACGAACAAAGCCGTATTGTGAGGGGAGACAGGCGCTGGATAAACACTGTGGGCAACAAGGACGGCGATAAGAGCGGTTGCCACTCATATGCCACAGCCATGACCGGGTGATATGTATAATCAATGAATTCAATGGGCCAAGACAAATGCAGCATCTCGGGAAATGTCTAGCCATTCTGGACTTTCATATATCAGGATATGATAGGTTCCTACGCAGTCATCAAGCACAAGCAGGTAAGCACGCAAGTGAAGGCATGAAGAGGCTGAAGCGTTTCTGAAGTCAGGAAGCAGTGAAAAACCATACCGCGCCCGCGCGCATGTATCCTCATTCAAATACCCACGCGCGCGGGCTTTTTTGGCATGCCACTTTTGAACCCCCGCCCTGATTTGCGTCACATCGTAGGTTGTAATTTAATGGAGGTACGAGATTAAATGAGGTTTGTGAGCTTCATTCAACTACTGACCTCCGGTATTCTATCCTGCGTCTCTTTGATCGTTCATAGCAGACGGCGAAGCGGGCTAGATGAAAGATTATGTTGCAGATCGTCCTCCTTAATCCTGTGAATTAGAAGTTCGCCTCAAGAAAGGACCGACTGGGTAAGTATTCCCGATCCTCCGGATTGAGGTGAGCACCACACACGGGATGTTCCCAATTAGTGCGTAACAACGTTTCCCCGCGGTGGAATTATAGGTAGCAGTGCAAACCATTCTAATCCTAACGGACTCCTAGTCTCGGGGGGAAACCCCAAAACTCAACCCCCAAGTAGCCAGTCTACCCAGCGGGCGGTTCCACCAGAAAAGAAAGAAATAAAGGACCGGCTGTGTAAGAGTCAATGAGGAAGTCTATGATTAAATTTCCCTCCCAATCCCACAGGGCGAGAATAAGAGTGCCGCTGTAGGTGCGGACTGCCAGGATCAATAGAACGAGCTCTTAGTAGCGAATAAGATGCGTGAGCTAGTCGATATGATCAAGTGTTCGGTTGAAACTCTGGTTGCAGTCCTGAGACAATAAACAGCACCCTTCTCCCAAGAAAGAACAATGAAGATAGAAGTCAGCAAGGAAGAGTTGATCAGAGTCTTGTCCATCTTGAAATGATGCTCACCCAGCTAAACACACATCGATAATCGTCAGTAGGATAGGTGGATGGATAGATTCTATCGTGTTGAGGTTTGTACCTGCGCCAGCAGCGTATGTGGGGGCAGACTGCAGACTCAAATTTTTGAGGATCGAGATCAGACCCCCTCGTTGAAATTGAGCCGCCCCCGTCTCCTTGGAGGCTTATGATGAAGTCCTGAATGCTATGGACTCGTATTGGAACGAATATGGGCATCGTTCGCCCTGATGACAAAACGCATCGCGAACGGGAGTCCAAGAGTGCAGGATTCCACAGATACGTTCCCACGACAGGCATGCGTGGCAGTGTCAGCTCTCACGAGCGTCTATAAAGGTGTGGGGGTGTTAGCTCCAGGTAGATGTACAAAATGTGATCGTAAAAAACCATTTCCAAGATAGTGAAATGTTGAAGGAATGACCTCAGACCATGTGTTTACATGTATTTATGTCGAACATGATTGATATCCCACCGAGTCGTCTCTGAGCCTCCCCATCTAACATGAAATCCTTTTACATGTAGTCTGGTCCTTTAACGAGAGTCCATTGTCATCTCAGTGAGAGTAAAAGACCTTTTCATCGTTTTCTGCGGCGATAACGGTGGTATTTTGCCTCGCCCAGTGATTTACGATGCTATTATTATGGTAGAATAACATTGCTTCTACTAGCTGGGCTGCGTTGCGCCACTCGTGTGGAGACGGTGGACACCATCAAAGAGGTGTCGAACTACGGACTCCATGTTGTCTTCAACAATTGGGCCGGAGATTTTCCATCGTAAGGGTGAGATGTGAAGTGCTTGATGCATCTCAAACTACCCACAACCGTTTACCCTATGCCGGACACAGCTTACAAAACGGAGTATCGACGTTGGTCACAAATTTGAGCCAATCATATATTGTTCGCCAATCCTCAGTTGATAAATGTCGGGGCTCGCTTGAGCTACGGAACATGACATCCGGTCGCCAAAGTCCTCCGGAAAAGTGTGGGGGGTTCTGCGAAGTTGCCCAACAATGGTCCGATCTTTGATTGACTGTAGTAGACAGTTGGGCCGGCCAAATGAGAGATTGTGCAACAGACTTTTATGAGTCATCTCCCCCTACTGTAGACTGGAAAGATTCGAAATTCACGTCAAGGAGGGACTGGCTGCGTAAGAGTTTCGACTATCAGTCAATGGAAAAATCCATTGGAGTGAGAAACTTATCGAGGACGAATCCAACGGCACAAGGCAAGAGTAAGTGGGGATCAGAGTGCCGTCGCAGGGACGGACTGCTAGGGCAGAACAAACTCTTAGCGACGCGTGTGAGTCGGACAGATCGAGTGTTCGGGAGTCAGCCCATCGAGGTCCGAGGGATGGATACTATCATTTTATGGTCTGTGCCCGTCCCAGCAGCCTATGTGAGGGCAGAGAGCGGATCAAGTTTTATGGCAAATGAGATACTCTCGTTCTGAGAAGGGAATTGCGCTGTCGCTGTCCCCTTGAATGTTTCACATTGAAGACCTGAATACTATGGGCCCGTATTGGAACGAATTAAAGCGTTGTGCACCCTGATGACAAAACGCATCGCGAATAGAGTGCAACAGTTAAGAGTACGTTCCCACGGCATCCAGCAGATCTGCGGTCTCTGCCGGCTCCCGATTAGGCAGGACACGGATGCTACTCTTGATTCCTGAACTCCCCACTTAGCTCTACTTACCTAGACGTTACTCTACCGGCGCGACTGGCTACGGTTATTATTATGAACCAAGTTGAATGTAAGTGACGATTTCGAACTACACTGTTTCGTTGATGGAGGTTCCACAAGTGCTTGCGACTGGCTGATGCCCTTCGACCAGGGCAAGCTCACGTCTCAAGATTGATAAACTGACGACTGATGTTTCTATCTGCCCTCGCGGAAGTAAGTTGACGTAATGGCGCTGATGATCGGAATAGTGCCCAAGATCCTCCTTACATCTATTTCCCCTCGAGGACCTACAGTTGGATATGCTAGATGTAGGATCGCTGAATGGAATCCATCATTCGTCGTTCCGTTTCTCGGTTTTGGCGCCATATTGGAAACTAGACTGATAGCTCCAGTTTGGGTGCGCCCGCGATCAACTTCCCTGTCTTTGTATCAACACCTGTGTGGTCTTCGGGTACTACTTGCCATCTCCCCCTTGCACAATGGCTGTCTTTGTGTTCGTTGCGCGTAACGGCGCCTTCTTTGACAAGAGTTCAAAGTTTCATGTCTGGTTTCAAGGCTGGTTCACTTCGGAAGTTGGCTGGTCAAGGTTACAATAATGTGTCACTCACTTCCCTGATTCAGAGCAAAGGATTCTTATAAATAGGCGTCACTGGCTGGGATTGCCCCTCACGATCGTTTCGTACCACAGCTTGCCTCTTCAAATCTTGCATACAATATGCCTGCCCAAATTCTTTCTTGTTCTATTCTTGGCGACATCACTGCTGCTTCCTTGGAGGACAAACCTCAGGTTAAGCCAGGTTGTTCCGCCTCTTTCACAGACGGCATGGATGTTCTTGACTTCATCGACGAACTCCGCAGTATGCTTCATACGATTGACAATCATGCCGCAACACCTGACAAGGCTTCAATCCAATACTGCCTTGAGCTCGACGAAGCCGAAGCACAAGACGAGGAGGACATCACTGAAGGCTGGGTCCATGGGAGACCACAGCGATTCGAGCCTCCACCGAGCTACCAAGATATCTATAGCGAAGATGATGAGTGCCCTTTCTCAGATGAGGAGCTCGATCGGCCGGTGTCGATGCTATCACGCCGGGCCATGTACTGGGCATGTCGCCGTTCCGATCGTATTCGCGATGCAGCTCGTGCTAGACCTGTTCCTGCCTCCATCCCGCTTTCTGAGTTCGAGGATCCCGAGAGCCCGATCCGCCCATCGGCGCACGCCCTCGGGAGAAGATCACATCTCCACCAAAGCTGGACTATGGAGGATCTCGAAGATTACGAGCCGGATTCTGAGATTGAATCTGATGCTTCGTCAGAGCCTTCTATGCAGTGGTCAGACGATGAAGAACTAGAAGAGCCTGCAGCTTTGCTCGACTTCTTTGCGTCATGCACAAAGGTTATTCGGATAGATCTCGCTGATCGGAGTGACAGCGAAGACGATGACTCGCTGGATACTATCGAGGAGGGTGAAGAGTTAGAGGATGTAGGTGACTTGATGGAGTACTTCAAATCATGCAAACCGTCGTAGGACGGGACGGTGTGAGGTGGATTTGGGACAGATTGTCTGGGATACCCTCTTCGTTCGACATGGGACAAATCAGTGTTTTCTTCGCTTCGTTCACATTTGTTACTTCTGGGTTCAACTATACACTTATCAACATCATCTCAAAATCAAAATTCGGATTCATAAACGCAACATTGCAAGTTCACCGTTCATATCGTAGATGGCTGCGGTGCTTGGTGACGGTCTTATCTTTGTCTGACTCCTAAGCTTTGCAGTTCGTCCCTCCTTCAGCGCCTAGCGTAGGGGTGCACTGTGCTTCCTCGTGTTTCACAATATGCAATGTGTAAATGAAAGATTTTGGAAATATCACGCAAAGCACAGACATTGGCGGAGGAATCATTAGTGGTCACAAGCCCATACGTCTGCTACATGTTATGAATAAATAGCGAGAACACTTGGATGTGGGCAGCGGAAAGGACACTGGCTCGAACGGCAAGATATAAATGTGGCGCCTTGCGAGACTGTCAGGGTTATTGACTTCGGGCCAATCCTGTGAATTCCGCAGCAGTTCAACATCGGCAAAGTGCGATCGATGGGCGGTCCTGCGAGCTCTGCGCCGGATTAAAAGGGTGAAGACTTCAGGTCCCCATCCCCGTGCTCTCAACTTCCAGTTTCTTTACTGTCCTCCGAGCCTAAGAATCCGCCCTCTAGTCCGGTTTGCCACGCCTTCGGCCAACTCCCTGCTACGACCATTCACGAATCGGAGGGTTATCACGACCAACGACCCCTCATGTTTGGACGGCAATCTGCTAATGGAGGGGGGAGAGGGCCCCAGTTCCCTTCAATTCCTCGAAGGAGGATGGAACTTACCAGATCATACGCTCCGGACTGGTACCGTAGAAAAACGTTTAGCAACGGTGTTGTCGATGCTGAATGTGTGTTGTCAGGATTCTGGTGATAGTGATCACGTACGTCCTCGGTGTGTCTGGCCAACCCATCGGCTTCCTTACGCGTTTTGGGCAGTGGATGTTTCTACTTTCTTGATAGCATTCATGGTTACTGGAGGGAGTTTTCCCTTACTGAGCCATCGTACGCATAGCCCTAGCGTATGTGCTTTGATATGCAACTGACCATGTTTCTAGTATCCAACACACGTACGCGTAAATTCAATGTTCGCAGTAGTCTGGGCTCTCATTGTCTTGGCATCGGATAGCTTCACAGAGAAGGAACGAGTACCGGTAAGCCTCTTTACTATCTCTGCTTGAATCCCTTCTTTAGCGTGCTCTATTCACAGAACTGGATGCTAGGGGTATTGGCGCTGGTACTCCCAGCTGTCCTTATGCCTGTCATCAACGCGATGACTATTCGAAGTTGGTGGGACTGGCACAACTCGTGGCTTGGGCGTGAGTTAAATTTACCGTGGCATTTTCTAAGCTCAGCACAAGATCTTCTATGTTTTGCCTCAAATTCACATGCCAGTACTCCTGAGTTTGTCATTGACTGCAGTACTCACACAAACAGTGAAGGTGACGGTTGGCCGCCCCCGACCGGGTGAGTTCATTCGTTGAGCATTCACCCCTTCGACATAGTCTCAAATCCGTCGCCAGATCTGATTGCAAGATGCCAACCGAAGCAAGGGTCACAGGATACCTCCCCTTATGGCCTGGTGACTGCGTCTATTTGTACGCAGACCGATATGTCAAAACTGAAGGATGGCTTCCGGAGCTTCTGGAGTGGTCATTCGAGTTGTAAGTTGCATGTTGTGTGTCTCAAGGCCCCAATTGTAATTAGCCCTTCAGTGTCCTTTGCTGGACTTGGATTCCTCAGTTGGTTAGTTGTCCAAACGGCCATGAAGAGTGCTGGTGTAATTGTTATTCACTCATGGTCTTCCTCAGGTATCTCGCCGGAAAACTGCGCGTTTTTGATCGCAAGGGCCATACTTTCAAGTCATTCTTAGCCATAGCGCCTCTAACTGGTGCGATGCTCGTCGCAATCAGCCGTACAATGGACTACAGACGTGCGTAGTTTTTCATGGATCCATTCATCACAGCATACGGCTTAATCGTGCTGAATCCTATAGATCATTGGCATGACGTTCTCGTGGGATCGACCGTTGGCTTGCTCCTGTCCTTCTTTGCATACCATCAATACTACCCATCACTCGCATCATCTTATTCGCATTCGCCATTCTCCCCTCGGATCTATCCTGACGAACTCCGGATCCACCGGCACGCTCCTTCGTCTGTTCCACTCATAGGTGGATACATGGATCATACTCCGGACGTGGAGGGAGGAAGCGGCTATGACCATGAGAGGGAAGGTCCAGTGCCTCCGGTTACGGTGCCAAGGGACGCGGGTTCGGAACCTGTCCCCCTCCATCACATCGGTCAACAATGATTGCCAAAGGATGTCTTACGTTCATGCCCTGATTTGTGCTCTGGATAATGCATGATTTGGACTAATTCATGACTCCACTTCGTAATGGGTTTTCTGCTTGATGATGAATCTGTCTTAATACCGTGGCCTCGTGTATACGTGGCAGCGCTATCTCGTTACCGTACATGAGGGGATCAACTTTACTTGGTTGTTGTCGTTGGGCAGATGGAATCGGGTCTGGGGATTTGCGTCGTGATGAAATTATGTAGCACCTCTTCCTGTCTCCCTATGTTCTCATCTGCCTAAGTCTCGCTGGGTGTTGTGCCCTTGTGTGTCGTCACTGTTGCCCTTGACTTTTGATGAATCCCGCTCGTCTTGAAATACCTTTGGTCTTCAACCCCATGAGACAGTTGAACTTGGCTGAGTTCCAGTGCGGTGGCGGCCTAGGACGGTTTGGAGTTCTTTGTCTTCTGATACGATTCCGAATCGTTGGTAACATTCCCGATATGTGCGTGTCCGGTGCGGAATTGAGCTCTTCATTTACTTGGTTGATAACCCTTGTCAATAGAAGAACCCAAAAATGTACAATCAGTCGCATCAATGGACTATGTATATTGGGCAGTGCTTGGGTGGCATACAGCGAAACTTCACTGCTGTACACTTGCAGTTCCATGAGAACTTGGTGTGTGCCTGCAAACTTCAGGCAAGCGCCAAGGAGTGTGACGTCTATGAATGCTGTGTCAACAAGGCTTACCTGGTCAATTGTTACCGGAAGCTTTGAATAGTGCATCACGTCACGGGTTAGGACGACCGCTTGAACTTGCGGTTTATGATGCTGGTGTATATACTGTGTCCTGCCTGACGAATACCTCTACAAGAAATAGGTACGAAACACTCGGGGAAAGGATACTGTATAGATCACAGTAATTGCTCAATGCATGATGAGGGCAGTCGGCATGCGGCTGCGTGGCCTAATTTTGCGCGCGTCGACAGGTTTCAGGAATTGTTATGAACCGATGCGCAGATGGTCAAAAACCAGTATAGTATCTTGAACAGCCTCACCATTTATGCAGTTATTAGGCCGTTCTGCCAGTGCTGGGTGACGAAAGCCAGGTGGCGAGCCCATGGTTTTCTTGTTATGATTTGTTTGAACCGAATGTGAATTCCAAAACCAACCAACCTATGTATTGACATACTGTTTGCATCCGTCAGTGGCGGATGCTAATGGGAGTTCAGGCTGCCATATTATGAGGGTCAGTCGCGACTGGGGTGAAATGCCCCCCAAATCTTCCCCTCACATCAAACTTCCCCCTCAAACACCACCAAACGCTTCCTCTCACCATGCCCAAAGCACCTTCTGCCCTTAAGACTGAGAAGAAAGAGACCGCAAAGCGGCCCGCTAAGAAAGGTGTGTTAACGTTATCGTGGGCTGTTCAGGCCAGGTCACTGTTGGTGACCGTTGCAATCTTCAATGCTCATATGATAACTTGCACCGTAGAGGCTGGCGAGAAGAAGGACAAGAAGCCCCTTACACCGTAAGTCATCATACTTTCACTATGGAGCATCGTTGCGTGTTATCAGCGCGTTTTTTCCCTTCAACCCCTCTGTTGTTGACTCTGGGCGATTACTCATCGCATCCCCCGACCATCTAGGTACATGGCTTTTATGAAGGAGAAGCTCGCTGAATACAAGGAAAAGCATCCTTCTGCCTCTCACAAAGAGGCGTTCTCTGCGGTGCGTCTTTTTTGCTCTTTCGCTCGATCAAACCCCCTCCGCATCATGTTTCCGCAATCTGCTGCCATCTGGGTGCATGTTTTATTATTACATCTTCACCACTTTGTGTTGTGTCTCCCGAGATGCTCGTTGTGGCCTGCGCCTGACTATTGGTGAGGTTGGCGCTGCAACATAGTTTGCTCCCGGGCAACACGTTTTCATTGCCGAGCGCTATCAACTTAACATGACTTTGCTCTGAAACATTTTTCAACACCTACTGACTCGGCCAACATTATCAGGTTGCTGCCTCTTGGTCGCAGTCCGACGAGAACCCCAACAAGGGTAAAGAGAAGAGGACCCGTGCACCCAAGGCTGAGAAACCTAAGGCCACTTCAACCAAGAAATCTACTCGCAGTAAGAAAGGAGGCAAGTCTGAGGATGAGAGCCTTGGTGAAGAGGATGAAGACATGGATGAGGTTGAAGATAAGCCAGCTAAGGCCAAGAAGCCAGCCTCGAAAGCGAAGAAGTCTAAGAAGGATGATGAGGACACAGAGGAATAAATCATTCTGCAGGTTTGTACAATACTGTGCCATACGTTCCTCTTATTAACCTAGCGTTCTATTCTGCCATAGCCGATCAGTTTTATGGTTCCCGTCGTGTATCCGCAGTTCCCGGAGTGACAGCATCTATGTTCACTATCGCGTTTCCACAGTACTATCTTCGCTTTCTCCCTCCATGCTCGTCTCGCTGTGGATGCCCTAGCTCTATCAACACATGTAATGACCTGGGCGTGTCCTTCTGCCTTTAACTTATCTTCTTTTTCGCGCTGGTTCCCTGATGCCTGTCTGTTGTGTTGATCATTGTGCTCATGCCCTATGATATGCCCCTTGGGTCTATTATGCAAAACTTATTGGCCATCTAAGAGTGACTTCGATCTTAAGCGCCTTGTGGACTCCGATGTTGTTTGCTGCTATCCATCGATCGTCGATCACACTACACTTCCATGAAGTGCATAGGCTAAGGGATTCTGGATAGGAAAGAATGTGCTCGGCTACTTCAAACTATCGGGGCAGTGAGTTCACCGTTAGTACTGTTGGCCTCATGCTCATGGGAATTCGGATTTGATTGCACATAAGGCAAGTCACCGTAGATATCCCTATCTGGCTGCTGGAGGCAAGTTTCCACTCGCGTTACAGGTAAGCCTCGTGTATGGAAGGGGAAGGGCGGAGATTAGGTGTCTTATCGCCCCGCTACCTGTGATCCCCTTTCCTCCTTGGTGCTTGTGTTCCTGTGGCGAACTATATCTCCCGAAGGCATTCCCACGTCGCGTCCGGCGAAGCCATCATTGTAACTTCGAGATCGACGTTGAGGACTTCATTCACACATGAAGTTATGCGTGCAGTGTGAAGGTGCGCTTGTTGTAATCGTGCTCTTTGAATTATTTTTTTGGTGTGGGCTTTGCTCATTCCAATCGGTGCTCCTGTCTAGCTAAGCGTCAGAAGCGGCATCTTCATAGAGACTGACAAGGTCTGGCAAAACGCATGATCATCAATGGGAGCAATGTTCCTCGGAGGCCTTCATCTGCAAGGGATCAACTTGGTAGACACCCTCATTAGCGCTAAAGAATTCACGCAAGCATCTTTGTAGGCACTGATTTCTTCGATCAATCCTTTCATCGTCGCAAAGTGCCTTTTTCCCCATATGTAACGGAGGTTACCCGACTCTCACTATGCAATGCTCCACGTCACCATTTTGGACTTGATTTTTGTCCCGGCCAACCGGTAATGGTTTTCACCTCATTCGACGCATGTTTTCTCGTGCAAGGGAAGAATAACTGTGTAATCGAGGGCTATATTCATTGCCACTCCAAATCTCTTCTAACTTTTATCTCAACTCAACTCCGAAGGCCCTGCAGGATCGTTATGTACAGCCTTTGACCTGTCAGACTAGTTTTGAAATCTTCGTTTCAGACACGTCCAGGGCGTTTCAACTCTGCGTGTTTAAGTCCATAGCGGAAGCGACCTATTCAGCAACGGTGTGACTGGCTAACCATTTGTCTGCGAGGCGAACCCCTTTACCCAGCTGGTGCAGTCCAGTCCATCGAAGGATAACGTTCCTGATGCTACACCCGAGGTCAACACAGCTGAGCCAGAATTTGTCATTATGTGTGGAAGCACAGCGTAATTCTAGATCAGTGATCCGTCGATTCGCGATGCTGTCTTCGGGTTGGGCCGCCTTCCCGGAGGGGCAAGAAAGAAGACGAAGACGTGATATCTATCCCGAGTTTGTTGTTTTTATCGTGTCGTCAACACTTCGCATTAGGCATGGTTTTTCTGGAGTGACACCTATCGTCTTGTGAAACGTTCTCGAGCGTCTTCGTAAATCTCTAGCAAACCCCGCAGCCTGACCGGGATATCAAGGAATTTCCCGCTGGATCCCACGGGTTCTCGGCCTGCGAATTGATGTCCTCCCAAGCAAGAGCTCTTGCAAACAGAGAAATTTTGCTAGCTCTACAGGTTCTTTTCTGTCCCTCTTCGCGCACATCATCCAGACACAAACCCCACGCGTTTCAATTACAATTGAACCCCTTGCGCACAGCCTCGTATCTGATTGCAACGTGATCTGCTTTGTTGCATTCAATGGCGCTGGGCGTTTTCCCCTGTCTGCTTCATTAGTGGCAGCATGGCTTTGTTCGATTTTCTGTGTAATCTCACTGCGGAGGTGACTTGCATGTGTACTTGTAGGCGCGAACTTGATAATGAGTGCGAGTCGGCGGGTTCTGCATTGGGGGACTCGTGAACCTCGCTTCAGCCAGCAGCATCCCGGGCATTTACTGTACATGTGTGGTTCTCCTGTCAAGTCAAATTCTCCCATCGTGTCGCAGTCTCATCGCCTTTACATCCGTGCCACGTACCTTCCCGTCACTAGGTCGTGCTTAACCCAAGTGCCCGTGCCCGCCAAGGCTATCTCCACACTACCACACCGCCGAGATTCTACCGCCTGCGCAGGGGTCGCTTTATTCCGTATGGATGCTGCGTATATGTATGAAAGAACCGTTGAAGCGTCTCGTTTACGGCCAATAGTACATTCACCCGAATGTCCGCTTCCCTTGGACGTACTCATGCTCGGAGTATCTTGATTTCTCTAAACTGATGAATGCCGGATTTCGAAAGCCCTGACTCGCCCTGCTGCCCACGCACGCAGTGCTTTCATTAACACGGCCGTACGGCAACCATAAATGCTTATATTTCATCTGGAGTACGTCAAGAATCTGTAATGTTCTTCCCTGGTTATTCTCGGATCTTTGGGCAGTCTAGCTACTCCGTTAGGATCTGCTCCCGAGATGACTCAGTGCGCGCCTTCGTCATGGGCTAATTGTAGCTTGAAATGATGCTCCTGAACATGATATCCCTCATACTACTCAACACGTTCAGCCGCCTCCTTTGTCTGCGCAGATCGCAGATGCACAGCGTTACGTTCATTACATATAAAGCTAACCCGCATTTTAACGATTTGACCAAGGGCTGTATGCTTTAAAACTGACTCGCGGTGTGTTTCCTTCCCTTTATCCTACTTCACTACAGTGCGTAGCCACAAAGTCCAGAGACAACCTCACACTTGAAGAAAGCGTTTGACGCGTCAAGTGTTTATAGGTCTTTGCAGCCCCCGGGCGTGTGTGTCCTGAAGCCCGATGTCTATTTCAGACCGTCGAATGAACGCGATTAAACTCAACAACGCAGCTCAGCGCTATGGACTTCAGTACTCATGGGTTCGTGACTTTTTCTGCTCTGTATTTGATATTTCTCATTTGATATGGCCCCTTCATGCAACAGCTTGAAGTGCCGTACACCGCACCTAATGGAGTAATCGTACACGAAGCACAGCTATTCGGTGGGTTGAAGGAGCTGAGATATTCCAAGATTGGGACTAACGGCTTTACCCCTAGTTTTTGGCTATATATTCGTCGGGAGGGACCGTAAGAGGGGAGTTGCCCGAGACCACGCGGCCGCTGCGTTCTTCCAGGCATTCCCTCAGTATTTGTCCTCACAACCAATGTTTCCCAACGCTTATCTTCATGGACACTTTTGAATCTCATTCCATCAATATCCCAGGACTTTTTCGCACCCTAGACACTTTACTCATTCTTATAATTCCTCATTTTACTCTGCTTCATTCTTTTGCGATGTCAGGACATGCTCATGTCCCCTCTTCGTTTGGATCTGAATCACTGTAGCACGAATTGCGCATTACTGTGTCTTTAGTTTTTCTTCATGGATTATATCTTTTCTTTGCATGTGATATATGCGAGGGGTATCATAGCTTGCACCGGGAATAAACGTGGCGCTCTGATACCAATGAAGCATTTCCTATATCAAAATGGTCCCTGGAAGGGCCATATCATGACCCAGGGGCTTCCACACCAATGCCTTTCTTTCCTGACGAACTTAACCATCGAATAACGGTCGCACCCTGGAGTTCTGGGCTGTAATGGTTGTCTGAACAGTATATAGTCCTATCCATCAGCGCTAACAACAGCCCCGTTAACCGGATGTCTGTAATAGCCGAGAGGGATTCCTACACGCTTACTTTCCGAGTTTGGGGCGTACTATCGCTCGCTACTCCACTTCAAAGACCCGGCTACATCAGGCACAGGTGGCTGGGCAGGGAATGCTTGGAACGGAATCGGGGATGGGATACTCATGGCGTTCGGAGTGCTCGCGAGCGGGAGATCACAAATTGGGGCTTGTTCTAATGTTGTGCCTGTAATCCATTGTACATATCTGTCATACGCCGACCGGCAAGGATTTAAAATGGACTTATGTTAAGCCCAACAAACTGCACTGCACTGGCGATCAATACGAAAAATTAGGAGTCTAAGGTGGATCGATCCACGTGAATGTGTGGCGGCTAAGGGACCCGTGAGAATTTTCATCAACCGTTTCAGTCACAAACACCGACGAAGGAGATGCCTTGCAACAAGTCTCACTTCCCCCTTCTGGGCTTTTGCCAGTTGGGGGACAAGTCCAGTTGCGGGTATCTGTGTCCTTTGTTCACTATTGTGCGTGGATCCTTCTCCAGATCGAACCAAAGTCGATCATTCCGAAATTCTCCCTTTGATCAAAGAATGACTCGAGGCTTCTTCCACGTAATCGGGCACAGGAGTGGCTCATTTCCGCTCGGTTGTAGCCGAATTTTCCTTGGCGGAAGTCGAATTCTCGATGACTCGAATCACCGTGTCGTCGCTTCCCCCTCTCTCATCAGTTAGGGGTATGTAGATTGCATCAGAGGTCGCGCGCGTTGACCGTTCGCCAAATTAGCGCGTTACGCAAGTCGGAATTCTATGGTTGCTCGGCTGTTATTCCGACATTTCCACAAAACGCGTACACCTATTCCGTTTCCGTTTCCTGGCCTCCCTAAGTTATAAATCCCACAATGTTGGGCATCATGGTCGCCTCCAAACGACCTCAGCCAAACCATTACATAACACGCCTGCGCTTACTATAACCTGAAAATGCACTCAACAATGCACTCAACAATGCATGTCGTTCCTGTTCCTGCTCCAGTTTGTTAGTACACGTTCTTTTTCTAAGGGTTCCAGCCGACATGGGATCCTTGCCTAGATCCGAGTACCAGCGACAACACAATCCAATTCAATACTTTCATGCAACGTTCCAGACTTCCACACAATTGGGTGAGCCTTCCATGAATGTCATGCACTGATAAGAGCCCTTTGACCCAATGCGCATTCGTGCAGGTTGATCTTCAATTGCAAGGCCCAAATCACACAATAGTCCATCAATCGCAGCTTTACAGTGGGGTTTATCCCTTTCCTCAAAAACAAGATACTAACTCCTTTTTGCAGTTTTTGACCTCGTATTCTGCGGCCAAGGAAGGAAGAGAGGACATGCCCGGAATGAAGCGGCATGCCAATTCTTCCGATCGTTCCCTGAATATGATCCTCGACACCATTGATGACAGTCCGTCGTTGCTGCTTCATTGTGTTGACATTGGGCGGGACTGCACTGCCTCTTATCATCGATACCTCTCCGCCGTCACGCCTTGTTCGCTATTTTGATACCCATCCCATGTTATGGACAATGCATATATTTATGTGCTTCGTTTATACCCACAGTATCAAACACTCAGTGTTTGGTGTTGAGCTTCACATGACTGTGTATTGGTGCTGTGAGGATTTTGGGCCGAATAAGTAGGCTTGCGCATAACACTTGCCAGATGGCAGCGCAGTTCCGTTAGAAGGGCGATGTAGGGCTGTGGTCGTCTTACAGCACAGGTTGCTCGGTGGCGACACACTGACTCACTCGTCCCCGAACTTGATTATAAAAAAGCGACAAATTGTTGTAGTGAGCATCACGTGTCTCACCATCTCCCATTGATTGACATCAATTATATTGTTAACATCAATGTTGACATCTTACCGGCGTAGTTTGCACCTCTATCCGAACATCCGCTCTCTTTCAGGAGCTTGTCGCGTTCCAATAACAGTCAGGAACACTGCCTAGCAAGGATACGTGGGAGGAATCACGCGAAAGGCCCTTCATTGATGGCTGTGGCGGCGCGTTTCAACAGTCGTTTCAACCATTTCTGACAAGCGCCGCGCGCAAGGCCTTTCCATGAAGGCCATATCCCCTATGTGTTTTGAATGAATATCGGGGATACTTGTCCTTTTGGCGCATCGACCGCCTAACCAGCAGTTCCGAACTGCCGGCTGAACCTCCCATCACTTCACAACCCATTTGCGCCCTCTGTTGCGAGATTTGTTTACTTATTGGGATAGGGGTAAAAGCCCATTACGTGAGTGCTTCGATGTCAATCTGCGCTCCTTGGGCGTCTCGCTGACTAAATGAGGACGCTGTTGATTCTTGAATCCGCTGTTCTTTCTCGCACTCCTCTCCCATGTGGAGGGTTGACATATGGTGTTTGTTCCTTTGCACATGTACAGTCTCATTTGTGCCTCGTTAGATAAAAAGCCATGAACATAGATCGGAGTTTTGCCCATTCCTCTATTACTCTCGAAGACGCTGCAAACCCAGAACACATTTCCATCCCTTTGACTGGTCTCTCGCCCGTTCAAAGGCTGCGCAGCTCCACGAAAGTCTCCTTCCAGGCACTTCCACAAAAATTCTCACTTCTCCATTGTTGTACTTACGAACAATGTGTGAGTGATCATCCTCTTTATACGCCAGCTCTTAACCGAGGGATGATGACAGCTCGCAACACCAACATTGTACACCTCAATACTGCTGCGCAACGCTTCGGGTTCAGTTACACATGGGTAAGCCTCCAATTATCTACCTATTTGCTCTACAACGTCCTTTACACTGCTGTAGGAAGACCTTGCACATCCAGGCATAACTATGACTTATGAATCTCGCTTGCGTGGTGAGCGGAGCTGTCGTTTCTCTGTGGCGCGACACTTATCTTTGTATGCGGCGTTGCAGTTCTTGGACAGGTGTTCATCGGCACTGGACTGAGGAAGGCGTACGCCCGCGATGATGCAGCCCACAGATTCTTTGAGGCTTACCCGCAATGCCACCCCCGAAACTATTGACGGAACTTACCGGACGTCCCCCCCCCTTGTATGTCAACATTAGTCCTATCTCGACACGTCGCCGACGCTCCTCGAAGCCTTAGTAAATAGCTGGTGCTCAGAGTGAAGGACACCCATGCCTAGACCATTTGTGGAATCCTCGGACTTGGGCTTCGTGTCTTACATACGCTTCTGTAATCGCTTCTTTTAATGAACACTTCCCCTTTCGTCCCATCATCGGTGGACAGCAGCCCCCCGGCGCTGTGAACCATCCCTTTCATGTTTATACCGTGCCACCCAACCGAGGTCCGGTCGTAGATGATGGTTATGGCCCGTCAGACTGGTAGCTGGCTCACCCTGCGTTTACAAAGACCGGGCCAGGGTGGGTGAAATTTATGCTGCACACAAAAGCTGACAGGTGGAACCAGCTATGAGAGGATTTATCTGGAAAAGGGCAGACAAGTACTCTGAGGGAACTGGAAAAATTTAAATAAACGCGTTTTTGGGAAAGAGTGAGAAAGAAAAAAGGAAAATGCAATTGAATGGCGAGCGAGGCTTCAGGAGGAGGCCGAAAAAATATTGCGCTCGCTCCGGGTTCAATTTGGGCCGGCCCTAGATTTGATTTTCTTGAGCTGAGGTAACGGGCCAACGCTTGCATGCCAGGAGTCTGATGGATATGGATGTGTCAAACCATTAGGTGGGGTTACGTAAGCAATTGGCCGAACGGCTCCATCCAGTGCGTTTGGCACACGTGGGGAATACGTTTGAACTTGGTTGCTTACAAAGGATGAAGTTAACTTACAGGCTTCTGTGATGGGTGTCGATAAGAGCATCAAACCTCTATTCCAATAGGCTCTCTCTCAATTGTTGTGTGTGACACGATTCCTCAGCCAGACCGATGTTCGGACGCTTTCTTTCGAATCTCGTCCATCACATTTCGTTCTAGGGTACCTTTCCGTATCTTGAACGCTCTATTCATTCTTATAATGCTCCATTCCACTTCTGCCTCAGCTGTTTTCCACAATTTGGGCATGCTCCGATCTGAATTGCTGTGAGCGTGGATTAGATACTACTGTTTCTCTAGTTTTTCTTTAGAACCTTTTCTTCAGCAGCCACGAGGTTGTGAACTTGATGAATCCAAAAGGATGAATAGATAAGCCCTACTAACGTGGTTCTCTGATACCGAGAGTGGGTTTCTTACACCGAGAGGGAGGAAGTTCATGCAAAGATAACAATTCAACGACCGCGAAGTCGTTAAACTAGAAAGGTAAAAGCAAAGCGAACAGCTAGTACGCACGAGAAAGTGAAAAAAAAAAAAAAAAAAAAAAAAAAAAGAAAAGAAAAGAGAGAGAGAAATGAAAAAGGGGCGGCAATGTCGACCAGGGGGTAAAAGCTCAGGCGGCACCAGGGCGGGCGTCGTGCCGACCCCGAGCCCAGGGCCGTCGACCATGAGCGCCCAATTGCCATCTTATAAAACGCCGAGCGCGGCCTAGGCAATTGGGTTTATGGGTAGTTCCGCAAGAACTAGGACAGTTCACGGGAACATCCACACAGCCTACGCACCGTAGACTAGGTGTCCCACTATAGACTCGCAGAGTCAGGAGGTTCTACCTCTATCTGTCTTCCCCCCTGACGAGGGCGCAGCCCGAGCAGACAACCGAGCCCGGGACCCCCCCAAAATCAAATTAAAAACTAGAGCCCTATGAAACCTACCAATCGCCTGCCTCAGCCCTAACCTCAATACAGTGCCCATGAAACCACAAGTACCACCTCCCTAATGCTCACCCAAATGACGCCCTAACCCACCACTAGCCACCGATCATAACCGAAGCCTGGCCTGTCACCTAACGGCTACCCAGGCAGCCCCCGGCCACTATCGGCCAAGATGGCCCAGCAGGAAACGCTCTCCCTCACCCCCTTACCCAATCGCCCTGTCCCTTTATAACTACGCCGATCTGCGTCTCAACCATATGACTCCCCAACAACCCCTCCGAGAGCATATCCACGACACACCCAAACTGCACCATTAAGCTCGACCTGGTATCCCCAAAAAGCGAGTTTCGGATCTCCCGAGCGTTCTGGAGACACCCCCTCTCATACCTCTGCAGCCCCGGCTCCAGTTTCCCCGCGCCCACGATAGGAGTAGGGCCGGGAAACTCCCCCCCCCCAGCCACAGTGGACGAGATCTCAAGGGTAGTTATGACAATGTACAACACACTGACGAAAACCCTGACCAACAACCTAAGTGCGGAAAAACAAAAAATAAAAATAAAAATAATTACCACCTGCCATCCCGCTGCAATAACCTGTACAACCTGTGTGAACTAACCCATACCACAACCAAATGAGCATTACCTAGGCCACTCCTAAATTGCGTAGTCAATTTGCCCGCTGATTTAAACCAGAATCGCCGCTGCCAAATCTCCACCCTGGCATGGCTACAACATCCGGGCAAGAAACCCGCTACACCCTAATATCTCGTAGAATCAACTTTCCCCCGCTAGAATCAAGGGGCACCACTATCCCCCCAGGCCTACCCGTAACACTCTGAACATTTGCCCCCAAAACGCCACTGGTAAATGACCCCCGATGACTAAACAAACCGACCCGACCCCGGCCCACCCCACACGCCGAAATTGCCCCCCACCCGGATCCGGGAAAACCCAAACCCCCCCCTAACCGCCAACCGAAAATACCGACGCATTCTAGCAGCCGGGAATAAAACGGGTAACTCCGCAGGAACTGTGTCAGTTCCCTCCCCCCAACAAGTTCCCCGCTAAACCATGGAGGTAAATATCCCCCTGTTCACCCCATAACCTCTGACAAGGTCCCAGTCTGAACAGCCATCCATACCCCTCCATACAACCTTCCAATCCCTGCTGAGGGCTGAGGACGAACAAATGGCAGCAGCCATAACCAATGTGCCACAAAATTTCGCCGTCACTATAGCTGACCAGGATGAGGAGATCACCCACGACTCCGACTCCGACAATACAGACACCTCCCAACCCAGCCCCCTCTTCGGGAAGAACTACCAAGGAAGCGGTAAAAACCAAGACCCTACTCCAGCATCCGAAAATGAAACGAGGAAACACGCAAGATCACCCACCGCCGCAAGACTCCAGGGCCCTTTAAAGGCCCCCCCCCCGCTTTCTCCCCCTAAAGCGATGAGGCCCCTCCTCACCACCCCCAAAACTTCAAACCCTCCTTTGTGCCCACCCCCGATGTCTTCGACTTTGAGTCTGGAGGCTCAGCGGCTTTCCTAAAAAATATAAACCCCACCGAATTCCCTCCATCCCGGAGCCCAGCCACGGACGGTGATGGATCCCCCATTGCCACGGACCACCCAACCTTCATGCCGGTACTTGCAGAAAAACCCGATGACGGAAGAGATGACCTCAACTGGCTACCTCTCGGCCCTGGCCTAGCCAACTTTTACGCACACGGCCTCCGCCCAGGTCGCCTCCTTGAAGGAGCAAACCCTGACCGTGCCAAAGCCTGGCTAAAAAAGGCAGGTGCCATTCTAGTCCTACCCCTAGATGCCGCCCACAGCGAAGAAAACACCAGCAACTTCCAGACCAACATGGAAGCTTTCCTCGAAAGAGCATTCCCACACCAAGTAGGAGAAGTGAGCATTATCCCCCCTGTCCCCATTGACCTCAGACGTGGCGGAACCCCCCAATACGCTAAACCGTGGGGCTTCTTAATTGATGGCCTGAACCCCCAATTCGCCGACCTCCTCATACGCGAACACTTATGGATATGCAAGACGTTTGGGTTCATCGCTATCGGCACTAGATTCAAGCCTTCCTCCTTCATGATTTCAATTGTAGGAATGGGCAACAGGTTGAAGGACGCGAACAACATTAAAGACGCTGTCAAACAAACTATCACCAAATCACCAAGCCCCTTCCGAACATTCCTAGAGGAGGCAAGCATGACAACTGACCAAATAAAGGAAATTGTAGACAGCGTCAGAGTAATCCCAAGAGGATATGCCCCCAACGGAAAGGAATATAACGAAAACACCGAGGAAAAAAGAAGGCCGACCTCGGACAAATCGGTAACCATGTGGGAGCTGCATATAGACCCTCCCTTCAAGACCCTCAAAGAGGCACGAGAAACCGCACACGACCAATGGTCCCATATTTTCAAAATGGCCTCGTTCGTAAGTGAGAGAACCCAAGCCGGACACGCCTTCAACAGACAAAGAGTCTGTAACACCTGTAAAGCCTCCGACCACTTATTCCACTGCTGCCCGATCCACTCTCACTCTGCCTGGAATCAACGGTACCCCAAACAAGATGCTGACATGGAAGCAGATACCGACGGCAATGCGATCCCCTCCAGCTCTAGTGGAGGTCCATTCCCCTCCCTCCCTCGACACCTGCCTTATTCAAACTTCCAACGTGGAAGAGGACACGGCCGTCCCCCCACCCAATATGGCTCACGATTCCTCTCCTTCGTCCCTCCAAAATACAACTTTGACTGATATGCACCTTAAAAGGATTTCACCCCGAACCGTGGACAAATGGCAAAATAAATTAGATAACCAAAAGAGCCTCGCTCACATCACGTAGTAACTCTGCCCTGTCCTGTAAATACTTCCCTCACAATCACTACGATTCAATTGAAAACCCTAACTAACCCATAACCTCCCCTCCTCCCCACACCCTACTGAGCCCACACTTACTGAGCCCACGGGCGACAGGAAAGCCCAGTAGCTTGATCCCAAAATGCCCGAAAACACCCCGAACCCCGGCTGGCAATCGGATCGGGAAACACCAAAATGCCTGTAAAAAGATCAACCCCCCAAAGCCCAATCACACGGTGAATACCCAACTGGTAAATAGACCACAGCCCCTGGTGCCCAGAGGGCAGAGAATTTATACCGTTTTATCAAAACCCAATGATGGTCACCAGGGATCGGAAAACGGACCAAAAACCCCAGCCCCACATATACCACTCCGCCTAAGAGGCGGAAGACCCCCAACGACCCCAAACGGCCACCTCTCCATTGCGGCCCTCAACATTAGAGGAGCCAACAGTCCACAGACTAAACAAAAATGGAACCTTATCACAAATAAAATGAAGAAGGATAAGATCGCTGTGATGTGCGTATCAGAAACCCACGTTGACTCACCCCAAGAAGACCTACTAGCCAACCGGTACAACAACGAATTCCACATCATCCACTCCTTCGACCCGACCCACACCAGAGCCGCCGGCATTGCAATTATCATCAATAAAAGCATCATAAAAAGATGCCAATGGAATCGACCAACCTTATCCCTGGACGAGCCATCCTCACCACGATCGAATGGCCACCTGGCAACGAGATCACACTATTAACAATATATGCCCCGAACACTAGAGGGGCAGGTACTGAGAACGCTGCATTCTGGCAGAAACTAGGTGAACTCACAGAAAACATCCAGGTCGACATTGCCCTGGGTGACTTCAACGTTGTTGAAGAAGCAATCGACCGTTCCCCCCAACATGAAGATGCGAATGCCGCAGTAGTGGCCCTAAAAGAACTCCTCTACCTCCACGACCTAAAAGACGGATGGCGCCAAGTGTCACGACCCGGCGTTCCCCGGGGCCAGACGACCTCCTCCCTGACCCTCTCCCACGCCCGAACACTCCCCGCACACTCCGCTCGCCGCCCGTCGCCGTCTAACCACTTCCCGCCACCTCTCCACAACCCCTCTCTTGATTGTCGTTGAACGACCTAGCGGCGCAGAGCGCCGCGACCTGTTGTTCCATGCTTCGCCGCACCTTGTTACCTCGCGGCGAAGGTCACGCTTGACCTTCGCTGTCGTGAACACGTGCTCTTTGTTTGTTTTCCTCTTTCCTTTCTCCGCCCGCAATCTCCGCGAGATCTGGCGACTTATTCCCCATTCAGTTCCCTAGCGCTTATATACAGCTTGTAGCTAATGCTTGTACTGTAGTTCGAAATCAACTAGAATTACCCCTAGAGCTTACCTCTGTCCCCGCGAGACCTCTGACCTTCTAAGTATCGGGACCGCGTCGAGAACGAGGCGCAACGCTCCTCCTAGAGTCGTTGAAGCCGAAATCCCGGCCCTCTCGCCTAAGTAGCCTCGGCCTCGAGATCGGTGGGGTTTATTCCTCGCTAAAGCTCGGTCGTGTGTAGGACGCCTATTCCACTAGCGGGCAACGCTCGGTCGCCTACGGCTACCCTCGGCGAAGATTCGCACGGTTCTGACACCAAGCCAACCCGGCACCCGCAAAAAACTACACCTTTGGACACTGTACAGGAACTCATATGTCACGAATTGACAGGATCTATGCCACAAATGAAATAATAAATAAATCACTCACCTGGAGTATCAAAAACCCAGGCATCCCGACGGCTGACCACCAGCTGATCTCAATAGACATACATGATCCCCGCGCACCACACATTGGCAAAGGCAGATGGGCAATCCCAAACTACCTAGTAAACGACCATGAATTCCTGAAAGGAGCCGAAGATCTTGGGAATGAAGCACTGGACAAAACCAACCAACTCACCGCACTAAATACCCCCGGAGTTCAAGACTGCTTCCTCCACTTCACCCAATCCATTATAGCGTTAGCACGCAAACTCGCCAAAACCAAGTCAGGCAAGCTAAACTCAACTCTTATCCGTCTGGAGAAACGCAGAAACAAAGCTGTCCGGAAACTGAGCTCCCCCCGAACAGCGCGCCAGTTAGAGGAAACCCAATACCAGATCATGATGCTAACTGAAAGGATCCAGGAGGTGGAAAGAACCCGGCATAGGAATAATAAGACCACAGCCAATACAAACAAGCGCCTCTTCGCTGAATCAATAAACAAATACTGGTGCGGGTGGGGGAAAAATAAAAGGCCACGTGACACTATATCTGAACTTCGAATCCCCCACTCTGACCCTCCCCGCTACACCTCCAACTCCTCAGAAATGGCTAAGATTGCCGCAGAACACTACAACGCTGTGCAATCAAGAGACCTCAACTTAATCCCCCCTCAGAAAGAGAACCCTGCATCACCGAATGCCTCTCATCTATCACAACCACACCTGCAACACAAACTGCTCCCATGGCTTCCGGTATCAGCTACAACGAAACCCTAACCGCCCTAAGACAGTCCCCAAACGGTAAAGCCCCCGGCCTCAACGGCATCCCAACTGAACTTTACAAGAAACTCCACGAAAGATGGGCAGCAGAGGCAGATGGCCGTGTAGATATAGTTCAACTCCTCCATAATGTAATTAGTGACATCGAAATGCGAGGTGTCTCCTCCCCACAGTTCACTGCTGGCTGGCTGTGCCCTTTATATAAAAAGAAAGACAAACGAGAAATCGAAAATTACAGACCAATCACTGTACTAAATGCTGAATACAAAATCATGACAACAGCACTCATGAACAAAATAGCGCCAATCGCCCCTAACCTCATAAATAAATGCCAGGCTGCCTTCATAAAAGGCAGAAGCATCCACGATCAGATTGACCTAGTCAACCGCATGATAGACCTGTGCGAAATCATCAGTCAAGACGGTGCAATAGTTGCCCTAGACCAAGAAAAAGCGTACGACAGGATCCGTCACGACTACCTCTGGCGCACACTGGAAGCCACCGGGATCCCACCACCCACCATAAACTCCATAAAGGCCCTCTACTCCAACCCCGGTACCAGAGTGATCCTGAACGGCGAAATCAGTGATGAATTCTTAATAGACCGAGGAGTACGTCAAGGCGACCCACTGTCATGCCTCCTCTTCAACATAGCTATTGAACCCCTATCTGCCATGCTGAGAGAATCCGGTAAAATACAAGGCCTTGAAATCAAAACACCAGTACTGAAAGGTTGCTTACTATTTTGGGGACGGTAACGTTCCGTTCCCCCATTCGCCTCAGGCCTCAGTAGGTCCGTCTAAACATAAGCTTTAATGAGCTGTATATTCAACGGGGTAGAGGTAAAAGGCTACCGGGCCTTTACAACTACTCCGAGGTATATATATGTAATTTACATATCTCGGCACAAATAAATAAAGAAATAAACACATCACTATAATGGGAATTATAGTGATGCAACATAATATAAATATCACTATAATCGGAATTATAGTGAAGTAAGGTTAATCCCTTACAAGTACTCACACAAAAAGTCATTGTCTCCCTATTTGCCGACGACGCCGCGGTCTACCTCTCAAAAAACGACGATGTAACTAACCTATTCAACATCCTCGACACCTGGTGTACCGCCTCAGGGGCTAAATTCAACCAAGGAAAATCCATGGTTATCCCCGTCGGCTCAGCGACATACCGCAAAAACCTACTTGACACCAGAAAACTAAACCCCAACTCATCTAACCCCTTCCACATCGACATGACAATCCTCCAAGACGGCCAGACCACAAGGTATCTAGGTGCCCAGTGCGGTAACCGCCCTACCGGGATTGACCCATGGCCGGACATTATGGCCAAAATCAACACAAGCCTTAAACACTGGCAGAAAACCTACCCGACCATCGAAGGGCGAAAACTCATCACCCAAATGGTCATCGGCGGAATGACCCAATTCCACACCTCTGCCCAAGGCATGCCAGCCAAAATCGAAAAGGAATTAAACACCCTAATAAAAAACTTCATATGGAACTCCCAACTCCCCTCACTCAGCATGAGGACCCTGAACAGCCCTACTAGTGAAGGGGGAAGAAACGTCTTGAATATCCAAGCAAGGAACGAAGCGATTCACCTTATGAAGCTGAAAAAGATCTTAGATAGATCTCCTGACAGACCACCCGCTGCCGACGCTGCCGAGGCCATAATAATTTGCTCACTCCCAAAACACACCCGCGACCAAGAGGCCCACGACCCCCGAATAATCGACGTCTTTACCCAACAGATCTTTAACAAACACCGCTATGTGAGCAAAACCCTCCCGCGCGAAATTAAAGCCATACTCAACACTGGGGCCAAGTACAACCTAGCCCTCGACGATGTCAACCTCCCCCTGAACATCAGGCTGGATCTCCCAGCATGGTACCATATCGGAACAGAAGAGCACGTCAAATCAAGAGAAAATACGCCTGCAGCGAAATGCCTCAGAAACACTCACAACTGCCAGCGCACTGGCGACCTCCTCATCCTAGCGAACATCCTAGACGACCCACAACACAGACGATGGAACAAATCCTGCTCCTGCCCACCATGCACCAACTTCAAAACGGCCGGCTGCAAAAACCCCGAAACCTGCTACCAACTAGCCGACAACATGATATCAAACCTGAAACCCCAATACAACCCCCGCACAGCTCCCATATGCCGCCCTCCCCCCTCGGGTGACGAGAGGGCCATCATCGAATCCCACTCCCTCAACGGCCCCTCAAGTATTAAGGTTATCAAAACCTTCCCCGACCCAAAAGACCACGCGTCAGACTACTTCCGCATTTTTCGGGAAAAGAATAACCAACCCCCCCCTCAGGCTCACCCCCCCAAAGAAACTAAGCACCGATACCGTGGCATACACAGACGGATCCTGTACAGGAAATGGCGAAACTGATGCCAAGGCGGGCTTCGGAGTATGGATCGCCCCCGAGTGCCCAGACAATGCAAGCCTCCCAGTAGATCGGGTTTTCCCCCAGACAAACAACTCCGCTGAGGTACTGGCAATAAACCACGCAATTACCACAACGCCCCTAAGAGCCAGACTCCACATCAAAACCGACTCAAGATGGTGCGTGAACGCACTAACCATAAACCTCGAAAAAGCCGAGGACCAAGACTACATCAGCACTCCCCAACCCCTAGCCATCAAAAATACCATAAGCTCCCTCCGAACGAGGAATGGCATCGTCTCGATCGAGTGGATAAAAGGCCATAACGGCTGCGCCGGAAATGAGAATGCCGATGAACTTGCAACACTGGGATCCACGAAAACCCCCGACAATGGCTCAGTCACCCCCAACCTCCCACTCACCCAGAACGGCGCGAGACTAAGAACCCTGACCCAATCGACTATCACGAAACTAATAACCCGAGAGTCAGCCAAGAAACCCCACAAAAAGAACCACAGAGCAACAGAAAACATGAACCATATCAGAGACGTACTGAGAGACCTAAACTGCCCCACCCCCAACGACAACCTCATTTGGCTCACCATCCTGAAAAACAAGAAAGATCTGAACCCCAACCTCAGAAACTTCCTGTGGAAACTTGTCCATGGAGCCCACAAAGACGGCACCTACTGGAGCAAAATCCCGGGCTACGAAGACAGAGGTCAATGCGTTAAGTGTAACACCCTAGAATCGATGAACCACATTATCTTCGAGTGCCCACACAACCAGGGCCCAAAACTCTGGGCTGCCATAAAAACCATGAGCCTAATCAAAGGTATAGACTGGCCCGTTAATATGGGAATATACCACATAATGGCTGCCCCACTAACCGTTATCAAAAATCGTAACGGCACTATAAACCACGGCGCGTCCAGATTCCTCAGAATCGCCATCACCGAATGCGCCTGGCAAATATGGAAACTGAGATGCAAGAGAGTCCTCAGCGACGACGAGACCGGACAACCAAAGATCTCACTGAACGAAGCCATGAACACCTATAAAGCCGCCATAAACGAAAAACTAAATCAGGACAGGAACCTCACGAATATAAAGAAATACCGCAACAGAGCCCTCCCCGAATGGCTCGTTCTACACACTTGGTACGGCACCCTAGAGAACGAACTAAGCCTCCCTGAGAATTGGCTGAAGTGCAACGGGGTTTTAGTGGGTATACCGGACCCCCCACGGTCACGGGAGCCCCACACAGAGCGATAACCACTTCGCCAAGTGCGGAAACGCATTTCCCCGTGGTGGCAATTCCCGTCATACAGAGGCACCCATCATCACTGCCCTCTGGAAGGCCCCGCCCTTCCCTACAAACCTTCAGGCATCCTGCCCGCGAAAGCTACCGAAGGTTCCACCAAAAAAAAAAAAAAAAAAAAAAAAAAAAAAGATAACAATTCAATACAAACAATTAGAATATGCGTCGGTGCATGATTGATCCATGGTGTTTGTGTCCTTTGTTCAGTGTCATGCGTTCACCGTTCTCCTGATCGAACCCAAGCTAGCCGATCGTATCGCTCCGACGGCATCCTTCACGCAGTCGGACACAAAAGTGTTTCATTCCGAGCCCGCTCGTTGGCGCCGACTTTTTCCCCGGCGGGAATCAATTGCTCCTCAATGACTCGAGCGCCAAAGCCCCCCCCCACATTTGTTTTTTGCATGTGGAGTACAATTAGTCGCGCGCCTTTGTGCTTTTTCTAGACTTGTGAATCTCACGCAAGTCCAATACATGGTCCTTTGACTCAATGCTTCAATTCCAAGACCCAAATCACACGATGATCCATGAATCAAGGTTATCCCTTGAAGAAGTGGGGCCTTTGCAATGGTACTTGATGTTTTGCGGTCATGAAGGACATAGCCCCGACGCAGCGGCATACAATTTTTATCCACTACGTCGTTGACAGCTCATTGTTGCTACGCCATTTCATGATTCCACGAGTTAACATCGGACACGTCCTGGAGGCACCATGCCTCTTACCACCTCGCACCCTGTTCGCCTTTGATGCCCTTTCCATGCCATGGACAATTTGTATGTTCCATTTATATGTATATACTCCCCTGAGTGCAATGTTGGTGTTTCTTCGAGCCGAGCCTCACATTACTATTGGTGTGGCTGAAGCTTGCGAATGGCCATGAAGGATGATGTTGGGCCGAATAGGCTTGCGTAACACTTGCCACCCACCCAAAATTCCGTTGCAGGTATAGAAGGGCGCGGTAAGGCTGTGATCGGCTTCTGCATAGGGTGCTGACTCAGGAATGACTCGCATGGTCTTCGACTACCTGTCAACAGCGCGCAGTCACGTGTGGCATGGTTCTGCAACCTGCTAGTGTTTGCGCCTCTGAGTCCGAACATCATGCTCTCTCAGGAGCATCTCTCACGTCTCAGTCACAATTAGGAATACTGGCTAGCAAGGGGATTTGTGCTAATTAATTACATTAAACGACCTTCATTGATGGCTGTGGCGGTTTATTCTGGTTCGTTTCAACAGTCGTTTCAGACGTTCCTGACAAGCGCCGCGCGCAAGCCTTCCAATCAAGGCCATCTCTCCTGTGTGTTTTGTACGAGTAACGCTCTTTCTGTATCCCGCGCATCGACCGCGTAACGAGCACTCGTTCGGAACTGTTAGCTGAACCTTGCATCACTTTACAACTCATGGCGCCCTCTGTTGCGAGGGAATTATCATTCGGTTAATAGGGGTAAAATTGCATTATATGAGGATCTGGGTATCAAGCTGCGCTTCACATCGGGTCCAAAATGAGCGCGCTGCTTGATCCTTGAATGCCGCCGACGGTCCATTTCTTGCACTCCTCTTCCATGCGGAGGCTTCGTATCTCTTTGGACATCGACATTTTATGTCATTCTTCTATCCTCTTGTGCGGATAAAAGGATAAAAGGCCCCGAGCGTACATCGCAGTTCTACCCATCCCCCTCACCCTCCCATAAGAGGCCACCGAACCCAGAACTTCGCTTCAACTGCGCAGTTCCACATAAGTTACCTACTCCCTATCCATCAAAAATTTTCATTGCTTTCATCGTCGTGCCTACGAGTCATGTGTAAGTGATCGTCTTCTTTACATGTTAGCGCTCAACTGGGGCATGATGGCAGCTCGCGATAATAACACTGTATACCTCAACACTGCCGCACAACGCGGGAGGTTTACTTTCACATGGGTAAGTTTCTAAATAGTCTTCACAATTTACAGTCTTCCCAGCGTGCTTACGTTTCTGTAGGATGATCTTGAGTACCCAGGCGGAGGGACCATGACTCATGAATCTCACTTGCACGGTGAGCAGAGCTGCCGTTTCTCTGTGTGGAGCGATATTTACCTCTGTATGTGGCACTACAGTTTTTGGACAAGTGTTTATTGGCATAGGGTCGAAGAAGGGTTATGCTCGAGATAAAGCGGCCCTCAATTTCTTCCAAACTCATCCGCAATACTACCCCCGACAGGACATCCTTCCGCAGGCCCACCACGCTGCCCGCCCATTCTAATTATTGTTCTGCCGATATCTTGGCACATATCCCCAGCGCTTCCCGTAGCTGCGGTAGATGCCTGGGACCCGAAGTGGAGTGCATTCATTTATAGAATCCTTATTTCTGGGCTTCGAAGGGGCCTTGTATCTTATGTTCGCCTATGTAATCACCTGTCCTAAACAGTCCCCGTTTCGAATTAGTCCAATTCATTCGTAATCATATCATGTCGTCTACACAATTCGAGACTGAGTCAAGTCTACTCGTGGTAGCTAATTGTCAGATCGGTGGCCCCGGGTAGGTAAGATCATGCTGCACATGCGGGGGCTAATAGGTGCAACCGTCCATGGTAAAATTATTAAGAAGGCGAACACAGTTTTCCTCGGACAAACGGATTATCTGAAAAGTAAAAGAAAAGGAAAATGCAGCACTCCAAGTCGAATGACGAGACTAGGGTAAATATAACGCCTGCTCCGTTCGGTGTGGGCCAGGCCCTAGATTTGATTTTCCGGGCCAATCCTTACATATTAGTAACTTGAAAATATTCCGAGAACCCTGCCCTTGGAGCAGCAGCATGGTTAAATATTCAGAATAAAACAAACAAACAAACTACCAACTTCACTGCACCTCGTCCATCCAATACCGTGGAGCATTCCCTTGGCCCCAGCTTTTTGCCAAGACTTGTGTGCACTTTGTGATAGACGAGGATATCAAACCCCTTTCTGTTGAGGCTGCTCTCCTGCCTTTCGGCGTTGTATGGGTGTCTTAATTGTTGTGTGTATCAGCACCGTTGATTGACGCCACCCTTCAGCCAGAGCCGCGTCTCTTTCTTTCCTATTCCATTAGACATGATGAAACATTGGACGTACGCTGGTTGTGGTCATGGCGGTTTCGATGCGAGACTTCATCTCAGGGGATTGGGGCCAATCGCCTGCAAAAGAAGCTGAGGGTGTACTGTGGGTGATATTCATCCTTCAAGTGATGTTTTCCCCCAACAGGCTAGGATCTCCGCTCATCGCAACGATTTGTTTAATCACGAGGACAACGAGAGAGGAAAGATTCGAATGGAAGCAGAACTTGAACTCTCCAACCCGATGTCGTCATGACAGAATCTCGAAAGTATCAGTTATCCTGGGTAAGTGACAGGTTATTGGAACTGAGTTCTTGACAATTACGGGGTTTCAAGAAAACTCTTGGTTTTTCTCCGCCATCATCCAAGAAGTGTTGCTCCGGAATTTTGGGGGCTCGATACAAGAGTGGCATATTGCTGGGGCTGCAGCGACAGCCGTGACGCTTACTGAAATGATCAGTGATCTCCCCCTCTGAAATCCATGTTTCAAGTCATCAGTATCTGCTGTGTGGGCGTCTTTCACAGTCCGGACTGAGCTCAGCTGTGAAAGGACTCAATGTTTGAGCGGTGAATACATCCGCCTCCGATACAAAGGGCCCATTAGCGTATACTTGTGGATGCTGGCGAAGGGCTGTTAGTCCTAGGATGTCATGCGCGTGAGGGTTTTGTACGTACGCCACTGGCAGACATACCAGCTGGCAGAAAGATAACCACGGAGAGTATTCCAGTGTTTCAGAGACGAGTGAAGAAGATGTGTAGTCGAGAAGTATTGCCCAGGGGTTCTGCGGCTGGAAGGGCTTGAGCCTGCCACGACAGAAGTGCATGGTGATGCTTAGGTAGCCAGGGCGGGCGTGCGGCCTACAAATGTAGATAGCAGGTCGATAATCACAGTGATGTATGCAGCTTCCCGGCCTCGAGGATATCTCTGGCTCGCCTAACGCGGCAAGTGCCCACTACTCCCACGCTTTTGGGCTGGTCGTACAGACACTTACATAAGCCAGAGCCAGACACCACATTAGAAACACACAACACACCAGAGGAGGCGTTGCAGTGATCTCTGCTGATTGTCTAGTGCAGCGGTAGAGTCGACGAGTCAACGTGCAACTTCCTCGGCAAGTGGAAGAGTGCGACATCGTGAATTAGGCGATTCGTGGTACGTGGGATCTAAGATTGGAGTTGAGAGCAAGGTGCCGAGTGAGACTGAAGTGTCTCAAATACAGAGGAATCCAAGGACCCTGTGTTAGCGATTTGCTTTTTAGACAGGACCTCTTGAATGGCGAGATTCAGTTGGGGATCAAACAGTTGCGACGCGAATTTGGCGTCATAAAAGGACCTGATTTCTATATTCGAAGATGGTGTCACGTGCTTCCCTGGTTGTGTTCTGGCCCTTTCGATGGCTATGCTTTAGATTTGTCTATGGCTATGTGTGCTGCGGCTGGCGCCTTATCCCAGCGCTACTACTACTACCTACATCCTTCCACCTTTGATCTGACCCTAGCCGTGACTTACTACTTGTGTCCAGATGGCTCAGCCGGGCACGCCGACACCGGAAGACCCAGTGTTGGTCAATTGCGAAGTGAGGTTCCGTGAAGGCGGTGTGAGGTCCGAAACTTTCAGCCTGATGCATTCTTGTGAGTTCATTGTCGACGTCCCCCCCACCCCACACCCCCGCTTCGGCAAGTGTTGAGTCCATTATGGTTCCAGTTGCAAGTGAAACATCACAGCAATTCTTCCAGAAGATATCGAGCAGTATAGAACGCAGGTTTTCCATGGGATGGACTATCGGCTTAGGGTGGCGTTCGTACACCTACTGGAAGGGTGTTTATGCTGTGCAATGTCGTCTTGATGATGGTAAGTTTCTTCTCGGCGGTAAATGAGTAAGACAAATGGCTATTCCTATCTCAGACAGCGATTATAAAGCCCTCTGCAGGAGGGTACCGAACCTGGTGAGGGCAGTGAATTCGGCGGGTGTTGATATGATAGTGCAGGAGCCTGACAGTGCTCTCCCTCCATATGCACCGAAGCAGTCTCTGGGCAGCCCCGCATCTTCTAATCACGGGCGCCCCCACAAACGAAAGAAAATCGAAGAGAATCACTTTGACTTGGATACTATTCCAGGTCGATCGACCTCCGCCACAATCTCTCGACAGGATGGTAATAATTGGCAAGATGATGGTAGCCTATACGGGTCATTCGCCGCGGAATCCCAGGCTGCATCGCCAGAAACACAACCGGATCAAATTACTTCAGGTGCTGCACCAGAAGTACATAACTACATGTCGCTCCCGATTTCGGCATATTGCTGGGGATTCGGCGTTTTTCTCGACTTACTGCAAGATACCTCAGGGACTCTTCCTGTCGACATGTATCGAAAAGTCCGTTTGTTTAGCGCTGCTGTGCTCAATGACAAGATTTCGGACGATGACCGCACAGCAGCTATAATGAACTCGCTTAAGTCCATAATCGGAAAAGGTTTCTCCACTGCTGCGACAAATGGAAAGTCCTCCGGAAATGTTGTTATTTCGCTATGCCCTCAAAATCAGGGTGGATCGCTTATCGAGGAGAATGCTATTACGCTCATCATCCCCGATGTGAGGCCAATGTCCGTCTCAAGCCACGTTGCAATGTCGGTTCATGGAAACATATATTCAAATATCGTATCACAAATTGTGAGCTTGTTCGCAAGAAAAAAACCCAAGGCTGAATGTTTGCAACAGGATTCTAGCATCCGAAGGATGTGTTGCTGTCCGAGTTTCATCCTGACTTTAGCTGGTCCATGGATGTGTATATCCGGCAGCGTCCTCCTTGAGTCGTCCGTCGTCGAGCCACTCACCGAATTCATATGGCTCGATTTGGGGAAGAACTCTCGAAGACTCGAGTATCTTTCACGTGTCTTTAGAGCACTTGTACATGCCATGAAAGTTCTCGAGGAGTCCTACAGAACACTACACACCATCCCACATGGGCCACCCAAGTTCCCGTGTTTTTTATCGTTCTCCATGCGAGGCGGTACCTATGGCCTCCGGTGCTATGAACTGCTTAGTTTCCCTGCAGTCTTCTTAGCCGAACTCATTGACCAATCAGCAAGCTCCACCACTCTCCCTGTAGTCGCAAAATTTGTGCCGAGCTACGCCGTTGATGCTCACAAACTACTGGCAGAGGCGAACCTCGCGCCAGGATTTCTTCATTTGGAGAGACTGCCTGGCGGCATGCAGGTCGTGGTCATGGAGCATGTTGCCGGTACGAATGCTAGTGAAATGGGGGATGAATGGCAGCTCTCCGAACGACACCTTGAGCAAATTCAACAAGCTGTGGAGCTACTGCACGAAAATGGCTTCGTTCATGGGGATCTCCAAGCCTGTAACATCATCATAGAAGACGATACGAACAACGCGAAACTGGTCGACTTCGATTGGACTGCAAAAGATGGTGAGGGCCGATATCCAATGGACCTCAAAGAGGATATAGACATGGAATGGTGTGAGGGTGTAGAGCCTGGAGCGGTTATGACTAAGGGGCATGATATTTACATGCTTGGGATTCTTCGAAGGAACTGGGCTGCACTGAGCGAGCAGTAGGTTGTTCTGGTCCCTGGAGAGCGCCAAACTTATTCTTACTGTTGAAAGATAGTCCGAGTCCCGCCACTTCTACCTACATATAGTTAGGGACTGATGAGAGACTGGTGTCTTTTTTTCCATGTCCGTCATCCAATGTATAGCGTAATTATTCGCTCCACTTGTATTACTGAATGGCAACACTTGTGTGTGCACTTGCCACTCGTTATGTTTCGTTCATGACAGCACCCAAGGACCGGCAAGTTCCGTAACTTGCAGCGTGGTTTCCATAGGGAGAATTGGGGGTCCTGTAAATCTTTGAATCCCGCCATGCATGGAGACTATAATTTCCAATCCAGCAAACCTGCTTCAACCAAATCGTAATTGCCTCGTAATCACCCACAGCTTTTGTTCTCCCTCTCCACAACCTCATCTCAACACCACCACCTCTTGAGCACCGCGTTGGCAGTCTTTCCTAACACCATGACCCATAACGCTTACGCCCGTGGATTATCTTTTCTAGTTTTCCACTTCCCTCGTTCTCCCCAAAAAAAACTTTGTTTGTCTCACCCTTGGACGGTATCTTGAGTCTGAGAGAACATAGGTTCCCTTCTCCCTTTTGTACACATATCCACCAGGTATCCCGATTGCAAGCAATCCAATGGATTGTTGGTGTCTGAATTCGACTGCTCAACTCTGGCCGAGTTCGCTTTTTTGGAGGTAATTACTGCAGCAGAGGTTTCTGCTTATCGTCTCTGCTCCATATCTAGAAAGAGTGGGGGGGGGGGGGGTGCGTGTCATCTCATTATCTAGTTCCCCATAGCAAGAATTAAGGATCCTATGGTTCTCAGAAGTGGGGTCCGGAATGCCGAAGTTGGGTTAGGGAACACTTTCACGTCAATGATGTCAGTGTATAAAGCCATAGGGGGGTGGGGGTGAGGTTCACACTCCTTTCTTGCGGGGCTCGTAACCCCTCCTGAACCACCTGCCGACTGATGAATGTGTAGGATGCATACAAACTCTGACAACGTGTGTCGCAGTTGAACCTTTCTGGATTCAGCCAGCCAAGAGGCTACGGTGTGAAATTCCGAGTACGGAATAGGCGACGCACGCATACCGGAGCCCGATGTACCAATGGCAACGTGATCTTTTGCGAATTTAGTTGTCTTCCAACTAGCTGGATTACATATTTGACATATCATATGCAGTGTCACATTGATTGCAACTCACTGCTCCAGGTCTATATATTATTACGAAGTCATGCATAGAGGCTGGAGTCCTGCCTATGCTCCAGGAGCCTCTAGCCTTGTCATTAAGGACCAGGTTTCGCGTGAGTGAGAGAATACCTAGCCCTCCGGTCAATTCGCAGCCATATATGCTGTTTCCCTGGACGACACAACAAGGGTGCGACGCAGGTCATGGTTTCGACACTGAAAGTGCTAGGAAGCGTTGATGTTCCGGGTCATTTGAAGCCTGTCAATGAGATAGATTGTTCTTAGAACGCGAGAGTAGCGCCGAGAACTGCTGCGAAAGGCGGCGTCAACCAGTTATTGACTCCCATGCCCAACGGAAATTTTCGGTAATCCTCCCACATAATCATCCGAGGACTTGCATGGTCCCTGAATCTTGATTACATAATAATGTGTTGGTGCTTGGGCTTGCTACCGAGGCCCAAGCCCACGCACCAGTCATGGCCCAGCATTGCGTTCAGCCGTTTTAAGCGACCCAGGACAGGCCATTAATTGTTTTAATTGTAGCAGGCATCCGACGGTCAAAAAATATAGACATGGGATTATCTCGAGTATAGTTTCCATGTACAAGTCCCGAAATTATAGAACGGTGTTGAGGGAATCTCCCCGCAACAACCTATGCATGGTTACGACTCATGAGCGCCTGCACATCGCTTTTCAACGACGATCCGCTGCGTCATGACGTGGTCATTGGATATTCACTCAACAGAGAATCCACAGTTCCACTTCTGTGCGCTCTTGGGCGTCCAGGGAGGGATCCTGCCACGTTGTCACTGCTGTCACCTTCATTACCAAGACTATCCCTTTCCACAAGGGGCACTCGTGCAGACACCTCTGATCGTCTTGATGACTGAGGCGTCGAAGGGAGGAAATCGTATTCTTCCGTTGTTTCCGAGCTAACTGACCAAGGGGTGAGAAGCTGTTGGCTAGTAAGAGTGAATGCTGCTCGAGGCATAGGAACATGGGGCACAGATATAGGTCGGACGTGGGCCTGCTCGCCAGCCCCGTTATGCAACGACCGCCTACTGACTCTCGAATTGGGCCTCGAGACTCGTGGAGTATCCACATCGTGTCTGCCCGCTGGCCAAACAGTCTCAGTTTCCCGCTCAGGAGAACTCGTGTTTGGCTCAGGATGATGCTGGGACGGCTCAGCGTTTTCATCACGCTCCGAGCTGTTATCCGAGGACACCCGGTCGCCGAGGATGGCTGTTGCCGACGCCCTAGCATTGATCAGAGCGCTCAGAGCGCTGGGCACAGAGGTGGGGGGTCGTATTCCAGGTGCACCAAATGCGATATTGCTAACTTCAACCGCAGAGGCATCATGTGGGGGAGCCGATTCCGAACGACTCCTCGAGACACTAGAGCTTCTACTTCTGGTGGAAGGTGTAGAGGGTGTGGTTGCGGATTGTTCTGATGATAAAAAATGCAGGGACGAAGTGGGAGGTACACTGGATGAAATATTGAACAGATGTTCAGCCATCTGCTCCGATGGTGAGGGCTGATGAGACGAAGAAAGTGGTGGATGGCCGGATGGTCCTGCCTGTTGTGATGGATCTGTCCCATTGCGTTGTTGTTCCCCCTGCACCCGACGCTGTCGTTCGTTTTCCTCGATCATTGAAAGTCGCATTGCTTCCATGACCATGAGCTGATGCACCAATTAGATCAAAGTATGTTCCGCGACATTTGAATATCCCTACCTCCTCCAAATCCTGTCCATTCATACCCATGAATTGCGTATATTCATTGTGTCTCTCACGCCGTCTGCTTCTTCGAGTCCCACTTCCACCTGAACTGTCATCCGATGAAGCACCTTCCATCCCGGGGGGAAGGGCAACTACCGTGCCTCTTGAGACGCCGATTGGGATGAGCTGATCGCCAACCTGTCGCATAATGATACGCCTGTTCGCTCGGCGAGCAACCGCCGCTCGCACTTGATTAAGCTTAACTTCCCAGTCCGGTCTGATGTGATCTGAGGGCGGAGGTAAGAGGGTTAGATGGAGACGACAAGATTGCCGAAAATCTGGGGGATCAGCTACCTACCAATGGTCACGACTTCACGACTAGTGTGACTGATGCTCCGCCGCCGACGTTTTCCCTCGGAAATGCTCATTTCGGCAGAATTAGTGGATCCTGAGGAAGAGTGTGACAGGAAATCCGGTCGTTGGTTGTTCACCCCACCAATGCCAGTCCGCCATAGAGGTGGTGTGTATACCACGCCGAAATTTGGCTGCATGCAATACGGGCAACAAGCAGGCTCCGAAACGACGTGAGTCGTAGTTGGATCGGCACGCTTGATGTGAACGAAACATTCGGTGCAAATAGCCTGATCACAGCATCTGGTTTGGTTTGTGTTGGGCGGATAGTACTGTTATGTAGATTATCATCATGATATTTGTAGACAAATAACACAAGCGCAGGGGGGAGGGAACGAACTAACCAAGAAGCAAATGGGGCACTCCACAGCACCACGATAGACCTGGGCCTCATAATTTCGGGGAAGTTCTTTCTGGGATTGGTATGACTTGGAAGACGATTTCCCGCCAGCAGCATGTTTTAAAGTAGACGTTGCGCTTTGTAACGGAGGGGCGACGGACCCTGATACCCATTCTTTGTGCGATCCTTCCTCGCCATTGGAATCAGGGCTAGGGACCTTCTTCCTCGCGGCCAGGATTTGATCATCGGTCCAATCTTCTTCATACTCTTCTAGTGGTCTATAAAAGGGCGAAAGTTTGCGTTGCACAATAAGTTGGCCAACGATCGTTTGGTTCCAGTCGGGTTGAGAGGAATATATCCCTCCTTGTGGTGTCAGCGCACCAAAGTCGACCGACTCCTCGGCATGGCGATCTCGTGAGGAACTCGTGTTTCCCATGGGGTGTGGCAGATGATGGTTCCAGGCAGGCTGTGCTGTGAACCTAACGCCCAACCAGGGATGCTCTGAGCACAAGGGGTGAGATTAGTCGTAGAGCAGCCTAAGGCGCCCGTTCTCGTCTCGCCTTGCTATGTGAGACGTCAACCTTGGGTCACAATCTCGGCGGAGTCCGACGCTATACTTCCGATTTCCACCTTCCGACCTTCCAAGTTGATCGAACTTGGGTGCGCTTATCACCCCACTTCCCCTCGCTAAGATGTGCTGCAGGCTGAGGCTGAGGGCTCAACGTGCTGCGTCGTTCGTAGGGACTTTGTCTGGGTAACAGCTGACTAAATATTCATTCAAGTGTCTCAGGTTTCTCAGGCTTGTGTTCGTCCGTCTCAGCCGGCGTCTAAAATCTCACTGGCTCGTTCTGCGGGCCTGAAACATTTCGTTTGGGTTTGCTACTCCGTCCTTCGCCTCAGGTTTTCGTATTGAATTAGGCGAATAGGGGTGGGGGGACACTTTACACCCGAACCTGTTCCTAGTTCGGGCAGTTTCGGGTATAGCGGAACGTTTGTCTCCCTGTGTAGAATATCATTGCTGAGCCCTTGACAGAGCCCTGATAAATATTAGCCTAAGCCTGGAGCTCTTGCGCGCTCCTAATCTCCAACACGTTGAAGATAACAAATTGTCTGGATATCCCGCACCGGCCCCCCCAGCGCACATTCCCGCTTGCACCATTCCCTCACTGCCTGCAATGGGGATGCTGCTTTCCCTTGTGCTGCAAAGCTCGATGTTGGGGGGGGGAAGCGCCGAATCACTTCATTGCACCTGTGGTGTACTTTGACCAAGATGGAATGGGGGGGTAAGTGCTAATCCTTAGGAAAATATTCTCTAGCTGTCCACATATCTGCCTGCCTGCCTACGAGATGTTCATTACTCCGAACCACTCTCGAGAATCAATCCCGTAGAATGGGTCGCTCGCATAGCCTTCGACAAGTTATGTCCCCCGACCCGAGGATCCCACTGACCCGAATACACTCATGCGTGGCTAGGTCGCACTGCCACGTCGCAACGAGTGGAAGTTTCCCTATCAGCCGGCAAAGTCCGTCCGTGATTCCATCATCATCTCTCACGGATCTTTCACCAATGGATGGAAAGGATCCAGACTGAAGGTGAAATCGTGCTCCTCGTTGCCGAAGGTAACCATGGGGAACCAAATCAGTCTTGGCCGACCGGAGACAATCAACGTTCTTGCCTCCGCTAGGAATCAGCCTGTTGTCCCTTGCGTCGTCAAAGGGGGGGGGGGGGGTTATGCGTATCAACATCCCAACATCTTCCGCTTTCTGCAAGGGTCATTCACGCGTTCTTGGCCAGGAATAATCATTATGCTCGTCACGTGTTTGAGAACACGCCATCTCTCTGCAGGTCGAATAGACGCATCAGCTTCTCGGTCATCGTGTTTCCGTGATGCTCTTTCCGAAGCACACCGCTGCCTCCACTCATTGGCCCAGCTGCACTTCTGTCATTCCCATCGACTTCCTTTCCTCAACCACTCATGTTCGATGATCGGACCATCCCTCCTTTGTCCGGGCCATAATACTTCATGCCCCCCCTTCTTGCCGGAGCTTTTGAAAATAGATTGACTTCTTTGCCTTCTCTCGCCTATAACTCGCTCCTTCTCGCTTTCCCAGTGCTCCATGGAAGCATGACTCGCCATAGTTCTACTCGGCTCGAAACTCGCTAGACACATCACTCATGTAATCCGTACAACACCTTGAATCGCCCGACTCAATATCGTGCGCTGCGCATTTCCTTATCCGGATCAGCCCCGGCATGAACGCCTCGTTGCGTTTAGTCGGTTCTTCGCCGCGTGCACGTTCAGCTAATCCACAGCGACATGTCTGAAACAAGTCAAGCTGCCATCGACAAGACGATGTTCCATGATCATGCATGATCGATCTGTCATGTGGATATAGAGGGACCTGGGGCTTGCATACGATCGCGCCAATTTCCTCATCCCACACACAATATACTTTGTGTATTCACGAACCAATCGTGCGTGCCCATCAACGTTATGTATATTACACTACGCATGCATGATCCAGAACGTCGGTGCAGGCGCGGGCGCGGGGCTTGCCCAACAGCCGCTCAAACGAGATAATCACACATGCACTCGCGGATGAATATCATCCACCAACAACCGACCCATGCCCATGGGTTGCCATGCATGCCCGCACCATGACCACGCATCATCCCAAAAAATTTCCATCTTCCAAGATCAATATTGCAACCACACACACACACACATTTTAGCCCGGCTCCAACGGAAATGTGCGACGGGGGGCAGCCCGTTCCGTTGTGCTGCAGCAGTGGGGCTTTTCACGTTCCAGGAGCTGATATGGTGGTGACGAGGATGTATATATATATATATATGTGATCAGATCTAGTCAAGAATGACGCAGCAGCCCACCAAGTACCAGTCACAGATCTATTATGCATATTCCACTAGCTGCCCATCGATTGTTCATATTTATATAAGAAAATTCGAGCCAGCCCTTCAGTGCGATCGACGTACATTTTACTTAACGAGAATTGCAACATGTAGTAATCATGTATGCACTTTGAAAGTGCACGCCATGTGAACCGTTGGGTTGCAGCTAGATACCAATCGAATACATACATATCTAGTGAGATTGCATATGTGTCAAAGGCCGGTGGAAATTCAAGTTATGTGATTGGAACAAGAAATGTACAGACCCTTTTTTTAAAAAAAAAAATCACTTGCTGTTCGCTGAATGAAATATGCCTCTGGTTCTTGCTCTGTTGTTCTTGCATGGCTGTAGATCGAACTTGTCTTTGCAGCGGTGAAAGAGACGATTACTGCAAAGATGCACTTAAAAGATACCAGGATCTGGCATGCATGTAGGTGACGGGACCGGGGCTTAGCCAGCTCGGTTAATTCTTTCTCAAGCTACTAGGCCCCCCCCATCCAATACATGAGAGTGTGCGAGACCCCTCGCTGCAACCAATCAACGCTCGCGATCCGTGGAAGCCCATGCCCCGCGCTCTTCATATATGTAGTAGATGCCGCTCAAAGCTACGCGGGCATGCACGTGGAACTAAATATATATATCGGGGCCATGCGCATGTTCGATAATTCGATCCAATTGAATTGAGCCACCAACACTAGTAGCTTATACATAAGCTAGCGTAGCCACGCGGAACGGTCAGACATCTGTGGGGACGAAGTTGGAATTCGAATCGGGTTTGGATTCTAAGTTGATGTCAACAAAAAAACGAAAAAAAAGTGAGAGACCTAAGGGATCGTGATTGGTACACACACAGAAAAGAGACTAAACGTGAGTTGCGAAGGTGGGGGAAGGAGAGTCGAGCCCCCCCCAGCAGGCTAATCAAAATGGGAGGAGAAAAAAAATTCTTGAGTGATTGACTGGTTGGTCGTTTAATTGGACTGACAGAGATTGGAATTTGGAATATTGCGACGTGCAAGAGGGGGGGATGAATAAATAAATAAGTAAATAAAAAAGGGGAAAGGAATAGTGAAGTGACGACGGACTTCTAGCCGAATTTATAGAAAAATTCCTCAATCCAACAGAAGGGGGGATAAGGCTAAAATTTAAAAACAAAATGCATCGCTCAAGGTCCAAAGGTCGGGGGGTACAGAGGGAAAGGTTCCTACTCTTCTCTTCTGACTCCCATGCACTTACAGTGGGAGAGGGAGAGGGGGCGGGTGCGGGTGCGGGGAAGGGAGGAAAAGGAGAGAAAATGCGCATCTAAATGACGAGAGATCGCAAAGGAGAAAGAGAGCCTACCCCCCACCCCTACAATGTTTCTAGACATCTCCAACACCCACTCCAATCCTCGCAGCCGTCTCCGCACTGCTCCCCGCCCGATCAACATCGACATCGACATCAACATCAACATCAACACCAACAGCACCAGCACCAATCCCCACGCTCCTCCTCCTGCTGAACACGACGATCTTGTCCAACTCCTTCTCCCACTCTTTCACCTGCTCGGGTTCGAACCCCAACTTTGCACTCTTCGACCCCGCCCCCGTCGTCGCCATCGCCACCGCAAACGGTTGAAATGAACCAGCATCACCACCACCACTATCACCCGCCGATCCCGCTTCCAGAGCGGAGAACGGGGGAAGTAGCGTAATGGGAGTAGCAGGGGTAGAGGGAGAAGGAGAATGAGAAGGGGCGGTGGTAGTGGTGGTGGCAGAAGGTGGAATAAGAGGAGATGATGCTAGCTTCTTATACGAAGAAGAAGGTAGATTATGAGATAACCTCTTCCTAGCAGCCTCAAGCACTGCACTAGAAGGGGACGGAAACGACGAAGGAGGGAGCTGTGGTGTGACCACACCAGGCGAAGTGAAAGGTCTTCTAAAACTAATGGAACCAGGACCGGGACCGGGACCAAGGGTAGGACCAAGGGCAGGGCTAGGGCAAGAGCAAGGGCTGGGACTAGGACTAGGGCTAAGGCTAGGAGATGAAGAGGTAGGAGTTGAACCCGCAGCACGAGTCAAATTGTTCCTCGCACTGTTCCTCCTATCAAAAAAAGAGGATGGTGACGGTGCTTTCAAAAACTTGGACGAAGACGCCTGTAAAAAAGTCGTCGTCGTCGTCGTCGTCGTTGCACTGGAAGGGGGGCTAACGGCCGCAGGACTAGGGCTCCTTCTCCTTCTCCTTCCGCTTAACAAACTCGTCGTCGAAGAAGACGTCGAGGAGGCTGACGATCCAATGAACCCACCGCCACCACCGCTGCTGCCAGCACCAGTATTAACACTAGTAGTAGAGTTGCTTGCAGACGCAAGGAGATGAACACGACTCTGACCTGCGGCGTCGAATCCCCCCCCAATCATTGTACCGCTACTCCTACTACCGCTGTCCACATCCATATCCGTCACTAGGCGCAACGTCGAGGATGACCTAAAATCCGTCGTCGATAGCGTATGAAGACAAGCTCCAGGATGAGAATATCCATATGGTCCTGCTCCCTTCATGACTACCTGCGCGATCACACGTTGACGTTCCGCTTCATCCACGGACGCCACGACAAATTCCTGTTCAGGTAATTTAACCACTTCCGAACTCCCTCGATTCGAGGTGAACGTGATCTGGAAAGCAAGATATACCCAGAGGACATCAATTTTTGTTTAGTAACGTAAAAAAAAGGAAACGTATCTTACCTTGGCACTCAATACAAACTTGACACAAACCGTTCCAGTCCTCATCGTACTCCCCACACCCCAATGAGACGCACTCTTCTTCTCCGGAATCTGAACCACAGCCTTATGTTCATACGTTCTCAATCCACTCACACCGACGACCTTCTCCCTCCCCTCATCCTCCACTCCACCAACCGCGACTGGCACTCTGGACACAGACGACGTCGTACTGAACAAAACTTGCTTATTCATCTTCGCTTTCCCATTCCCACTCTTATCCTTGTCCTTGTCCCTATTATCCATCTCTTTCTCCTTCCCCTTCGAAGCGCTCGACGAGCTCGAAGATCCAAACGGAACCTTAAACCTTTCCTTCTCCTTCTCCTTCCCTTTCCCTTTCCCCTTCCCATCTTCCCGCCTCCCCCTCCTACTCTCCCCTCCATCAACATCCGATTCCGAATCGCCAGTTTCCTCATCCTCATCATCGTCACCCGAACGACCCCCACTCCCACTTCCACCCATAAAAGGACGACGCGCCGCCTTCATCGCTCTTCTCATCCCCTCGTCCGATTTCGTCGAACTCCCAAAAGATGAGACGGGTGAAACAGGTATACAAACTCGTCCTGCTCCCCTTCTTCCTCCCTCTCCCACAACATCTCCAACAACAACATTCGAAGAAGACCCTTCCTCGAACAACTCCACAACCCTCTTCACGCTTGTTTGCACCTTAGTAGGAAGCACACCCTCTTTGCACACAAGACTATACCCCACGTTGAACGTTTCCGAAGGACCCACAGCGTTCGAAGGGAGCGATAATTTGTATGAATGAAGGTAAGAGTGTGTCGGGGGAAGGTAAGTCCTAATGGTGTTGGTGGATGTTGGGGAAGTCGGGGAGGACATTGTCCGAGTTGCAAGCGTGGGCGTGGACGGACAAGAAGAGGTAGAAGGGGAGGGAGATGGAGAAGAGGAAGGGGAGCAAAAGGAAGAGGAGGCTGAAGAAGGCGGGGACTGATACGAAATAGGACGTCGCTTTTGAGACGGACGTCGAGCGGTGTCGTCGGTATGATGATGATGATGATGATCGTATTGATGAGTCGTATTGTGAACGGGTGAGAGTGGGACTCCGGAAGAAGAAGAAGTCGAAGGGGAGGAACAAGTTGAAGGCGGACATTGCCACGATAGGGGCGAATACGAAGATGAAGGGACTGAGGTGGATGTGGGTGTGTGTGTGTGTGTGGAGGTGGAGGTGGAAGAAGAAAGGAAGTGTGAAGATGAAGGGATATCGTATCGAATCAGAGCGACATCGTAATGTTTCGACAGTGTGGAACTTGAGCCTAATGATGATGATGATGATGATGAACCGCGATGGACGGCTTTTTTACGATTGCAATGTGTGGTCAAAATCAATCGATCCCAGATGTTGAATCCATTGGGCAAAGAAAGTGAGATCACCACCACCACCACACACAACACCGTGATTGATGATTTCCAAAAACGGTTTTCAAATTCCCGTTTATTTTTGGAACGAAGGTTTGTGTTGCGGTTGTGGTTGTTTTTTTTTTTTTTTCCATCACAAAGTAGCCGCGCAAGAAGATAAATGTAACAACGTTCGGATAAGGATTTGCAGAATAGAGTTTGTTCATCAGTTAAGGGTTGTGAGTGAAGAGGCAGAGAGAGAGAAGAAAAAGGTCGAAGCCAAATGGGGGGAAGAACGGTAAACTCCACGATAGAAAACGAGTGTGAAAACCGACTTGCTGTCACAAGAGAACCCCCCTCTCCCCAAGCGCCGCGGAGAAACACAGATTGCGAAAAAAAAAAAAAAACTTGAAAGGAAAAGAAAAGAAAGAAAAAGAAGGGTTGTCACTCACTGGCTTCAAGACGCCAAAAGACGCGATAAGATTGCAAATGACACGAACTGAAGCCGGTGGATGAACTACTGTTAGGAGGTATGATGATGTTGAATGGAAAGTCTCCCTGCGGGATCATCTCCGTATGAGCCGTACTAGCGCCCGCCGCCGTCGAATTTGAAATAGGACTTGGCATCGATCCAGATGCGGAATTGGAAATAGACGCCAGAGAAGTATGGGCAATAGGAGTAGACGCGATGGAACCAACAGTGTTTCCAGCAGTAACAGCAGCAGCAGACCACAGAACGACTTGTTGCTCATACAACACATTGGTCCTAATAACGCCAACCCTTCCTAATCTGGATTCATAACATTTGAGTGCAATGGTCATCGCGGATCCACCAGTGGTACTCGAAGAGGGAGCATCAGGATCTAGTTTGGTTCTTACGATGCCTGATACTGAGACGGGAGTCAAGCCTAGATGACCGGAGAATGGCCAGAATCGACCTGCAGCGTTGAAACCTTTTGGTGGGACAATGGAGAGTGCGATGGCCATGAAGAGGAGGAAGAGGAAAGAAGAGAGGAGAGGAGAACTCTTTCCGGTGAGGAGGATGGGGGGATAGGGTGAACGCGTAGGTGGATGTTGAGAGGAGGGGAGGGAGAGAGGTTGGAAGGGAAGGATATGGCATGGAAGCGAAGCGTCTAGTTGAAGTAGTTCTGGAGCAGTTACCCAGTCTGGTCAGATTATAATGGCAGGTTTTTACTTATTTTCTAATTCTCTCTAAATGTATTAAATATGATGTTTCCCGAGAACCAAGAACTCAATCAACTCTTCGCGCGGATTTTATGTATCACTTCGACAAGAAAAAATGCGAAAGAAAAAAAAGGAAGAATATGGTACAAAAAAAAAAAAATACAAATAATAGAATTGTTGTATATTAATTATCCAATTTACAAATCGAGCAAGCTTCTTTGGCTTCTTTTAATTCAGTACCCTTTGCTCGGCTTCTATCAATTCAGTTTCTTTTTTTTCGCTTTTGCGCCCCACCCCAACCTAACCCAAACGTCAAACCACGTTACATACATACTATGTTATACCTTCTACGGCCGAAGAAGAAGGAGACGAACCCCAATGAATGGAGATCAAGTCGACAAGAAGGAATGTTGGAAAAGATTTCAAAATTAAAAAAAAGTGGACGGAATGTTCCGCGTTTTCCTCTTGGTAAGCCTTCTTTCCGTCCCATCCGATTTGTAAAGTAAAATAGATCGAGATTTTATCATTTTCCCTGGCTCTGATTCAACACCCGGTAACCATCTTCCATTTAAGCTATGCATTGGGTACTTCCTTTCTGATATTTCTTCACTGGAGCTAGAGGGGAGGGGGCATCCCAAAAGCCCACTCCTAAGCTCCTCCCTTCTCAGCTTCGTTAACCAAAATCCTCGCGCCACCCACGGCCGGGTCCCACCATGGATCGAGCCAACACACACACACACATATATATATAGCTCACAAAATCTTCCGTCATCTCGCCGCCTGCGCAACAACAGTTCGCCGCAACTTGTTCCAACCCGCACCGAACCGCCTTCTTTCCGGTTCCAACTTCCTCCCCCCCCCCCTCCTTCAGTAATGCACCTATGCATTTGCGATAAGGCAATTATGTATCGTTTTGCACGCGCGCGGCAAATATTGTATATCCGACGTCGGGTATTCCCATGTTTACAGCCAACGTTTTTTTTTTTTGGCCAAAAACATAAACATTTGGGAAAATCATCTCCAAACTACAAAAAAAGCGATTGCCCAACCCTGTGCAAACTGGTGTCATAATGTGCAAATACATCATACTGATCGTCGTCTGTGCGTGGGTAAATTCATGATTCTCCTTGCGCTTTATCACTCACTCAACTCACAAAACTGCTTCTCAAAACTTATGATGGAAGAAGGGTTTCTCATGGGGCGGCCTTTACGTTACAACACCGGCTTGTCACGCGCCAACGATCCAACCCCCGGATCCTTGTCCCGTTTACGGGCGAGATGGCCGGTTATGAACCATGCGCTTTGCATCTGCTACGTCGAAGTTATGACGTGGTAGTATCTTACGTAAGTACTCAAGTGTCAAGTGGATTGATAAGACAATATTAGATTCGGCCAACTCCGCTGTATAAGCGCGCTCACACGTGAGTAACATCCACGTGCCACTGTCAACTTATATGTATGTCGGAAGCACTGATGGGTTTCACGAATATCACGAAGCAAGTTACACGCTACGTCCATACACATTTATCAGAATTGAATCTTTTTTTACTTACAACTGTCAGCATCGGTCCTCGTGCATCAGAAGAAGAACTAGCTCAAAATAGGGATCTGCCACAATCCTTCTTCTTCGAACCATGCAACACTCACGAGTCACATCAAACAATATATACATATATCTCTCCCACATAATTAATCCGACCACGCAAACCCAAGGCATGCATGCAAAAGCCCAACATCCTGCAATACTCACTGTATCGTTTTTTCTCATCTTTCTTCTCCCGACTCGAACTCGGATTCGGAATGCTCACGCCCACCCACCCACACACACACACACACCCAGCGCAACACACAAACCCTTCCCTCGTGATCGAACTGCCTGCGGAATGGATTGATTCTTGAACGCGCTTACAGTACAAATGCTGAAATCAATCAATCACAATACATATACATACTTAATAACAATGATAAGTATATATATATATATATCCGTGCGCAGCAGCCCCCGCGGCACGGCTCGGCACGCGATGGCGCCTCTACTTTACAACTCACGCTTCACACTTCAACACTTCCACCATATGTAAAAAAAAAAAATGCCTCTCTCTCTATCTCTCTCATTCTCCATCAAATCCCTATCCTCGCTCCCAGTTTTTCCTTTTTCACCCCCCCCCCCCCACATCAACACCACAATAGCATAGATCATGATTCGCTTCAAGTTGTCCTCCTACTAGTATACTGGCACTGCGCAAGTAGACCCCCCCCCCAATCAATCGTGCATGCAATGCAATGCACTTCCAGCAGTCCGTTTCGACTTGCGATATGTATGCAGGCCTGATCTTCCCCCCTTCCCCACCACCCCACGGCTTCTCGAGATACGCTCACGACATGCCCCGGCGTACGCACTTCCTTTCACATTACATATACATAAGTTGTGTGTATCGGCATACATCGGCTGTGAGTATGTCTGTATATATATATATATCCGTATACACTTTTCTTTTACAGTAAGCAATTCCTCGATCGATCACTCGTCTCATCTCGTCTGGCTAGCTTTTGATACAGGTAGAAAGAATATTATGAATCGAATTGTGAGACATCACATCACCGAATCAAAAAAAAAAAATTGCTCATTGGGTACGTGCGTACGGTACGGAGCGTTTCAGCAGGTTCAGCAGGTCACGTCACGTCAGTTCAAACTTTCAAAATGGGGGGAGGGAGGATTACAGAGTGTTCATTTTTTTTTATCGATCCATGTGGCCCGTTGGCCGCCCCCCCCGGAGAGTTGCTCTGCCGCCACTAGCTTTTGAACCAATTGAAATGAGTACGTTCGAGTCCGATGTCGATGGTCGATCGACGGTCGACACTGTCTCTCCGATCCCGCATGTGCATGACGTGTCAGATTAGTTATTTTTTTTTGTCCACATCATATTACTTACAATATACCTATATGGGACGCATTACCCAGTGATGTAGATATACTACCGTAGACAATCCCGGCCACAGCACGGCAACCTCATCAGGATCGGCCTCTTGAGAAATACACCCAGACCAGGACCCCAGAACTTCGACGGTAGTATTCGTTATTATTCGTTTCGTGCAAGCAGTACTAGTACTACTTGCTTGGTGCCATGCATGCATGCACAAGCACATGCGGCACCTTGCCGCGGCTTTTTTCTAGAGAGAAGTCAAACCCGAGCTTAGCCGATCAGTCGTTATTCATTTACATATACCTTTCTAGGTGCATGGGACACTCGTTGAGCGGTCATGCATGGCTAGTCGAGAACGAGCCTCTGGCCGGGTGTGTATGTATATATATATATGCATGGCAGATCAAGGATTGAGGATGCCACCGAAGCGGGCGATGGATAGATTGATCCGCCAATCACGGACTGACTGACTAACTAACTAGTTAGTTGAACAGCTGGCCTTGGCTATAAGCTCAGATCTAGCTGAAGAGGTAATTAGTACCGTATACCTGTAGTTCGTGATCCATGACTCACATCCCCGAGGATTTAATCCCCTAATTTTTTCCTCCCTATCATCACATTCAATAAAGGTTTAAAACTTTTTGCATGCACGGGGTGATCATTCACATTTAATGCAAAAGCCTACCGCTGAGTCACGTATAGTTACGAAATGATGGTACAAAATGCATGCGCAACCACCCGCGACACACTGGCAGCTACTACTAGGCCGCGCCGCTCATGCAAACTCAACACGCATGTCGGTACTAGTGGAGAGATCCTTAGCGCTGCGTCCATCCTCTTCATATAATAATCACCACACAGGGATGATCTAGTAGTATTGACAAACTCGCCACTTGAGTGGTGTTGGACGCACGCACCTGTTAGTCACTTCCTTTTTTGGTCTGGTCGCTACTTATACCGCAGGGCGGTCACAATAATGTTATATCATCTTCCCCCCCCCAAGGCTGAGCACGTGCGTACTAGTGGCCGCGTTTCTCAACTGCTCCAATCCCGAAATATAATATTCATCCGTTAACGATAAAACACGCAACCGGCCACGTCTGGATCTTATCCACGGACAAGATTTTCCAGCCAGCTGTGATCGAACCAGCCAGTTATGTACAACAGCGGAATCGCAGACCGGCGCAACCGCGAAGTTTCAGAGTTTGGCTGAAACGATCGCATTGCATCAGATCAGGCTTACAGTAATTGCATCCATGTGTAAAATACACCCATGCATTGCGCTTAATATCAACGTCATCAACAACGCGCTTGAAGTCAGAGAAATATATATATATATTATATTATGCGTAATCGTTATTCGTCCTCTTCTTAAGCTCTCGTACTAGCAGCAAAACACACGCGCGCGGCGCTTCCTTTTTTCCACTTTCCGAAGAAGGTGGATAACGTGTAGGTAGGTAGTACTACTACTACTAAACTATCTTCCCTCTCGCCTTCGATTCTGAGTAAGCGAAAATATATATATATATATACATGACATGATGCCGCGGCGCGGCCGAGCAGTAGTGACACCACTGGCATCATAATTTAGTTCAAGGGAAAACAACAACAACATGGAACAACCTCTCTGGCAGTTCGGTTCGGGTTTGTTACATAGCGTACTCTCCGATCCGGGCCCATTACATAAATTGTTGCAACTCGGCGATTTAGCCGTTAGTGTGCCGTCGATTGTGTGTGTGTGTGTGTGTATTGCTTGTAAGTACTAGTACTGCTACATACGTGGTACCCATTGCCACCTACAGTACTACTAAGCCTTGGCACCCGATTCTCATTGAAAAACGAATGATTCTAGTATGTAAAGAAAAGGGGGGAATTCAGCTGGGCAAGCCCGCGGAAGCCTTTTTGCACACCACAAAAAAAAAAAACTGGCTTCGGTTGGTGGGTGATGCATGATGATCAAATTTAGAAGAAAAGTTGAGAGGGGTGCGAGAGATGGATCCGAGGGGACCCTTATCTTATAAGGTACTAGTATCTTCTGCTGTTGCTCCGCATCAAACGCAGGTGCAGGCGAGTAAGTACGCGGTTGGGGGGGAGGGCAGTTTCGGGACCGATTGCCTGAGAGCTCGGTAGCAAAAAAACAAATGGCTTTGATCTTCGATTTATTTTGTTTGATAGTATCAAACAAAGTTGCACTTCTCCCCCAACATCACACGTGCGGTTGGCGAATGAATGTTCTTAAGTCTTAGAATGAGAGCAAATTTACATAAAGCTAAGGGGTTTGGGTCTTTGCATGTGTTGTAATCCCCGAGGCCGACTCGGAATAACGTCGCATGGTTTTGCGCCACGGGGATAAATAAACATTTACGAGAATAGAATATCCATTTTTACCCCACGCGTGGGGTAAAAATGGATTACAGAAGTGGGGCCTGCCATATACGGGATTTATGGCAAATGACAACGGAGCTTCGCGCACGCCCGACGCCTTTTTCTTCTTACTACGCCTTTCCTGTAACATGAAATATGGCCCCTCACCCAATCTCATTCTACAAATCCTTTTTACGCAACCAAACTTTTCTGATCAGTCGCTTTTGCTACCACAAATGGTATATATACGCCATTTTTTTCAATTCCCTGTTACTCTGTATTCAGTTAGGCTGAGGCTTGCACAGGACCGAGGCTGGATTGACTGGCTCGGGCGGCAACAGACTGGATCACTGAATCTATGTGTTCTGCCATGCAGTACAGAGTGCAGTCGCGCACGCGCCCTCAGTCAATCCTGTTTCTGATTTTTGTACGAGTATGCTCATACATATGCCAAGCGGGCCACACACCCGGAGTTAAGTTTAAAACGTACGGATTCATCCATCCATCCATCCATGTACGACAAATCGACCTCTGTTGGGGTTTAAGCTAGGCTGGTCATGCAGCTACCATTATTGGGTATTCGGATCGACTTCTGCGTGCAGAGCTTACTTGAAATTGGGTATTAATGCGGTACAAATACTTACTAGTCGTATTGACAACGCGTAACTGCGACGCCATGCACTGAGTGTGGTTACGTGCATGCAATCATGATCCGCACAGTACATGCAACTTGACCCAGCGTGCGTGCTGTGCGCACACGGTCGCGCGCGCCTGGGCTTATCGTGCGCGCGTTGCGCCGTCGAATCATCGACAGCTTTCAAAATCGAAAATGTGATTAAATTAAGTAAGCTATATCTGGTACATCATCATAACAGCTTGTACTTGTACTTACTATATACAGCTTCATCCCCCATGCATGATGGGGTCGCGCGAGTTTTGGGGTCAGTACGTTCCCGCATGATCTCATTTTCAATGGAACAAGTACCGAGCGATAGAAGGGCGAAACTCTGCAAAGCGCGTGTTGCTCAGCTGCCTCAAGTTCTTCTTCTCGTCATGCGTCATGAACGAGGACTTCATTCTAATTGAAGAGACTTGCATGGTCACAACTACGAGAACTTTATATAACAGCTACAAGTAGCTTAGTGCATGCTTCCCGATTGCGCGCAATGTGATCAATCGGTCGGAGTTGAACAGTTCAGCCCTTGTTCATCTCGTCTCCCCCCCCCCTCTTCTTCTCGTTTCATATCGGTTTCATATCGGTTCTAACCAACGAAGGATATCTCGAATGACAAGCTTGCTTGCTTGGTTGCTAGTCACGCCGATCAGAACCTCATCCAATTCAACGGAGTTGCCCGAATTCGAATTAGTTTCACCAAGCACTTAGTTTGTTTTCTCCCACTTGTGGAGCTTGCATGGAGCTTGCAGCCCGTTATCGCACAACACACATCCACGGTACAGCCCATCATCCACCAACCCCCCCTCCCCGAAGCTTCGCCGGGGGGGGGAGGGCACCTCCCATAGAAACCTTACCCCCGCTTGTCCCGATTGGTTGATCTGCCATCAGAGCATCAATCGGAAAAATTAAACTGCGCAAGCCTTTTTTTCTGATGCTCCAAGTGTTGTTATTTTAAAATATGCATGTTCAACTAACTTCGAGACGGGTCGAGTGTGGCCCAAGCTCTCGATCTCCTGGGTTTTTCTATCAGTTGATGGCCCTTCTCATGCCACGACTGCAAGAGCTCTGTGTGTGTGTGTATGCATTGGGGTGTGAAAAATCCCCTTGATCTTACACACCCCCGTCTCTCGTCCCTGAGGAAATGCACAGCATTCTTCATATCTCTCATCCCCATCGCAACGATGCTACGTAGTAGTTTTTTTTAAAAAAACAAAATAGGCTCAACTTGCGTCGGATTACTTAACTTTGACATACAATAGGGGGTTGTTGTTCGTACTGGTGAAAATTCATCAGATTAGCTATGTAATATCGTTGTCGACACATCCATTTACATAGGATGTGCCACTTGTGCCAACCGCTGGCTGAACCCTTCCATTTTGCATACCGGTCCCTTCACCCTTTTCTTTTCTTCCTTGATCAAGGAGGGGAGGGGAGGGGGGGGGAGAGGTTTCTCATGCATCATTAGAAACGTTGTTAGTAACGACGAAGCTGGTGTTTGGTTCAATTTTGATTGTCAGCTAGCTATCACTGGTGTTCGATCTGGTAGTCACTTGAAGGGGGAAGGGGGAAGTGAGAGCCTGAGGGCGCTAATCCCGCAATATTTGGCTAGCTAGTATCACCTCGACCCACTGGTCGCAGCGTAATGCGATTTGGCCTTTTTGATTGTTTCGCTGATCAATATGTAATGCGGTGTTATCTTTGGTTGGTGATCGATATGATTAATTTATGCTATCACTTTCGGGGTGTGGGGAGGTGGGGAGGGAGGGAGGGGTGGAGCATCAAATTCACTTTGTCTCTGATCCATCGTCGGAACCTCCGTAATAATTACGCCACATGAAAACGATCTTGCATTTTTTTTTCGGGGGCTTGACGCTGGTGCGAAATCCCCCCAACCCCCCCTTCCCTCATTAATGATGTCTTACATCCTTAAAACCTATATACCTCTATCAATTCGGGATGACTCCGTTGACCGGCTGGGCGGCCCAGCATCATTTGTCAAGGGGAATATTGCCGTGTCCGCTTCGGGTTGTGTGTGGGGGTGATTTACTTAACAGAAGTGCGTGATCTTCGGCGGACTCGACTCCTTTTTTTGGTCCGGTTGCCATGATACTTAATCCTTGTGCGCATGGTTGAATCTAATCCATTTTTTTACCTAAATTTCCTTCGCTTGACTTTTGTTGTCGTTACCGTACTGTAATGACGTAAAAAGGCTTTTTCATTTCCTTGCTTGGGTCTCAGAGGCTAAATCGTTCATGTTGATTTCAGACCAATATTTGCGGGTGGATGTATATATCCTCTGACACTTGGTCGTCTTCCACAAACTACTTTTGTTGAAGGGACCTTCCCGGGTACGTTCTGTGCTGCTGTTGGTCTTATCTACCTGCCAGTGTAGGCAACTGCCACCAACCGAGTGGACACTCCCGTTCACACTCCCGTTCACACGGTCGGTCCCGGGAACATCTTCCCTCTCGCTCTGCCCTCTTTCAGGAAGTGGATTATTAATTATATCGAGCTTGGGAAAGATTCCGAATCCGCAAACCATGTGCCATTTCCTCAATTTTTTAAGTGTTATACGTTTCCGCCATTCACCCACATCTCTTGAGTCTCTGCCGCGCGCGGAGTGTGGAAGTTGCTCCGCGTGTTAGAACTGCAAGCGCGTGGGAAGTTCTACTGCCGGTACCGTTGGCTGTGTAAGGTCGTTTTCGAGGGTTCATATGAACCGCAATTATATCCATTACTCGGCTTCTTTTCCCTGTTACTTCCACTTCTCTAGCGTGTGCATGGGCGCTTGCGTTCATGCTCCGAATCTAGGTGCATAACCTCACGAAATCAGACGAGTTGATTCGGCATACGGGTTACTGGCCGATTGGTTTATCTGGGTTTCTTTCTTTCTTTTTTTTTTGGTGGAACCCCAGTAGCTTTCGCGGATACATTGTATTTGGGGTTTGTGTTGGGGATCGGTGATCCCCGGGAATTTATCTGGGTTTTTGGAAGGTGTCGATAACAGTAGTGACTGTCCCACCCACCGGAATAACACCGGAAGTAGCAGAAAGGGATGTTTGGAAGAGAAACGCAAGTGGGGACCGGGTTCCGTAAGTTTCCCTTTTCCTTCGACTCCATTCAACTGATATAGTTTCGTTCTGTGGAGCTGCTCCTGCAACTACTGGAGGTTTCCAGGAGCTTTTTGAAGCCTGGAAGATAAGTGTGTATACCCTAGAAGCATTGGTATCAGAATCCAGTGATCAAGCAGATGTGTAAACGCATGCTACATTTAATTTCAGTCTTTTCAACCGTGACGTCTAGTGTGAGAAGGAGATCGAATGCCTGGTTGCTTAGCTAACGCTGCATGGGTGCGGTGCTCACCGTTCGCCTGTAACAAGTTCTCCGTGGGGGATGACGGGGCGGTGACTAGGCTTTCATGCCACCGTGCGCAGTCCGGAGTGTTACCTAATATAATCCCATGGATCAGCTATGATATGATTATCGGGGTTGGGCTCATGTGGGTGCACATTCATGAATGATGTGCTTAGTCGATAGATATAAGTACAGTGACCTAATTGACCTTTGATGGTTGGCTCATGGCACCTTCGCCATTATGTGAGACGGTGAGTACTACCGCGCGTGGTTCTCTTCCATCTTACTGATCACTGCTGTGCATCTATTGTCAAAGAACTGCTATTGAGTAGCCCCGGTTTGCAGAAATCAAAGGGCTCATCCATCATTAGTGGCTTGCGCACTGTGTAGCGATGGTGGTGGTTCTCTCTTGTCACTCCGCGATCGCATGACGTCGCAACAGTACTGCGGCTACCTCTATTGTAGTCTACAGCGAGTTTACTCTGCACACGTAGCTGTGAGCCACTACTAAGTCGCGGGGAGTCGGCACCGAAGGCCCAAACGTAACACCTGGGTGTTTCACATTGCTTGATTCCTGGATATGTATTTGTTCCACAACGACTTGCTCCTACGGCGCCTCAACAGTCACTTTGCAGTACAAATCTTGAGATGTACGAATATGTCATTGTCATATCATTCCTTCTTCGGCTGTCTTGAGCGCACATGCATCTTCTTGGTGGTCCCACACGCTTGATGCATGATCACTGGGCTTGGCTCGCATTCACGGTCCACTCAAGTCACTGCGGTCGCCGTGGAGCCACTACATGGCGTGTGTGTATCATTTTTAGCTCCGTATCTGTGCCTGTTGGCATATGACGAAGCGTACAATGGGTTACCCTGCACGCAATCAGTACACGACCGCGTCATTCTTTCCAGCTCCCCGACCGTCATTCGCTGGTATGTCCCATCCATTCACCCATTACCATTTCTTCCTGCAGTCGCCGGTATCCACAAGACCGCTCCATAAGTTTAAGGACCGAAGTCCTGGATGAAGGGGGTTAACCGGGTAGCCCACTAACGGTGCTGTTGTGGATTACCTGTGAGCGACGGTAGCAATGGTGCGTAAGGGCCAGAGTCGCTGGGCGCCCATCCGGACGCACTAACGATACGGTGCTGCGGTTGTGTACGTCGAGAAAGAAAGGAGAACATGAATAAAATGCATATTTCCGCGAAGCAAGGAGTGCATGAGGCATATGGTGAAGAGGTGACGCAGAACTACGTAGGCGACTACCACGTGTAAGCGTTGTCCACGTCCACTCACACACCCGGGAGAATCTCTTAGAGCCAAAGCTAGCTAACTACATTGGGCACTGGGGCAGCCTCTGGACCACCGCAAGGTGGATTCTTGACATCCCAGCGCGCGGTTATCCGCACATGTCGGTCAACAGACTTATGCCCGAGCCGTTAACTTTCGAGTAGAAATTCCCACACGCGGGACTCGCTCCACTGATCCACTGAAGACGAATGCGCAGTGATAAATTTGATTCCCTTACACGCAAAAATTCTAGAGGGAAAATATGAAGTACAATACATAGGAATAAAAGGAAACAGCTGCGTTCTTCTCCTCTTCCTAGGAATCCCCACGGAAACATGGGAACGAATCCCGGGTGGATGATCAGACAAAGATCCTGTTTTTTTTTTGTTTCTCTGGCTTCTTCCCAAAAGATTTTTGAGGCGAGCAGCATGCAACCAGCGCTGAAAAGAACCAGGCTGGTTGGGTAGAATTGATGTCTGCGAAATCGCTCGCGTTTTTGGTCGGATATGGGAATCGCTCCATCAAAGTTGGCGTGGTGAATACACTCTCCGGCATGTGCTCGGGTGAGAGCATTCAATCGCAGCGGAACGACCTTCGACGGGAATTCGAATGGAACGTCTGAGAAGCCTAGTATGCTTACTGATGCTGGAAGCTATGGTTTCGAATTTCGAGTGGGCCTTCTCGAACACCATGCAATAGAAGGAAGTCTTAAGATGCAGCATAACGCGCTAGAGAAGGCAGGGAGGATTCTATTCCCTAATCTAGTTTCAAATAGGCATCTAGAAGCCGAAGATATTTCTCATGTGGCTGGGCTTCTAGGATCTGAACCCACCGAGTGGCTTTTGTCAAATCAAGGAGCTTACGTCCTAGGAGCCCAGGGTAAGTCTCGCTCGGTGCGGACAGCAGTGAAGATCCTTTGTCCGGTTGCTCCACGATGACGGGCACCCAAAGCCCGGGGCATTTGTTGGAGCTCCGAATTGTTGAGCCATGGCATCGGCAGAACATGGACGAACTCGGCACCGCATTTTGATACAGTAGGTCATCACGCGAGGAATAAGAAGGCCCGGAATGCGCGATGTTGAGGGACATAACATCTCCCATTCGTTGCGGCATATAATTAGCGCAATTGATGAAGTGGAGCCAACCTGGGTGACGTTGTTCGAAGGAAACTCATGAACAAAGAAGGAACATCAGAAGATATCTTCCCTCTCGCGCACTAGTGTCTGAGCGTTGCAAAAACTTTAATTCCGTGCCCAGGGTCATGTGAACAAGCGCAAGGTCGGTCCTCTAAAACACATGCAAGCAGAAAAACGGAGAAAGGCATCGCAATCAATGAACAGGACTGGCTCTTGGCATTCTATGCTTTCTCAGTGAAACGAACCTGATTACATTAAGCCTGACCGTTGACGCGTTACAGCGATAGCAAGAGGATTTGGCTTGTAATCACGCAAGGGGCTTCGAACCATGGGACTAGTGCTACCGAGTCGCAGGGGTAGAAGACCCTGACCTGAAATGGAGCTGCGAACTATGGACTTTCACCCTGAAGTAACGCTGGGATGTTCGGTTGGACGCTGGACACAGCAGCCAGAATGCTGTCGAGGTGAAGCCCAAAGGGATTAAAGACTATAATTCCTATTTTGGTCGCGTGAATATCCAGACTGCACTTGATAATTGATGGGAGTTGAGCACTGTATCAGAGGCTGTCTCACTCGTTGGGGTGAGCTCAAACAGACGAAATGACCAGGGCCGAGTGGGAATATGTTCAATGCCCCCAGCTTGAGGGTTGTGTGGGATTCAGTCCGCGGTTGCCCAGCGTTGTTGTTCTCACGATGGTCATCTCGGCACAAAGATACTTCAACAAACAAAGCGTCCGATGGGATCGACCTCTTCTTCGTCACCTTCTGCACTTCCTGTGATACGGGACTCGGAGATAGTCGTAGGGTATAGACGGTATGACCCTCTTCGAGACATATCCAGCATTATGAGCCTTGTGGGCTCAGAGTTAAGCGAACCCTATGTGATCTACACTTACCGATATTTTTTGACAAGTTGGTACGTGCTCTATCCATTAATCATTACTTATGTTCCTCTCCTTCTGAATTCCTTTACTCTACGGAACCTTCGGCCCCATCCCAGGCCTCATCTGTGTTTCATTGTAAGGCCGTTCACGCCCTGCCATCTCAACGGGTCCCCCTGACCAGGACTTACTTATTGTTGATTCTATGCTATCACCGATCCTGACTAACCTCAATAACAAATTCAAGGCAGTAGCCAAGTCAAACCAAACTGCGCCAAATGCCAACCTTAGCGGTCCTCCTCCACCTCCCCCTGAGCGTCAGATAGGCGTGGTAGTTTCTAGACAAGACATACACAAAAGCAAGAAGAACCGAGGGTATATCGCAATGCTAAGTGTAGATAAGGGATTTCGCAAGCGAGGCATAGGCAAGTGTCATCGCCGATATGATTCCTCTGGGGAGACCTAACTTCCCCGCACGATATGCGGCCAAACGTTCCTCTTAATCAGCTACTAAACTAGTGACCATGTCAATAGATGCGATGAAAGCGAACTCAGCTCAAGAGGTAGTGTTAGAAACCATCTAATATACTACTGATCACTATCTCACATTTGGCAGGTTGTCCTTGAAACAGAAGTAGATAATGCGACGGCACTCTCTTTTTATGAGCGTATGGGATTCATGCGAGAGAAGCGGTTATTCAGATTCTACATGAATGGGAAGGATGCCTTTCGGTATATACTCTTATTTCGCCTCGGACCTTTTTTTAAATATCCTCCAGGCTCGTATTGCCCCTTGAATCCGAAGACCCTAGCGGCACGCAGCAATCCTCGCACTTGTCACATATTGACTCGTCGTCTGTTCCTCCAGGACCAGAGTCGCCACCTACACTCGCACTTACCGACGCCGTGGGACCCGACGACTCGGAAATTAGACCGTGACACCAAGACTTCTCGCCCTACCAAACTTGGAACAGCCTGATCCATCTAGGCCTGGGTCAACCCCAACGCCCATGCCTCGGCTTCCCGTGGAAAAGTTGAGGGGATTGATGTCAGTACTGGAACCGTTGAGGATGGATTGCGAGTAAGTGTTGGAGGGAGTGGATTGACGTGTGTGTGGCTTTGGATACCGTCAGAGTCGCCGAATGACGACCAACGATCCTGATAGTTTTTGGTTGGTGTTAGATAATGATCCCAGTATCTGTATTTGTACTGACTCGTGTGCCATTGCGGTGTATCATCCCGTCAGCGCTCTTTCTCGTCTCGCGGCATGTGTCTCGTGTTCAATGGTCGTCGTGAATATTCTACAAAATCGTGGCTGATGATAAGACGTTCGCTGGATACAGGTAAGGGGTGGAGGTTCATATTTTGAATCGATTGCTTCACATCTCCGATGTCGCAGACCTAGCGGTTTTGTTCAAGTCTCGTGTTATGGCTGCGGTTGGTTCCTCTGTCGTGCGCATGTTAGCGAAGCAGGCGTCTACTGCGACACCCACTGAGAGACTGGAATATGTACTTATCCATGGGACACTCAACTTATATCCTCTCATCCACATGGATTTGTCTGTGCATTATGGTGCAGGTAGCAAAGAGGAAGACCAATGATAAAGGGAAGTAGGACCCAAGGTCTCAAGCGGACCTGGGTTACTCCATCAGTGTCCCAGAATGGTGACCGGGATAGGAAAGAGCGTCAGGTAGAGTTTCGAGCGAATCCATCAAACCCGCAGATGAATAGCAACCAGATATCGAGGTGGCATTCAAATTCAGAAGCAGCCGTTCATATCATCACTGAGCATGGTTAAAATTGTGTGATTGTGATTTATGTTGTGCATGTGGCTGACATGGGTGGGAACTCTCGCCATCCATTCTAGCTGTCGCATTCAACTCTTCGTGCGATTTTTCTAGCACTAAAAGCTCTCTCAAGTAGCTCGCTCCAGAAGGTGGTCGGAAACGTCTCAAACAAGAATATACATCCTTGAAAAAGGACGTGGTGTATTGGACTCAAGGTTGTCAGCACGCAACATAAATAAAGTTGCAAATTCCGTCACCAAACAGCATTTGTTGAAGGTCGGTGGGCAGCTCCTGCTACCACCAGTCATCCTCGCGTGTTTGACACACTGTACCGAATTACAGACAGCCGACCCAGCTCTGACTCCAGCCCGAGCTCTATACTTAATTCTATGAAATGTCCATCAGCACGTTGCAAGATAGCGATGACTGCCGGAATAATAGAAGAACAATCATTCAGACTTCCAACACCCAAACTTTCTGAGCAGGAACTTCGACACTGATTTGGTGAAAAAATCAGTTTCATCTGGACCGTCGGCTTTTCAAGTCCCTGTAGAGATTTTTGCTCCTGAATGGGCAGGATCCTCTACTAAAGTAGGGTATTGCCTGGTCTACCACTTACAGAGACCACAGTGCCTATACCACTGTGTTGACACCCATGAACTAACCGTTTGCTAAATACCACGACTTGCTTGCCGCTGTCAATCCAATCTCGGAGATCTCCGGGCCCCCATTGCCCACTGGCACTCAAGTATTAAGAGCCCCCGCCCGGGATGTCTGATCTCCCTACGATGATCGATGAACTGGACGCGCTCTTAGATGCACTAAATCTTTACATACCTGCGAATTCCGCCAATGCCACGCCTGTCCTACTCCAGCACCATCCATCTGTGCGCGCGGAGATGCTAGAGCACCTAAGGGACCATATTCACAAAATGGACGGGCAGATGGCCCGTATGAGCATTACTGCGCAGAAGTTCAAGCAATTCGAGAAGAACATGGTCCGGTGCCATAGTGCTTTCCAAAATGCGCAATCGCCTATATTTTCCCTGCCACCTGAAATCTTACGCAATATCTTCGCTAGGGTTGTCTGCGCGAGTGATGACCGAGTGCTTCCGGAGGAATTATTACTAGTTTGCTCCGCCTGGAAATCACTAATTCTTTCTTCTCCGGAGCTTTGGACGGGTATCGAGGTGGACCTGAAAAACCCCAATCGCTCTCGCGCTTACGTCGAGCTTTCGAAGCCATGGAAAGTACAAATCACTCTTCTCAAGCCAAACTTTTTCGATTTGTCTGGTAATACGCTTGGAACGATTCCTTCATGGATCGCCAGTGAGGATGTTGCCTCCCGGCTGACGTGTCTCTGCGTGCAGTTAGAGACCCACTTCACTCAGTCAGTATGGGCATGGTTAATTATGAGAGATAGTCCCCTATTTGTCAATCTCTCAATCCTGGAGATTGTCTACTTCGCACATGGGGGATCCGAGATGCCTCTGGACCTGTTCTTAACCGACACAAAGTTTCCTCGTCTCACCTCACTCCGTCTCTCCGGGGTGATACTAACACCTACATCTCCGGAGAAGGTCATGAATATTCAATCTTTGTTTCTGGAAAACTTCTTTGTGGACGATGCCGCTTTGGTAGCTCTGATGCGGAGTTGTCCTCAACTGCACACCCTTCACATGCGTGATGGTTTTCCTGAGCATACCTTCATGGGCGTATCCCTAGTCCATCTCCCTAATCTTCGAGAATTCGAGGTTTCATCTTATGATACCCTTATAATAATCGATCTTTTGAGACGGATCGAGGCACCCGGAATTCGCACACTCAAAATTGCATCTTTTGATACATATACGCTTTTGGATGAGATCAGGGCCGTACCTCATACTGCGCTGGATGCGTTTGTGCGTTCTTCATCCTCGGTCTTCCGCCATGGTGAACTCACACTACATCCTTTGGTACAGTTGTCGGCAATTGCGAACCAGTCGCTCAATGAACTAGAGATTTGTAGCCAGACCCACACCATGACCCTCTTCTTAAGCATGCTCTTAAGGGAGGCTCAACTGCGTGGGTCAAGTGCTTTTCTGGGATTGAGACGCTTGATGTTGCGGATCCCACTTCCTGATTCTTATGATAGCGGTGATGGAAACGGAGCTTCACAACTCCGGGCCCTGATGGAACGCCTTCATGAGCGGGGTGCTCGATTGCAAATTTTGGAGGTCACCTCGAATTTCATCGCGAATGGCTCCGAAACGTTGGGGAAATATGTTGGGGCCGTTCATATCATCCCTGATTGAGGTTATAGCTGACACGGATACGCCACTGGAAGGGAGCGGAATCGGCGATGCTTACGGATGGCCAATATTCAGTTGTCGTCTGACGGCGTGACTCACAACGATTGGGTTTCACTCGACTACCACTCCGCCAGTTTTGAAAGAATCACCAATGAATCTGATGTCAGTGTGATCAGGGGCGACTGCATGATCAAAGACGTTGGTTCCTGCTAGAGGTCGTCCTAACATTGTTGTTTCGCAACGCTCGAATTAAAGCATGGTGGAATGGGGAGGAGTGTTGGGGGTGATTCTGTTGCGAATGTATCTGCGATTCCATTGGGTTCCCAGTGCCCCAGGCGGAATTTTTCAATATTTAATCTCGGAGACTTTCTGTGTGTGACTTCAAGAACTTGACAGCAGCTAATGTATCAAATACATAAATACCACGACGTTGAACTTCCACCCGGGCTTCCTACTATGATCAATGAGCTGGACGTGCTCGTGGATGCACTCAATCTTCACATGTCTGCGAGCTTCGTCAATCCTATTTCCATTCTTCTTCAGCACCCTCCATTGCTGCGTGCCAAGATGACAAAGCTCACCAAGGATCATCATGAACAAGTAAATAGCCCGTATAGGCATTATTACGCAGAAGCTCAAAGAGCTCAAAAAGAACATGATTCGGCATCACAGTGCGCCCAACATATACACCGCCCATACTTCCCCCGCCACCCGAAATCCTACACAGCATCCTTTCTTGCGTTGTCTTTGTCGATGATAACCAGGTACCTATGGAGGAACTGCTGCCTGTAAGATGATTTAGTGAACGAATGAACAAATGAACAAATGAATTTTAAAGATGGGAGGTGAGTAGATGGCATGTGATGGTGAAAAAAGGGGACCCTGTGCATCGCGAGCTCCAAAAATTTGCAGGACCCGCTACGGAGTAGCGAGGACCGGATTTATTGATAACACCGCGCACTTCCACGACGTCGATTGGGTGTCCGGTGCAGGCGATCGGCCATTTGCACCATGTCGATTGGTCTCAGGTCGCCACCTTTCCACATGATTTGAAGATGCACAGATTGAACCTGATTATGTGGGATGTCCTTTGACCTGCTGCCAAAGAGGATAGAACAGCACCGCTAGTATCATAGTACCCTGAGTTACAGGGCATGTATGCAAAGGCTCGCTGATCTTCTACTGGAACTACGCGCGCCATCTTGAAAGTGGCGCAAGTGCCGTTGAGACGAATCGAAGGTGTCAGGTATTGTCACCGAATCGCGCAGCTGGAGAATTGTTGCTTACTTAATCCAGCCGTCATTACGCTGATTAGCCGATTAGCCTCACGACATTTTCTCAGCGTGAGCGCAACGTTCCTTCGGGCCACTCGTGAGGCTTCGTACGCCATTTAATCAGGGGCACGTCAATTTTCCGGTCCCGCCCGCTTTTGTCTTGAATTTGTGTTATCTTATTTCCTCTCTCAAATAATTTTCCTTCACAGGTGTGGTATTCTAGACCACCGGGCGACTGCTCTCCTCAGTTGCACCTATTAGTTCCCTTGTGAAGCATTATTTTACCCTCTCAGCCCACTTGCTGTACGGCAGAGTAAGCGGGTCCATCATTCTAACAAGCTACGAGTGCACTCAAGCCGACCTCGAATTAGATGACACAATACATATACGTGAAAGTGAAATATAACTGTCCGCGGCTGGCGGATGAGCGTTAATGGTGTGACAGAGTAGAATTTGCTTATCATTAAAATCGAACATAAAATATAAGGTCCATACAAGGTCCAAAATAAGTCCTAGGATTCTACCGAGGCACTATCTAGTAAGTTCTATCATCGGGGGCGAGGGTCGTATTGCGGATAGGAATCAAAGAAATTGCGGGCGGCTTCATCCCGAGCATACCCCCTCTTCGTTCCTGTGCCAGTGAACTCTTTTCCAAGAACTGCAGTGCCGCGCATAAGGACAGGTGTCGCTTTCAAACAGAGAAACGACAGCTCCACTCACCGTACAAACGTGCTTCGTGAATTATACTTCCTGCGCCTTGGTGAACACGATCGTCCTATGAGAACGTAAAGAACATTGGAGGGGACCACGGATGGGTGAATCAATGAAGAGCTTACCCAATCAAAACGTAACTTCGAGCGTTGTGCAGCAGTGTTAAACTCCACGGCATTAGTGTTGCGAGCTGTCACCACGCCTCAGTTCAGTGCTACCACGAAAAAGAGGATAACCACTCACACATAGTTGTATGTGCAAAAGTCGGAGGGGTAGCGAAGGCGTTTAGTGGTAATGTAGAGGTGTGTGGGTAGGAGACTTATGGGCTGGACTCGTACCCTTTTATCCCAGGGAAGAGAGTAAAGGAACTATGCATGTATAGGCATCCCGCGGAGAGATAAGCGCCATGAGTTAAACCTCCACTTATAAGAGCAGTGCAAAAATGAGCCTCAGCGGAATTCCAGAATCAAACAGCGCGCCGATTTGGGCCCAGCGAGACGCCCAGAATACAAAGTAAAACGCAGAGTGACACCAAAACCCTCATGTTATGCGTCCTTACCCCTATCCCAGTAAGCAGATGGGCGGAGCAATTGACGGGCGGAATTGATTGAGTGTGGCTGAGTGGTTCCAAACGAAGGCCTGTTGCGCGATCAGTGCGCGGAGCAGACAGAGACATGCGCCTGTGTTGTTCGAGTACAATAGAGATGGCTCTGATTGAGAGACCGCGCGACGAGCGTGCCGCGCTTGTCAAGCACAGTCGAAACGATTATTGGAACACCGCTCCGCAGTCAATAGGGGGCTTCTCATACGAGTCATGAGAAACTCTAACTTGTTAGCCATTGTCCCTGGCTGTGATTGGGACGTGAGGTCTCCTCAAGAAGTCGTGTTTAGCTGGCAACGTTCAGGGCCCACGTGACTATTGGCAACGATTCTATCAGCTGGTGGTGGTTTGGTTCATCGCCGGTTTTGATCATCGAGTGGTTTCTTGGTGTTTTGGTTAAGATTTGATCGGTCAACGAGGTCTAGCTTTTCAGTTATGACCTTAGCTGTATGGTAGCGGAGTTGTCCGAATTGATTGTTATATTGTTGTATTAAAATTCACTGATTTTATTTCAAGCCGGTGTCGTTGTTGTCATTCTGGATGGTTAGCTAGCCCGCAAAGCTCAGGCTGCTCCTGAGAGCGCCAAGGGTGGGGATTTTCGGAATGTAACAATACTCGTCCTACCCTAGTCACCAAATTGAAAATATTCGGATGTTAATTTTGATCGAACCAAGTCGTGCATCACCTTCAAGGAAGAACAGGAAGCCTTAGTGTAGTTTTTGTTAAGCAAACTGCCACCCCCTGACAAACGGATTGGTATTTTCAGGTCATTAATCGCCAATTCTCCAGCGTTTTTACAGTTCGATTCAATTTTTCCTGGATTTCCTTTTCCCTGCAATCACGTTTCCCAGTACTGGCCCTCGAGGAATGGGTGTTGTTTGGAGACTGTTGTATTGGCTGGCCGTCTCTTGTATCTAAGCCGTGCCACAAGGCCAGCATGACGCGTGACAAGCTCTTGGTCGTGTGCAAACAGTATACAGCTGCGTTGCCAGTGAGACGTTAACTTGCAGAGCACATTTCTACGCTTGTGCAGCAAAGAAAGCCAAGCGTTCGCGTGACCCTTGCGGCAACTCGCGTGAGAATTTTCATTATTCGAGAACATCCACCAACATCGTGCTTTTCAGTCACAAACTCCGACGGTGGAGATGCCTTGCAAGATCTTTGTCTTGGCCTTTACTGGTGGAACGACAAGCCTAGTCGTGGCATTTTGTGCCCTCTAATATCGTGCGCGAATCTCTTCCCTGATCGAACCAACGTAAAGCATTCGATCACAAAACCGACATGCCTCTCGAATGAATCTGATCGGAGAGTGGCTCTGGTGCTTCCTCCCGCAGTCTTACATAGGAGCATCCCATTCTCGCCTAGTTGCCGCGGGGTTTTCTTCAGCGGGAATCAAATTCCTCTCAGTGACTCGGTATCACGGCGTCAAACTTGAAAATTCCGCATCTCATATGGGTCAAAGGGAGACTCCTATGTTTGCGGTGCATCGGAAGTTGCGCGCTTTATGATTTCCTCCGCGCTCCGCCCAGCTCTCATTAGCGCGTCAAGTCACAAGCATCCAACTTGCACTACGAACACCTGAGCCGCAGCTGCAGTTCGATTGTCATTCCGCGGAACATGTACACAAAATTCCGATTCCATGTTCCATTTCCTAGCCCTCGAGGTATAAAATCTGCAATCTCTCGTGCAAAGAGTCCCTCAAGCGACTTGACCATCACCTCATCGCAACCCTCAGGACCTAACAATGTATCCCAATCCCATTCAAAATGGTCAGTACACGTCCTTCTTCTAGGATTTGTCTCTGACATGGACACCCTGTCACCTAGCTATGGGACCCAATGATAACGCGATTCAGTTAAACTCTGCTGCGCAACGTTATGGGCTTCAATACTCATGGGTGAGCCTTCCATGAACCCCATTCAGTTACACAGGCCCTTGACTCATGCGCACTCATATAGGCTGATTTTCAACACCTGGGCCCCCACCATACAGTGAACCACGAGTCACACCTTTACAGTAGGATTGATCTCTTTCCAGGAAAATATGGGACTAATCTTGGTTGGATTGCATTGTAGTTTTCGGTTTGATGTTCCAGGGCTGGGGAAGCAGGAAGGGGCATGCCAGAGATGAAGCAGCGTACAATTTCTTCTGCTCGTACCCTCAGTATTATCCCAGGTAGCCCTCCGTCGCTGCACCATATCAATGTTGCGCCTTTTCCCTCCTCACCCTTCGCTTCTACGTCTTCTTTACTTTCTGATACCCATCTTATTACACGTGTACTTCTTTTCTCCCTCCCCATACTTTCAATCACTGAGTAATGCCAGTACTTGCTTTTTACGCAAATTGCAGCCCGGCACAGGGTTGTTGTGATTCATCATGAGGATTTACGACATGAAGCATTGAAATTCGGCCAACTTAGCTGTAACACTATGATTCAGTATACAATGCTCACCTAAGTAGAACATCATGAGGTCTGGAGTCTGGATTGCGTCGGAATACTGGAAGGTTGTCACGCGTCGGTCTTGTCATTTCCCTGGCCCAGCTCGCTGTCACGCATCACACTCTAGTGTCACGCATCACACTCTAGTGTCACGCATCACACTCTAGTGTCACGCTTGAAACCCTAGCGTCGATTGTTTGGAATATAGGCGTATGCTATGGCCAACTTGGTGTTGAGTCTTGCGGCATCTATGATTTCCTTTTCGTTCCTATTTGGATTGCTCGTAAAGTCAGTGCGCATGTAGCATGACTATAAAAACATAATTTTTAATTTTGGACCCGCACGAGTTTTCCTCAGTTCACGTACAAAGGAACTGAGGTGAGTCTGAACTTTTGTCGTGTCTATAACTTTGTAACTAAGCCCTGTACGCCAGCGAGAACGTCGCTAGTCCTTATAGATTAATTGTACTTATATTACAGGTGACCGGTAGCCCCGTTGCCAGAGGCCATATACTATGTAGTGTACATATTCCCGGAACAGCTGCCGTCATATTGATTCATTGAGTTCACAGTCCTCGATGCTGCTTCGGTCGCATTACGACAGATCTAATTCAATGGAGAAACAGTAATGAGTCATGGACGCTACAACGACAGAGATCGAGGACGCCAAACAGAACCGAATAGTGGGAAAACGTGTAAAAGAATTGAAACAGAGATAAAATGAGGCATTATAGAACGAATAGAGTATCCAAGAGAAAATTGTAGGTGAACGAAATGTGAATTATATCGTGTCTCCAAGATGAACGATGGAGAACGCGGTTAAGAGGGCCAATATTGAGGGAATGCCTGGAAGAACGCGGCGGCGGCGTAGTCTTTGGCAATTCCTTTCTTACTGTCCGTCCCAACAAATGTATAACCAAGAACTAAAGGGAGAGTCGTTAGTCCCAATATGGGGATATTTCAACTCCCTCAGACTCACTGGATAGCCGTGCTTCATGCACTACCACTCCATTTGGCGCGGTGTACGGCACGTCGAGCTTTAGCATGAAGAGTCATATCTCAACAAGAATAGTCAGATAAGAAGCAGAACGAGCCACCAACCCATGAGTACTGAAATCCATAGCGCTGAGCCGCGTCGTTGAGTTTGATAGCGTTCATTCGGCGTTGGGAGTCTGAATCAGACATCAGGCTTCAAGACACATGTCATCCGGGAGGCAAAACCCACCCATGAAGGGAATCTTTGATGCGTCTGAAGCTTTCTTCGAGTCTGAGGCTGTTTAGGAACTTTGTAGCTGGCTAGCAAATGATGGGGGAAAGGAAACACATAGCGAGCCCCTTTTAAAGCATGCAACCGCCTGGCGGCACAGAGTTAGAGGCAGTAAAAAACGTTCAAATCTGGGACCCATCCTCCCCATGAGAGTAAGCAATAAACGGGATGCAATACACCGATGACCTGATTCGTTACGCAGTGCCCATCAAGGAGACGGCTGTACGATAATATCAAGTGGTTCAAGCAAAGTCATCATGTTAAGAAGAACCGTATGGGAACCCCGTCGCCTATCAGGGTTGTAGAGAACGCGCGTACTTGAGTCACTTCGGGAGTGGATGCCAATCAGCCCATTGTGGCTGAACCGCCCAAAAGATCCGAGAACAACCGGCGAGAAATATTGGAAAGACATTACGAGTTCTGAACGTACAGCTGATGAAGCATAAACACTTAGGACTGTTACATAACTGTAATCATGGCAAGCTTCGCGCTTGCCGCGGGATGGATCGGAATTTCGAAATTGAGCAATCATCCAAATCAGCTTGGAAGATCGAAGGCGCCCTAAACAGGAGTGCGTCGGAGGGAAGATATACGCCCGGGTAAATGTGACATTCGCTTAGAATGTTTCACATTGCCCGTCGGAGTAGAGAGAGCTTAGTCAAATTGGTGATTAAGGAGCTCAAGTGGCTGTGCTAGAATCTCTCTTTAGCGCACGGCGCTAATTCAGGTAGACAGGCGTTTCAACCAGTTGCATGTTGACGCCCGCTTGTGGGTAACACATCCCCCTTGGGTAGTGACGTGGTCATGGGTTGAAATCAAGAGGGGTCCGGCAATATTAAGTCTGCCACCCGTTGGATAATAAAGATTACAGCACTGGTACCATATAGTATGTACATAGAACGTTAAATAGTGTACAAGAGCTAGTACAGATCGCTTCCGCTAGGAGTACTTAGGTACGACCTACTTATTCGATCTGCAGTAACGTCGCGGTTCTCCCGTGGCTCTTGAGAATTGTGGGTGGTCGTGGAGGGAAAAAATCAATTACAAAACCGCATTTAAGGTCCAAGTATAATAGTGATAGTAGTATAGAGGTGTTTGGCAGAACGGCGAAACTAAGATCGATATTGGGGAAAATGTTGAAAGAACACCGAAGCTGCTCTTTCCTTTGCGTAGGCTTTCTTGCAGTCCCTTCCGACAAATACGAGATTGAAGACTAATAGTTGTCAAATTAGATTGCTTATAACAAAATATGGGGATGTATTCACCTCGCAGACGTACTTCATGCTCAACTTTGCCCTTTGAAGCCATGTATTGCAGTTCGTCCTGGAAGAGAAAGAGAATTAAGTTGAAGGATGGGGATTTTTGGGAATATAGACTACCCAGGAGTAATCAAATTCATAGCGCTGGGATGCAGCGTTGAGGTCAATTATGCTTCTGCGATCGGCCGCTGTTGGTTCGTGTGGCGTCAGGTAGGGGATGAACAAGGATAAAAAGACGACTTACTCATTGTAGGGTTTGTAGTTGGATTTTCTGTCCTTGGTTGAGGAAAGAGGAGAAGAGGCAGGCATCTTTATACGCAGTGGAAGAGCATTCGAGCCAACGGGATGACTCCATCGGAACTCTTTCGGAAATGCGATGTGAGCGTGTTTCGAAGAGCGAAAAGCACAGTCCACCGCAGCATGCATACTTATTTCCGCGCTTCCTTATTTGAAACTGATAGGCGCGTAGCGCGCGTTATGGATACTTGACTGTTGGGCGGAAGTCACTCTTACGGAAAGTGACCCAGCCCGCGGCCGCCCCCTGCGCATTTTGCACAAGAAAAAAAACGGAGAAAATAACGCTCCTTGCCTAAGAAGCATGTGAACCTGCCATAAAGTGTAAACGCTGAGGCAGAGCTGTGTCGACGCGATTGCAAAAACAAGCCCAAGGTGATGCCACTTAAAGTTCGGTTCAAACTACGGGGTTGTGCAGGCTGAAGCACCAGAATTGCCAAGTCCCATAGAAGGCAGCGCGGAAAATCAAAATACCCGGATATGTGCAGATCGACGCCAGTGTTCAGGATGACAACGAAGGCCTCGCTTGTTTGACATGCTCTGTGGCTATGCAAGCCGCATGACTCGACCTGGGCTGCAGCATGACCTGCGTGTTTGTGGTATTGGTGGGTGGCAGGCAGTGCAGGCAGCGCGGGCCTTTTGTTTCTTTACCGCCGATACCTAGGGGGAGGGCGGTGGGTATCATGACCACTGGAAACTAAAGGCACGAGCTGACGCCGGGACATCTGGATTTAATTTGTCACAATTACGTATTGTGCAATCATTTTGCTGGTGTGAAACACAACGACGATTCAAGAATTAAGCGTTCGAGGGCGCCACCTCCTAAGGCGAAAGAATCAGTGTATGTCAGCGGCCCATCCTGGCAAACGCAACCACATGTAGCTCTTATTCTTGGACCCTTCCGCCTTTGTGCTCGCTGGCGGAGGCCCTGTACTATTTCTGGTACAAAGGCTCGCCGATAAAGGGGTGCTTTCAATGAGGCTATGTCCCGCTCGGATTGGTTTGGTTGGAATATTCATGCATGCAACGTTCAAGATTCTAGCGATATCAAGGGGTTTGAGGCTATTGATGTCCGCGACGGCGGCGCACCATGCTGTACTCTCTCCCCTTTTTTTGACACACGGGGACTTTGTGCGGTTCTCACTTTTCAAATTCCTAGTCGTGTTTGTCGCATTCCCTTGCGCGTCTATGTCGCATTCTGCGGATTTCGTGAACTTCACAGCTATTCCTGGGCCTACCTCATTGGTTCCCTTCGCTTTCTGCCGTGGATATCGGTCGTGTCAGTTTCTCTACTGTTTAAGCCTCCTCCGTTGCCGGTTCGGCTTCCCGTTATCTGCAAGCCTCCCAGTGTTTCCGCGTCATGTTAACGACAAATCAGTTCGGCGTCTGGCTCCGCAGTGCCGCCTTGCTGCGCCGCTGAAGCCGCCTTCATTGGCGGGAGGATATCTGCTGCGCCACCTGTCGTGGAATGTAATCGTTGCTGACTCTAACCCCGCGTTACTGAGGCGTTTTAAGTAGTTGATTATTACCATATCAAAGGCATCAGGCTTGCAGTTCACTCATCAGAGTCACTGTGTATTCTGCCTTTAAATCAGGTTCTCGCCTGCTTCTCCTGTTCCAAAAGAATCATCGAACAGCCATTTGTCCTTAGTGCTATCGTATGCAGGTTCTACTCATGTTATTCTGACATGCCGCAGTGATTCCTACGGAAATTGCGTTTCCGCTGAGAAGTCGTGGCATTGCCAGATTCGCTAACGGTGTGGTGCCGTGCCTAGGTCTTGCATCCCCCAGGAGGTAACGGGACTTAGACGCGTTTAGTACTCTTCGTTGTGACGGAGTGATCCGGCCACCAACATCGTTCCCATTTCGACTTCCAGATTTTTTCTTGATGATGGTGGCTTCAACCGTCTTTCCGCATATCCAGCTCCATCAGTTCAGCCTGTTGTGACTTACGCAGAGCCCTTTCCAACTCCTGTTTCAACAGTGTCGCCTGAATGTGGCTGTGCCGCGCGTCGCGCGCGCTCCTGGTTCCACCACAATTTCTGGCGTCAATACCTAAGGGGAGATTCCAGGAGATCACAAAGCCTCACCGTAGTTGACGTGAGCGCAAAGCGGGGCCATATCACCGTCACTCCGAATCAGTCGTGTCCGCGCGCTCGCAACTTGTGGGCCCGCCGGCGGGTGCGCGCGCAAGAAACGTAATATTGCTGAGACCATTGCCAGGCTGTCTTAGCTTCACAACAAAGGCAGTGCTATCCGTTTTCTGGCGCGTCTATTAGTTTACATTGCAATTTGGCATTTGAATTTCAGTTTTATATGGCATTTTTACGTTCTCTCGTTCAGACGCCCCGGCATCATACTTGTCTGGTGACGTGCACCAAGTATCTCTGCGTCTGCACCTAGGGGTTCATAAGTCATTTTCGGAGTCACTACCTCGCCGATGATACCCGGACCCAATGTCGCGCTCTCCATTTTCTTTGTCATCCCCTCGTAAAATACGGCCTTGATGACATATACGAATGACACATTGTTCTGAGGCATCTGTGAATGGATATGTTGGACGATTTGGAGCTCAAATGCTGCATTGCCAGTCCTATTGAGTAAATATGGGTGCTTGGGACATTTTTCGTGTACAAGCCGTACATGTTAATCTGCCAGCCATTATAGCATACTTTCGCTGATGCGTCTGCATCCCTAACTACCGATTGCGCTAATCAAGCCACTTTCAACATTGCCATCGGATCGAAAAGGCAAGGGCAGCCACCAACCTCCACAGGCTGCCTTAGTTTGATGAGTCAACTAGTAATTAAAGTTTTTAGATCGACAAATATACTTTCTCGACGCCGCTGTTTTCCCCGGCCCTTCTCCGTTCCGTTCCGTGCCTCATGATGGCTGGGACCGGAACGGTAATATCGCCGTCGCCTGACCTTGTGGCGTTGAGCCTGTGGCGGTAATCATCTCTGACTCGTGGAAACCCATCGGAGTGCTTCTAAATTACCATTAGTTAGGATGCTAGACCACACTCTTCCTCTCTCCTCTTCAAAGTTTAAGGACCGTTGTAGTCACTGAATTCATCCGTCGGTGGACCCGGGCCGCTTGCGTTTCATGATCATATGCGACCGACCGTTCGACCAACCCCCAAAGACCTACTTGAGTCGGGCACTTTCAGTCTGGCCTCCGTTAACACGATGGACGTCAAACTCATGCATGATTCCGATCTAAGGTCCGAGGGGTTGCGATTCACCATCAGCATCAGCCCCGCACATTTATGTACTTTTCTTTGCCCTTGCGTTCTCCGGACTCGTACAGCCATGTGTGCCATGCATGATGTAAATTGTAAAAGGCAATGAACCCGTAGTTATAGAACCAGCAGAAAAAGGTGTTAATCAGTTAATTTGACCCTCAAAAGAACGAGACAGGAGATGGGACGTTATGCTTGAACCTCACTTCAAGCCAGACTAATAATAAGTGCGAGAGGAGACGAAAACAAGGAGTAAGTGTGTACCTCATGTGGCGCTTCATTTAATCTTGTCCAATGGTCGATTGAACCCACCACGTCTAATAATTTTCCGTCAACTCATGACTGACCCGAACTACGCAAGCTGGAAGCAAACCCACCGATTCATATACTGCCTCCAAGTCCTTTGTTTGTTGACCTTGGCAGAACCATCCTGGTTTCCCTCGACATGTTTCAATTTCGTCGTGTCGAATCCTGAGAAGCCCATGAGTGCCTTCATTTGGGCTTCACTGTCTGAAAGAGATTCGCCTTCTTCAGGCGTTGGATCAAGGTCCATCGAGGGCGTGTGGGTGATGTGATTGGAGGAAGTAGGATGAGAGTGTGAGAGGGAGAATGAGACCTTGGTACCTGCAGTGGTGTACGGAGGGGGATGAGATGCGGAAGGAGCGGAAGGGATGGGAGTGGAAGTTGATGTTGTTGAGATTGATTGGGGATGAGGAGGAGGCGCGTGTTTGGTTAACGAACGATCGCGCTCCTTGTCTCTTCCTCGGTCGCGGTCTCGATCTGAGGGAGTCCCTTTTCGAAGAATATCCATTCTGATCAGAGCGGGTGGGGGCATGGAGTGAGACACGTACCTGCACCACTGCTTCGAAGTGGCGAAGCCGGACCTCGGGCACTCGCCCTTGAGTCTTTCACATCATCCCGTCTTCTATCTCTATCTGTATTCTTCTCTCTGTCTTTCCCTCCATCCCTTTCTCTGTCCCTGTCTCTATCACGCTCCCTATCTCTGTCCCTTCCGCCATCTCTATCCCCTCGATGCCGCACAGGAGATTTAGACCGGCTTCGATCTCGGCGTCCATCCCTGTCCCTGTCCTTGTGGTCTCTGCTTTCCCTATGGTCTCGAGTGTCACGATCTCGCTCCCTGTCCTTGTCCCTGTCACGCCAGGATCTATCCCTTTCCCTGTCATCTAGCAGCGTGTTAGCGAATTTAGGTTTGCAGGGCGTGATGCCCGAAACCCCCCAGTGAGGTGAAACCATGTTCGTTGCGGCATTACAGTTTCGGCGTTTCAGGAAATACCAATTGTAACATTATCCCGCAGGGATTCATTCGCGCCGAGTGTTTGCCAAGATGAAACCGCCAGAAAAAAAGCAAGAACGAGTGAAGAGAGAAGTACTCAGTCAGTGTCATCTTTCTTTCCACTCTTTCATTCAGAACAAGGGATAACACGATGGGAGAGGGGAAAGTGGCTTACCTCGTCGTCTTGGTGGACTTCTGGACCTGTCATCCCTCCTCCTTCGTGGTGGAGCATCTCTTCCTCCGGCACCCCTTCCATCTCTCGAATCCCTACCAGCTCCTCGCGGCGGGCTTTTTCGCCAATCTGACATGCTTTACCACTCGTTAGGATGCAAATGCAAGTTGGAAGGTTTCGTTGCAATGAGGTCAGTGGACACGTGAGGGTGAGAAATGGAGAGGCCGAGGATTGAATGGGACCTTGCTGGTTCAACCCTGCTCGACATTGGATTCGAAAGGTGGGATGGGGAGGTAACTGAAAGTATTTATGTATCTGGAAAGCTGTAAGTGGTTGTATCTGTCATCGGCCACAGTGTTTCATTTCTGCATCGTTATAGTTCCGTAGCCACTTTCATAGTACTGTGGGCTTGGTGTTTTCAGGAATTCACGCGTCATAGGATCTTTTGTATAGGATGACACCACTTGTTATCTAGAGTTATACGATCAGGACGTCAATATGGAAGTCGTTTCCTGCTGCAGGAACGCTGCAACCTCTCTTGGCCAAGGCCCGATCCTCGTCGTTCCCTCCCTGTTTAGCAACTCTAAACCGAACTAGGTCGCTCGATCCATCCTTCTATCCTAATTGCTTCCGTCCAACCAATCCGAATCGTAGTACCAACAAGGCTGCTTCCCGGTCTAGATGGTGTTTCCCGCGGTTCCGCAGGAATGGAACCTATGACGTCGATCCCAAAATGGACAAACAAAAACAAGTAATCTATTTCATCGCTCCCCTCTCCCTCCTCCCATAAGAGTGCTATGTCATCCCTCTCGCCGCCCCTAGACTCGGCATCAGCGACCAATATTGTTCTCACAACTGACCACTCGCATTCATCGACCACGACCAACTCTACCGTCTGTTCCCCTTGCCCCTCCCCTCCTCCAGCTCCCATCTCAACGATGCAGACAATTCATCCATTCCTCCTTGAACAACACATTCGATACTCTCAAGAGCTAGCAGAGTATTCATCCCGTCAACTGGTCGTCGCTCAACAAGAACATGCCATTGCCGAAGCGAGACGTCGTCAGGCCCAGGCTGGGGCACAGGCCCAAAATCAGTCCAGGGAACAATCGAGGACGCCTCCTTCTCGTCAACGTCAGCGTTGGAATGGCGGTGGAAGTAATATGGGCGGAGAAGGGGTCGTGGGCAGGGTTGGAAGGGCCATCGTCAGAGCTGTTGACTTTTCTGGAGGTCATGGGAACGGCCATAGGGAGAGGTCATCGAATAACGATCCTGCAGACAACTCGAGGCCATAATTGACCATAGTGCAGAGATAAAGTTGTAAGTCCTTTTGTTGCCACAATGGGGTTTGTCATTCGCTCGTTTGAAGACGATGCCAATGATCTAATTTTTTTCTTCCTCCATTACTATTGACATTTATTCCAGCCTCGCAATTGCCGTAATCCCCGTTCCGACGATGCCTAGACTCAATGGCCAACCGCGCCTCGCTGTCACCCCCTTCCACCCTCTCGATGATGTGCCTTCCTCCATACAGTGCTGCTTTCCCCCATAATTACTCTTCGTTCCATTATCTCGTTCTCGCTGCTTCCCTATCGAATTCCCGCTCCACTCGGACGATCTCTGCGCTGCAAGAGACTTGCGCCACAACTCCATGAAAATGATCAGAGTGGAAGATAACCGTTGCCCTAAAAACAAATCCTCATCTCATGACCCCCCCCCAAGTCCCAACCCTTCTGCCCCTTCGTGCCCCTTCCCTTCAACCCATCTTCACATGTGATTAACGCATATGTGTCCCTTGATGCTTCCAAGTTCTGGAGCCTTTTACTTCGTCATGACGGCTGTTTCCTTTTCCTTTTTACTTTTCGACTTGTTAATCTATCCTCTTCGTCCCACAGATATATTGCACGCTTTGATATGACCTCATCTCTTCATTCATTGTGACTTGCCTCATCCATTTCTTTCCCTCCCTCTTCTACCTCTCAAGATCCGCTTCTCCATCTCTTCTGCAGAAGTAGACGCTGCTTCACACGTAATGCACCCTTCTCCCTTTTTTCTTGAACGACTCGTATCAAGTGTAACTGCTAGTCCTATATATATATCTATATATTGTAACGCGCTGCCGCGATATTGTAAGCTCCACTATATCTATGCCCACCTATGAGCAATAGGTTAAATATTCTCAGTCAGGCGCATGATCGTGTGATGTTGGAGCATTACGCCCGAACTGAATACGACAGCCCCAGTTGTGATCGAGTCCATTGCTTCCTTATGTGCGGCCGAACGGGTACTAGAAAGTGGCGCGGCGACGGCTCCGACAACCGCCGAGGCCTCTTAAATTGAGAGCAATCGGTAACAGTACATCGAAAGAGTTGGGGGATGACGTTGAAATAACTAGTAGCAAGAGTCCAACTTGAGCTTATGAAGAACGAACAAACGGGCTTCAAGGTCATGAGAAAAAAAAACAAACAAACAAAAACCTAGCGCCGATACATAAGTACCCCGAGTCCTACCCGCCGAAGGTAACCGAAGGTCGCGACACCTTCACCCTCAGCAAAGACCGAATACTTACAATCGATACCATGTTACCATGTCAAAGACAACGAAGGAAATTATGTAAGCTCGTGATAAGAGACGAGAATGAGATACTTCAAATAGGCACGCGAGCCGAGGCGTACGGCAGACGCCAGGCAAGATTGACACAGTAGGCACAGATGCTGATGCGTAACAGCAGACGCGAAGAACGCACGGAGGCCGAAGGCACAAAGACTGGTGCGTGCAGCGGACGCAAAAAAGAAAGAAGGTCCAGGGGCCGACACGTGCAGCGGGCGCGAGGGAAATAAATCACCCAAGAATAGTGAAGAGAGACGAGCCTAGGAGCAACTTACGAGACTGCCAAGATCCGGGGGCATACATTTAATCTCGTGCCTCCATTAAATCCCAAATTGCAAGCACGCCCCTAAGTACACGGACTTAGCACGCGTTCATGTATCAATCGAGGGACTATCCAAGAACCACTAGATGTATTTCCAGCAGCATCCCCCAAAATTGTCATTCTAGTGACTTGGAGTCTCAGCCTTAAACCCCCTCTTGTTTCTATTCAACTGACTATACCTAGCGAAATCGTTCTGGAAAATCAGGACGCTCTCTACGGAATCGAATGAATCATCTTTGATGATGATCTCAGGTCGTTGCGACGATCTGTTCAACGACACTTGACTCAAAAATCTTATGAATCCGTAAGCATTGGTGTTGACAAAAGAGGGTTCAATCTTAAGAGACTTGAGAGCTTAGAAGCCAACAATTCCAAGTCAGTGCTTCAGTTCAAAAGGCTGAACCATCTTGTCAAAATGCCACATGTGGATGGTCCTAAATGTGTGCTGATCTAACACCGCAACCGCATCAAGCTGATTGGAACTTCAAAAAGACGAAAGAAGAGGAATGCTGTCATAATGGAAGGGACATGATCTGAATATGCAGCAGAATCCAAGATGTGTTGGCAGAGTGCCGATGACCGCAGTGTGTGATAACACGGCTGTTGACCAAGACCAGGCGCCCAATCCTTGGGGAACGGAAGAAGACCTCGTCCAGGGATGGTCCGAGTGCGATTCACCGCCGATTCGTCCTCCGGTTCAACATCGACCTCCAGTTAGACGATTGGTGAGTCAGGCGCATCCCTCTACAATGCATTTCAATGAGGTGTTAAGTTGAGCCTCTCTTATAAATGTCGTTTAGATACACTATCACACAGCTCAGATCACGTCAAGCGCCAAAACGTCCCAATTTCAGTACTGGTTTTGAACAGGCGCTCTTGCTCAGATAGTAACTGGGAAGAAGGTGTGGGGTCGGGTCCTTCTCCAGGCTCGAGAGACAAGCGCCCCAAATAGCGGGATAGCCAGCCAAGCAGAGACTGGGCACAAAAAGGGATAGAACACTACGTGTCCCTGGGACCTGTGGCGCTGTTTCTAGAAGTAGCAGTAGTGACAGGCATAACCACGGTCAGATCTGGACCAAAACATTAATCCCAAGGTGAGTTAGTTCATTGAATTCGTGGGGGTCCTAGATGACAGAGCTCGGTTATTCGGCCAACTCCGCTGAGGCTGCATGAAGATCAGGTGAGGGGTCTAGACTGGGAATTCACGCTTAGGGGTTGTTTTCACCATGTCAAGTATCGTCTTCATCCCATTTCTTGCGGAGGAAATCCAATGAGAACATTTGGCGTGAACTTCAGACAGGTATAGGAACCGCTCAGGCTCTATGAACGTTGTTACGCTCGATAATGCATCCCGAACTTTTGGGTTTGACATTTCCTGGGTATCTGACTTGTCTCTACCCCTGTTGGTAATCGATACGACCCTTTCTCTACAACATAGGATGAACACCAGCATACGACTCAAGATGGGGGGTTAATCTACGAAGTTCACCTGCACGGTGGGTCATGCTTTCAGTTTGGAAACCGATCAACTCGAATGTTTGCTCCGTATGTAGCCGCGGGGGAGGTCTTTATCGGTAAAGGAAGAAAGAAGCTCGTTGCAAAAGAAGAAGCTGCATTTTCTTTCTTTCAAGCACACCCAGAATTTTGGCCTTCATACTAGGCCCACGTTAGCGGAGTTCACGTTTCAATGATCGTAGAGCCGAGCTGCTTCCCGACTGTCGGCATTTCCATGTAACCTGGAATTTCCTGCTTTGCTGAATTGTGCCTGTTTCGCGTCTCAGCCATGATGCCACCGATCTATGACTTAATTTGTACCAACCTCCTGCCATGACATGTCTCATTGCCATTCAAAATGCCTGTATCATCGTTGGCTGTTGACAGCGCATCGACATTGCCCTGCTTGAGTATTCTTGCTCTCAACGTCAATGGTATCATGCCAAGGACAGAACATCAACTTTTTATGAATTGGCCCCACCACGACATCCTGATGGTAGACAGTCAACTTCGGACTTCAGTTCTGCAAGGCCAAGCGCGATGATAATGCCCTCACACGTAATTTTCGTGATTTAATGATGATTATTGGCTCGACTGCACCAGGCGAAATATGCCGGCACGAAAGGACAGATTTCTCAGGCAGCTCTGGTGGCGCTGCGGAACCTTTTGATGGCCATTCCATCTACCGAGCCCCGTGGTCACGACCAATCTCTCCAAAATCGGAGTGTGGCCAGATGTAATATGACCAGGACGCATGTAACATCTGCCTGCGTGGCAAGGGGCAACTTGCTTCTTTGGCGATGCTGAGGTTCTTGGATGGCGTTGAAAGGGTAGAACACACGATTATGTGGAACTTGTCAATCCTTTATTTCTGGCAAGAATTCTTTGCCAAGTGGAGCCAACTGTTGCTGGCTTATCTGTTGAGCTCTTCAATATCTTGCGCTTACGCCAGGCACCAGATAATTTGCTTGCAAAGGCGAAGGTTCGTGCATTCGTATCATTGGCCAACCAAGGAAAAGAATGGAAATGGAGATTGTGCTTGTGCAACAGGGTGGGCGATTCAGAGAGGGGAGCGGACTGCAAGCACCGAGGTATGGCTAGTTTTCCAAAGCGATTTGTAGCGCTCGGTTCAATTATAGTCCCAGATGGTGTTAGCTCCCCTGATTCGAAGCCGCTTGGAAGGGTGTATCATTACATCTTGATTTCGAAAACAGAGGGTTTGTTGGTTCTGAGGCAAACTCGGGTAAAACGATGTTGGGATCATGTTGGAAGACTGAGCATCGTTGTCGGACATAATGGAAAAGTTAACAAGGTAGAGCATGGCACTCGACGAAAAGTGATGGTTCTCAAGCTAAGAGGAGACTGGGAATCTGATGCAGTCGGGGGCTTCCGTTGTCGTTTTCCTCGCTTGGTTGAGCGAGTTTTTGCAGACGTGGTCGTATCGGCAGCTGGATCGGGAGTGTTGGGGCCCACATCATCTTTGGCATTACTGTCTCCATTTCCATCACGAGGGGCTTTCTTTGTCCGTTTAGACCTCCGTAGTGGCGTCGCACTTGATTCGGGCATACGTCGTTTGAATTGTCGGGCGCAGAAATGTTCGGCGACTTCTCAAGAATCCCCCATCGGCGTTGACACTGAATGGGGAAAAATGGATGAGGACTTCCATGAACAGTTATTACGCATTTGTTACCTGCTGGCCACCACGAGTGCCAACAACATCGGCAACGACATTCCAGTCCTTAATTCCTCGCTCGATCACAGCTTGTCGAAGCCTTCTATCCTCCTAAGGGGAAATGATTCAATACTCAAGAATGATAGTCGTCCTTCTTGTATAGCGCTCCCTACATTGTGGACCCGTCCTCCCTTTGACACAGGAGCTTACTTTGCTCCAATGAGTACCATAGACTGCAACCGCTTCCCTGAGTTTCTCATCCTCAGAATATGTCCACTCTCCCTTCGTGATAGTGGGATCGAGGGAGGCACGATAACGTTGCGCACAAGTAGGGGGGGTTCTCAAGGTAGAGAGTGACAGCGAAACTGTGAAAAGAGATTGATTCAGCCATCGTCAGCAACATTGCTTGTAACATTTCACAACCCAGAACGTTACTCACTTTGTCGCCCCCATCCATGAAGGAACGGTGAGGTCAAGGATGACAGCTGCGCAGGTTCACGTTACCTCGCGGGTAAACAGATGCACTTATTGATGCCCTATAATTTCCCGACACTCTGCCTCTGGGGCCTTAGTTTTTTCGGCATCTCCATGCGTGTCTACTGTGGCGACACGGCGGCGCTGAAGCATGGACCCCATTCCCGCATGATTCACTCATCCCCCCATCTGACTTTCTGGCTGGCGAATAGGGAATGGATCTGCTATCGCAGGACAGTGGTTCCCAGAGGATAAAGCAGATTATCGCTGATATCTCCGCTCATACCGGGCTTGAGAAATAATAGGCCATTTTCTGTGCATTGTCCATTACCGACTCGGTGCACTCTGCCATCAACTGTTGTATAATGTCTTATCCCGAGTAACCAGGGGTTTTCATAGTGGGCGACCAAACCGAGTCTCCCGTTACATGGCTAGATCAATCCAGGAACCTTCATGCCTATCACCGTGACAACGTTTCATGGGATCTGATTAGGAAGGGTTACGTTTGACTTTGGGACCCACCTACTTAAGTTAGCCTCGGTGTCTCGTTATCCCCCATCCCGAGACTGAATCGCCTTTGACGTGAAGGCATGAAACAATAGACCCCCAATTCTTCATTTCCATGGAGCATTTAAAGGTACGGTGGGAGTCCATAACCCTTCAAAAGTACCCGTGGGCTGCAAATGGACGGCCCTATGGAGGATCAAGTAAATCAGTCATTTTGAAATGGCTCCAGCACGTTTTGCTATCTGGCGGGCAAGACAGTCTAATTGGCATTCGATCTATCGGAAAGCGGAAGGCCAACTTGAAAGAACTTATCACGAAATCTGGACAAGTGCTCTGGAGCGCTTCTAGGCTTCTAGAATATCTAGACCTGAGGGCTTTGCTCCAGAGCCCGTCCTATTTCGGTTGGACCGCTTAAGGAGTAAATGTCCTTCATGCAGTTTGTCTACCGCGTGAGTCGCATGATCAGTAGTCGGGGAAATGTAACGTCGAAGCCTGTCATCCGCCACGAATCGTCACTGGCCAGGGAAGCGTAAATCAAACAATGTGAGCTGGCCCATTAGAGCTGTACTTGCTCAAAAGCTTTTTCCTCGAGGTTGGACCTTCGATGGTCGACGCACTCCTCGTCATGTGCCTTGACAGTCCCCCTATCGAATACCCTTCCCGGAACACTGACACGCAGCATCCAAATTTTCACACGGCACAATGCGTCGAAGGACTCCCGAAGCAATCACTCGGCAGGTCTTTCAAACCCGGTCTCATACTGAAGGGACCCTTAACACCGTTTGCGGGGCGCGCACGGGTATCGGCCACATATGAAGGGGAGAATGATGCAGAGATTCTATGAGATATTTTGACAGAGATGGAGGATTGCGCATGCGCATAAAAGACTCAGGTGGAACCGTCGATACACTGCACTATACGCAGGAAAACAGTCTAATTTTCTGCCTGTCGCTTGAATGGCGCAAAAATGCTTGTGATGCCATCAGACAGAGTTCCGCAGGATCAACACTATGTTCCTGATTTTGTAATGAAGAAGATAGGGAGAGTGGAATCGGGCAAGTGTTACTGATCACCGCCAAGCATTACTACCAGTGGAAAGTCCCCAAGATTGGACTCGCGGACAGAATTAAATCTAATGACAGTGCTAAAGCGGCATGTAAATTATATCAATTAGATAAACATCCGAAGAGGGGATGTTCAACCCCACTGAGATTGCGTGAGTTAGAAAGCGCATCTTCAACCAGCAGGGGAATAATGCAGAAACTTTATGAGATATTCTACCAGAGTTGTGCACATGCATAAAAGGGCTCAGGTGGAACCGTCGATACGCCAGGAGGCAAGAACAAAAATCTCCTGTATGAAATGCTCGTGATGCCATCAAACATCGTTCCGAAGAATCAACGCCACGTTCCTGACTTTTTAATGAAGAATATGGGAGAGTGGAATCAGGTAACGTAAGTTGTGTTGATCAACAATCCGCACCCGCCGAGCATTGCTACCTGTGGAAAGCCCCTAAAACTTGACTCGCGCGTAGAAGTAAATCTAACTGATGATCGTGACAGCGCTAAGGAGCCTCTGAACGCACACCCAAACGGGATACTCGCGCGGGGGTTCCGCATCAGGATGCATGAAGAAGCTGAACGTCCTCTCCAGAATTAACGAGCGTGGCGGCGGAAATTAAACGCCGTTCACAAGATTGGCGACGAGGTATCCGGCTAGGGACAGAACGAGGCACAGCCCAATAGGACGGAAAAAAAACAAGGCAAAAACCAAAAAATTCTCAGCCTCTAACAACCAAGCAGTGTTGCTACCAAAAAGTTGAATCGATGCAGCCCTTAAAGCATTCGAGTTTGAGCGCCTGTCGATAGGAGTATTGTGTGGCTTCATTTACATAGGCTTATTCTTGATAGGACCCTATCGATCAACCCAGGCAATAATGATGGCACAATGAATTGAATTACTCACAGCTTACGCAATGTGACAGTTGGAAACGCTGGCTGATGGCCATTTCAAACGGTTCCGCCACCCAGAAGAAGCATTTCGCGTCCCCAAAATTTCGAGGGAAGTTATTCTGGGTATGCGGAAGGGAGTATGAAGTCCACCTCTCCCATGCAAGATAGGTCTGTGAAATAAAACAGAACAGCCATTCCAATCGGGCGCAAATCGGGCGGACAATCCCCAGGAACAATGAGCTAGATCCGTCACGCCCTTATTGAGTGGGTGGCAAGTGGAAAAACTTGACGTTGCATGTTTCTGCTGCGTTGAATTCGCGCGCGAAATAAGATTTCATCAGCCGGTGCGATTGTAATTGCCGACAATGCACAGCCACTGCTTGCCCAATCTACCAACATGTCATTGGGACCCTGACCAGTCCGCCGCTGGGCTGCTTCTTGTTTCGAACGCTATAGCAACAAGTTTTAATGCATATCATTCTGATGCCCCCCTGTCGGTTCCGCGGCGCCTATGCATCAGAATCTCGGTACTGTCTCGCCGCCAGGTCTACCGACAACAACCAACGACGTTTCAGCGCCGTCTCGCCCCCCCGGGAACGCTAGCTAGTCTTTAGGGGCACCGACTGTGGTATGTTACGTGGATTCGCTTTGGAGAGTCGAACACCATGCTGGATTCGGTCCTTCCCCTCAGAGCGGAATCCCGCCGCAAAGTTTTGAGCTTGATTATGTGTGAAACGCGAGCCCCTGACTCGATACAAGCGCGTAGGCGCTTTGCGCTTAACTTCAATCGTAACCGTGTAATTTCTGGATTACCATTTTGTCTCTGCCGCCTGCGGCGCCATCTGTCCGGAACACTCTGGAAACCCCCTTATAAGGCCTTCTGCTGTGCTACGATTGCGCGCGATGAGTATATATAGTGCAGCCACAGCATCTCATCACCATTTTCGCTGCCAAGTGCCTTCATGACCAAAGACGTACCTTACATGAGCGCAGGGAACGAGGGGCGCGCTATGAATGCGATTAAGCTTGCCAACGCGTCCCAAATTTTTGGGTTTGATTTTTTCTGGGTATGCGACTTGTTCCTATCTCTGTGTCGGCAACTGACGTCTACGCCTAGAGTGACTTCCGATATATGACTGGCAATGACGAGTTGATTCATAAGGTCCATCTCCATGGTGTGCCACACTGTTATCTCGCAGTCCCAAACTGATCAACGTCGATCCCACATAGTCTTTGGGGAGGTCTTCGTCGGTGAAGCACACAAGAAGGGCGTTGCGAAAGACGTTGCAGCGAATGCTTTCTTCCGGGTACACCCAGAACTTTGGCCTTCGTAATCCACACTGTCATGCACTAGTTCACTGTCATTCCCACCTGGAATTCCTCGCTTTACTCATCGCCGGCCCTGCACCATAGCTGCAGCCGTTTCTTACTATCTTAGTCCTCCTTTAGTTTGGTCTGATGATATAGTCTACGAATTGTTTGTTAATTCATGCCAACGAGTCTGGATCACATTAGCCTTGTTTTAGTGTTTGGCTTGGAAAGTCTTGCCTCAGATCGGTCAACGAGTGTGGCCTTAGTTGTACTGGGGCGGAGTTGTCCGAATATGATTGTTATTCAATGGGTTGCGTCGAGCCAGAAGTCATGATTCTGTCACCATGATAGGAAAGCCAGCGGCTTGGCCGACTCTCACGCTCAGCTTCTGGCCAGCGTCCAGGCAATCCGAACGAAGGCCTCAACATATCGATCTTCCTTTGGAGTCGCAGGGTGTTCGATCATCAGCATAGGTCGTGTGTAAGTCTCTGCACTGTAGCTTATCAAGATCGACACTAAAGTGTGAGTGAACCCCTCTGTGGTACTTATGCCTCGATCTCCAATGTTTCAGGCATCGACAACCCTCTTGTTTGATTTCGTGGAGCAATGGAGATAGCGTGGCACGCCAAACTTCCTACTCCCTCCTTTGATGCACGCCGTGTCGAGCCAGAATACCTAGTCGACCTGATGCGGAACCCGCAGCTAAAGGCGGGGGTGGATTACATAGTTGTTGATGTAAGAAGGCAGGATTTTGAGGTAAATGTGGGGCATTATTCTCATTAGAGATGTGAGCTAACGCACAACGCAGCACGTCGCGATTTCAAACGCCATCAATCTTCCTGCTCATTCATTCTATCCTACTCTTCCAACGGCCACAACGATCCTATCCCGCATTCCGATCGTCGTCTTTCATTGTGGTGCTTGTGGTGCTATCTCTAGGGGAGCAAGAGTTGCGGGTTGGTATAAAGACGAGCTAGAACGACGTGGGATACCGCCGCAAGTCAGCGAAGCGCTGATTCTGGAAGGTGGAATAAAAGACTTCGAAGAGAAATTCGGGGACGTGGAAGATTTGCTGATTCGGTTGGACTCTGCCTAGGCAGGAGGGACTCTGGATAATGTCGCGCTGGTTGTTGAGGAGCCTCGTAAATGATATGGGATATACAACTGGGACTTAAACGTATCGGCCAGTGATATAAATTGTTGTTTCACCGTGCTACCTAAATATATATATGTCGGTTATCCACCTATTGGACATCCAGCAATTACTGCCAAAGGAAAACCCCATCTCGATTTTCGTCATAGGAATCAGTCTTCTCTACTGTGATTCTGATTGACCTGCGGGATTTGGAGTCTGAAACAGAATAATCAGCAACCGCAGTGATCTGAGGTGAGTGTGATTGTACTTGGTACATCGACAAGCAGATACCGATATTGGAAAACTCCGCTAGGATCCTGGGGACCCGGATCAGTCAACTCCAACTCCGAATGGGTGACCACCTGCCTTCACGAAGTCAGCGTGGACTTCTGCGGTACTCCAATGGATATTCTGTCCCCCAAAACCTGTCCCATCTTCATCCGGTCTGTTAGTCTGGCTTCGCCCTGCGAACTTCATCCCCTTGAACATCCCCAAAAAGCTCCATGCTCCATTATCTTCTTTCGCTTCGCGCTGGAATCGTTCCGATGGAATTAAGGGCTTTGGTGGTGGAACGGGTGTTAATGTGGGTGTCATCCCTGACACGTAAGCCACCGCCTGCTTTGCTGACTCCCAAGAGTGCGTAGCGCGCTCCCTTATTGTGGCTAAGATACTTGAAAAGTCACCGCCTTCTAATTCCGAAATCCACTGAGACCACGATTCAGACGGTTCTTCATGTTGTGCTGAAGAACTGATCCAGAAGTGAATCAGAAGATGTTCTCTTCCCTCGGCATCCACTGCTTCATATTTTTGGGGATGTCGGTTACGGTGGCGAGGTGGTAAGTTTGTGGAAGAGGGAGGGGTGGTATGAAAAGATAGCGGGGGAGTCAAGTAACGGGCGATCTGGATGAATGGACTTCAGGATTTGGGAGGATAGTAAGGCGCAACGATACCACCTACACTTGGAGATGCTTTAATTTTCTCGCACGCGTCGCCATAAAGAACCGTTGGAGAATTTCTGGCAAACAGCTCTGTGGCAAGCGCCCAGGTAAGAACTATAGATAGTGAGGCGCCAAGGAGAATGACCGTAAAATTTGTAGCTCTGGCAGTTGTACGAATCACTTTATTGCCGATTTGAGAGGGGATCAGATGCGCATAAATAGGTATCGTGGAAGTTGAATTATTTCACCACAGTTATAACTATTGGCCTCACCTTTACCCCCAGGGGTGAGCTCATTCCAAGGGACAAATTTATCATCATTCCGCATATTGAGAGACTGGACACCCAGAGGAAAAGGTCCGATAGAGTCACCAGCCCCAGGGCTGGAAGGTCCATTCACATTACTTCTAGCCGCTCGTTCAAGTTGCTGGGACAGCAATGAGGACGGAGTATCACGATGTGTTGCGTAACTCCTAGGCGGTGCACATCCGATTGAGCTGGACTGGACCAACTTGGGGTATTGTGATAGAAGGACAAGACGCAGCGTATACAAGCGGGGGCATCTCATGCCACTCTGTATTGGCAATCGCACAGATAGACGATACGCCATAACATGCATACAATTGTTTATACCCTACTTGCTTCGAAGGGTGAAGTTCTGGTCGGTGTCGCCGATAATATTCAAATTATATTGAGTGACACGTGAGGCTTTCAGACTTTCATCCAAGCGTTCGGCTTGCGATGAAGCCCAATATTCCGTACACCTAAAGTGTAGTCGTGGCCATATACATACTTGCTAGCACTTGACTACGCCGAAGCCGCGAGTGGGACACCCTCATTGCCTGTATCCATCTCACGGTTGCTACTCTATCTCCATTCACTCAGCAAGAGCTATGGTCGGCACTTCGACGTCTCAGGGTGCGTCTAGAGGGAAAGGGAATCAACCCGCCTCCAACCCAGTGAGCATCGGATAAGCATTGAGATTCTGATTGTGGCACTCATCTTGCCACCACTTGGCAATGGGTCGTATCTGTCACTTTTATGGGGAACCTATTACGTTCGGCATCTATATGGTTTACCATACTCAGAACTCCAACCGTGCGTCAGTTCGAGGCCAGACGCAAGAGTCTAAGGAAGCGGATGCTTCCGAACAGGAGGAAGAGCGCGAAGGTACAATGGAGGCAGACGCAGAGCAAGGAAATGAAGAGGCAGAAGGCAATGAGGAGGACCAAAGCAAAGCCATAAAGCGCCGGAAGGGCCGTCCTCGCAACAACCCGCCTGCTAACATTGAAACAGCTGAGACAGACACGAATGCAACGAGCGACGCCGATGCCGACATGGAGGAAGTGACTGCAACTTCGCCGAAAGATGCTGGGATGACATCGAGACGGACTTCTAACAGACTCGCCCAGAAAGCTACTACAAATGCTCGCGCCCTTGCTGCTAAATCGACACCCACTGCCAAGCCTCGAGTATCGGCTACCAAGAAAGGCACAACAGCGGCCTCTTCCACAACCGCCACCGCTGCCACCATGACTACCACAGCTGCGGCCACTGTTGGACGAGGGAGTCTAAGCGGGGGCACTTCCTCCCCGGGGGGAACACCTGCTCCGCTTGGAGACCCCGTGAATTTGGCAAGATTAGCAGAAGTGGCATCAAAAAGCTCTAAAGTAGGGCCCAACGTTGGGGTTGCCGGCGCTGCGACTGCCAAGAAGGCTCCACCACCGTCAGCTGCCACAGCTGCACCTGTAGTTGCGGGTGCGGCCACGAGAGCAGCGTCAGGTGTTGGGCCGCCTCCAGGGGCTCCAACCACGGGAGCAGGGATCGTTGGACCAACGACGAAGGACCTACTGACAACCATCGAAGCGAGTGGCTCGGCTGATGTCATTGAAATCCTCACAAGTGACCCCAATGACAAGCTCATTGGCTATAAACAGTTGGAGGACTGGGTCGACGGAGGTTTGGATATGTACAGGGTATTTATCGTATTTCTTCTGTTCGTAGCCCTTGCTGACACGAAGGTGAAGCACGAGTTTCGGCCCCTTCTTTTTCCCATTTTCTGTCATTTCTATTTAGAACTGGTGCAGCAAGGTTTCAAGGAAGCAGGTATGAGCGCTACCCATCTTTGAGACACACACCTTTACTACGATTGGCCTTTAGCGATTAAGTTTTTCACATCTCATGGTCCTGGCCTCCTCTCACATGGAATCCCCTCATATACCGATACACTTCATGCTCTTTCGGCGCTTCTCCTTCCTACCCACATCGCCACTTCCCCCACAGCTCAACGCTTTCGTTCGGACAAATATGTGATAAAAATGAGCCGTGCAGGCTTCGCCCTATTCGTAGGTTGGTTAACTGAAGGAACAGGCGGCGAAGGGACAGGTGCTGGGGAAGGCATTATTGAAGGTGGTCGAGAGGGCAGTGGCCGCCGTGCTAGAATGAGTGTTCTAACCGTTGTGAACGGCAGGCTCAAGTTCGACGGTGAGTGCTGCAGTTCTACAGTGATGGACTCACACATTGCTCACCTGTGTTGTTCGTAGTGGCTTCCTCCACGAGCTTAACATCAAGTGCATGGGAGGAGAATACCGGTCTTGTAGCATCCCTCATCCCTGCTACATCATCAGCGTCCGCTGCTTCCATGGCTGCGAATGCTCTGAATAAGAAGATTCAGCCAAATCCCGCTGCAGCCCTCATGCAGAAGTATAATCCGTCAGTGTTTAATGCAGCACAGGGAGAGCTTAAGCTAGGGCCTGCGCCTATAAGCGATTCGCTACGGGATGAGAGGGAAAAGGCACTGAAGGACGAGCCTGCGGATGACGGGGACCGAATGGCGATCGATGGTGCCGCTGCCCCGTCATCGGGTGCTACGAATGGCGTGGACACAGAAACCAAGCTCACTCTGCCTGATGGGGATGTGAAGATGGCTTCCCCTGGACCGTTCGGTGGTCTTTCTCAGACGAGCACTGCTGTCGGTCCTGGTTCTGTTGGGCTCAACGGGCTAATTGCCCCTACATACTCAGAATTACTCCCTCAGCCACCTACTTTTCGTTCGGTTGACGTTAAGCGAGAGGTTGAAAGAGTTCGGGATGCACGGAAGAGGATTAAGTTAGACCCTGGCCTTTACGCTGTGGAGGATACAGATAGCGTTAGAACTCGAAGTAGTGGAGTGCATGGGGCCCCAGTTCAGAATGGCTATGTTACTTCTGGCTCAGGTAGGGTACCTAATGCAGCTTTGCCAAGTGTTTGTGCATATACTTTTCACGATGCGCTGGATGGGTAAGCACCATTCATTGAGGTTTATCCGGTCTCTCAAATTTGTCTTCTGCCTCTTCGCAATAGGTTGAATTGCACCGTCTTTTCCGAGGAATCTTCCCTTATGGCAGCAGGATTTGCGGAGAGCTATGTTCGAATATGGAGTCTTAAAAAAGACAAGTTGAAGGGGCTTCGAAGTGACTTCAATGTGAACAATGTCCATGACCGTGAGTAACATTTCGGAATTCACAGCTGAATCTTCTCTCACTTGAGGGGACCACCCAATATAGCTACGTCTTTGAAGAAAATACGGAGAAATCGGGAGGTTCCACTCGGAAACTTGTTGGACATTCCGCACCGGTGTATGGCCTTTCATTTGACCCAGTGGGTGGGACAGCTGTTCCGCCCAAGTACTTGCTCTCAGCCTCCGCCGATCATACGACTCGTCTATGGTCACTCGACACTATGACAAATGTTGTGGCATACCGAGGCCACAGCAATCCAGTGTGGGATGTGCAGTGGAGTCCGATGGGAGTGTACTTTGCTACTGCCAGTCGGGATCGAACTGCCCGATTGTGGAGTTCCGAGAGGATCAATGCATTGCGCGTCTTTGCTGGTCACTTGAGTGATGTAGACGTGAGCTTATGACTATCCCTTTCTTTGTCCTTTCCCGCTAACTTTGTCCGATGCCCAGTGTGTTCGATTTCACCCTAACTCCTTGTACTTGGCTACAGGATCCAGTGATTCGACATGTCGATTATGGGATGTACAGCGGGGAAATTGCATGCGGGTTTTCATTGGTCACCAGGGTCCAATCACTTCCATCACCATGAGCCCTGACGGCCGGTATCTGGCTAGTGCTTGTACGTGATATTGGCGGTTTTTCCCAATTCAGGCTAACCTTTGTTTTCTACTCTCTTAGCTATGGATCTCTCTATCAATCTCTGGGACCTAGCTTCAGGTCGGAAAATCAAATCCATGACCGGCCACACAGCGCCTATCAATTCTCTGGCGTTCACGGCGTGTACAACGATGCTCATCTCCGGCTCCTCCGATTGGACAGTGAGATGTTGGGACGTTAAAGGCGCTGGAGGAACAAAACCGGAAGCCTCAAGCTAAATGGGATAGAGGATGGCGCTTTGCCCAACGGTGCATTGGACGAGAAAGAGGACACGAAGGGACAAACGTGAGCGTCTCGCCCGCTGAAAATTTTGGGTATTCTAACGTTAGGTTGCATGCAGAGTAGACTTATTGGCGACGTATCCAACGAAACGAACCCCTGTTATCAATGTTCAAGTGACTCCGCGAAATCTCGTTCTCATTTCTGGCACGTATCAACCCCCTGCTGTGTCCTGAAGGCTTTTCCGCTCCTGTGTAGCTTTAATTTATTACATATGTTCCAGTTCAAATTGATGTACAGACCTCACTGCGCCTTCTAATACACCAATCCCGAACATTACATTACACTCATATTACAGAACAACATCACCCGAATCAAGCCCCTGCTGACTGCAAAGGCTCAGCCGTGGGAGGGGCCGTGTTTGAAGGTTCTAAAGATGAAGGGCCTTCTTCGCGCTCGGTATTAGGGCGACGTTGCGACGGACGTGTGCGTCTTGACACCTGTCGCTGTGGTATAATGTGTCCTAGTGAATCATATTGTGGAGGCAGCTCCACAATCTCTTCCTCTTCTTCGCCTTCGTCCGAACCCGCGATACTCCCGGCATCCGTGTGGAGGATGTAGCGGGTAGCACCATTAGTCGTGGCAGAACCGCCCACGCGATCGAGTGCCGCTTCGCTTGCTTTTGAATATGACGTGCTGCCCCCAGCACCGGTAGTTGAGCGGTACGTAGCGTACGGTCCATCGCTCCCATCTGCAGAGTCCCCACGAGAGCGAGCTGAGGGTGGAGGAGGGAGAACGTAAGGGACTGGCTCATAATCGTTCGGCGATGAGCCATCGTGGTGCGCCACTCCAACCCCGTTGAGGGGGTAATGTGCTTGGGCATCTCGGCTGTCGGGAAGAAGGTCGACAGGGCCTCGACGTTTGCGACTACTTACTTCCATGAGTCCAGAAGTCCCACTTCTTCGTCTAACTGCTGCTTGGTCACGACGGCGGAGCCACCAGACGAGAAGAGCAATTGCGGTGAGAGCTACGATCCCACCTGCGACCCCACCTCCAATTGCGGCAGTGCTGGAGCCTCGACCTGATCCTCCAGGGGCTGGGGAAGCTGTAGATGTCCCTGTTCCACCCGGCTGAGTTTGTGTGTACATTGAAGTTCGTGTGGTGGAGGAGGGAGAAGAAGAATCGAGGCATCCCTTTGCGTCTGACAGTCCAACGCCGAGAATATCTGTTGAGCCACCTTGGCGTCCTTGAGAATCGTTCATAATGAACATGAGATCGGTCCCAGCAGCAACATCCGCCGTCCAGTTATACAGCGTGGCGTTGGCTGGAGGATATAGGGTGAAAGCAGTCCCGGAAGGAATAAGACCAAATATGGTTACGGGCTATTAAGGGAGTGATTAGCCTCGAGTAGCCTTTCTTTAGAATATAAGCATACCAATATTGCACCCGAATACGAAAATTGATAGGTCCGACATTGTTGAAGACTCAAGGGGGTCTCAAACGTAAATGCAGGTTTTACGTCAGTCGTGTCGCATTGCCCTCCTTTGGAATTGCCTACAGGGGTCACTCAGCTTTCCATGAACAGTTCACGATTTATCATGCAGCGTACTGACCGACAGTTAGAGCATTCGACACACCACCAGATCCAAAGCCAGTCGAATCCGACATAACGAGCAGAAATACGGTTTGAGTCGACACATTTAGTGTTAGGGAAAATGACCCTTGCCCGATCCTGGAGTCGTATGCGCTGTCAGGGATACTGAAGTTCAGAGGGACTTTGAATTTCTGTAGTGTTATTCCGCGGACAATATTAAAAGACCAAGCATTGGGAAAGAAGGAATCACGAGCTTACAGGTGCAAAAAGCAGCTGATATGGGCCCGTCCCTCCCTGCCATGTAACCGTAAAGTTGTCACACTCCGTGGGCTCGCTCCATGAGAATGCAAAACCTGCAGAAACGCAGGGGACAAAAGTAGCGGCAAAGATAGACAGCAGAAGTAAGGAGTTTAACGATCCGCAATGCAGTCGCATCGATGCAGCCAATCTGCAGAAGGGCGCCGTCAAAGGTAAATGGGGGCTTGCGTGATGTGGGTGAGCTCGTCGCTATGTAACAGCCCGGACGGACGAGTTGATCCGAGAGTTGGACTTCACCCAGCCTGCCTTGACCACGGCACAGGAGCAAGATCCAGCACAGACTTGGGGTTTATCGTTTTATTTATATCCGTAGTAGGTCGTCACCGAAATCAGCAATGCCCAAATATCGTATGTAAGACAGAATTGAATTGCTTGGCACATCCCATAATATTCCTTTCATCGCATTTGACCCAGATGGACACAACCGCTTCGAACACTCGTAATCCCCCCAGGCCCCCCAACGCGGTGATGCATCCCTAAGTGATCATCTGGACGCCTCAGCTGGCTACGTGCAGGACCCACACCACCGAGGTGACGATGATCCCTGGGGTTTCGATGATTCTCAAGGTGGCGAGCCCAGTCACGGCTCACAACCTACAACTATGCTCGCCTCACACGATAGTGATGCGAGTGGTCTTGGGATGCTACGACATCGTCCTGTCTCAACCTCGATTGTAAACCCACTGGAGCTATCAGATGATCGTCAATGCCGCATATGTTTAGCTGGCCCTGAAGAGGAACTGGAACTGGGTCGCTTGATACGACCATGCAAGTGCAAGGGGTCTATCAGTGTAAGCTTTCCCTATTTCCTCAATTCCCGCCCTTACGATGTTAGCTATCGTGCAACCTGACACTACCGTTGGTCCCAGTTCGTCCACGTCGAGTGTTTAAACAAATGGAGGACGACTTCTGAGTCGAAAAGCGCATTTTGGCAATGCCCACAGTGCCATTACAAGTACGCTTTTGCTAGGACAAAGGCATTGGGACTTGCGACGTCTAAAAGTAGGTTACATCGTTCGGGCGCTTAACTTACACTTGCCTGACCACTCTTCCAGTTGCAATTGGATCCATTACATTCGTTTTATTCACGCTCCTTGTTTTTGTTTCATCAAGCATTGTTGTATATTTCAACCCAGATCTCGCACCCTCGCGCCCAGAACCCACATACCCCCTGAAGAGCAAGTTGTCTTTACCAAATCCTACGAATGGTGGTCATCCTATGACTTTTCGTATACTGCTCTTCCTGGAACCATCAAAGACATGGTGAAGTTAGCAATAGCAACTTTTGCAGATGTCGACATTGGTGGCGTTGTCTCTGACACGCCAACGAGGAGGGGTGAGGGTGGCGGCTTTAAGCAAAAGATTCGAATGAAAAGGACACAGTCCCCTCCAGCACCTGGTTTCATCAAGCGTCTTATCAACCGTTTCGCCCTGGACTTTCAGCTTTAGGAATTGTCAGTTTCCTCCAAATGCTCATTTCCATGTCTTGTTTGCGCCTTTACAAATAGTAAGAAATACATGGTTGAGAAGGAGGAGGGGCGAAGGAGCTGCGGAAGGAATTGGTCTGATCATTATCGTGGTTTTTGTTCTAATTGGAGCAGCCAGGTATGTGATCCATTGAGGACCTAGGAAGTTTACTACCTAACACACTTTGTTCATCGCGGAAGAGCAATCATGCAAGTGTACACGCTAGCCAATGCTCTTGCAAAAATGATCCTCTCACGAGCTGAGCTCGCCATTCTTGACGTTGAAGGGAAAGCTTATCTCCCGCGTTCAGCGGCCCGAGAGCGAGATGACGGAACTCTTTGGGAAAAAGTGAAGCGAGAAGTCGTGGCGTGGGTTGCAGATTGGCTCCACACCTGGGACCCAAGGAGGTGGGAGTGGGGTTGGATAAATCGGAGAAGGGTCTGGGAGATTTGAAGGTTACCTAGCGAGTGATCGACACTGCCTACACCACATATTTTCAGTATACTCATGGACACCGCGTCAGGCTCGTTGGCGTCAGTTTTGGACATTGCATGCGCTGTATTTACCCGTGTCAATTTATTCACTCTTTTGGCTTCGGTGATTTAATTCAGCATGGGAGTGGCTGTGTTCAGACTCCACTTCCATTCAGTGGACAACTTGAATCGGGTCAAGCTCTCCAGGATCTTCGTTTCCCGGATTCGTGCAGACTTAGCGCTGGCCATGGGCTGGTGGGTCGCAAACCTGTCGCATCGATAAGAAACCCTGTGATGAAGCGAAGCACCGGATTGGACGTTGCTTTCTGACATAGCCTCGCGGCAGCCTCGAGTTCCCATCATGCGACTCTTACAGGTTTCAGCCCGGGCACCTTACCATTCCCCCGCCCACGAAACCCTAATTCGAACCCTGTAAAATGGAGTCTTCCTATTTGGATGCCGGACGTCCACCCCTAAGCCCTGACTTTGAATCTTCGCCGCAACTTGATCTTGCAAGGGAGCTGCCAGATGAATATCCTTCATTGCTTTCTCCATCTCTTAGCGTCTACCCAGAATTATCCATCTTCGAAGACGATATCTCCTATCAAGAAGAGGAAGGGCATCTTGACGGTGAGATCCAAGTAGAATACGAAGACAGTGACGACCATGACGACCCTGACCGACGACACGCTCCATGATGCGAGACACCTGCTGGAGACAATCAAGGAAGAACCTGAAGAAAATGATACCGGGGACGAGACCCTGTGCCTTCCTGAGCAACACTCGGAGGAAGAGGACAATGGTTCATTCACTCAGCTGGTTGACCATGCCGACGAAGTGGAAGTGGGGCAAGGCTCTGTACTTCCTCGGGATTCCAGCCCTCCACCTCAGTCCCCAGCTGGAAGTTTCATGTCGCTTTCTGGAAGTGTTTCATCTATATCTCGAGTTAGGATTCGTTCTCGCCCCGCCAGTCTACGCTTCCACACGCGGCTACACTCACCCTGCGAGAGCAAGAGTTGGTGAGTGGACATGTCGTGACACTGCGCTTACTTAACTCTTGCATAATCTAGCTGTTGGAAGCGCGAGATAAGGAAATCTTCTCCCTCAAGCTTGAAAATCACTTTCTCAGGAGAGATTAGCCCAGAAGAACCCAGAAGCCGTAGAGGCTGTCGTAAAAAGCAGTATCGCGGTGAAAATTGCGAATCAATCTCTATCCATGGAGGTTAAGAAATACAGAAAGCAATTGAAAGCGCTCGAGAGGGACCTTCAAGAGCATCAAGAAGAGTCGGAGAGGAATGAGAACGCTTTGCTCGAACGGCTTCGTGGGCAAGAATTTCTTGTGGAGGAAGAAAAGCGAAGGCGGGAGAAGGTGGGTTCGGGCAGGTTGCACTCGAATACATCAAACCAGCGATCGCTCGATCCAACTGCTCTTGCAGAGAGGCAGGCGATGCTCGAGGAAGAGTTGGGTGCTGCGAGGGATGCCCTACAAGAGACAAATGATGAACTTGAGCGTCTACATCGTGCTCTAGAGAAGTCGAATGCGTCTCCGATGGCTCAACGCAATGCTCGCTTTGCCGATATGGAAACCGATTCACTTCGATCGAAGCACGAGGCACAGCTTCTCGAGATTCGGTCCGAGCTTGAGCAAGCTCATTGCGATATCGAAACTCGAGATCAGAAGATTGAAGAGCTGGAGGATGCACTTGCAAGCTTGAGACTTGAGAACGAGCGATTAGAGCATGACGTTCGGCATGCTGTAGTGGAAAATAGCCAAAGCAGGGTCGAGATGTCAGAGGAACGACACTCTTTGCAGATGGTGCGCGGTCATTCTTGGGATAGGTCTATGCGAATGCATTTAACCTCCCTCTGACTTACCCAGGAGAAGGACGCCCTTCGTGATCAAGTGGCTTCTCTATCAATTCAGCTTGAGCAGAAGGAAAATGACCTGGAAGCTCGTGTCGAAGAACTTGACATTTACGCTGCGGAGATTGAGAGACAGGACGAAGAGTTGGAGACACTCAAGCAAGAACTTGAGGATGAGCGAGCTCGTGGTGATGAGCTTCACGAGGTATGGCTATCGGGCTGTCAATTATACATTTCAGTCTGGCCCTGACAGCACGAGCAGGATAACCTGGAGCGTGAGGCAAAGATCGAAGTTCTTACTCGACAGGTCAACGACGCCAGCGCTTCTCTTGTCTCTCGTGCTGAAGAAGTCCAATCATTGCGAACCCAGCACGCCCAAGCCCTGTCTTCTGCAGAGAACGAGCTCGAACGTTCGAAGGCCGAAGTTGGGAAGGTCAATTCGAAAGTTATCGAGCTCGGGCAAACTCTCGAGCGGAACGCCATACGGTCGGAGCGTGAGCTTACCGAAGTCCTTTCCCGACTACAATCAAGAGAAGAATTGTGCGACCAACTTCGGGATGTAGGTTCTTCTGAGTTGCTCTCTACAATTCAGACAATTCATACGACTGCTAGAAAATCACGTCTACGAATGCGGAATTTGCGAAGCTCAGGGATTTATACTTCAATGCACAAGATTTGATTGCAGACCATCAAGCTAGGGAGGACGAGCTTATCGCATCTATGGAGGAACTTGCGCGCTCCCGTGATCAGCAACGATTTTCTCGCAGCGCAGCGGAACTTGCTCTCAAGGAAGTCGGCGAGCAGTTGTTCGACGCCGAAGACGATCTGAAGAGGGAGAGGACGGAGTTTAGTCAGATCAAGAGCGGGCTAACGAGAGAATTGAGCGATAAGTCTCAGGTATGTAGCGGTCTGGTCCTCGTCTTCTACCTCACTTTAAGCACCGTACAGGCTCTTCTGCAGGCACAAAGCGCCGTGAAGTCCCTCAATCTACTTCTCGAGCAGCGGGAAGCCGACCTTTCTCTGGTTCGCTCGGCTTTGAAAGAACTCGAACAACAACAGAAGACGCAACTTGGAAAAGGTCGTACTTCTGATAGCAGGTCTTTTGACCTAGATCTTGACCGACTACAGTGGGAACTTCAACTTCGGGAGGATGAACTTCAGCAAGCCCGAGAAGTGATCCAGAACCACACCCGAGTAATGCAGGAGCAGCATACTCACATTGATCAATTGGTGAGGACATGTTTCTGATAATTGTTAGCCCATCCTCAGACGTACCTTGGCTTCGTATAGTCTTTCGAGAATGAAGAGATGTCGACTCACGTCTCGTCACTCAGTCAATCCCGGGACAGCCTGCTCGAGCAACTGAAACGTGCTGAAGAGGTGCGCTGTCCCCACCCAATAACAGTCAACCAAGGCTAACGTTGTATCGCAGACTTTGAGACATTCGGAGGATCATCTGGATCAATGTCAAGCTCGAGTTGCGGAACTCGTGCAGAAGCAAAGCGCTGACAAGCAGTCTCACCTTTCCAAGGAGCAACAATACCGTGATCAGCTAACGGAGCGGAACACTTTGCTTCTCGCTTCGTCCCATTGTGTAGAAAAGATCCTCGGAGCTGACGGTAGCGAGGTGGGTCGATCACTGTCATCAAAACAGCAAATTGATCCGTTTGGTATAGATCACCGCGACAACTGATCTTGACTCTCTGGAGGACTTTTCCAGTTTCAAGAAGAATTTGACTTGTCGTCTCACAAGGCTCGAGCAAATACGGGCCGCATTCGAAGCCACTGCAAAAGAGATAGAGGATAGGTATTCGGAGAAGGTTTCGTAAGTCTTCGTTTTCTGTTGATCAATGAGAGCACTCTCAGTAATTCTCTTTGTGGTAGCGCCGTTATGCGTGCATTGGATGAGCGAAGCATACAGATCGAAGAGCTGGCTCGTCTCAAAGGGCATCGGAGGGAAAAACACGAGACCCGGGACTTGGAGCTCAAGTCTTCTAGAGTGAGTAGAAGCCTCTGCTTCTCTTCTACTGCGGTGCATATTCGTCCATTATAGGTGGCTATCTCGCAGCTTGCAACTAAGGTCACAAACTTGGAGCGGCAGGTAAATGATCAGCTCAAGGAGCTCGACCGTACACGAGATACCCGGCGAGAAATCAACCCTCCTGCTGAATCCTGTGAGGAGACGAAGGAAATTTCCGACCCAGAGAAAGACCCTTCAGCATCACGATCTACAACACCCGCGTCACAACCATCAGCGAGTCCGAAGGGAAATAAGCAAGATTGGGTCTCTGTATCCCCAGACACCTCTGAATGCCACACAATGGAGCTTGAGACCAATATCAAGTACAGTAACCACACTCTCTGCTCGTTTGAGGATACCTGACGTGTTTCCAGGGAGCTTCATCAACAGATCGAAATAACGAACAAGCGGGCGGCACATCTCGGAGCAATGCTTAAGACAGCGAGGAGGGTGTTATTCATGAGTTAATTGGCGGCCACTTTAGGGTCTGCAATGTTTTGGATAGTCTGTGTATCTTTATCTCGCATTATAAGTAGGTAATATTATGGTTCCTTTTGTGGACATGCCTCTTCACCGGATCGACATCCGTCTGCTACCACCCCGCCAACGGTTTCCACAAGAGCATTCAGATCAAGGAACGTCAACAGCCCCTCTAGATGGGCCTCTTACGGAGAACAGTGGTCATGCGAGACCTGATGTGATGGGTGAACGGGGTCGGTTGTCTGGCCTGGTAGAAGTCGCTATGTATCTTCAAGACTTTTCAATTTTTCGTCAGCAGTGACTCGGGAAAACATCGGGGGCCCACAACCAGAGCCATCGTCACTCACCTTATCCGATTTCACTCCCCAAGTCCAGGAGTAAAGCGATTCTGTCCTTGGGGGCTTCTATTGACTTTTGTGCTAGAATTCTGAGTCGAGTCAGTGCTCATTTAGTGGGGGATCACGCCATGCTTGGTATCATGATACTGTCTATGAGGAAGCATCTCAACGTTCTGAGGTTTGCGGATGAATTATTTGATTCCCACCCCAGGCCACCCTCCCCTCCACCTCCCCTTCCCCTTCCTACCATCAACAAGTACTAGTCCTAGAATGCTCATCACGGCGACCAGGGTGGCGGACATATGGCGGCTCGGACATGTTAGGAGATCAGCATATACTGTAGCTTCGTTTCAGAAGATCGATCACCCGGAAGGTGGCTGATTCGAACGTTACGCCACCCCATGATCGACAAGGAGCGCATCTTAATTGTAATGTCAACACCATAGTGAAGGGAAGATTTTGTGTGTGTGTTTTCGCCGGTGGATGTAATCCACACGTTACATACTTGATTTTTTGGGATTGGAAGGCCCAAAGACCTTTTTCATGTGTTTGATCTTCTTGCTTCTGGAAGCGCATCATTGCCTTCAAGTTGTCCCTGTTTCCCTGTTTGTTTGCGTGGCTTCTTTGTTCATCCGGTTCGCGATTCTGTTTGTAATGGGCCTCTTCCCCTAGGCCCAGAGAAGCGAAGAACGACGGTCATCTCGAACGAGGCAACGTAAGGTGAATAGGCATCCAATCACCATGTGCGTGCGCACAATATTGAGCCAAAGCCCGATCAGGACCAGGACCGAGTGGCGCGCAGTACGGTGGATTCCACCGCTTCCCTTAACACCACGATACTGCTATGGCGATATACGCGCGCTGGATTCTCTCGGTGTTGTACGGGGTCACTCCGAGAGGGAAATAGCCAGCACTTTTTCACTTGGGGATAAATAGCGGAGGCTGGGGGAATAAACATAAAGACAATAAATGTCCGGGGCCCGCATATGACTCGATTTATACAAATTGTTGGATCATACAACTTCGCATGCCGTAGTATTCTGTCAGGGAGGAAAGGGTAATATGATAATATGGATGTATCCCCGAGTGAACCCTTGCTTTGATCAAAAAATGGCATGCGCTATTTTTGCGCATCAGGGCATGGGCTGGTGGGCTAGAATCATGGGAAGCAGATAGACACCTAGGCAGCGACCTCCGACCTCCGAGTCACCTGGCAACTTGATCTTGATAGGCCCTGGTCACCTCCTGTAGCTAGCCGCAGAATAGAAATAATGAATGTTGAACAGGACGAAGAGGCAAGCTGGATAGATGCATGATCGGCCCCGCAATGTGCAACGGGCTTGACATCTCCCGTAGGTTGGACTTTGGGCTAGGGAATGCAAATATCTGTTACATATCATTAAAGGTACTGTATCGAGAAAGACTTGGACTCATACCCAGTCGGAGTTAGCCGAAATTTTAATTGATTGTTGTGGTTTTTATGTTTGCAAATTCCTCGCGGTGCATTGGAGACGAGGCCGTACATTCTGTCTGATGCTCGACTTACATAACAGATCTAATAGATTTTGCTGCAATGCCCAACAGGCATAGGCCCCGAAGAGACTAGGGGGGGGATTGTTATCGTGATAAGAACATTCCAATGTTGAGGGCGCATTGTAGCCGTTCGAGTGTTTCCTTTAGAACAGTCGCGAAATATGAAATATGTACGTATACATAACGCCCATTGAACCCCTTTACCAATTACGGGTTGCAAACCCTTACTAGGAGCCGCTCGCTCCCAGGTAACCTTGTGAGGGAAGCTTACAGGGCTGAGCTGGAAGGCCCCGAATTGGAATGGGGAGATTAGCTAAATTTGAAACGAAAGCCGGCGGAGAAGATGGATGGTGGCGGAGGACTAACCTAATTATTATGAGGCCTTTGAGAACTTGTCGCGCAGAGGGTTACCATGCACTTCTTCAAGGAGGTTCCAAGGGCTGCGGCTCGATGGAAACGGCGGCGCGAAATACCTAGCCACGTTCCTCGGTTTATGCCCAACTTGGAGTTCGGATAAAGGTCGTGTCAGGTGTACATGCAAGATCCGAACAAATTGTCGCAGTACTTACCTAAGACGAGTGGGGGGGAAATCACCAGAAAAGCAGAACACAATAATAATTTGAACTAATGAGACACGATAAAACACTGAACCATGCAAGCTGGATCCGGGCACGTGGTGTAACTCGGTTGTTCTTGGAGAGGTTAGCCGCCGCAGCCTCATGCATGTTTGAATGCATGGTTGCTAATCTGACTACTTAAACTTCGAGGAAGGGAGTGTTCAATTGATATCTGCGCCATTTCTTATTATCTGTGCCTGGAATATTCAGCATTAACGACCCCCGCCCGCAACTGCATTGAAGGGGGCGGGACAGGCTACAGATATTATCCAAGGTCGAGGCCGGATCTGAAAGCGGGATGATCAAGAACCCGTCGTGTCAATCCCTGTGGGAGGGGAGACAAGATTAATGTGGCGCAAGTCTTAATCGCAAGCGTGTGCATGTGGGCCCAGCCGACGCGTGAGGGTTAGGATCAGAGTCGCCCCGTTATTTTGATCCAAGCGAAGCAGATGGATACGCAATAAGCTATAAGCAGTACCCGATGTTATATACAGTGCTGCTGTTGTCGTCAGTACAGCCCTTGCATGCATGTCCGCGGAAATTGTTGGCAGATGAGAGGCACCGATCAGGTTCATACACCGCCATCAAAAGGAAGGGGGGAGATGGCTGAGGCTGGCAGCCGTACGTAGCAGCCCATGGGTCACCATGGGGAGAAATCGTCAACCTCTCGATAACATGGCTATCGCTTGACTTAGTGTTTCATCGGACTCCGAACAGTGGCCAAGCTCAGTCAGGTCGTACAGCTAGAATATTGGAGATCAAACCAAAAAGCTGGGAACACGTTTCCTTGCGTGGTGAGGGTTTGTGTATTGAAATGATTCCTGTGGTGATCGATGATCAATATACGCCAGATCACGATTAACAGGAAAACAAGCGCTCATACCAGCACTTATGATCAGGAGCGAGATCGCAACGTGATTAGCGCCCGCGCGCGATAAATGCACGCTCAGTATCAATATTGTGCCGGTATCAATCGGGTCCATCGAGCCCTCCGCGTCGTCGTTGTCCGGGGGTGGATGTGAGCCACAAGGGGACGCTGATCCCATGCCATGCCTGCGCCACCCCTACGGAAGGCCTAAAGTCGAAAGATCTAGACACGACACCGTTTGGGAAATACGGATTTTTACGTGTACATGTGTCTTCGAGCAACGACGCGGCAAAATAGGAAGACGTGACCTCATGATTAATTGGTTCCAGACCTTCATTACGGACACGGACCGGGTGGGTGTTCGTTCGTTTGGTGGTACCTACATATTTGGGACTTTGAGAGAAGGATCAAAGATCAAAAGAAAAAAGAGCAAGAAATCAAACATGCATCAAAAGTAGTAACAGTAAGTATAAGATGCTTATGTATTACTTACATGTATTCGGCCGTCAAAACAGGCGATCATTTCTCTTCGTCCCGGGAAGAACGAATCCGAGAAGTGTGATTATCACAATCAAATTAGCTGGTTTTGGTATACTTGTTTTTTTTTTTTTACTTCTTGTTCGGGTCATTGTTCACTTTTTTTTTGGCAAGTGGTATAAGTAGTGAATGGACGAATTGGGTGGAGAAGATTCGCAATATCCATAGGTGGAAATGTATGAAACGAAGCGAAACCTGGTTGTGGAAATGGAGTGGGGGGAAGTATGCATATATCCTTTTTTTGATGATCAGTCGACTTGATCACGCTGACATGTGCAGGAATTCAGCGATTTTGGAACCGGGAAAGAACAATGTTGACCCTGCATGGGACAAAAACCAGATTGGACTCTTGGACTCGTAGATCATGAATATTTTATAGGTTGAACTAGGGTAGTAAAGCGCTTTTGGGTAATGTTTGACGTGCCCGCCAGTTGAGTTGATAGCTTCGAATGACTAAGGAGACGGGAACAAATGGTGGCTGTAGTGCAGATAGATGGGGATAAGGACAGGTCGGTGATTATAGGCCGGAATGTCACAGGTGGTTGTGGTTATGCATGTGCATTTTGGCTTTGAGAAGGGAGGCCCACAGCAGGGTCGCCTTGGAGTTCCGAATTCGCTCTCACACGACGATGAAATCAGTATCGTGAGGAACATGACATGCCCGAAGTTGTTGGCGTGGTGAGCTACCTTGAACAGGAAGTGGATCAAAGACAATGTGTGATCTGCTGCAAGTTGAGAAATACAATAGTTACGAACTTCATCACATTACGGTGGCCCAACTGTTCACCATTGAACGTCACGAAGGGGACAGATCCGATGGAAGCCAAGCGGTAAGCAGGAAACAGACAACGAATCTGTTGGGGGGGACGCTGTTGTTGCAGGTGCGACTAGTAACTGATTCTGAAGATCAGGAAGGACACAAGACAGGGGAAGTTCAATGCGGGTTGGAGTGACTGATCTTTTTTCGAGTTCGCGAGAGGCCGCCGCGAATTGACTTTTCTGTAATCTTTCTGCTGGTTTTTTTTTCTTGCCCTTCTTTTTCTCCTTCCGGAATTATGTTACTAGGGACTCATGGCGAGCTCTTGGGGTCAAAGTTTGTGGTGTGGAAAACCAAGATAGGCTCGGGAACGGTGGAGGTCCTATGTAAGTGCATCATCATATTATGGCATGATTGTTGGCATCGTGGCGCGGTATTTAGGCTGAGACCGGAAACCGGGTTCTAACCAGCGATAATATGTGTATAATAATTTAATGAGGAAGACGAACTCGCCGCGATGAAGCGCGCTGGTTTCATATGCATGAAACGTCAGACCAGGAAAAAGTCAAATATTTCGTAGTAGTATCTCATCCTGCTAGTTGGCAAGTGATGGAGAGCAACGGCTGGCCTTCACAACAAGACATTTGCAAGGCTTGGGTGATACATTGGAAAGCCACACCACGATTTTCAAGAACAAATGAAAAACAAGCGCCCCCATGACTAAGCAGATGTACAAACAGGCTTTCTGATTCTCATTCCGGGCGCGGAGGAAAGAGGTCAAGTTTGTGGAGAACGGATGAGTGAGATGTGATTTGTATCCGGAGGGGTTTGAACGAAGAGGAGGTCATTGATGATTGAATGGGTGATATATAAGAAAACGGGGTGCCTGGTTGCAAACTCTCAACAACTCTCTTCTGGTCTCGCTCGGCTCAGGAACTCTTCCTCCACTCTCGTCGTCCGCATTCGCGATGAGTGCTTCCCCGCCTATAGCGGTGGCCAATCTCGATGACTCTCCATCGGACGGCCAGCAGCCCACTTCACACCCTCAAGCCACTCTAAATGCGAGCGTCGTCCTCCCAAGAGATATCGAAACACCCCCAGCAAAAGCTTCCAGTGTCGAAACTTTGGCGACTGTCGCATGGTCTTTTCTCGTAGCGAACACCTCGCTAGGCACATAAGGCAAGTCCTCTTTCTTCGTTCCATATCGAGGGGGGACCGTCGTCGTCTTATCTCAAAGTTTCCCGTCTCTCCCTCTTTTTTTTCATATCGCAACGTGACATCAACAGAAAACATACCGGCGAGCGTCCGTTTGCTTGCCATTGCGGAAAGCAGTTTTCCCGGCTCGACAATCTGCGTCAACATGCTCAGACAGTGCACTCCGACAAGCCCGAATTAAACGAGAGAATGATGAAAGAGCTTACGACACTTCACACGTCGTTGTCCACATCAAATGCGAGGGTTCATGCTCGCCCAAGCGGCTCGACTGCAGAGAGACGTCGGGGCGCTCAACCGGCTACCGACTCTACTCTTGCTCAACGTCCAGGTACGAGTACTGGTTACGAAGCAGCAGACCCAGGGCAGCGTACCGATTTTCGCGACTCCTTTCGGACCAATGACTTTCGTGAGGGTAGAGCCGACCAGTTTCGCGACACTCGATCAAGCAGAACATCCATGGGAACTTTTGGGGACACCCATCCCGATCAGCAACAAGTCCGGCAAGTTACCCTTCTCAATGGCGACGGCAGACATTCCTTTCTGGACTCAGCAGCAACAGCGTCTACCGGTCAGTCCTTTCTCGCCAGTAACAACATCCAGCGAGACAACGCTGGTCGAGGGCAGCGGCCATTCACATCTTCGTCCATCACCCCCTCTCGGTCAGGCCTCCCAGGGTCCGGGTCACTTGGGAGGCCTTCAAATATCCAGTCACCCGGAACTCAACAATTCTTCCAGCGCACCGGCAGCGGCCAATCCCAACAATTTCCGCAGCGGCGCCTCAGCCCAAACTTCAGCTTCGCCTCCTCAGTCGAACAGCACTCCTCCAGCAGCAGGCCAGGGACAGGGACAGGGGTCGGGCTCCCTCCCATCTCGGAGATCGTCTCCCCAACAATCAGTGCCAGGTTTAACACGCGTCCACCATCTCAATCGGGAGTACCTTCAACGCCATCCTCTTCACATCAACACAACCCCTTCGCCTTCACTTATACAGCACGGCCAGGTAAGCATGCATTCCCCTTTGCCCTTCACTGCTCTTTCTGATGAAAGTTTAAACCGTCATCCATTGCAAATGTGTCTTTTGTTATTTCTGTCATCATCTTGCATACTTTCCAGGCACTGCTCCAGCATCCTATTACCAGTCCAGTGTTGGGACTGGGGCAGTCAGCCGTGCTGGGTTGGCCTCTCGGGGGACCCTACAGCTCCCCATACAGCTCCCCCTACCAGGGTCCCGACCTACATCATCATGCGCACGGGGTGCAACCGCCAACAACGGACCCAAATTGGACGGGTTCGGAACAGCTGCCCTCCTCAGCAACGAATCCCCATTTTCCTTCCACGCCCCCGAAGAGCCAATCGAGCAGCAACAGCCAGTTCCGCGAGGCATCAAGCGTCCAAGAGGATCTGTCGATCTCGGGGACGGCAGCGAAGGATATCAGCAATCAAGACCTTCGTCCAGAAGACTCTCAGTCATGGACATCATCGATGCTGACGAGCAGCAACGTCCAGTCACCGCTACATCAGCATCCTCCAAACAGCGCTGTGGCCAGTCACAGTCCGTCCGCCAGCACCAATCCCAACAGCAGCCATCCGCTGTTTCATGCGGTCAATCCGTTCTCGAATCCGTCGCAAAGTCATCAACATCCCTTCCGCCATCTTTTTCCTTCGCAGCCCATGTCGGCCCCGCCCATACCTATGGCGAATCCGTTCGGGAGTCTGTATCATCACGGAGCTTCTACAGCATCAGGACCGGGACCTATGGAGCAGCAGATGGACATGATGCTTCAGCAACTAACGGCGGGGCCTATTCTCCATCCATATCACCATCATCATGCTCAGTTTCCACACCTGACCACCAGCGGAGCAGCTCCAAGTTTGGGGATGAATCAGAACCAACCTCATCAGCAAACTCTGTATCACCCCCTTCAAGGGTTATCTCGACATCAAGGTCCGCTCAGTCCTTTGCAACACGCGATCCACTCCCGCTCTCTTCACCATCCGCAACAGACCAACGATCACTTTCCGCTGACGCCGTCTCGACTCTCGACGGTGTCGACCTCTCACACAGGAACTCCAGATCAGGGGGTCTCGCCCGCTCTCCAGCAGCAAGGCCCTTCGAGTACCGTAACGACGCCACTTCACAATCCTCATACTCCCCATCACCCACACCACCGCCAAGTAGAGTACAACTCGTATTTCCCTCCGGTGCCTCCCCTCCCTACGGAACGGGACAACAGCGACGAGAAGAGCCACGGCGGCTCACAAGCCAACTCGCCGGTTCGCCTCGCGTCAAGCTTGAGCACGTCAAGGACGAATGGGAACGTAGCATTGGGGGGAGCAGGACAATCGACGAACTCAGGCGGCAGAACATCCAGGGATCATTCCCGTCATTCCTCAGCGAACACGATAAGCAATCAGCAACTGACTTATCCCCAACAATCCCATCCTCAGGAGAACGTAGTGACGCTTCCTTCGTCCCCCGGGGGTTTAGACCCACTGGGGGACGCCGGTGGGACGATGATGATGCCGGGTTCGATGCCAGGTATAATGATACCGAACGTCCCTCCTCTTCAGGCTTTGGGCAGGACGAACACCATGCTCGACGCCCTAGATCTCAGCATGGGGAATATTGCGAGTGGCAACAACAACAATCCGAGTGGCGGGGTGGGGATGGTCGGAAGCGGCCCGAATCAGGCTGGGAGCGAGACGAGCGCAGGCGCTACGGAATGGATGGGATCACCCTACGAGTATTCGGGGTTGACGACCACGTCCGCGACGAATCTCAGCGCCAATTCGGGACAGGCACCATTTCAGAGCGGCGGGAGTGGGGGGACGGTTCATTATCAAGGGCATCTACCCCCAGTGGTCAACTTGCCACAGTACCCTCATACGGCTCATCCTCTGACACATTGGCATCACCAATCCTCTTCGGGTCTGAATCCACTAAATTATCATCAGCAACAGCAGGTATACCTCATGCATCATCAGCAGCAGCAGCAAGTTCAGATGCAAATGCAACAACATCATCATCGACAGGTGGCCGCGTTGCAAGACTTCCAGTTGAGGCTTCCGCAGAAGGTCGCCCAGCGGTTGCAGCGGCGGCGTCCGGGAGTGGGCTCGGGCTCGGAAACATCGACGGGAGATCAAGACCAGGATCGTCAGCAGGGCTCGTCAGCGCTAACTTCAACGGACGAAACAGCCCCTCAGCGATCAGCACAGCAGCAGCAGCCGGGAGTGGGTCAACAAATGCTACCCCCAACGTCGTTGTCGCATCAGCAGGAATCTTTCGAACTGCGAGCCCCTCCTTCAGGACGCTTGCGCCGACCGGGAATCGCTCGTACTCCGAGCAGTCACAGCACATCGTCCCAGTCTCAAGTACAGCCTCAGTCTCATCCCCTGCGTAGGGAAGCATTCCTGGCGCTCAGTGATGAGGATGACCCCGAGTTGGGCATCCTCAGACCTGCTAGCGCTGCGCTCAGCTCGCCAACTGTTGGTGGTGGGAGCGGAAGCAGCAGAGGTGACGCGGAGTTTGAAGTGGTGAGTACTGCCTTGAGTGCGGGCACAGCGGGTGGTGATGGCGTGGGCAGTGGACATGATGAGGGGATGAGTATATCTGAGTTTGGTTTCGACATGGATCTTTCGGGCAGTATGAATATGGACATGAGTATTGGTATGAACGTGAACGAGTGGGGGGAGGTGGGCGTCTCGGGTGACGGGAGGATCGATATGGACATGATGTTTGACTCGCCGCAGGACCAGGGACGGTGATGAGCTGCAACCCTCCGTGCTCGTTTTTCTTCCTATCTTTGTTTCCCTAATTTTCACTGTTATACATGCATGCACTTTTTGGAAGTGCAAGCTTGCGTATCTTTAAATCCTCATCTCACCTCCACTACTCTGCAATTGTTTCGTTGGTTTGGTATATGTTTTACTTGGGAGGATTGCGGACGTCTATACATTACTGTCCATGCTTGCTTCATATCAGCATTTTCTCTGTAATATGTTTCTAGCTAACTAGCTAGCCACTACTCGATGTTGGAGACTCCGTATTTACTATCGAACGTCCTCTATCTTTCTTCGACATTATTACCACTGTCCCTTCACTGTTCACTTTTGTACTCTCAATATTGATCAATCAAAAAGTAGTTCCGGAATGGGTTTTCTCAGATTTAGTCCCATTACATAACTCACCTACCCAGCCCCATTCTCACATTGTCAGCCACGGTTGACTTAGTCACTGTTGAATACAACAAGCTATGCACGCTAGTTGATCTTGACAAATCGTTCGATCAATATATATACAGACCAGAGCGACATAGCGTGAAAGAGATTAGTTTACTTTTACGAGCAAATTAAGGTCCCTGCGAAAAATGTGACACGGAAATCCTATTGGTCTTCCTTCCCATCTGAACCTCCGTCGTCTTCGTCGTCTCCGTTGTTGTTCTCCGGCTCCCCTTCATCGAATGTGATCTTCCGCTTCTTTCCCCTGTCAGACTTCAGTGCTTTCATCTTCCTCAATTGTAAAGCGCTGAGGTCTTGCTTGCCCAAGTGAATCTGAGCACGAATGTCACCCATCTCATCCATCTCGATATTCTTCCGCTTCCTCCCAAGACCACTTTCGATATCACTCTGAGGAAGTTTCCTTCTTTTCATCGCTTCCTTGAGCATATCAGGGTCAGGTGGACTATGTCGCCGCATGACGAGATCCAGGTTGGGGCCCATAGGTGTAAGGGCGGCGCGAGGCGTGCGGGAGCCACTTTTAAGCATTTGGATAGTGTATGTGCGAATATGAACGGGAGGAAAAGTGGCGAGGACTTCTTTAGAATTAGGGTCAACTTCGGAATAGAGGTCGGTAGTAGTGGAGTTGAGAGATGAAGGGGTTGGACCGAGGGATACGCTGATGAGGCATTCGAGACCTTTTAGGTGAATGGCTTTTGACGATGGGTCGGCACTAAACAAGTCCAGGAGGAGGGATCTGAGTTGAATGAAGCGGGGATGAGTGTCGAAGAGTTCTGATGCAAAATGCATTAGTGGGCGGAGACCAGATCTGCATTTCAGTGTCTACATTAGGGAAGGATATCGTTAGAAAATATAATAGGGGAGGGAGCCGAATTTTGTAGCCTCGCCTTGAGCTCTTGCATGCTCGTGAAGGACGTCACTCCAACTTCACACATCTCCAACACCCTCCCATCAAACATCCGCACAAACGTTAAATTGTTAGGTCGCTTCTTCGTATTGTGGCCAATTACGAATAATGGTGCATCATTCTTCATGGTCCAGAACTCTAATGATGACGCATCCTCAAATGGCCGAATTTCGTTCTTCTTGGAGAAGTATATCGCATCTGGGCTCTTGAGGGTCATCTAGTATAGAAAGTGTCGCCTCAGCGGAGGTGAAGGCGTTGAGATGGAGTAGCACAGACTTACTAGCTCTTTCATAATAGTATCGAGCCTCTCCCCTGTGCTAGATCCCCGCACAAACAGGGCGGTCTTAGCTCCCTCAACTTCTTTGGGCTCTTTGGCTTCCAATGCCCGCTTGATGCGAGCATTCTTCGGTTTTCTGTAGTCAAACGATTCCTTGTTAGATACTAAATCAGGGTGCAATCTTAAGAGGGCTTACATCGTCCTCAGCATGGAGTTCTAACTTTTGAATTGAGTCGCCACAAAACTTTCCAAGGTCACGGGCCTTCCATGCCAGTTCGCACGCTCTACAATTTTGGAGTCGAAACAATGTTGAAGTCGCATTCTTTCCTTGTAGACACCACGTTTCCTCTGCCCCACTGCTCATGCGCATTCAAGGCGTACTAGGAGAGAGGGTGTATTGGTGCAAGTGGACACTGCACATTAGTGTTGGCAAGTCATCGCCATGGACGGATGGGTCAGCTGTGATTAGCCCGTCCTGGTGCACTTTGTCGGCGGTCACCAAAACGCTCCTGAATGAAGTCGTATTCTGCGGATCTCATGATCGATGCATCATCCCTCGCTCTGATAGATGGCCTGCTGGCGGCAGCCAAGGTGAAAGATCTGAGCGGACAATTTCCTCTCTCTTCTCGGCGCCTTGTTGCGAACGGTGGATCTACATTGCAGATCGGAGGCCTCCTCGATGTGAAGAGCCAGTAAAGGTTGGTGCCTTCTCTCTGAAGTAACCACGAATTTATCATTTTGGCTAGGTTTGTTACAAGGAACTTCGTCCGCCTGCAAGCAATACGCTCACGATGAGCATCTAGAATCTTACCCGGGAAATGTAAATTTAGATCATCCTTACATCTTCAAATTCTTTGGGTTTGCCATCGAAGGGGGAGGATGCGATGTAAAGGGTGTTCTAATCTCCATCTGGTGCCAGAATGGAAATGTAGTCGACTATCTTAAGAAGAACCCATCTGCGGAGAGGGTTGTGAGGAACATGTTCACTTTCTGAAAGCAATGGATATGTTACGAACCATAGGCAAAGGGCATTGCGAAAGGATTGGACCATCTGCATCATCTGAAGCAAGCGATTGTCCAAGCTCTTCTTATCGGTCACATTCATTTGCTCTCACCCATTTCAAAGGAGAACGTTCTCGTCAGTGATGACTGCAAGGCAATTTTGGAATGTCTCGTTTCAACAGTGAACTCTCCACGCGTCAGACATCCTCAGCCATGGGTGGCACAATTAGGTTCATGTCCCCGGAGATGATATTTGTTGAGGGAAAAGTGAGGCGTAATTGTTCTGTTTCTTCGGGAACAACCCATTGATGTTGACCTCCGGACTGGTTGTTATTTGGCTGGTCGAGACGTTTCTTACCACAATGAATCTCAATGTCACAACCGACAGGCATCCAGACTGGCACGCAACATCCGTCGGCTTCGCTTTTGTGATAGGCCACTTGAATTACGCGATGGTTCAATGGCGCATAAGACTGCTTCGCAAACCGATCAAGAGCGAATATCCAGACTCCCTATGTTCCACTCCATGCGATTCATCATTTAGTTGGCGAGCAACCGCATGGCCACTCCTTGCTCCCGTCGTGCTTCAAAATGGCCTCCCAGACAGGCGCTTCCCATTTGCTTCGTGCCATCATGAATAGTGTGTGCATGCTTCCCAGAGTATCTTGGACATCTCAGGCTGTACGAGGAAGCGAGAGGTTTACTGGTAAGCATTTGAAATGTCAGTGATCAATGGCGTTGTTCTTGATGCCGTTTAAGCCAACCTGCAGTTTCGGAGCGCTCGGATGTTGGAACCGGTCCCTCATGCTCAATCGATATTGGATATGTAATCTAGTTAAAGGCGATGAGTTCAGTTTTCGGGCCTCTCAAACCCAAGTGAAGGCGCCCTCATGGAGCGGAGTAGCCCGCACGACTTCGTCCTTGGCCAAATGGGTTTGGAATGCTACGGCCGCGGCACTAATCCAAGAATTTTGGGCCCTGAGGGAACTTCTTGACTTCAGCAGACAAGTTAGCCACTCTGGGCGGCTGAAGGCAATCGGGGGGTTCTCGTGTATTCTTGACGGGTGCCTCTGCGGGACCGCCTGCTCCAGTTCGTCCGTTCAACTCATTCCCTCGTGGAGTTTCTGATCCTGCTGCCACATCATCGACTCTTCGCCATCTGCAGGCTTGTACACAGAACTCAATCCCCCGGCTAATGACGCTCAACAGGTGGCGCGAGAGACATAAAAGTGCAATTTCATCCACAGCTTCTCCGAGGCGATTCTAACAAATGTCACATTACAGCGCCTCACCCTATGAATGGTATGTTGGTGTTGGAGTGGCGTGCAAACGATAATGTAGTCGGCTACCTACAAGATCGTCCAGATACCAATAGAATGGCCTTGGTTCCTCATCATGTTACGTTTATGTGTTGACCATACAAGCTAATGAGGGCATGTCAAGTGGACGGGATAACAAATGGATTGTTTTGTCACAATCCCGCGATCGTTCATAGTGACTTTAAACCAATTCGTTCGTTGAACCGAGCATATTGACTTGATCAACGTATTCCGTTAAATAATAGCTCAATGTTATCACAGATGGTAGATGATCTAGGGCTTGCGCTTTTATGCCATTTTGGCCTTTCTAGCATTGCCAGCGAGCTCTCGAGGGGCATGACTTCGTCGACAGTGAACTTCACACAACGTCTATGTCTTTGCGTGCTGTGTTCAGGTAAGAATGAATGATTTGAACCACTCACAAATGCGGATACTTTTTGGAAAACTTCCTTGTTCAGAGCTGACAACGGATTATCGGATCTTCCACGCGGTGGGAAGTGGAATCCCTCCTTGGGGTGGGATGAGACAGTCTTGCTGGGGCACTTACTGTCCTTGTGCTGTGCGATTCCACCGGATTGGAGAGCCTCTATGCAGTCTGTCGTCTTCAACATGGACGTTGTTAACCGTAGCAAGCCCGATAACAACCACAGCAGGGGCTACTCCTTCGGAACCTGCTATTTCTATCCAAGATGTTAGGGCCGTTCCTCATGAGGGAGGGCGAGCTGACGAGTTGTTGTCAGCCAGCGCCCTGGAAGCTCAGAGACCAGAAGGCATGTCAGCCTGTATCCAACCACTGGCGAACACCCAAAGTTTTCCGCAATCCGAGCTATCCGAATGCACGGATATCTCGACGAATATACCACGACATCGAAAGTTCTCAGTGTCACCAAAGTTTGTCAAAGACACCGCAAAGGTTGGGGTGAGCTCCTTTTGTGACTTTCTTTTGGGGAAGCCGTATAATCGTCTTCACTGGCGTTCTTCTGAGGTTGACACATGGCTAGTGTACAGTGGTGAACAACCTGTTACGAATCATAGACAAGAATCCGAGCAAGAATTGGCTAGATGCCAGTGATCCGTATTTAGATGCCGTAGTCGAAAGCATCCTTGGTCCACTTATCCATAGGACAGAACCAATTAACATCGTCGTTTCAGTGCGTTCGATTCATGGCAAGGACCCACAGTTCCAGCGCAAACACGTTGACAACATCGATATAAATATTGCCCATGATAGCACGAGATATTTGGTTCAGAGCGAACGGAAGTGGGCGCGAGAGTCGGACGAGAGCACAGACTACGACAGAATCCGCAGGCAATATCAGGAAAAACTGCATCCTTGAACACAGAAGCAACATTATTACTAATAACATGGGCTACACTTAGTCATTTCGACACAGGGCTTCCACATCAGGCGGTATGCTCAAATGGCGCTGGTTGGCCAGGTTGGCGAACTGCATCACTAGTCCAGCTTCCGCATGCCTGCAACGTGTTAGGGTGATATATTTAGCAGAGGCGAGGCTGGGACTTACCACGATATGTGACAATGAAAGGCCCAGACCTATATGACAACAAACAAGAGTGAATAACAAATGTCTTGCATTATAATCGAGTTGACTAACTCCAGGGTTATCCGCCGTGAATCTGAGCGCCATCCAAGAATACTTAGGTATAATCACTGTATCGCGTCTCATTGGAGATATATGGCTGAGTGCTTGACCAATATATCTCCCTGCTCCCCACTGCGTGTCATTGGAGTAAGAAGCTTGCCCTCGAAGGAAGAATCTGCAGCATTCCAAAACATACCCCGACGATGAAAAATGTATGCCCGTGTAAATGGAAAGGATGGTCCCCATCATCGAGGGAGTTGACGATGAGGTCTATTGTCTCCACACCTCGTGTTGACACAAGAAGCTGATCCGGGTGGTGGTATGACAGTGAATTTGCTACGCGGGAAATTTCAAGTAATGTTGAGGTGGATGTCAAAGGCTCCCACGAAGTACTTTTGGGGCAATCTCTCAATACCACAACAAAGTCAAAAGTGTAAAACTTGAGAGGCTCACTTATTGAAGAAGGAGCGATAATCTCCATTCACATCGTACTGCATGGAGACAGTTACACTGACCACCCTGGAGTTACAGAAAACAGTCTGAGCACTGCCCGACGATGATGAACGCCCACTGACTTAGTTGCTTTGGGAGCATCTAGTCTCCCAGCGGGTACAAAGTCTTTGTCGTCCGATAGCGACCTAGGGGACAACGGTGCGGGGGTCTCCGGAGGTTTAGTGCCAGCTGCCACACCATCATATCTAATCAAGTAAGCTCTGCCACTGCTCTGCATCAGAATTTGAATTACTCATACTCACCTCAATATCCCGAGAGTAGTGAGATTAAGATTTGGATTGTTATATCGTAGTGAATTCGTCTGAGGCGCCATTGGTCTTATAGTCACGTCTGAGAGGCGTACTTCATACTCACCTCCATCACTGCTCTGATCCAGTACGCAGAGGCTTTCCTGTCAAGGCTTACAACAGCGCTGTATCGCTGAGGTGACGGCATCAATATGCATTAGTACGGTAGAGTCAAAGGCCAACAATCTACAGATATGCACCTGGGCAATGCCCACAACAAGCCGCTCTGTGATCCTGGGCTCCACATCGACGCCATCGGCCTCGACAATACTCATGGAATGCTTGTCAATCGAGAATGCCATACTTGTCAGGCTCCCTGAGGAACAAGACACACCGCCATGCACTCCACAAATCAATGATTTGAGGCACCACCACAAGAGCAAGGATACGTACCAACGTTGATAACTCGAAAGCGGTACGATTTCCCCCCTTCTAATGGTAAAATGGGGTAATTAATGTCCGCATTTGAAGCACAATCGTTTATCTCGTTGATGACAGGCTGTTCCAGCTGACCGGGAGGTGATCGACTCGCGTCCCCGTCAACCGAAGACAAAAATCCTCCGCTTCGCCGCTCAGGGAGGGTCAAATCGGTGGCAGGAATGTAGGCGCATCTTGCCTGCGAAATACCGTTGATTACGCCACCGTCCGGAGATGGTTCGTCTCCAGGTTGGCCATCAATCCCAGTACCATACCGGAGAAACCGTTTCAAAAGGATTTCGGAACTGTGAAATGGGAAAAAATTGAGGTGCGTAACAGAGTTCAATCTCTATAAGTGAATAGTGAGAATTCGTGAAGTTGCGACGTACTAAGTCGAGTAATAATCCCCAATCATAACGACTACATCTTGGTCATAATGAACAGCACGGCGGAAAATTTCATGGGGCGAGTGCAAAATAAGTGCGCCGTACAAACCGTCTGTGCTCTGGTGCGGTGTCGTGGAATTAAGACAAGCGAGAGAATATAAAAACTTTGCCTTGCCTGCGTAGAGTAATGGGCATGCCACCAATATGTACCAACATTTTGAACGATGAAACTATAGGTGAATGTCCCCCCATTCGCAGGGATACCGCATTGCTGCATATGGTTCTCAACAGTAACCAGTGGGTGAAGGTATAGCACTTACGGTGATCGCATAGGTCCCATCAAAGTAGTTCGTCCCTAAAAATCCCACATTAGCGGCCATTGTGTCGCCTGAAGGCTCCGACCGGTGTACCATTCTGATACAGTCCATGCCAATGAATGGCCGTGACATTTCTCAGCAGATTCTTCACTTTAACCTGAACACATGCTCGTTACAGAGACATGAGGGATATGGATATATGGCTGCGCACGATGATACGATCACCAAGATTGGCTCGAATGGTGGGTCCCGGAGATTGACCGTTAACGACCAAAACAGGTTTCGGCATAGCTCCAGGTGAAGCCAGGACTTCCGATATTGCTGACAGAGACACGAGTCAATGGTTCATATCATCCCTTTCTTGAAATATTCATCCGTACTCCAATGGTAGACACGAATTGTGGGAGGTGCAGTATAGTTCCAAGCAGCATCAAGCAAGAACCGCCCGTCATCTCTTGACAGGTCTGGTTTCTTAGACGGGCCATTGTGGCCATGTTGATCATTACCTGACATCTCGTCACCATCCCTCGTATCTGTGGTCGTCCAGTCATGTCGTAACCCAAACCCAGTCCCAAAATGAATGTGCAAAACCAAAGCAAAGAACACGACAATAAAAATTAAGACAGAGCAAGTTTTTCGGATACTCCTGCGACCAGTCCCGGTATCAGAAAAGCCCTCTTCCCATGGCATGATCAATGATCAAGTTTGTAGTCTGCCCCAAGGGGTAGGCAGGTTAAGGGGGTCCAGTCGACTTGCATTCGAGTGTTGGATTGAATTTGATCCGGCCAAAGCCGACCAGCCCTTAGCCAGATCTCCAGAAGCGAGGGCTCGCAAGCATCTGACAATTGCCCGCTGGAAGGAAAAAGCCAACAGGAGAGCCAGTCACTGACCCGAATAAATGCACTTTAATTAGCACTCCATGCCTGATCACGAATTCAATTTAATTTATTGAGATCTAAGTAGAACTGACATGACATTGATTTTTCCGTCTTCAACCTGCATCGAAATGGTACAAAATGATGGCAAGGACAGCCGCATCAAGATCAGACGGGGGGGGGAGTTTACTTCCAATTGGTCTCGGAGCTATTCGCCGCGGAAGCCTTCTGACTGGACACATCCTCCTCGATCGAAGCGGACTGCAATGATAAGCCATCGTCAGTCATAGGCGCTGGATTTGAGCGTTTTTTAGAGGGGGAAAGACTTGGTCGGACTGCAGGGTCCGTTCCGTTGAAGGGCACACGAGGTGCGTGAGCAGGAACATTGAGTTCGTAGTGGTCTCGATGGGTCTCGGATTTGGTGGTGATGTTAATCGTTCCGGGGTTACCAACCTAAACGCATACATGAGCAGGAAGTAGCAAGTGAAACTGGAGGAAGATATGAACATTCACTCTTCGTTGGAACTCAACCTCAACAGGGTAACTAGATGATGTAGACCATTGGCGCCGCGCGTTCACTAAATTGATTTCGTTTCGCCGTTAGTCCTCCTGATGCATCTCGTACCGCACGTACAAGATGACATAAGACAGTTACAGTAAAGGAGACCGAGCGGGATATTGAGGATCAGATGTAGATTATTTGCCTAGGAAGAATCGGGGCGTCAAGCGACTTCTTAGTTGTTTGACAGGGGCAAATGATCTACTGACAAATCCCAACTGATTGTTGCCGAATTAGAGTGGCCATGATGGTGAGTGAGCAGCATTTCCGTAAGATTTTACACTTACATAAATCCCCAAATCCACACTCGCCCAAACTGCAGTAATGGCACCGGTTTGAAGTGTCACTAGGGAGGGTGGTTGAATTCCCCACAAATGATATCTCCGCGGAATCGAAAGAAGACTCACATCGAGAAACTCTGTCAATGATGTCGTCCGTGTACGCGAAGCCGGTTCTGTGAGTATGCTTGATCGCGATATCTATGGGGTAGGTAGGAAGGTCCACTAATCGATGTGAAATCACACCCACCAGATACCAGAAAAGGGAACCAGAAATCAGGAAGTCCGTCACAGGAGCAAGAACAAGCCATACAATAACAATGGCTAGAGTGGAGTGTCAGCGCTGACGTACTCACATCGCCCGAAGTCCGGTCTTTACATTGAAATCGCTGGAAATGAACGAACTCCTTCACCATTCCACAAGCAATACTTGTCCCCAAACCGCACACTGATACACGGTAAGTAAATTCAGCAGTGTTAGGAGTTCGTAGGAGAATGACCCACAGAATTGCACAAAGGCAGCAACGAAAATAAAACCAGCAACAATGTTCTGCCCCGTCAACCGCTTCACTCTCCTTTGAACACAATTTCGTCAAATTGCATGCCAAAAGACGTGACGCACACAGCGAGAAACGCACCATCCAAAGAAGGTTTGAACAGTGGTTGATAAAAGCACGGTCATCACTGGGTCTGATGGGGGGGGGGGGGTTGAATTGTGATAGTACGTTGTCGCTATGGTGGAGATACTGCAGTACCTGTATCGAAGACTATGTGCAACGGCAGGAGAAACGTTAGATTCCACACTTGATACCCGAACGAACAGCTCACCCCAAGTCGAAGTCTGAATAGCGATTGTGTTTCCTATCGCGAAAATGACATTTGGACTTCGCTCTCTAGCGAAAACCAGTACACAACATACCAAACTGCCGAATCCCTTAAATATGGGGACGCTTAGCTGTTCTACGAAAGCTTGCGACTAGAGGCATACGAACCATAGTTATATGTAAAGATAACGTCCATCACGGAATTCGTAACCCCACAAACGAATAGAAATGCAACCATGCCCTTAATCCAATGAGCATCTCTGACAGTACATGAGTGCCCGCAGCGGAGAAAACCAGGTCGAACTAACTCTTTCGAATTTCGAAAATATGTTTCTGCGACAATCCTCTGAGCCAAAACCACAGGGAGATAGTGGAAGCTTACTCACGCATCTGCATCAACATCGCACCGAGCTAAGAAATGATTACCGCTCAGAACGTCAGACATCCAAGATGAAGAACCAATCTGGAATCACAAGCCAAACGTTCAACCATGTTCCAATCAACATGGGCCCAACGAGCGTGTTGATTTCATGTGCTGAGATCCCAACAGGGGGCATAATCAAGAAAGCCCAAATGTAAAAGAGCGAGTATGAAAGTGAACGCAAGGAGGGGATGACACCGAGGACGAACAAAATTTTGATCACTTATAAGAAGGGGAAGCCAGTGACACCCGATAAGAACATTTTGGTCATTCATCATTTTTCCAGCATAAACACTGACGGCTATTCAACCGTCCAACTGGTGGTAACGTGCCCACTGTACTGTGTCCCATCAGTTTACCGCCATCCTGCGTGAACAGGCGGTTCATCAGCCAGCCATTCATGTAGAGATAAGCAGGCTCAGGGTAAACAAGAAGAATGCGTGGAGAACGACAATCACTATTGGAACCTATGCAGGAGAATAAGGAACAACTGTTCGGACTAGGCAAACGGAACCCTGAAACTCGAGGGAGGTGAGAAAACGTGATTGGATAGTGACCAGGGAATGCGTACAGTGGAATCCTTGTTGCCGTCTTTACCAAATCCAAAGTATTCAAAATAGACAGGATAAACGGCGACTCCAAAACGAGCCGGAACAAATATTCCTGGGGTGAGTGACTTGTATAGCCACATGTCAGGTTGCTCATCCGTGCAAGTCTCCAGTCGGGGTTATTAGGAAATCGTGGAGGCACGGGACCATAGTCATCATAGCGTTGTAGCGCTGGCACAGCGGCAGCGATTGCGGGCGCACTGTGAGGTCGACGTGGTTGGACTCCCCGCTTCAGCCGTCGTGACGCACGTCTCGTCTCTTGGGGAATGGGCCCTTGTCATGAGGAAGAGGAAGAGTCCTGATTCCGCTGCCACAACTGCCACAAGTCCGGAGGCGGAGGCGGAGGCGGCTGTCTTATTTTGCACCATATTTTGTCATCACATGTGGGTCCTTAGTTCATCTAATGTTATATGAGGGAATCTATTGACGGAAATGAAATGACAAATCATGGGAGCCCGAGAATCCATGTTACAGAAAAAGAACACGAATTAGGGTGCGTGATCAATCTCAAAGGCCTTATATATTTAGATCATCCAAGACCTAACATGCCAAATCATTACGGGTACACGGTCGTGGAGTGGATTCATGAAGGAATGAATCATTTCATAATGATACCCTGCCGGTAAATGAAGGGGAGCCGTGACCGTAGGGAGCCTTATCGAATCACAGGTTCGAATCCCAGGTATCTAGGCAACTTGGCCGTAAATATCAAGTTGCTGCGAGAAGGCTGTCTGTTGTGAGATCTAGTCAGGTGATGGCCCGGAGTTGGCGGCGTGGAGTTTACAGCCGGAGCACGAGGCAAGCCACCGTAGCAACTCGCGTTATGGGGTGAGGATACTCTGTCCAATAAGGAGCGTCCCCGGGACTCGCTCCATTCACCGCGCTTCATCCAATCACCATACGCAAAGAGAGGATTCGCATACGAGTAAGGAGGGTGTACTCTGCTCCAGGCGTTGTTCGGGACACTCATAGAAAGAAGCGGAATACGTCCAGTTGACCGAACAAAGTACCGTCGATCATTTTGGATATTGGCCTACCCATGAAGGAGTGAATTAGGAGGAAATGGACAAATAGTTCCTTGGTGGATCCAGCGTAGATGAATCGTGGTCAAACAGGCCGTTTTGACGAACGAGACTTCGTAAACCCCTCATACCGACGCGATAAGCCCTCGGCGGGCCGATCGAAACAACCAAACGTATCGATACGTTGACCCGCTAGATAGACGCGAACGCAGTCATAAGCGCATAAGTGATCGAGTAATCTTTCAGGCAGGAAATAGCAAGGCGTGCAAGCCACATACGGAGCTGCAGCTAGGATCTAATCGACGAACCCTACTCTTCATGTGATCCTTTATGGCCAAGACTGGCGAGAGTAAGAGCTTGCTACTCATATATATATATATATCTGTCTAGATGATCTTATGGAAGAATGCTTGCTTTCGTTCCTTGATCATAGGACGAAAGACCGAGCGTAACAGCAACAAGTTGAGGCCAACAGTGGTTGGTCCTCCTTTGGCTCGGGGCTCTGGTAGTCAGGGATTTCGCCAGCCAAATATTGAAAACTCGCGATATTGGACGTTCCCATGTCCCTAAAATGGCATGACATGAAGTTGTGGATAAGGTGACGACACATTGACTCGATCGAGCATAGCAACGTTATTCCAAGATGGACGTGTGCGATACAACCAAGGTGGGAAGTTGGAATCGCTCGAAACGGGGACGCACATGTGTGGATGTTTCCTAAAGAGAGGCTGGTCACCTGCCTAGATGTTTCCCATAGTACTTGCGCTCGTTCGTCGCTAGACCAATATTCTGGGCCAGAACGAGAAGCTGTGTCCACACGTGCATCGCTTCTGTAGCCAAATGCCGCGCGCCAACTACGCGAGCTCAGGGATTTAGTAGACGCTGGGATCCTGCCTAGCTCAGGAACCCATTGAAGGGTTGCTTCTCATTTATAGGGCAATTACCCACCTCTACCCTCCCCATCGTCGAGTGCCCAATGTTAGCCACGCTCATCCTACTGCTTGCGGCCCTCCCCAGTGTCGTCATTGCATCCTTGGCCATCCCTTGGGTACCGCCAGCGCCATGCCCGACTTGCTCATCTCCCAACTACGTCGGAAAAAACAGTACGTCTTGTTCAACATCATCCCTGTGTCTGCGGAGCATTGTTCTTCACTGATCAACCTGCGGCTGGACTAGATGGAACTTTGAAAAACGGGCGTTTCGTTAAAGGAAGAGCCTTTGAACGCGTCATCCAGATCTGGCTTGAGAACAGTGTGTCCCTGAATTGTTCTCTTGGCACTCTCAAGGCTTAGCATTACTCCTGGAATAGCTGACTATAACACCGCGGTCACTAGTCCTTTCTTCCAAACCCTTGTTAAGGAGGGTATCCTACTTTCTTCATACTTCGCGGTCACGCAGTACGTCCCGTTTCGTGCTTCTTCGTTATGTGACTGATTAACCATCCTCCGACTAGTCCGTCGGAGCCTAATTACATAGCGTCCATCTCTGGTGATTTCTATGGTTTGGCCGATGACAACGTATGTTGTTGCACACTCGTACATATGCCTTTGTTGACAACCGGCGCCACACTAGATCTATCATGTTCCGTCCAACATCTCGACTATCGTTGATCTCCTTGAGAAAAAGAAGGTTTCATGGGCCACCTACCAAGAGAACATGCCCACGGACGCTTACCTTCTCAACTATGCGTCCCATAACTATAAGTATGTGACTTCCTATCCCCCATCCCTGCGTCCCATTCACACCATCTGTCCTTTTTAATCCAGCACTGGCTCTGGCACATATGGCTACTATGTCCGCAAACACAATGGTCCTGTTATCCATGATGCCATCTCGAACACAACCTCGCGTGCGCACCGCATTCGTAATTTCAACGACTTTGCAGCGGATATAAATGCTAGCGCATTACCCCAATGGGTGTTTGTTACACCCAACATGGTGAATGATGGCCATGATACGACGATTGATTATATTAGTCAATGGTTGAAGTACTGGCTTGTTCCGCTATTGAAAAACAAAAAATTTAACGGTGGGCATGGGACGGATGGGACCCTTGTTGTCCTTACATTTGATGAAAATGAGTAAGTGTGTGATTTTTGAACCTCTTCATGGGAGTATTCTCATGATCCATGTCCTTTTGTGGCAGAGTTACACCGATCCGAATAAAGTCTTCACCCTTCTGCTGGGCTCAGCCATTCCGGCGCATCTGAAGGGCACAGTGTTAGTGATGGATTGAGTATTTTGTGTTTGTTCATCCCCATCTTATGTTCACATCCAGCGACCATACTTTCTACACACATTATTCCCTCCTCTCGACTGTTGAGGCAAACTGGCGTCTTGGTAACGTATGTCTATGCACAGTGGTGCTCACAAGTCGGTCTGACACCATGATAACTCTAGCTCGGACGCGGGGATACAAATCTCCCGTTGGCTAATGTCTTTGAGTACGTATCCCTTCTCCCCCAAGAGATCCATTTGTTAATAACCACGCCTCATCCCCTTTTCCCATGAAAATAGCTTTGTCGCCAAGCGAGCGAATGTCAAAAACGTACCTCCCCCCAATCCGCTCCCTCTCACAAACCTAACAGGGGTCTACCCCGGTCCGCTCAACCCGAGCGCATGGATCCCATTTGTTGCACCCGTTAAATCACACCGGTTTGGGCAAACTTATATTCGACCTGGGATGAATTTGAGTGTGACGAAGCACACGATTGGGCCACCGATCAACATTACATATGCGGTGAGTCCTTGTTTCCTTTGAATTTGAATACATGGAGGTATTGATCGTTCGAACTGGACGTTATTTAGGAGAATCCGTACGCTGGAACCGGGAACATCATTCCCTTGCACTAAACGGACATTTTTGTTGCTTATTTATTCTAGCGAAGGCGTAAGAAGAACGCGGTAACGCAAGGCACCCAGTCTGAAGACCTGGACGCTCTTCCAGCACTGGGGCTGCAGGTGCTGACATCAATACGGACTTTGAATTGTAGTATATTGCAACTACCTGTTACGTTGACGGTTGCACGAGTCGAACTTTGCTGCTCAGCAGCGAGAAGCTGGGAGGGTTCCTCAGACCGATCCCAAGAAACAATGTTGTATTTATTGCATTTTTGACTGTGGATGAGAGCCTGGGATATGAAACCTCATCAAAGAGGCTTCATATCATAACGTTACGTCCGATACTTAAGTTCAAACTGAGCCCTCACCCAAATGTGTTACATGCAAGGAATAACTCTGGTGCCTTGAGTCGGAGCGTTTCGGTCTCGTTGAAAGGTTTGCGATAGCCAGCACTGACTTAGATATCAACCTAGACCGACTCAAGGGTCCCCGCATGAACAGCAATAGCAGCACATGGAATATTGTAACCTTCCAGTTCAAGACACAATCTTCCTCAATATTTCATTTCTCGCTGTTAAAGCACCTTTTTTTGATCAGGATGTCCTGAAATTTCGGTATAAGAAATACACGAGTCAAGAAGACTCCAAGTTTTCGCTGGGGTCTGAGAAATAGCCTAACTGGTCTCGCATTGTATCGGCAAATTGGGACAACTCCGGGTCCGTCCAGCGCAAAGATCGGTTGAAGAGGGGGTATGTGGCAGACGTGTGTCCTCGGGCATTGATGCACCATCGATTGGGTTCCTCAAGTGAGTTGGACATATAACCTCCCCATAGATGTTGACGGGCACTCGGGTGTTGCACAGGGCTACGGGTAAGTTGCCTTCAATCCGAGGTCCAGCAAGCTGCGAATAAACAACGGAAGTAGATGCGTCAACATGCACGCTCGACTTCCAGCCGATGCAACTAAATCATTCTCTTTGGAATGGTTCGTCAAGAGATCCACAGTAGGTAACAATGGAACCATCAATACAGGGCTGTTGGAACGTGCACTGAAATGCGGCACCGCGGCACCGCGCCTTGCAGAGGGACTTGAAGGATAAGTCATCTATATGTTTGTTCATTTCGCTGAAGAACGCGTGGCTCAGCGTATGGGGGAGAAACCCGAGATCCTCGCCAAGGAAGGTGGTCAAGGACTTGTAAACAGGTATGTAGGAACTTGGTTGCTGTTGAACTGCCCTGCCCGGTCCCGCGCAAGGGTCAATAGAATGCGACTGATCAACTCGCCTTGATATCCTCGCTCGAGGACGGTTCTGTTGACTGTCAAATTGTCAACAACAACCCCGATAGCCTTCTAATGTACCTCCCACGATGCCATCAACTCCTTCATGGCGGGAATAGCTGGACTACCCAAACTCCTGCACTTTGCAATGATCTCTCCGGTGTATCCATCAGACACGAGCCTCGTGCCGTTGAACCCCTTCCTCATTGCATTATTGAGCCCCACAAAGCCCGCCTGTGTCTCTGAAGGAAATTTCTATCCGTGTCCAGAAGGTATATATAAGTAGCGTCCTGTCTGCATGCTCGGCGCACCTCCATGATGATTATGGATCTTCCCGAGGCTTCCCGGCTGGTGTTTATTCTTCACTTCTCGATTGTGCGGGACTCCAGCCCATTTGTATGCTTACACGAAGCCAGTTGCCTCCGTATGCTCCGGCCCACCCAAGCTGCTCCGTCATGAAATGTTCCCTTCCGCCAAGTGTAAGTCGTTCACCACGGACCTGCGCCTGGTGGTGGCACACCATGCATGGTCCTTAGGAAGCTGACAGTGGATCGTTCAGGAGGGGTTGAATATCAGAAAAATGGCCTGCTCGCTTGACGCAGATACATGTGGGATCAACTTGAAAACTTTCTCCTCCCTTTGTTCCTTCGAATCCACCTTTGAAACTTTGTTGTTTCCGATAACATGTTAACGACTTGTCAGGGAGCTACTTAACATGTTTCCATACTATCCCTCGTATTATTGTTAGTCCTATATATATGTGCTCTGATGACTTGGATCGCCTCACGTAACGTCACCACCTCAGGCATTGCGTTGAAGTTAGCTCGCGACTTCACTAGTGGGCAGTGCGGGGATTCAGCCAGGCTTTCCTGTAAGTGCCAAGGGGATATCTCTGGAGACGGGTCAAGGAGTGAGTTCCGTTACATTATGTGGAAGTATAAGTTAACCAGTGGGCCTGTCACAACAAGTGCCTTTCAGTCCATAGTCCTTCGCGGTGGGGTTTGATTCAGCGATAGGTTCAAGTTTAGCGCTACACAAACAAGAGGACCCCGAATCGGGGATATTCAGAAATGGAGCGAGGGGTTCCGTTATGTATGGAGTGGCCAGAAAGAACCCTTTTTTGGGCAAACTGAATTAGTTTCCCTCAACAATATTATTCAAGTCATCGACCCGAGGCGAGACAGCCCCACCGCACAGCGTTCCTCGTTGCCAAAGTCGTCTCCTGTCAGTTCCCATGGAACCTAGTCACCAAGCAATCTCAACGCACTCGAGGGACTCGAAGGATGAGATCAGCTTGGAGAGCCCCGAATATTTCCACATCAATGATTTGCCTGTGGAACTCTTGCGGGAAATATTCCTTACCTTGAAAGCCGGTTGGAATGGGCACTATTCTTCTGATGGCTGCACCGTGGCTCATGCGATAACAAAGATTTGTCACTTCTGGCGCTTCGTAGCACTGAACGAACCTCGACTATGGGCAACACTCATCATTAGATCCGAAGGTGGGAGTGGAAAAGGGAGGTAGCAGTGGTTTTCAGAGTGCTTGAAGAGATCCAAGGATGTGCACCTGGAGCTAATGGTGAATTTCGCAGGTCCTTCCGAGTCAATACATTCGAGAATTCACTTCGGATTTTGTGGTGGAGCATTTATCGGTGTCGTTGAACGGAAGTAATATCAGTACTCCCATCTTAAATGAGTACTCGTTGCATTTCCCTTCGAGTCGCTGACTCTGGTGGCTCTCTCCGGTCCCATTACCCAGCGAACTGAAAATTGCTGAGATAGTTTTGAGTGTGATGTCTCTCCAACACCTAGCTTACTGGCCAAGCCTTAGACCTACCAAAAGCGCCTAGTTTGCTACCTCGAGTTTATCACGCCAGATGCACCAGATCGAGCATTTATTTCCCTCGGGGTATTGTTATCGGGACGGCGGCAAAGGCAACACTTAATCTTTCAAGAGTCTGGAATTCAGCGTTATGATTCCCTCGGCCGGCCCAGTTTTAGGCACCCGGGCCCAAACATAATTCCCTCATTCATTCCTCCCAGCTCGAAGCTCTTATCCTCCGTGGTTGCAGGCCGATTTCCTCCCACATCGTGGCCCCGCGTCTTAAACACCTATCTTCTGCGCGCGGTTCACTGCTTGAAGTTTTGGACTTCTTTTCGCTCGATGACACAACAACGTCACAACATCGCGGAAGAAGGTCATTTTGCGGACCCTCATCTCTTTAGAAATTGAGGATGCCCCACGGATCTGTGCATGACCCAGCCATTACCCCATATGCTGGAATGCCTAGCACTTCATGTCATGGCAAAGGAGAGCATCAAGTTGCTGGAATTGCTATCCACTGCGAGTCCGCCAGATTCAGATCTCGCACATCTTTCCGTAGCCTCAGCATACATTGTCCCCATCTTCAGTCACGAGTGCTCTCGATCTCCGTAGAGCGAACTTCACAGATCAAACGCATCTGCTTAAACTGCTTGCTTGCCATCCGACCACGTCTCTCAAAGGCTGAAATCGTAATTGACGTGAGAGGGCACGGCGCCCGCCTGCTATATTATTTCCCCCTTTTACTAAGGATCTTCTGGAGGCGTTTCCAACTAGAAGTGTGGTTGTTCAGGATTACGGTATAAGATTTTTCGCGTTCAGGCAGCCAATCTTTTTAGAACCCATGAATAACCCCGATCCTAAGTGTTGAGCCATCGTTTCCATGCGTGCGCGATCGGAGGCCCACTTTCCTGTCGTGCAACCTCATACCACCAAATGATCGTAATAATTGGACGCTTCTTGGAACTGTATATATATATATACTAGACATAGTGATGCCCAGCAAAATCAGATGCGGTCCGGGTAGAGAAGGATGTTGCATTATGGAAGGAATGTAGAAATTAAGGACCAACTCTTCCAGGAGTCGAAAATCCATGCAAAGGAGTAGCAAAGGAGATAGAAATTGGTGACAAACTCAAAGACAACTATCGTGCAACTGGAGCCTCAGCTGAATGCATGCAGGCTCCAGGATACACTGGATCCCTTCAGTAGCCGCATGGAAAGTATTCTGACAAAGTTAAAGAGTTATCAGACGCCGGAGGACACGGGAAACGGAGATCGGGGAAGATGGCACATTGATAACAGCTGATCAGTGCAAATCCACAGTAGTAATTTAAAACAATCAGCTGTTTACATTCCCAGTGACCACATATCCGCGTCAATCCCAATGATTGTGAGATTGGAGAGCAGTTGAGTGTGTGGAATATCGTACCAGGTCACGTGGGGGTGAGGGATCGACGTAACCGACCCTTATATATAAGGGGGGTCTTTGTCCTCATCACCCATCCTGAAGTCCAGAACTGACCCGAGGTGCGACAGCCCCATCGCACAGCGTTCCTCATCTACTGTTAGTTCCCATGGAACCCAATCACCAAGCAATCCCAACACACTCGGAGGACTCGAAGGATGAGATCAGCTTGGAGAGCCGCAAATATTTCCATATCAATGATTTGCCTGTAGAACTCTTGCGGGAAATATTCGTTACCTTGAAAGCTGATTGGAATAGGTACTATTCTTCTGATGGCTGCACCGTGGCTCATGTGATAACAATGATTTGCCGCTTCTGGCGCTTCGTGGCACTGAGCGAACCTCGACTATGGGCAACATTCGTTATTAGATCCAAAGGTGGGAGTGAAGAAGGAGGTTGAAGTGGTTTTCAGAGTGCTTGAAGAGATCCAAGGATGTGCACCTGGAACTAATGGTGAACTTCGTGGGTGACAAGAGATATCCTAGTCGGCAATTTCGCAGACGTGTCAAGGAGATCGCAACACCCCATCTTCATCGTTGCACCTCCTTGTACATCATCGATTACGACTTTCGCCTTCCAAACGACTGGATCCCACTTCCCAACGAACTGAAATCGTTGAGAGATGTAGCGATAGTTTTGGATATTTCGCCCCTCCGGTTCCCACATCCTCCTCACCAAACCATGGATTTGGGCTTACCAAAGCGCTTTCGCTATCTTAAACTTTATACCCCGAGTCAATGCATTCCAGCATTCACTTCGGATTCCGTGATGGAGCATTTATCGGTGTCGTTGGGTGAAGATCAGATCAATACAGCCGCCAGCCTCCTACGCGATGTTGAACCTTTGAAGACTCTGGATTTCGAGCTTGCGACTTCCCCGAACCTGGATATTTCAGGCATCTTCCCTCGTTCATTTCCCCAGCTTGAGAATCTCATCCTCCGTGGTGGGAGGGTTTCCTCTCCCATCGTGGCCCCGCGTCTCAAACACCTATATTGCCAAACACCAAAAAGTTTAGGCCTCTTTCCACTCGATGACACAATAAAGGATTTCTGAAGGGCCTCATCTCCTTAGAGGTTAGAGCATCTAACCTGCCGCCCGATTGCCTCGTTCACTGTCACGCGCTGGAATGCCTAGGAGTTTACGTCACAGCGGACGAAAGTATCAGGATGCTGGAATCCCTACTTTCAACTGCGAGACCGCCAGGTCTAGATCTCTCGGCATACCACTGTCCCAATCTCCAGAGAATAATGTTCTCGATCCATCTAAGACCTGATCCTCAAGCAGTTGAATGTATTTCTAATCGAATCCTTGAACTCCTTGCTCTCCGACCGCGTCTCTCAAAGGTTGAAATCAGGATCCGCATAGGAACGCAGGACGCGTTGGATCTATCTCCCCTTACTAGGGATCTTCCGGAAGCCTTCCCAGCCAGAGTGGTTGTTTGGGGTCCTGATTCAACATTTGGCCGCTTCGACCCGCCAACCTTTTTAATAATAATTCTTCTGTTTTAGCGTCGAGCGCGTCGTTTCATGAAATTTCAGCTCTCGATCTCCGTAAAGCGTCATTCTCAGATCAAACGCATCTCTAACTGCTTGCCATCTGACCGCATCTCTGAAATCACAATTAACGTACACGAGTGCCCGCCTGCTAGATCTATCTCCCGGCCTCACAAAGGATCTTCTGGAGGTGTTTCCAACTAGAAGTTGTGGTTGTTCGGGATCACGGTATAAGGTTTTTCGCGTTCGATCAGGTAGCCAATCTTTTTTTAGAACCCATGAATAACCCCCCCCCGATCCAACTTCGGTGTTGGGCCGTCGTTTCCATGCGTGCGCGATATCGATGTTACTCCGAGGCCCACTTTCCCTGTTATGCAACTTCATAACACCGAATGATTGTAAAAATTAAACGTTTCTTGGGATTGTCACTGGACAATATGTACATAGTATATTCATGTTTGGAAAAAAAAATCCAACCAAGGCGTTCCTTTGAATCATTATCATTTTCTCTCTCCCCCCTAATTCTAGTTCCCAATTAAAAACCGACTGTCACCATGTTCATTCCAAGAAACCGGTATACGTCGATCGCCACGCTTCCTTCCCTCCTGTCTCGATGACGTCTTGTCATGATCAACGAACATTCGCATCAGTCCATATATCCAACAGACGGTACTTCCGTCAACAATTTACTCACTCCAGGACAAGGTATTATCCTATTAAAATCCCAGCCATCAACGACTTTCGCATCTCGGCTCATGGCTCTATACGTAGTAGCCGTAGCCACGGGTGTAAATAGAACGAAAGAAGGCGCTTGTTGGGCTAAACTCTGTTAATTTCCTTTTTCTTGGTTTCTTACTTTCCATCCTTGATCGAAGCAAGCCAAAGAAACGCTCATTGAAATCTTGTTCCGGGGCTCATGAGGCTGTGTCTGTATGCTGCATGGATAAGCGAGACAATCTTTGATCTGCTGCTATGTGCTCACCTCTCGAGCATCAGAGCCTTCCGTGACCGATCTGTCAACAGGAGAGATGCTGCAGGGAAACGGTGGCAAAGCTCTGACAAATGGGACAATCAGAGAAAGAGAGGACGAAGTTGGTGCTGATCAAGCTGTTTCAGATGCACAGGCTTTTCTTAAACGCAGGTAGGGATATTCAACCCCTTCCGACACTCCTCCTGGCCAGCTGTCAGCATAGAAACAGTGCCCATTTTCGATGGCACCAACATCGTATTCATGACTGACTGGGATGATGACGATATTGAGCTTGCACTGAATACAAGGATTTGACTTGTAGTGCTTTGCGGATGAACAGGCTCAATGAATGGCATAAGATTACTTTTTTTTCTTTTTCTTTCCTTTTCTGTTGCCAATTCGCATCATGTCATAATTATCCGATCAACTTGTATTGTTAAATGGTGCCTCTTTGTGTGCCCCCGACGGCGGTAAGGGTCTTCAGTCATCGGAGCCGATTGTTAGGAACCTGTATGATGGGTAGGTGCTTGGAAGGTGCTACAAGTACAGGTAACGTCTGATCATACACAAGACCTCCAAGTCCTCGACTCTGGAGAACTATCAGGGCTGTTCCGCGACCACAACAGGTATACGAGAACAGAAACGATGTTGGAGTACCGTTAGCGGGCGAGTTCCACGGTTCCGAGTGGTACTATGACACCTATGCAGGTATCCAGCGCAGCCGTTTGCTTATGTCGCAGGGAAACCGGTTGACCGGGCGTGAGAGGTCAAGCAGACCAGAAGGCAACTATTTGGGACATGGAAGGACGGGCCACACTTGCTGAGCAGCAGGACGCCAGTAGTTGCTCAAGGGGCCTATCAGACCAGCCCCAGGGAGTGTCGTTGCGTTCGATTGCCTTCACAATCTCAATCTCCCGTTTGAGCCAGTAGTATGGAGGGTGATCAAAGAGAATCTTCGTGATCCCACGCTGAGTTCAAATCGACGCAATCTTCTGGCGAACACCCCCACTCACTTGTATAGATGTACACCCAAAAGCGTAAACGTCACTATTTGTGGTGGGATGCGGATCCTTAGAGGCGTCTAACAATTCTGGTGCTAGGAATCGGAGCGTTCCCCCCCGGACAGAAGTTGTTAGCCCTGTCGGAAGTTCGTCAAGGATACAGGACAATCCGAAATCGCATAACTGTGCACGTCCCATGTCGTTAATTAGGATGTTGAGCTAGGCAATTCTGATCAGGGGCGTTTGCTTGGGCACTTTCTCAGCCTGGGACGTACTGGTTTAAGATCTGCATGAATGATAATAGGATTGCGACTGTGGAGGTATAACAGCCCCTGAGCTACGTCGGATACCTGCATTCATGCACACAGATCAACGGAAGCACGAAGCCGATTCTACATAAATTCTCACCAGCATTCCACGATCAGCAGCAGGGTTCTGCTGCAGGTACTTAACAACAGTGCCGTTCGCGCACCATTCCGACACCAGAGCAGCAGTAACTCCATAAACTTCGTGTTCTATCGCATAACCAATGAACCTAACGATATTGGGGTGTTTGAGACCTTTCCAGACCCTCATTTCTCTTCTTAGGTGCTGGAAAACACCGACACGGGTAACGTATCGCGGCTTGAAGAAATAAATAGACTTCACCTTTACAACCTTCCTGGTGTGTTCGATTACTGGCGCGAAATCACTAATAGGCGGACGGAGCATTTTATAACACACCTATGAGAAATCATGGATCGAGTCAGTCAGGAACGATCACAATGACGTACAGGAATTGGATCGACTCCAACGCGAGGTTTCCAATAGCTGCGGAACACTTCTGAGTACCCCCCTCTAGCAACTAGGTTGTGATCCCTTCTTGCAAATTGACCGCTGAGATTTTGGACATGGTGTTCCAGCCTGAGTTCCTCAATAAGAACAGACGCGGAGTCTGCGTGGGACGCAGACGATTTATGCTCGGGCATGGGTGGTGGTTGCGCTGGCGAGTCTATATGACTATGATTGCCTGGGCTGCCATTCGGCGCAGATGGCAAACTTTCGGCAGGGCTCCTTCTCTGCATTGCTACAAGTGCGTTCGTGCTGAAGCGAGCTACGGCCATGATTGTGGTGATCGTAATCCGCCATATACGCTGGGGATCGAAGTTCTCCCGAATAGCAATGGGAGTAGCACGCTCGGCTGAAGTCGAGGAAGACTCGTAATCCCCTTGGCGACTCATGGAATCTCCTGCTAACATAAGTGCGTTATTGAACTTTGTCTTCGTCTTTGTTAATTTACCACCGGTTGTGTCGATGTGGTTGCTTGAGCTGCCAGTTGATGGAGCTAGTGAACTTTCAACGAGGTCCCTTCTCTGTGCTGCCACAACTGCGTTCGCGCTGAAGCGACCAACAGCCATGATTTTGGTTATTGCATTCCGCCATGAACGCTGAGCATCGAAGTTCTCCCGGATACCAACCGGAGTACCATGCTCAATTGGTCCCATTTCAAGATCGTGATCTCCTCGGTGTTTCATGGAACTCACTGTCGCCATGGGAGTGTTGTTGGACTTCGATCTCGTCTTTGCTTTCATTAAGCTACCCGCAAAGTCGCCATCGGTAATAGCGACGTTATTAGGGCTACTTGAGCTATCATTTGGTGTCGAACTTCCAGTAGGGTGTCTCTGCCCTGAGACAAGTGCGTTAGCCCGGAAGGGACCTGTGGCCGTGACCCCAGCCGTCGCATTCCGCCACGAATGCCTGGATTCAAATCCTTCCCGATCACCTATACGACTCTCGTGCTCGAACGGCCGCATGTAGGGGTTGTGCTCTCTCCAGCGCCTAACAGTATCTTCTACCGTGATGATAAGAGGATCCGTTGGACTCCGCTTTCGTTTTCGCTCTCGCTCTCGCTAAACGCAAACTCACCAATGGTAGCACCGACGTGACTGCGGCCGCTTGAACCGCCATTTGATATAGGTTGCAGACTGCCGATATGGTTTCTTCTCTGTGCTGCGACCAATGCGTTCGCGTTGAAGCGACCTACGGCTATGATTTTGGTGATCGCATTCCGCCATGAACGCTGGGGATCGAAGATCCCCAAGGCATTCGTAGGAGTACCATTCTCGGGTGAAGCCATGGGGGCCTGCAATGTATTGTGCAAGCGGCAAATCCCCGACCATTTGTCATGTCAAGTTTATTGCAGCGCTAGCGCCAGGGGTATCTACTCCCTCTGGAGACTTCTGGGCGTGTGTGGGTCACTCCACTAGAAAGCCTGTTGCACTGAGGTAGTGAAGATTCGGCATAAGGGATGGTCTATGCCGCCCAGACCCACCGTAAGAAAGACCCAAGATCTGCTGTTGAGGAATATTGCATTAAATCAGCGGTCGTCCGATACTGGAACCAAGATACATGGGTTGAAGTGCATCACAACGTTCGGTATTGATCACGGCTTCAAACGGATGTCTTCCGGATCTGTGCACGCATTTATTCTTTCGTGAATATCTCATCATCTCATCATGCTATGGACCAAGCACCAATGGGCTTGATCGGCTGTATGATCCGTGATCAAACCACCCTTTTAGAACGACTCACTGCCTGTTGTTGCCAAATTTGTATACGATTGTTCAAGCACGGTTTGGTGGCAGCTCATATAGTCCGAGTGGCGCACGAAAGCCAGTCTAGAATAATATTCGGCAAGTCCCAGATGTGTCTACCCCACGCAGGGAATACAGAGCTCAGGCGAGTGTAGGGATAACGTTATTGAGAAACCCCTGATTTTTTCATAAGATCCATTCCACGACAACCTCATGGTACCGCGTTCAAGGTTCAAAGGGAAGAAACATGGGTACCCAAGATGATCGGCGGTATGCTCCACGCTAGGAGGAACTCTGTGGGTCGGACGGGCAGCGACCATGCAGCTGCTCGAACACCCGAGCCATCCGGTCCTGCGTTCGAGGAATGACAGGGAGGACCCAGATTCCTTCGGAAGCGAATGTTGGGTTCGGGAAGATAGCCTGAGCCGGGGAGACAAGTGAGGCACCAGAAGAGACAGAACCTGACTCTTGAGAGGATCCGCGTGTAGCTAACTAGATATTGCATGTTGAACTCCATTTAACGGTCGATGATCGGTAGAGACTTCATTTGAACAGTAGGGATCCGGTCCGACCGCCTCCATTTGGAATGAGGAACGATCACAAGGGAAATATAGGAATCATTATTGCCTTGGACGGCAAGCGACTTCAGAAGTCGCGACTTTTTGGAGCCTGGCATTATTCCCACGGGTGATATGTCACATGGTCAGCTTGTTAGTTCGTCGTCTACGATGTTGATTCTTGTGTTGGAAGTGGCAGCCTGATGCTGCGGGTGGCCAAGGACTGGCGGACCACGAGGTGCCCTATTTCCGACGTGGCGTCCTCGAGCCACACAAAGCTTTTTGCTACCGCGTAACCTTTCGTTGTTCATTGGGCGTTCTCTTTGCCTTATGTAGCGCCAGTGGCGTGATACCGCTTATGAGGTGTATACTTACTGGAGAGTAAGATATCTAACAAATATCGATATCTGCCCAGGCACCCGCCGATAGCATACCTCCGCTTTAGTAGAGGTTGCATGGGATCCTGCTTATAACATCTCATCCTTACGTTCCCGCTCGTCTTCAACGCCTCGCTGCAACTCAAAACCATCATTAATATGACCCCCTGGATCCTTCTTCATGGGTGCTGTGACTGCCTTGTTCAAGATTCGTTCCAGAATTCTTCATCACAAAACGTGGAACGAAACTCTGCCATACCTGTTATTGCTTCAAACCTGAGATAATTCCTTCACAGGATGGCATGAGTGCCTTACAGCATCTATGTCACTTGCATCTACATGCGTTTCGTAGCCATTTTGAGGTTTATGACAAAACGGATGGCATCTGGACTATTGCGCGCAATCGCACGCGCAGATATTTCCCACGGCTTTGTGGCATCTAGCCTCCTCCACATTTTGTCGTGTATGCATCGGTCATCGGGATGTGTCCTTTCCCTCCAAAAATGTGTGCTTATCAGTGGTTTCTCTTTCTCCCCTTGTAGGAACGATCTCCATGCCTTTGTTGGTGGGATCCAGGTTTTGTAGATGCCAAGCATGTAGCCCCGTCCGGATGAATAGAGGCATTAATCACGCTGGCGCATCTTTCTCTGATTGGATACCAAGTGAATTGAGTAATCGCCTTGTGTGGAGTGGCACGACCGGCCGTTTTTGGGGGGCTCGGATCTCAGCGGGGTGACGATTGGTTGGAGATAATTGTTTATAGATAGTTACACGCAGTTCCGAGTTGTGATCAAGCGACCAATATTACGGCGAGGTAGTCTCGTGGGTAGGGTCTGGGCATCTCTTTAGTTGCCGTTCACGATCCGAGTTACTGGACCAGATCAGACGGGCGCGTGTTCCTTAACGTGCCACTGGTGCTGGTGTTATGGATTGGTTTAATTGTCTTGATGGGGTGACCTGACTGCTTTTGCTTACGTTAATCGCTTCTCGTTGCATCCATGAAAAAGAGCGTGTTATCTAACGCATGTCCTCATATCATGTCAAGATGGCTTGCTTTTCTTCGCGACAGTGTCACTCGAGAAGTACCCATATATATTCATTTGCAGCTCGCCTCCACTAGTGACGAAACCGGCATTCATCCACTGTTATGAACCTAGGTTCTTCCCTCCGTTCTCGGGTGGTACTCCAAACCATTTGATTCTGAGGCTCCCATCTTAGTAAATGTCTTGCTTGCCTATTGGAATACTAGTTCCCATCGTCATATTGATGCGCGTGGCCCAGTCGTTGAACTACTCGCCCCGGGTGTACGGCCAGGAATAATGCAATGTCGTCTGGGTACAAGTTAATTAATACGGATCGTGTCACTGCATGGGGACTATGTTATCTCCCTGGCGGATCATTCTTACCTGAGAACTCTGAGTAATCTGACTGCTGTTGTGTAATTAGCAGCAGTAAATGAGCGGAGGAAATCTTGTTAGGACTTTGCATATTAAGCTGGCCTGGGTCATTGTTTTGTCCCTGTGACGGGCAGCAATCATTAATTTTTGATTCGCTTGCTCGATATATACGCGACGAAAAACATACTCAATAGTTGTCCTCTGTGTTTCTCATGGGAAATGACTAATGTCTAGTGGACAGTTCATTTGTGGTGGCTCTGTTTTTCGTGTCCACGCCATCTTTTCCCCCCCTCGTCCTTTCTCCTCAGTGTTCGTGCCCTAGATACGCAAAAAATTATTGTGCAAAACGAACAACAATGGATTTCGAACTGCTAGTGCGGCACTATTGCTCGGTATCCAAGATCGAGGTCACTAGTACTGTAAAACGCTCGAAGGCTCATGAGTGGGGCACTTGCCTCCACCAATTCATATGCTCCCTTACATAACCAATACTAATGCCCCGGAAGGGCAACTATGACGGAATTTATGTCAAGTAACCTGTCAACTGGGTTGTCGACACTTGCGCCACTGTATTTTTCTTTCCAATCCCTCACTCTCCTTTCAAGACTCTATTTTCGAGCAATTGGGTTTTCACTTCCCACGATCACTTGCCCTTCGGGGTCCCTCTCCTTAGCTCCACTTTCCTATTCCGCCCAAAGCTCGATCTTGAGGTCGAGATCGAGTCGATGACTGAATGGATATCAACACCATGGTATTAATGGATAAAAAAAAATGAATTCTGATGAGAAGACGAGGGGGAACCGTTCTTTCAAGTTGATTGGATGTTTGATCACCGGCGATTGGGCAGTATTTGGTCGTCTCCCGGCTTTTGCGGCGATGGACCCACACGAACACAATTGGTTATTGACCTAGTGAAGAAAAGCGCCCACAGCGTTCTTCCAGGCGAATCCCCATGGACTATCTATCTTTTTCAGATGCGATGGCATCTATGAGAGTGCATGCGCATACACGATGAGAATCTAGACCGTATCAGCACCGCGTTGATGCGCTGAATTCTTGTATTACGGTCAGTTACCCACCCCCATTTACTCCTCTGCAATGCCCCCCTTCTCCCAGGTACTTTTTGTTAAACAGATCGTTAACAGATATAGGCAATGCTTCTTTTCAACTGTTCGATATGCGTCTGTGCACAGGGTTGCTATCGTACGTAACGTTTCCACCGGCTCCTCCCCCTTTGAGGGTTCCCGATGCGAACCTCCCTCCTTAACGGGAGTGTCCACATGCGCCTGGAATGACCAGGCCACGGATGGGTGGTTGTTGGTCAGCGAAACGGTCTTTGTATTTGATATGTGTCTATTGATGTGGTCCCGCCGCTTTCGCATCAGTCCCTGAGCTATGATCACGCTAAGTGCGGGGGAGAGCGGGTGTACGTGGAACCGTTATCAGACGATGCTATCGCTATCCCTTTTCTCTTTTTTCACCGTCGTCGGGGATCCGATAACGGTTTATCTCTTTGCGGAGTGCGCTTAACACGGCCTCATCCCCGCCATTTGGATATGGTTGAGAAAAAAAAAACCACCACCCTTGAATGATCATTCGGTGATTAATACAGTGCAGAGTGAAACGAACATGAAAAGAGGTACACGGAGCTCCATGATGATCAGCCGGACCGAAATATCACAACGAGGAGCGTCGGAAATAGAAAGTAATACAGGGAGAAGGGGAATACAGGATCTGAGGCGTAAGGGATGTGAATACGGCGCTGTGGAATCGCATTAGGATTGATTAAGGCATTTCTAATCATCATGAGTATCAGTCAAGAGGTTCAAGGGTGTATTTCTGTACTGACCTCAACGAACCAAGAAGTGAAAATGAAAAGATTAGTTCACTTAGGTGGAGCTGGTACGACGGTGCTATCACGTCTCCGGCGTGCGGATGTATTGCCACTGGTGTTGGTGGTGTGGCCTGTGAGAGGGTTGGAAGCGGCATATCGAACCCGATTGGCAGCCTCGAGCTCAGCTTGTCGCCGTGCGTTTTCCCAAAGTCTGTGTTGGTCAAAGAGATCTTGTCAGTCACCCACGTTCCGCCGTCGGAAGGGACAAAGAAGATAGGGGATAACGTACTCTTGTGTGTATTCGTACACCGCTTGAGAATAATTGATCACTTTCTCCTCAGTTGTGTAGGCGGCTGGGTGTCTAGATGAAGCCCCGAGGTTGTTTGGGATACCCGTGGCCGATGAACGACTCGATGATGTAGTCGAGGAGTCGGATGAGGATGAAGAATCGCGCGAAGAGGTGGGAGGAAGTGAGGATGGGTTCTTAGACATTCTGGATGAGTTTAATCCGTGAACAGGTGTGTCGTTGATGAAGTCGATCGCGTTGGCAAAACAGAGCAAAGTCGATTTGGAGCGCCTGTAGGAGTTGCGAGTGAGGGGAGGATCTCAGAGATTTCAGAGTACACTAAATAGGCTCTTTGGTGGCGGTGCCTAACTGCAAGAGGGAGGTCTGATGAGCTGCTAGGCTAATCAATGGTTTGATTCTAGTGAGGAATGATTCGGATGGACCGTTTTGCATCTGCGTTTCTTCCATTCCTTGAACATGAGGATACTTACGGGATGGACCACATTTCAATCAACTAAAGGAAGTGCGGGATTAGCGGTGGGGTAGGAGGGGACAGTTGTATGCAGTTGGGTTTCGAAAAGTCGCTCGAATCGCAGCGGCAAGGGCATATCGGAACGCAGTTCATCAAAGAACATGATTGGAGGCCTGCGAAACCCGTCGCGTGGGACCGATTGTTACTAATACTAAAGCTGCCCATGCTGCATAGGACAACCGGAGCAGAAGCCGCTCTGCATTTACAATCCGGGTCCGCTGACACCAGGCATGTGCTTGGGCATGGCCTAGTACGGCGTGTTCGGCAAGAAATAGCCACCCGATGACTGATCATGGATGGGAGAAGCAGCTCTTGGAAGAGGATTGAAGGAAGCTGGGCCCAAAAGTTGGCCCGTTGTTAGCAGCCGTCCTCGAGGCTTACCAGAATGCTGGATACAGATCAACATATCGGATGCTGTGGTGCACAGTAACCGTATGGTTGACTGGTTTCGAGAAGATAAGATTGGGATATTTCCTCACGATCGTCCTGAGCATTGAGATTTGTCCGACAATGGAAGTGGCAATTTTGGGTTACCGCAAACCCACGTTGGGATTTAAATTGCTCATCATGTGACCAGTCACGCTCACAGATCCTCCCTCGTCTGTTCACATCCCACACGCTAATTTAGCAGTATACCCTCGTTACTTTGCCCCGTTCCCCTCCCGCCTTGTTTTCCCGTCGGACTCAGCAATCGCCCTTATAGACGCCCTCCAAGTTAACGCAACAATGATTATTCCGCACTCACTCCGTCGAAGCCCCCGTAACAAAAACCGCATAACGACCCCTATTCTTTCAACTTACAGTACGACGACAAACACACACTCCCTCAACAGTCTAGCTACGGCGAGCCTAAAGGCACCAAACTTGCCGAAATCGCCCAAGAAACGCGCCAGGAAGTCTATCAGTGAGATGCACAAGTCGGACTTATCAAGTCCTACATCCAGTGGAGGGGGCCCCGGTGAGTAACACGGTCCACAGCGTTCCCTGACGCGTCTCTTATGATCCTGACGATGCGACCCTATTTGAACTCAGCATCGCCCTTGAAAACATCGCTCCGAACGCGCAAATCCTCTCGCATGTCAATGGACGCGTCGATGAGGGCGAACTTGCTCGCATCTTCACCCCCCAACTTCTCAGCGAAGCCTGACGCGTATGATTCTTCCCCTCCCGCGACGCCTACGCCTGTTCTGTCGGGTTCTTACCCGGAACTCCACAAGGAGAGTTGTTCTGCACCGGGAGGCATGCCAATGCCTTCCCCCCTGAGATTCGACTTTACCTTTCCCAGTGACGACTCAAACCCCAGTGAAGGCGAAGCCGGTGAGTCATTTTACTGCACTCCCTAATTTTGATCGCGTGGCTTAATGATAAAACCCCTGACACGCTACGTCATAGTCAATCCGATCATTCAAGTCAGCGGCCCGACATCAAGCGTTAGTCAAGCATCGGATCCCCCATCATATCCCCAGACACGCTCTCAGACGCGTGCCAAACCGAATTTGAGTGTTCGCATTCCTCATCCCTCAGCGTTTTTTATCAGTCGTCGTTCTTCCAATTTCACCAAATCGAAGCACGGTACTCCAACCACAAGCAGATGCAGTACTCCCTGCCCTTCGCCCCTTCTTAATCCTCAGTTCAAGCATTTAATCCCCGTCTCTTCGGACCTGTCGCTCTCTGACTTGCCATCAGCCGCCGAACTTGGTTCTCGTGTTGCTAATACCCCTCGTTCCCTCACACCCCAGCTCCCAATAACGCCTTTGGAGCAAGTTATGCGTCCCCCGTCTGCTCCCCCTCCCTTGAACCCTGCTCCTGTCGTCCGTGCTCCACGGGGAAGGAAGGACATTGGGATGATGCCTGCTCCAGATGTCTTTACACCCATGGAACTCACATTCGCCAATGTCTCAGGGATGGAGGTTGAAGTGGACATTACCGTCTCGGGCGCCCTTCAATCACCCACTGAAATGGATATAGACGTTGACTTTGAGCCTTCTCTCCCTTGCGCCTCAAACGTCACGGATCGAGAACGTTCCGATCCCCATCCAAGATGGGGATCATCCCTGAAGAATAGCTCGCTTTCCTCTCTCCCTGAACGTTCAAAATCCTTCTCACACGCCTCGCGCAGTTCGACTCCCACTCAGATCCTGTCGACGCATTCCGTCCTTTCTCACACTCCTCACCATTCGCGTCTCGGGATTCCTTACTCGGGTCGTGCTCAGACCCCTCCTAGCAGCATGTACCTGTCTCCTCTCGCGTCGCCCTACGAAATCCCCTCGCCACCCTCGCACTCCCGCTCACATACGCTCGCTCAGTCCCCTTCCATGCCATTCATCAAGAAGCTGAGTGGCAGCAGCTCCTCTTCAGTCCACTTCTCGCCTAATCTTCGCGCGAGTGCAAGCGTTCGGCCCAGTCCGCTTGTGAGAAGCATGTCTCTCTCAGCGCTTGAGCAGGATATTGGTGAGGGAATGGGGATGATCAGACAGGAGATGGGATTGGGTCTCGGCTTGATTGTTGAAGGTGAAGGCGAGAGAACGCCGAATTTGAGCTCCGAGAGCGAGAAGGGGTATTTTGATTTGATAATGACAAACAGGGGGAGTACCTATGCCGAGGCAGAGCAGTAAAGGCCACATTGGTTATAAGCGTCTGTTTGGCGCTTCGGTTGTTGTAGCTCTGTTCATCGTCACTAGGCCTCATCGTCCACTGATTCCCAGCATTTTTAGCTTGTATTTTTCGTCTTCTCCCTTTTTGACTTTACTGAACCCTGGACTTAACTGACGTATTGGTTGGCAGAATCATTCTTCAAGTATTATTTTTATGGCCATCACTTCTCGCTCACTGGTTTACTGATCACAAAATTTTTCTGTACGTCTAGCAACGTTCCTAAGCGTCACGTTCACGGCGTACCTTGGTTTGGATTTCTTGTCTAACACCCAACGACCTTCATTTCCATTTCTCGCCCACTTTCAATGTTCTTATGTCATTCATTCCGGTTCCGCAAACGTTCACTCGTCTAATCTTTGTATTAACCGGCATTCTTTGCACCTATGTTTCTTTGTATCACATATGTATAACTACTATGATGAACAAGGTCGTGTGGAAGTGATGATAGATCGTCCACTATTCTTATGATCCCCAAAACGATTCTAAAATTATCCTGAGCATGATGATTCCTTTAGCTTGGCCCAAATTGTCTCTCGAGCTCTTCAACGATGTGCTTCACCATCTTGTGTCAAGATCACGTCAGTTCCCAGCGCACTGAAGTGAGACCACGGGGACATTTACGAGGTTCATTATTCTAACCCGCTCCTGAGCAGCTGCAAGCTGACGCTTCTCCTCCTTTTCTATGGCTAACCTCATGTGTTCATCGTCTGCTCGCTGTTGCTCCATATCCTGGTGTATCCGTACAGTCTTGAGGCATTGTTGCGCCAGTTGCACAACTTCTGGGCTAGGTTCTCGAGATGTAGTGCTCTGGGAGTTGCATAAAGGGGTGCATGAATATGAGTGGCATGTGTGAAGGCGGTATTAGGGGTGAAATAAACTTACGTCGAAACCTTGCGTTATAGTCATACTCCGTACACTGTCCATTCTGAGCATAGGTGGTACGTCGATGCGCGTCTTTAGAGGGATGGCGAGGGATGGTGTGGCAGTCATGGTTTTCTTCTTTAGGGGAGTGCGAGCGTGCGCGCAGCGGCGAATAAAAGTAACCCGGTTTACCCTAAGGAAGGGGGGTCAGGGACCAACTGCCGCATGCGCACATTGTTCCCGTAGAAATAACCCGCTGAAGAATGAGGAGTTTCATAATTCGACAGGTTCCGTCCAAAGCGGAAGATCGAATCAGAGCGGTTCAGACTCGCGGAACCCCTGAATCGGGCGGCAGCAATGGAGAAGGAGGGTTCTAGGCAGGTCCGCGGTGTGGGTGCGGCTATTCCACGGCTGTGTGGCGCTCGTCATTCGAGATCGCATCCGAGCGCAGCTGCAGCCAGGGAGTGGAAGAGCGGGCGATCGAGTAGAACCACCAGGATATTGTGGATGTTCAAACCAAAGCTTTGAAACAAAAGTGTGGCAGGGCGTGTGGAGCATATTAAGACCTCGCCACTCAAAAAAATGATGTTCTTCGGTGAGACAAGACACTTGATTGGGGAGGTGACATCCCTGACATGACAGCCTCTTTGCTTCCGGAGAACGCTCAAATTCATAATTGAGATTCGGCGCCTCAAAATCACTTGATGACTTCGCGGAAAGTCTATCCAGTGCATACCATATTTCGTCATGAGAAATTAGGCAGCAATCGTGCGATCCCTATCAGCGACGTTAGGCTTTATTGGGTGCGAAATGGTGCAACTGCATCCCTGGAGGACGTCGACGATCAGCCTCTGTATACTGACGAGAAAGAACTGCCCGAGTCGACGGCATGTGCTCAGGGACTGGTGGATGTGCCTATTCATTGGATCTCTCCGGCTGGAAGAGAAATCCTCTTCAATGACAATGTTCTCAGTCGATGGACGATTAAGGAGACCTCTGGCCTTCGCCTTTATGTCTCGTTCCGATACTGGATTTTTCATTTTCGAGGTGAGTTGTTAAGTATTATTTTCCCTTTACCCGTGCCTTATCCGATCTTAGATGATAGACACGGTTCGGAGGACTCCCTCATCCTTCATAGCAGGGAGTGTTATCCAGATTTCCAAGTTCGCAAATACAGAGTAATGAACATGGAGATTAATACGCTTTATGCGTCGCTCCCGTGCCTCAACCGGGCTGAAATTTTTAGTGCAATAAAAAACGTGTGCTTAAGAACGAGGGACGATGACATTAATCGAACACCTAAGTGGCTCATAGATGAGGCAGGCGCTTTCCATTTTATTCCACACCAGACCACTTTCAACGCTCTCATAGTTGTTTGATAGAAGAGAGCTTGGATTATCCCCAACGAGAGACGTTGTGGAGCTCCTCATCGCGTCCTATGCGTCTCACATTTCAAGATGGCTGAACTCAGATGTCCGACAAAAGCCACACTTTCCCAAGCGTGGCTTGTTTGATAATTGGACTAGGGACATGGCACCGTACATTCAGCGGAATGCAGGTAACAATGGTCGGCCTCGCCTTCCGGCTATTGTTTGGAGTCTAAGACATTGGATGGAAGAGCGCCGTTGGAATACAAGAGAAGTAAGTGATATGCACTAAATTTATTTGTGCTTGTGTGTCATTGCCAAGAGCTCCACAGCTCCAACGCATGGCTGACAGAGGTCCGTTTGTCCCTCAACGCCCACCGGGCAACCGACCAAAACCACGGAACCCGACCGCCCCCAGGGATGATGCCATCATCATTGATTCAGACGATGAAGCTGAGGCCAGAAGGGGCTCGCAAGGACCGGGACCATCGAATGTAGGCAAATGCGGTTTGACTTGGGAAGTTCCACTGACTGTGATCGAACAGGACGCTACAATGTATGAATTATTTGGGACACCATCACCATCACCAGGCCCAGATCCTAGAGTAACATTGCCCCCAGTTCCCGTGCCCCCTCCGACAGATCCTGAGACTCGGACGCGAAGGGCGAGTAACATCTATCAGTGGGAGTGCCGAAAACGACTTCCAAAGGTTGGACATTGAGAACCCTCAAGCTAACTTCTAAATGGTTGACGAGGAACTCCTTAAGCATCTACAACAGTGGTATGAAACCCCTCCATCGACATTGGGTCGCACCTGGTGGAAATGTCCGCTCCTCAATCTCGAGTTAGCACAAGTAGAGGCTCAATGCCACTTACGGCTAGACTTCACATCTAACCGATTCACAAATGATTTGTATGCTCTTCTTCATCCGACTACGGCCTCCCATCTTCGTACTGCCATCACCAACCCTCCTGGCTTCTTTGAAATGGATTTCTTGAAGAAAATCGGATACAATGTTTGGGATCGAGCACTTCAAGAAGTCACTCGACATCACAATCGGTGGCACCTCTGGGGCTATAGAGTTGGTGTACTCTACGAGTCTTCCGACTGGGTAGGTAACCGGCTAAGAGAAGCACTTGAGCTCGGCTTATCATATGCAGGGTAAAGGCGAAGAGTATGTGAAGCTCGAAGAGTTGTCAGAGGCTGAGTTGGCTCATGTTAAGTCACAGCTTAGTTGAGTGGTTGAAACATCGAAACAATCTTGCGTCCTGATGGTATTGCCTTGATAGAATCATGTACACTGTTCTACCGTGATGAGAACGATGACCAGGAAGTGATTGATGTTGTCCCGCGGTTACCAGCCAGTTTCTGGGACGTAAAGCATTCTGAGTGGAGTCGGATTTGATACGGGAAAAGAAATTCCAGACATGTAAAATTCAAATTGTACGTTACACGTTCGGGAAGCAGTTGTGTCAAGTTCAATGGTACGATGCGAGCGCCCTGAAAGACCCACGCGTGTCAAGCGATCGAGCGCGAGCGGATCGCCCAAAGTGCGGCGTCGAATGTGTCCACCCGCCGAAGCGTGTGACATTACAAGGCGCTTCAATGCATTAAACACGGTTCTGCGGTTTCTCGGCAACGTATCGCGGTTTTTGGGGGGCGTGTCGATCAAACAACTTAGTTTTTAAAGTCAGACATGGGGATTTTGTTGAGTAGCCGTAGCCTCGCTCGAAAACGAGGCCGGAGTCCGCTGCAGTGATCGCCCAACTAAGATTGATGCGCAGGACGGCGACCTCAAGGCGTAAGGCATGGGATGTGCACGGGGATCTGGTGGAGGGCTCGCGACGCCATGATCGATCGATCAATCCGCATGCCAATGCTTCTTGAATGCTCCCGAGGACTGCAAAGGAATTCAGCTTTGAACCTCACCTCCAAACGAAGGGTGCATGATTCTCCTTACTGTAACCCATATTGATGGCCCTAAACACATTATCCTATTTCTGCCTCGCTAACAATTGCGTGACAAGTCTGATCCGAGTCCAAGGTGAAATACAGTTGGCTTATGGAAGTTCGATGCAAGACTCGTGGTATCTAGCTCTCGCGACACAAGCTGGTAGCATAGCCCAGGCTTTCAACATGCATAACTATACAGGCAAGGAGAGATGACTCGACCATCAACCCCACTTCGTCTGTTTCCAAGAAACACAACACTGAGTTGAAAATTTCCAAAAATATGGAGATGTGCGGACCTCTGGATTGAGCTTGAACGCTTCGTAATCCTTCCGATTGAAGAAGCTTACTTCAGACTCGTTTTCTGCAAAGTCGTACAAAGGTTAGTTGCCTGTTACAATAAGCATTGACGCAAGGAACGGATGATGGGAGGAGAGGTGTGATCCATGCGTCATGAAGATCATGGCTCCACATGGGAGGGGAGAGAAAGATAGAAAGTGACGGGGAGACGATCATGAGAAGCTTTTTTGCGCAGAATAGGAGATGGATCAGGAATTGACAACGCGGACGATGTCGCGACAGTCGTGCGTACGAGTATAGGGAGCGAAGAAGGTCGGGTTTTGCACAGATGGGAAGATGCTAATCAGGGAGAAAGATGAAATGCACCTAGACCGTGTGATGCTAAAACTACGGTGTTATCATCCAATATCCAGTCGTCGTGGTCCAGATTAATAATCAGGTTTGCTGTCTATAAACACGCCCAGACAAGAGTAAGCACTTCGAAATTGCATGGAACGATATTGAAAAGTGCGATCGACTCAGGGGGTCTGGTAATACGGCACACCTTCGCACCATGAGCTTTTGTGTAAAGCTTGAGAGTGTCTGAGGCAAATCGCCAACGAGTGATGGGGACGCAGATGCGAGGGGCGTATGGTATGAGCTAGCAGCAACTAAATAGAGAAACCCGTTTCGCACCCAACTCCACGGTCTTGTAAGCTTTCCAGGCAGGTTGTGTCTTGATAGCTGTCATTGGGAACGGTGTGGGTTAATGGTTCCAAAGCACGGTCAGAGCCAAAGATGCACACTCTGCTTTACGCGCTCCTTGAGCTGGCCCACGGTGATCTCCTCAAGATTGACGTGGTGAAGTACGAGCGATTTCTCGGTACGATACGTGAAGCTCTTTATCACCCGAACTGTGATGGTTGCGTCTATTTGATGTGAGCAACAGGGGAGTGGAGTTTACGGAATGGCAAAGAGATGTGAGTGGTGTGAAGTAGTAAAGTATAGATATGCCATTGCCTGTGGGCGGTCGTATTTCTGTAGCCAGCGGCTCGTAATTCGTCTCAGTTGTCGCAGAGGTCATCGAGCAAGTGGCTGTACATGACACATGGAGCTCCATCAACTGAATGTCTTATTCTCGTCACTGTAGGCACAGTCCTACATAGTGCAAACATCCCATGGATCTGTTTCGTGCAATGGCTTGCATTGGGACCCAACTTTAGGTTGCGAACCCACACAATTATAGTCCACCTTCCATCCTCCCGAGGGCATTCTGGGCAGTGGCAGACCCATTCGCTTGACCCTCTTTGTTATTAATAAATTGGAAAGCGAATCCTGTTACCCCAAGATGGGCGCCACCTTCTGTATGGGCTTTCTGGCGAGCTTGGTCTGTAAGATGTCATTCCCTCCCTGATGGAGCACAACGTCTATCGAGGAATTTATATGCTACACGAGGGAATACTGTATGTTCCCAAATCCACTCAGTTAGTCGAACTGAAGTGATTCTAAGCTTCTCCGAGTGGCAGTCGTGCCTACTGCATCCTGGTGAATGTCGTGTCAGGGCCCTGACAGCTTAGAAACGCTCACATCTCGCATCGTTCCCAACAAATGTCGGACTTTCCGCAGACGGGAAGCAGCTGGATATCCAGAAGGCGTGACTAGGCAAGTCCCCACTGTGAGTTATGTATGAATACTTGGTGAAGCTGATCTGTCGCTCCGAACTCAGGTCATCATAATACCTGTAAATGTAGCAAGCCGTTGTGTCATTATTTATATATCTGGGTCCCTGCGACCATGATTCCTGGTCATGCTCATCGAATAATGGGATGCCTCTAAAAATAACTCAAGTTGAAGGATGGGCCACTACGATACATGCCACAGTATTGTACGGTACTAGCAGGTGAAAATTGAAAGCCAGGCATGAATAATAAAAGGAAAAAGATGCGTCGCGGATTTCGTGGCAAGTAGGAGTTGATGCAGAGCAAGTGTCCGGGTAATGACTAAATTACTGGTTGGCGCACTGCACCCGTGGTTCACCACCGTCTTCATCCATGCCGTCGTCAGTGTCACCGTTCAGCCCTCGTCTGGCCTGCTCCTTTTGCTGCCGAGCATCTAAATCTGACAATTCGACTTCTTCAATGTGTTTGGCCTTAGGTGTTGGTTGAATAGGCCTTCGAGGGGGGAGAGCGGCTTCTAAATGGGGAATGGCTGCAGGTGGAATATGCTCCGGGAACGCGACTTTGAGGTTGACGTAGAGATCGCCCATCTCGTGGTGCCGATACGAAGGCATTCCCTGACCCCGAATAACTTTAACCACACCTGGAGAGACGTCGTGTGGGTGTCTGATAGTCTGTAAACGGACAAATTGAAACGTTGCTACTCACCGTGTTGTAACACCTCTCCAGGAGGGATGACAACTTGCAACGCATGATCATCCAAGTGCTGTACACTGAACGAACCGCCGGCAAGCGCCGTCAGCAGATCCACTTCAGCTTCAATAAACAAATCATTTCCGTCGCGTCGGAAAACATCGTGCGGTTTTTCTTCCACGACGATGACGACATCCCCGGTAATCGTTCCGGGCTGCTCATCTGCGGCCTGAGAGAATGTAATCGTTTGGCCATTCTTCATTCCCTTGTCAATATTGACCTCGAGGAACGTCCGCTCGTTCACGACTTTCTTGCCGTTGCACTGCTTGCACCGGTCCCTGGGGTTGATCACTTCGCCCTTCCCTTCACATTCATTGCAAGGTTGCTGGATCTGCTGGATCATAGGTCCCAGCTGTCTCATAATGATCTTGACGCCCCGACCATTGCATCCATTGCAAGTTTTGACTGCGCCTTCCTTCCCACCTTTGCCATTGCACTTGGTGCAAATGACAGTTTTATTGAGGGCTAACTTCGTAGTTTTCCCCTTGTACAGGTCTTCTAGAGACACTGCAATGCGGTGCACCAGATCTTTGCCTTTTCGTGGCCCTTGCGACCGGCCGCCGCCGCCAAAAAACCCACCCGCGCCGCCGCCGAAGAGTTGTGAGAACAGGTCCTGTGGATCCATTCCACTCATTCCACCCTGCTCTGAGAGGCCTGCCTCACCAAGCCGGTCGTAGCTGTTGGTGGTGGCCAGCGCATCGCGAAAGTAGACAAAAGCGGTAAAAACCAGTGTCAATGGTAGTTCTGGTGACAAAGGAAGGAGCACCTACATCCCGCGTTTTTGAGCATCGGACAGAACCTCATAGGCATGGGTCACTTCTTTAAAGAGTTCAGGATCACCACCTTTGTCGGGATGTAGTCGCAGTGCCCTAAAAGTTGGATGGGATTACCAATAATGAGTGATGGTTGCCGACACGATTGCTTCAACGGCTGACAACGCACTTTTTACGATAAGCTTTCTTGAGATCTGCGTCGGAGGCATCAGGGGAGCATTCTAGTAGGTCGTAATACTTGCTGTTGAATGATACGCATACAGGAGAGCACGGATTATTTCTTCAAATCCTTGCAGAGGTGACCGAACTTACGTTTCTTTAACCATATTGCTCGAAGATTAATATATGAGGTGTAGGAGATATGGGAGTCTGGTGGTAGTGGTGGTTTGGAGCGGAGGAGTGACGAGGCGCTGCCAATACTTATGTACGGGGCCAGGGGAACCAAGTAGAACAGTGTAGAAGAAAGTTTCGGAAGCAACCGTTCCGTTTTCGGGAACTGATTCACCAGCAGGCGCTTGGGCGCTTGTTCAAAGAGATAATATAAGTAATGGGTGTCTCAGTTGCGTCATGATCAAAGGGCTCAGGATGAATCTCAAGTTTGCGTTGTGCCATCTAACCCAAATGGGTTGTCTACATGAGTTTGTAAAGGGATTTGTGCTAGCTAACTTCCCAATACAATCGAGTCCTGCATGCACAAACTATCAGAGGAAGCGAAAGCTTCTCCAATGCGAAGATTGGTGGATGCACCAACTTGTGTTGTAGAAAAGGAAAATCCTACGCTGCAAGCATGCCTCTCCCTAGCTCACGTACCCTCATGGACGGAACGTGGTTAGTACTCTGTTGTGCATAATACGACGAATGTTAAGCACACTTCTGTGAGAATGATAAACAGCAATGACAAGTGCCTCAGAATCTAAGCCGCGTAATCACTCATCACTCACCGTTTCTGCAATTCCCCTCACCTTCGCTTCGCGCTGAGATCATACTTCCATCTGCCTTCTGCCATTTCCATGACAGATCTTGGACGGTTCCAAGCTCAAGAGCTGTCATCCCATTGGACTTCGCACACAACAAAGCGATCCATGACACCGAGTACAGTTTTGGCTTTTTGGACGCATTTGATCGTCAGGTTGAGTGTGTGACCCATAGGTTTGATGTTAGGACAAAGTTTAATCCCGATGAAGATGGGTGTCTACCTGGAGAAATAATCGCACCAGGAAGGAGAGTGTCTTTGCACTGAGGTGCAGTCTAGCGACCCTTAGCGTTTGGGTGGACCAAAATGCGGATCGCAGAGTCCATAGTATTTGCTTTCGTTAGTTGTAATGGCGATGTCCTTCCAAGTAAGGGTCCTGGTCAAAATAAAATAAAATAGTTGGTGTAGCCCATCGAACCTTCCATGAGAAAGGAATTAACCGCAAGGGCATCAGTGTGGAGAGCTAAGGTGCTAAACATTGCGCCCGACAGCAAGGTCTGGGTAACACCAGCTCCCACGCTAGTCTTGGCTTTTTTGCGTCTGTGAATTCTTCTTGCAGTTGCACCGCTTGCATGGAACCGCCGCTCATCCAATCCCGAAAGTATGAGGCCCGCTCTGGGGCGGTGGCTACGGCCTTACAAAGAATATATTTGCCCCTGTGGATACCATCCAACCGCTCGCCCTCGTAGATATACTCTCAGGACTCCTGCAAGACCCGCTTATGGGCGGATTCGGTTTGGAAAACTCCTGGTATGGGAAGCTCCATTACATATCTTGTCACCAGAAGGAGGTTATTCTGTATATGAACACGCGTGATATTTGATTGTTTAAATGGGAAACGTGCCAAGGACAGCAGAATTTCTGAACCAGGTGGCATGCCCATTGCAGAGTATTTACCGAGTGCGAGCATCTACACCAGCCTTGGTGCGTGAATTGGCAATGCAAGTCTCAAATTCATTGGTTCACAATCGTCTCCTGCCACACTCCTGGGTATAATATTGACCTGAAGACTTCGAGACCCCCCAGGACAGATACACGAATTTCTCAGGACGCGCTTTCTTTCGGTGCATTCCCGCCCGTCGGAGATGGTTTAGGAGACATATGCATTAGGCGCACAAAGGCGATAATAAATATCACAAGCAAGGACCAAAGAGAAAGCGCTATGCATTGTCGTAACGTTGCCTTGCCTAAACATAAAAACTTCATCAAGATTTGCCCATGACAGCTGATCCAAGAATGCTTGCCCACCGTTTCCTTGACAATAGTTGCGTAGTCCATGTCCATGGACTGCTCTATCGGTCTAGCTTTACTAGCACCGATTCCAGCTCCAGCAGAATACAGAGCAGTTTTGCTTCAAACAGTGGGTAAGTGCCTCGTGGATAGGAAACAGCGACGAGTTCGTACATAGGATCCACCCTTCCTTCGCCGCTGAGGCCCAGACCAGTCCCGGCAGACCATCCCATCTTTTTGAGAAGCTTATTACCTACATTGTTTTCATCCTCCCCCGGATTCAGTGCTGGTGGCGGCGTCGATGCTTTGGGAGGTGGTGATGGTCCTTCGGCCTGTCTTCTCTTGCCATTGGGTGCTGCTCCCGAGTCAGTTGGAGAAACCGGTACATCTGGTTGACCATATATAACACGTCTCTCCAACGCACGGTCACGGTACTTTGGCGTAGAGGTGTCCGCATTGGTCGCGCCGGGTACATCAGTCTGACGGCTAGCTACGGCTTTCTTCTTGGCAGATTCGACAAGTGAAGTGTCGGCCAGATTTTTCTGTTAGTTTTGGAGTGCGTCGTTTTGGAGAACATTATGCAGAAATATTCAATGTGGGAAAAGAATGAGCAACAATTACGCGATGATGGAACGAGATATGCGAGCCTTGTGCAGGCCTGATTCGGCGTTGTGTCTCTTGAGCTGATCGAGACTCTTGAATTGGCGACTGCAGAGAAAGCAAGCGAGTTTCTTCAAATCGGCATATTCGAGGTTATCAACCACGGGCGATTTTCCCCTTTGGTCATCGTTAGAAGAGTTCGGTGGTGGAGCCTGTGGATGGTTCGGGGAAAGAGCAACGGTAAGAAGCTACACTTTCAGGCCTTCAACGGCACTATGAATGATCGAGTGATCACCAATGACGAAGGATCTGTTTCCTGAGCAACTTCAATCTTTGCTGCGGCTTGAAATGCATTCCACTTTGATATATCCTTAGCCACCTATGAAACGATGGTCGTGAGGCTGATATTACCGAAAAATAAATAAACGGGCGAGCGACTAACCTTTACGCTGCTCGCCATGGGAGCCACTTTGGCATATGAATTAGCTGTCAAAGAAGACGTTATCCCACACGGTCATTTCGAGTGCAACGAAGGCCCCTGACCTCGGTTTGCTGATTGACTATTGCCGTTAGCATCCCCAGGATCACCCTCTTCAGTAGGATCCTCCGAAAAACCCAATGCGCTCGCTAGTATACAACAAGTGAAATCAGATCTCACGGGAAAGTACAAGACACATACTTTTGGCAACGATTCCTGGGGGCTTGTCACCTCCACCGCCAGCCTTCATGCTCTTAAAGCTCAAAGTGATCGGAGCGCCGGTGCCTTTGAGAGCTGTTGGAGCAGGTGCCAGCTGAATTCCGGGGACAAGGCCTTCTGAAGTGATATTACGTCATGTACCGCACGATCCACATATGGCCATACCTGATGCTGTGGGATCCCTCGGTTTCTCCTTTTTCTTCTCTTTGAGCCTTTTGGGTTGTTGACTTGTGGGCTCCTCCACCTTGAAGGTAAGCTCGCTGACGCAGGCATTATCATCCCAATACTTGGCGATGCCGCCTTCCTGTCCTCCCATGGAAAGGGAGGCTTCCACACAGTTTTCGTCGCGATAGCCGCCCGGCTGGAGCATAGTGAAGGAATGAGGGTGTGCAAAGGAAGCGGCCACCGGTTTGTCGGAAATACGAAAACCGCTGGGAAACAACGTTGGAGACATCGTATTCGCCAGGACAATGGAAGCAGACTACGGAAAGGGGAGTTGACCGTGTCCTAGGACCCAATGGAACGAACAGGCGCACCTGAACATCAACAAACTCTACAAAAGCAACTCCCCGACTGATCTTGGAAATACGATCTTTTATGAGAATGATTCGTCTCATGCCCTTGGCAGACTGCCGTCCGGGACCCTCGGAACCACGTAACGCCTCCGCAATGGTATCTAACGTGCTGCCTATATCCATGTTTCGGAGAAGGATAACGGGGACATGGGCGCTTCCAATATCTCTGGTTCCATCAGTCGCTCCTTCAATAAGGCGGGGGCCACTCCGCCTCGGTGGCGCATCAGGATTTGCGCTCTGTGAATAATCAATTTTTACGCGCCGGGTGCGTGAATCGTCCGCGTTCAGAGGAGTTGATGAGACATGAGAAGGTGGTGGAAGAGTGATATAAGGGAAGTTTGGCTCCAAGAAACGCTGGGCTTCGTTTAGACTCAGAAATTGCGCAAAACCGAAAGATTTGGACATCCCTTGGACAAAAAGCGGTGAAAGAAATTCATCAGTCAGTGGAAGAACAATCTTACCTGTTCCCCTATCCCGGATGATAGTGACATTGGCGATCCCAAAGCCTGATCCAGTTAAGTATGCATGGAGCTGGTGACCGAGAAATCCGTTAGAACAATTTATAGACATTGCAATAATCAGGGGTGATTCAGACATCAGATTCTGTGAAGTCTGGGTCGAGTCCAAGGAAGATGACATGTTCACTGGGTTCACTTGCTACCATACGGGGACGGCGGTGGCCATAGGAGTCACGGTCGCGATGGGTGTGATCCTCATATCGTTCGTCATAACTTTGTTGGTTGGAAACTGAATAATGCTGTGACCGAAATTAGAACACTTTTCATGGTGGAGCGTTTGTCGAGGGTTACTCACTCCGTCACCATCTGTTTTTCTTCTTTTCCAATCCCCTTCACTACGTTGGTGCTCATAGCTATTTTGGCGCCAATCCCGGTCAGAACCGCCTCCGCGAGAGTTGTGATACCCATTCCCATCGTAGTCATCATAGGTCTGTTGTTCGTAACCGTCATGACCCCACTGGCGGTCCGACATAGTCGCAAGAAACGAAATCGAGAAGTGATAGAGAAACGAAGTTGTGGAGGAACTGGATTGACGGGAGAGTCCGAACTAAAGTCCGTTTTTGTCCGTTTCTTAACGCCGCAACCCCCAATTTACACCATGGCTGCAGGGAACAGTCGTATGTCCTCTCCCTCTTTTGGGCCTAGCACAGATAGACCAAACCCTCATTACAGCCATGCTCAGAGTCCGTACTACGCAACGTCGTTCGTGCCGTTGAAGAAGCTTATGTGGTTTCGTTTGTAGACAGACCCAGCCATTGAGCGCTGGGTCTCAATGGTAAGCACCTGCAAACGGACGTGCTATCCGTGGGTCTCCTCGTTAATGGCATTACAGCGTGAAAATGTCTATCAACACTTTAGGTTCACCCCAGTCAAGACCCGTCAGGTCGTCGGTCTCATGGTTATTGTCCCCGCATTTTGTGGCCTTCTCGCGTATGCAACAGACGTATGTGCCTTCACAATCTTCGAGCGTGGGCGTCGTGCTCAGTATGATACACTGTTCCAGAACAAGTTTGATTGGGCGGGGAAAAAGAAGAACGATTCGCTACTGCGGACACCTGCATCCTCACAAGACTGACATTGTTACACTATTCAAGCATTATAGAGTGTTTGTACGACGATGTCTGCTTCTAATTCTATATTCGTTTGCAGAGTTGGATGGCAACGTTGCACCCAAGCTCGATAACCGCTGACATCAATGCGTGTGCAGGTGCTCGTTGAGAATTTTCTGCCACCGCCGTACCCAAATGCTCCAATTCATCATCCCTTAGCTCCTTTATGAGATCTTTCAGCTGGCTGATTCCCTCATTGTTTGGCGAAATGGTTTCAAGCTGCTGGAGCTGGCTGTTGGAAGTTGATTCGACGTCAGGTGTCGCCTGGGGACCGTGATACCCCAAAATTATAAACTCACTGTTCGTAGTGCTCGCCAATGGCAGTCTCAACGGCTTCCGTGCATGCCATGGCTGCTTCTTTTCCCATGAGCGCTGTAACGGCACCAAGTCCGAAACCCGTTATTTTCGCCACTTCCATGAGCAATGTTGGCCGGGCTTGATACTCGATCTGAAGTTTGTCCATAACCCGTAGGTGTTTCTTTTCCTGATCCCACATTTCCTACGATAAACATTAAGCACATATTATCTCTACGAATGGAGCTGATGAATTGCCGAACTTGTATTATTGGTCCCAAAACCTGATCCTTGCCAAGAACAGCCATCTGGCCACGATATATCCAGTTTGCGGCAACCTCTCCCGCCTGGTCAACGCGTATGACTTCAGAAACGACATTGCGCCCGGCTTGAGACAATGCTTCATATCGTGGGACAATCCTTTGAGCAAGGTACATCGAAGATAGTTTATGTACACTTGATGGTCCTTCTTTCAGAGTCCTGAGAGATGCATGGAGAGTGTGGGGTGGTCTGGCCAGCATTGCAGCTGACGTTGCCATCTTTTAGGATTGTCGCCACGCTACCTCACTGTTCCGGGTCGCACAAGCCCAACATTTAGGCGAAACCGGAGCAGGCGTGGGAAATGCCGAGTTCGAAGTGAACTAACATTATACAACGAAAATAGTTCATAGTACCAATATTACGAACTAGCCAAGTGAGCAGCACGCTCACTAAGCAAGAACGCAACAAAGTCAGTTACACGTCTCACTAAATCTCGATATACAGGAAGGCAACGTCCAGAATATATGCAGAGAAAGAAGGTATAGAGATTTATGTGGTTCTGTAAGATGGTAGTAAAGGAGAATGACGGTGAGCGTAAGGAGCGGAGCAGGATAGCGATGGAACGCGATCTTTAGTTTGGGAAATCGAGTTAGATAGGTGACTAGCTTAATGTCCAAACGGACTCAGCGCCAGCCCATACTCACCGGAGAAACCCTGAAGAGGTGAGCAGGGAAGAGGAAGGAGTGCCTGTGCCGAGGGGAAAATGATCTACTAGAACGTGTGAAACTTTCCATCCGGTGGAGGCAACAGAGCCTGGTCGCCCACCTATGGAGGAGGCTCATCAGTGCTTGTAGAGCCAAAGTGAAAAAAAGCAGCCCACAATTGCGTCAAGGCACATCAACAAATGATGCAGCCCAACGAGCCACGATAGCTACTCTCCTGGTCAACAGGAGTAGAGTCGATAAGGCCATCGGTGTCGACACCGCAAATGACGTCAGAAAGATTGGAGAGGGTATGAGCAAATGCATCCATAGTTGGTCGAGTGGCAGAGTATATTCCCAAAGGTCTTCTAGCAGAACGTCCAATCCTTTATATGGGGCCGGCAATGGAAAATCCGGAATGCAACAAGTCAAGGTAACAAGGCACAAAGCTGGGCGCTATTTGAGCGGAAGAAGTATCCATCGAATAGTGGTGCCACTCGTTGCACTCCAAACATGCCCCCGGCCGGTAGAAAAACAACACAAACAAAGCGGAGTTGTATACGGACAAGACAACGAAGATCTATCTCTTGAGATAGAGCGGTGTGCCAAAAGCCTTTTCCAGGGCGACCATAGGGCACCGTCTGATCTACAAATAGCATGTGAGCCTGCGAGCACTCTCCCCAGCTCTTTGCGTTTCTTGTGCTGGACTCCTGCCCTAGAGGTAGCTTTGTTTGTTGAGCCCGTGCCCATGGTTTGCTTCAACACTGGTGTGCTTCCTCGGCAAACAAAGCACATATAGTGCTATTCCTCAGCTTGTGCTTCCACATGGATAGGCAACTCCGCGCCTGGTTGTTACTGTACTTGTGACAAAGAAGATTCGGACGGAATGTGTTGAGCGTCGTTTTGCCTTCCCAATCGTTACTAACGTCGTTAGGACCCATGACTACCGTTCACGTGACGTCAAGACCCGGGTGATCTTGTTGTTTTGATGCATGCCCCACGTAGCCAGTCGAATATGCTGCCGCATGCCCGCAGTGGACCTTGTTGTTACCTGTGATGGTAACTGTCTCTGCCCGCGAAACCGTGGCCAAGGGCTGGCGGCGCATTCTAGGCTCCAGTACTCCAGTATGCATACTCTCGACCGTGACATGCGTCTGTTTTTGGGCCATTCATGGGCAATTTCTTTGTCACTTGGTGTACAAAGCCTATGCGATCCCCCGCTTCTTGGGAAATGGATACCATGTACTAAGGTCCAACTCTGAGACCGCTCTGCGACTGCTGCTTGCTGGCGCTTGCACACGTAATCACTTCACAGGCTGCTAATCGACATGGCTTCGCTCGAGGATGGCGCTCTCATCAATGTTTCGATGATCGAAGATCTCCAGCGTTCTCGACGGAATGCGATCACCAAAATCAGTGCGATCTGATCGCAGCGCCCGAAAAGAACTCCAGCGGCATTGGCGGGTTTAGGTTCAATGTTCGCGAAAGCGAAAAATGAAAGCAAAGTCCCACGAACGCTCCCATCGTGACGGCAAGGGATTTCTTTAAGCGTCGGAGGGTGTACAACCCTACATAGCGCTGCTCGAGCACGAAAGTGGTATTGGGGTTCAGGAGAACTTCAATTCCTGCATGGAGGGATGCGATGGCCTGGGCAAAGACGAAAGCGAAGGTCCAACGACACCCCCACGACACTGCCTGCTGCAACACGAACACACTTATGGCAGCGCAGAGAAGGAGCTCTACCGAGAGTCTGCCATTACGTGGAATGGTGGCTGAAACAGCCGAATGGACTCGCTGGTGCAGATCCTCACACATCCTCGCCTAAATCGCCGAACGTCTCGCGTCCTGGCAGCCATCGTTCCCTCCTGAGCTGCCCGGCGAGAGCGTCATGGGTGGTTTTGGCAAACCATATTTGCGCTTTCTCGATGCAAAATAGGTCACCGTTCCTGTCAAAGTTTGGGTCCCAGTATGATGTTTCAATAGGACAACCAGTCACATGTGTGTTTATTGCCGTCACTAGTACAGTGCGTGTTGCAATGTTAAAAGGCCTGTAGATTGTAAACCGCAACGCAGTGACTTCCCAGTAATGCAGCGGAAGAACGGAGGTAGCAGGTAGCAATAGCATCAAAATTAGAACGAAATGGGGATCCCAATGAAGACCCAAGCCCAAACACAAAGCTAATGCAGAAGAAGAAAAAAGCAAAGTTAAGCATTCACTGAAAGTTTGAAATCTTTGAACCACACATATTGGTCGACAGGGGAAGCCCACGATGGGTCATGACCACCAAAGAATGTGCTAAAGAATATGCCAGAGAAACCGAAAGCAGGTTCTGGCTGGGGTAAGTTACTGCTTGCCGATGGAGCAGCTAGGTAGTTCTCTTGCGGAGAAATTGTGGAAATTGCTAGCGGGCCAGCGGAAGGAGTGGGAGCTAGCGAAAGAGGGAGGCCTGGCGATGACAATGAGCTTGGTGTAATGGCGGTGTAGGTGTCCAAAGCTACCGGGGAGAGAGTAGCTGTGGGGACAGAAGGACGAGGTGTAAGGCCGTCCACTTGGTGAATAGAGGATAAGGGGTGCGACATTGTTATTGATGAGGCAGGGCCCAATGACAGTAGCGCATTTGCTACGTCACCATTAAATGCAGCTGTGTCGCCATTAATATCTGACACCTGCCCTACCAAAAGGTGCGGCTGGCCGTTCTTCGACATATCAGAACTCGACGAAACCACATGAGTGAGGGGAGCAACCAGTACAGTAGCCTCCCCTCGCGCGGCATCCCGCTTCTGAGGCTGGGCTGAAGAACGACGAAGAATACTCCCAAGCAGTGCTCCACCTGGTGGGTCATTGTCAGAGGGCCTGGAACCGAGGACACCGCCAAGTAAACCACCTAGGAGGCCGCCGAGCACGTCCGCTGAAGTCGTTGGTGTTGCCGTAGGAGCGGGCTGAGGCTTCTGAGAGGCGTCGGGTGGTATCGTCTCTCGGATTGGAGAGGGAAATGAGGACGGCTTTACCTCAGGGAGCGGAGGCTGTTCAATACTGCCCTTCACGCCTCGATAAAATATTCCGTCTAATGTCAAGACACGGACACCGTTAGCATCCAGCGTGAAGCCGCCATCCTGAACCCCAGGAGTGTTAAGTCGGACTGTCTGCTTCAGGTGAGTCCATGCACCAGGCGTAAAGTTGAAGGATCCCCGAGCAAGGGACAACCCGTACTGGGGGTTGCACTCCGAAGTGTAAGGGGTGCTAGTGCATAGGTTTGGTCGTTGCTTAGACTTATCCACATACTTGAGGAGGAGATGAGCAAAGACAGATATGGGACACAGAGAAGGGACTCACAAGATAAAGCTCGCCCATTCCGTTCGCCCTCCACATGATCCTTGTGCTGAAGCATGTGTCCGCAACATTCCCTCCACTGCATCCCGTATGGCCGCCGAATAATCCAGGGAGTTTCCCACCCTTCATCCATAGGAAGTCATTCGGAAAGAAGGTGCTATACTCGAAGGTAACATTTGTGGCATTCAGCATCCCAGGAAGGGGGCTGGCGTAGAATTCAGCACCACCCTGGGGAAAGTTAGCGGGGTTTATTGAGTTTCTGGGATAAAAGAGCTGAAGAATGTGTGTATCGTTTGACCGTGAGGGAGAAACATGATCGGGAGTGGAAGCGGCTGTGGAGGCAGGGGAAGAAGTTGTGGCGGAGGCACTGAAAGGAATACCCCGAACAACTTGGACTTTGTCTTTTCCATTTGGGAACTTTGTGACGTTCCAACAATCAAGATCCGAGGACTCCGCCGGGGGGGTCCAGGTAGCCAAAGGAGTGGCCTGAGGTGTGGACGATGGAGATGGCGTTAATGACATTAAAGGCTCGGAAATAGAGGATTCCACAGGCGGAGGCATGACAGGCATTACCACTTCAGTGGTTCTGGGGGCAGCGATGGTGGTGAACGCTGTTGTAACATCTGTAATTATCGTGGGAGGAACAGGACCAATGGAGGGGGATTCAGAGTCGGAAGTGTAGGTTGAAGACTGGTCAGCCACGATAAATGGAGGGCTAGAGGGAGCGAACAGTGGTGTGAAGGCTGGAAAAGGCATGACTCTGGTGAATGTCATCATAGGCGGCACGGTGGTAGTAACAGTCAAAATCTCCAGATCTAGTGCAATTTTCCCAGGGAGAGGTGCCGCACGAGAGAAGTAGCCATAACCGACAAGAAGGAAAGTGATGAGATGAACCTCCATATTAAGGCTCCAAATCGTTTGCCGTTGTGAGCCTATAGCGATTGAAAGAGGAAAACGGTAGATGGGCAATTAGCAGTACATTATAAACCTCAATGGATTCTGACTACACTGCGAATTGCTCTCCGGTCGGAACTGCAATCCGTCAAATCAAGATTCAACTCATATATGTCTTACCAGGCGTGCCCGGGACCGAACACAACTGTGTCTTGGGTGTGATTTCCCATGAATTCCACCAAAGTAGTCATCATTGTTGCCGCGCTTACTTCCACTCGGTGACCTCGTTGTTTGGCTGCGAAATTACCCTCATCAGTGCATGAAGTCCCACCCAGGCGTTGCAGAGTACCTGGGATCGATATCCGCCCTTTGGCACCATTAACGCTATTCTTCCACTGTTGGGGATCGGGGATACTGGTGCCAGCAGAGCATGAGAGAGAAGTCAGAATGAAATCTCGGCTCAAACCACCTTTATTTGCATCCGACAACATACAATACAGATTGACTATCTTATCAACACCAACCTTATGATATAGGTTGACACGCACATTGGGGCAGCAGGCGAACGAGAAGCTGGCTATCATACGGCCGAAGACTAGTCTAATAGCATTGTGCAAGAACAGAACGGACACGACGAGCAGAGCGGCGTTGAGGGGCAAGTGCTAATTATTCTGAGCTATGAGGGGCCAAGCAGACCAGAAGCAACTATCTGAGACATTAAAGGGCGGGTCGCACTTGCTGAACAGCAAGAGGCTAGCAGTTGCTCTAGGGGCTTATCGGACCAGGCCCAAGGGGCAACTTGGTGTTCGATTGCCTTCAAAACTTCAACGTCCCTTTTCAGCCAATGGTATGGTGGATGATCAAAGAGAATCTTCGAGATGCCACGGTAAGTTCCGATCGACCTAAGGCACTCCCACTCACTTGTACACACGTGCACCCAAAAGCGTAAACGTCGCTCTTTGTAGTAGGATGAGAATCTTCCTCAGAGCTCTCTAATAACTCTGGCGCCAGGAATCGGAGTGTTCCTCCTTGATCAGAAGTTGTTTGCCCTGTCGGAAGACCGTCAAGGATACGGGATAGTCCGAAATCACACAATTGGGCACGCCCCGTGTCGTTGATTAGGATATTGAGCTATTCAACTCTGATCAGGAGCGCTTGTCTGGACACTTTTCGGCTGGGACGTACTGGTTTGAGATCTGCGTGGACAATAATAGCATCGTGATTATGGAGGTACAGTAGCCCCCGAGCTACGTCGGATACCTGTGTTCGTGCACATGTGTCGACCAACGTGCAAAGTCGATTCTATACAGATACTCACTAGCATCTCACGATCGGCAGCAGGATTCTGTTCCAGGTACTTCACAACATTCCCGTTGGCGCACCATTGCGACACCAGAGCAGCAGTAACTCCACCAACTTCGTGCTCTATTGCATAACCAATAAACTCAACAATATTGGGGTGTTTGAGATCTTTCCAGACCTTCATTTCTCTTCTCAGGTGCTGGAAACCAGTGTCATGGATAACGTAACGGGCATTGATGGTGTAATTAGGCCTCACCTTGACAACTTTCCTGGTGTGCTCAATTGCTGTCGCCAGACCGCTAATAGGTGGACGAAGCACTTTATAACATACCTATGAGAAATCATGAACTGGGTCAGCCGGAAACAATCACAATGACCTACAGGAATCAGATCGGCTCCATTGGGACGCCTCCAGTAGCTGCGGAACACTTCTGAGTACCCCCCTCTAGCAACTGGGTTGTGCTCCCTTTGTGGGAATTGGCCGCTGAGATCCTGGACAATGTGTTCTTGCCTTAGTTCCTCGATGAGAACGGATGCAGTGTCTGCTTGTTGCATGGACGCGGGTTGCACTGCTGAGTCCGACGATTTAGGCTCTAGCATGGTCGATGTATGAGGATCGAGTGTTTGCGCAGGTGAGTCTATATGACCGTGATTGCTTGAGTCACCACTCGATGCAGATGTCGAACTTTTGACAGAGCTCTCTCTGTGCACTGCTTCAAGTTCGTTTGCGTTGAAGCGCCCTCCTGCCATGATTTTGGTGACCGCATTTCGCCATAAACGCTGGGGTTCGAAGTTCTGCCGAACACCAATGGGAGTAGCACGCTCAATCGAAACCGTGGAAAACTCGTGATCCTTCTGGCGGTTCAGGGGATCTCCTGCTATCAAAAGAGCGCCGTTAGAATTTGTGTTCGTGTTTGCTCGCCATGGCTATTTTTAAGCTCACCACTGGCAGTGTCGATATGGTGGCTCGAGTTGCCATTTGATGCAGACAGTGAAGTCCCGAAGCGATCAGCGACCATGAGCTCAGTAATTGTATTCCTCCATGAACGCTGGGAATCGTTCTCCGGATTACTGATAGGAGCATCATGCCCGATTGACTCGGAGGCCGTAGGAGACCCGTAATCCCTCTGGCGATTCACAAGATCTTCTGCCATCATGAGGGCGTCGGTGGAGATTTTACTTTCGTCTTTGCCTGTTTCTGAACTCACTATTATTGGTGCTGGTGTGACTCTGACTGCTCGAGGTGTCATTTGACCTAGATAGCGAACTTCCACCAGGGCTCCTCGGCAATACTGCTATCGCTTTCGCGCTGAACCGACCTACATCCATTATTTTGATTGTTCCATTCTGCCATAAACGCTGTGGACTGAAGTTCTCCTTGATGCCATTGGTAGTATCTTGCTCAATTGGCGCCATTTCGTTTCCCTGACGTCTCATGGGGTCTTTTTCCATCATAAGAGCGTTGTTGGGCTTTGCTTTCGTCATTGCTTTCATTATGCTATCCGTAAATCCACCAACGGCAGTAGTGATGTAGCTGTGGCTGCCTGAGCCATCATTTGATGCAGGTCTTGAACCTTCGGTGGGATCCCTTCTCTGCACCGTGGAAAGTGTGCTCGCCTTGATGCGACCTTCAGCCGTGACCCCCGCCATCGTATTCCGCCATGAGGATTGAGAATCAAAGTTCTCCCGGATTCCAATACGACTTTCGTGCTCGAGCGGTGCTGTGTAGGTGTTGCACTCGTTCCAGTGCTTGATAGAGTCTCCTACCGTCGCGAAAGCGTTCGTTGAACTTTGCTTTCGCCAACACTACAACTAAACTCACTAACGGTATCAGCAGTGTCTCCGAAGCCGCCATTTGGTGCAGATTGCAGACTGCCAGTAGGGCTCCTTTTCTGTGCTGCGATCAGTGTATTCGCCTTGAAGCGGCCTACGTCTCTAATCCTGGTGATCGCATTCATGAGAGTACTATCTTCGGTTGAGGCCATGTCGATCGGGAGTCTGTAACGATGTATGCAAACGCTGGAAAGCGGCAGCCTAGGAGTGATCTCAGAGTTGGACCTATACTATCCCTCCGTAGCTCCAACGTTAAATATACACGCGCGCGCACAAAGATCTCAGATCGTTGTTAGAATCGACAAAGGGCACTCTGTATCCATTTCCCAATAAATGGAGGTTGGCAACGTCGCTTAGTTTTTGTATTGCCACGGTGAGGCCGCGGGGTAATAAGACGGTCCTGCCACCACCACCACTACCATCACGATGGATGCAAAGGTCCTTTTGGTCCGGATTATGTAACCTTCTATCGGTTCAACTGTTGACATCCCGGGATATCCCGGTGGTGCGGACAACGGCGCAGAAATTCTGGATCAAGCACAAAGGTCAAGTCTGACAGTGATTCATAGAAAGTCATCGCTATATTTTGACGCGTATGATTCGAGAGTCATAACCGGATTCAGCTTTGTCAACAATAGGAAGATTCTTGGTTGCAATGCACCATCAGTCAATAATCTCAAGAGCTTCTAGTATAGATGGGATGCAACGGATTTGTCGTCGTGCCCAAATTTGCACCTTTACTCCCAACCCGGGGATGGTCGGACGCAAAACAAACGTTGCGATATTGGGTCAAGCGCTTGGAGCGCACCAAATCATTTCTGCTTATCAGACAACCTTGACACTTAACTCCCCATGGCCCGCTTCGCCCCATTAATGGTGCTTTGCATCAAAACCCTCGGACATGAATCTCCTCATAGAGACGCCTGTCCCTGCTACTAGCTCCAACCCAAATGCCATACTTTCCCCTTGGAACTCCCCACCGCTGCTCAACACTGTTCCAAACGGCAAAACTATACCGACTCAAACACATCTTCACGAGGGTTGATTCGCCTTTTCGAAGGAAGACACTGTCAAAGTTGCGAAGTTGTTTAGGTGGAGAGTTGGATGAAGGCGAGGGGCTATGTATAACTGAGGGATCTGCGACGACATTGAAACAGTATTAGATTGCTAAAATTGTAGTTTGGGGGTCGGAAGGTATGAACGACGGACCTCAGTGCCATCCACGAGTCCAGTGTTAGTGAGCTCAAACGTGACTGTGATCCAATCGTTGTGTAGCCTTATGCGAGTTGGAATAGCTTCAGGATTAAGGTTCGCTGAACTGTTGAGTAAAAACACACCACGATGATAAGGACCGCTCAAGGCCAATGGGGCCCTGAGATTTGTCACCCAAGCCCCCACGCAAGTATACGATCGCCAGAGCGGAATAAGAGAACGAAGTATAGCTGAGTCCATATCCAAACTCGAACCGTGGCGTAATATTGTTCTACGGATCAATTTGTTAAAAATATAGTCCATTGTGTCAAAGTGCTGAGAAATTCGGGCACGCAGGGGTCGTACCTGGTCAAACCATCGATAGTCGATATACAATCCCTCAGTGTAATCGACATTATATCCGCTAGATATGTCAGCACTGTAGTCGGATGGAGACTTTGCGATTGTGTAAGGCAGCCGACCGGAGGGTTAACATCCCCCCACAAGATGTCAACGAGGGAGTTTCCAGCTTCTTGACCTTGAAGTCCAGCATGTACACTGCATAGTTGAGCCGATTGAGCCGAAGCGGGAACAGGATATAGAAAAGTGACCTACACCGCGGTAACATTCGGATGATCAATCCATAATTCCATGTTGATCGCCTAATCAAAAAGCGGGGCTCGGTACATGTTGTCAGTAAACCTCAAAAGTCTCACACGACTCACCCCAACGGCATGAATGATCACAACAGTGTTCTTGTTCTCCCCCGCCACGGCCTTTACAAGCTCGTTCCCACCATGCCATGCGTTCAAATCGTTCCTGTCACCTAGATTCCCCTCGACGAGAATATGTCCCTCACTTGCTTCACCTGAATCAGCGGTAATGAACACAAATGCGACATCCTTCCCAGATGAAGCATTTTTCGCTGCAATCAGATCAGCATCGCTTAGGCTTGAAAACACAGTGGCATTGATAGAGTTTGCCTTTGCGGTTATGGCGGAGAGCGGGTCGATGAGGTATGTAAAGTCGGCGGTACCTAGCGTGTTGACGACGGCCCTAGCAGTGAGCGACGGAATTTACGGAAAGAGTCTAAAGCTCACCACTTCCCCATCCAAGAGCCAAGATGCCAACATTACAGCGGCGTCCTAGACAACCTATGACATTTCAAGTCAATCTCTCCATTTCTAGACCCCTAACACCGCCCAGCCCGAACTCACTGTTAGGTCCCTCTGGATTAGGCCCCGCATCACTCCCAACAACCGCAATACTTCTCACGCTATTCCCCAATGGCAATTGGCTTCCATCATTCTTCAACAACACGGTACTAGCAGCCCCCATGCTCCTGATCAGCTTCTTATGATCACCCTGAACATCCATATGCTTTCCCTCGAAGAATTCCAACTATCAAAATTCACGCTAGGATAATCTCCACTGTCCTGTCCTTGCACATAGTACGCCGCCAGTATACGGGTTGCCATATCGTCGAGACGGGAGGTGGGTACCTGCCCTGTCTTGACTGCATTTACCAGTGCGGTTCCAAAGTACGAGGATTTTCCGCCGCGGGAGACTTCGCCTGGCATGACCATCTATTTTTGGACAAATCCAAGTAGGTAGTTCACCAGGAACAAATCAGTACAACTGGGATCCATTCTGGATGGCGACTTACGTCGAGCCCTTTGTTCACAGCAAGTGTTCCAAATTCATCCAAACGTGCCCACCAATCCGTCATGACATCTAAACCGGCGTTCCGCTCAGGGGCCTCGGGAGGGAAATAAATCGCAAACAAATAGGAAACTCACAGCCTTGAAATCCAAGCTCTGTTTTGAGCAGGTCATTGAGGACATGCTCATTTTCGCATGCGTAGGTTCCATTCACTTGGTTATATGAACACATGAACGAAACTACACCAGCTTGAATGGCTTTGAAGAATGGGTGGAGATAGATCTCATGTGTCTATGGAAGGGAAATGTACCCGTGAGGCGAGAATGTCATCAACCGTAAAGGAAGGAACATACAGTGCGATCATCAACATTAGAAGAGGATGACGTGCGATTTGTCTCTTGTTCACTAGGAAAATCCCAGTTTCAGCCTCATCCCACGATAAAAAAAAAGTAGATCGTACTTATTAATGTAATGCTTCACACTGTATCGGAAATGTCTCAATACAAATCTAACCCGAATCTAAAGAAAATTCACCAAGCTTGAAGTCCGTTAGCCTGCAATCCTTTCACAGTCTCGAAGCTGGCTTCCCCAGTGAGATATGGATCAGCTGTACAGCCCAGTAAATTATAAATCATTAGGAAGATATTCTTATCATGAAGAGCAACATACCTCCAAACGTTTCCCAGTTCCTCCCTGCTCTGGGAGACCGAACGATGTTGATATCAGGACCCAATGCGACATTCACACCCTTCCCTTTGAACTCAGCGCCCTAAATGGCAAGAATGTCACAAAATGAACAAGGATCGCTCAGTTGCACGGTGTGAACATACCATTGCAAGGCCACGAGCCCGCATCATAGTCCTATTGAACGTTGCAGCAATGTTGATTCCTCTAGATACGCGTTGCGTAAACGCATCAGAATCCCTTAAGTTGACGTCATATGAGTACGATTCCGGAATAACTCACGCCGGGAAGACGCTAACAAAATCCGCAAGCCGGACCCCGGTTGGGGAATCTTGCAAGCAAAGACCCGGGTAGTCGATGGATGGGACAGCGGGGGTGTTACCAACACAAGGACTGGAAAACCCAACATGGTATTGAAATGATTAGCTTATGGATGCATTGGGGCGCAACGTCGAGCTTCTCACCCCTTTTCCCTACCTACACCAGTGGCTATCATATATGAAGGTACAAAAAAAACATCAACAGGCTGGCACATGCGTACAACACTTAGTAACGAGCATACCAAGCGCAACTTTATCCTTCACAGACATACTTGCCACGACAGCTTTCGCCTTCACAATGGCAGCAGGCCAATCCCCGACATGCTTAGTACCGATAGGCGTGGGTGTAGTTCCGCCAGTATTTTGATTCCGAGTAAGCGCATGATGGTAGCGACTATTATGTTGGCGACTCGCTGTCAATGGGCCCAAGGCGGTGCGCGTAGATATAAATAACGCCATGGAGCATAGTGGACAAAATGGCTTGAGATGCCTTGCATGTATGGACGTACTTACCTTTCAAGAGAACGGCTTCAATGGAAGAGAAAATGAAGACTCCCAAAGACAGAGCACAAGAGCAGAGCAACAAGACAAGCAACTTTGCCATGATGGTGCTAAGAACGTGAAGGGGCCCCTCGTTCAGCAAGATAAAGGGGGTGCGTGAACGAAGAAGAAGTTTGCGAGCTAGGGTGGCTTCAAACCTGGAGGAAAATAGAGGCTGGTATCCTGCTTAGAGACAGAGTGTAAATAGAGTCGAGCTCTGAACGAAGATGCAGGGTTGGGTGATCTATGCCATCAGCGGGGGTAGTTTAGGGTGGATGTTTACACAACCTGGTCACGCGGTCAAGTGACAAAGCCCCTGTCAGACGAAGGTCAACGGTCTCAGGGACTGTACTACCCCTTAGCGGCGTCATTGCCGCACGGCTATCAGACCCCTATGCCATGTGTCTCAAGTATCCATTTTTGACGCTCGAGAAGTGAGTCAGTGCCAAGAGCATGATGTCTTTTTTTGTACTAGTCTGATTTGTTACCCCCCCGGTCGCGTGACGACACAACACTGCGGCTCTAATCTACATCGAGTTTACATGTGACGGTCATCAAGACGGGAAAATAACAAGGGCGGGTGTCATTGTTGGCCGGGCTTGCGAGGCGTTTGTTTACAGTGGGAGGTCCGTGTGTTTGATCGACGCGCTACTTGCCGACTCGCGGGAACTCTTCTGCGTTTTCTGCTCAAGCACTCAATAATTGAATAAAGCAAGCAGGCAATCAGTGCTGTAGTCATTGTTGGGGGGGGGGGGGGGGGGGGTAATCCAGCTCAGGACTGGGATATCACCACGGTATAGGGATGAACCGGATTAGCGTGCATTGATGTTGCCTTTGGCCAAGGCGCGCTCCCATGCATGCGTACCACCGTGGCCAATTGATGCAAGATCGAACCGCCGATGCCAATATTCTTATTCCCTATTTGCAGGCATCAGGAAAGCTCTTCCCCCGGCCCTGGCCACAAACAAAACAGATCACAAGCGGAACCCCTAGGACACTTATATACTTTCCGCGGCCCACTCCACCAATGATCCTCAGACATCAATCTCTCCATAGAGTCGCCTATCCCTACTACTAGCTCCAACCCAGACACCATACTTTCCCCTTGGAACCTCCCACCGATGCTCAATGCTTTTCCAAACGGCAAAACTATACCGACTTAAATACATCTTGGCAAGGCTTGATTCACCTTTTTGGAGGAAGACACTGTCAAAGTTGCGGAGTTGTTTAGGAGGTGAATTCGCCGAAGGCGGGGGACGATGTATAACTGAGGAATCTGCAGGACATACAATAATAAATTAGATCGTTAAACTAAGATTGGGGTGGCGGTATGAATCACAGACCTCAACACCGTCCACAGATCCAGTGTTAGTGAGCTCGAATGTAACTGTCATCCAATCGTCATGCAACCTTGTGCGTGCATGGTAGACGGACATTAGAATTAGCTTTCGCTGAACTGTCGAGTGAAACGCACCACGAAGATAAGGATGATCCAGGGCCAGTGGGAGCCTGAGGTTCGTTACCCAAACCCCCACCCAAGTATACGATCGCTAGAGCGGAATAAGAGAACGAAGTATAGCTGAGTCCGTATCCGAACTCGAACCGTGGCGCAATGTTACTCTACGACTCGTCACAATACGGCGTGTCAAAGTGCCTCAAAATTTGAGCAAGCAGAATTGTACCTTGTCAAACCATCGATAATCGATATACAAACCCTCAGTGTAATCAACGTTATACCCATTGGAGATATCGGCACTGTGATCAGATGGAGACTTCGCGATCGTGTACGGTAGCCGACCTGAGGGGTTAATATCCCCCCACAAGATGTCGACAAGGGAGTTCCCAGCCTCCTGACCCTGAAGTCCAGCATAGATGCTACGCAATTGAGCTGATTAAACCGAGGCAAGAGCACGATATAGGAAAAAAGACCTACACCCCGGTGACATTCGGATGATCGATCCATGCTTCCATGATAATCGCCTGCTCAAAGCAGTGCACCGTGCATGTTGTCAATGAATCTCTTAAAACCTCACACAACTCACCCCAACGGCATGAATGACCACGACCGTGTTCTTATTCACCCCCGCAACGGCCTTCACAAGCTCATCCCCACTATGCCATGCATTCAAATCATTCCTGTCGCCCGGATTCCCTTCAACGGTAATATATCCTTCACCCGAATCAGCGGTAATGAACACGAATGCCACATCCTTCCCGGATGAAACATTCTTCGCTGCACCCAGATCAGTATCGTTTAGGCTCGAAAACACGGTGGCGTTGATCGAGTTTGCTTTGCCGTTATAGCAGAGAGTGGGTCGACGAGGTATGGGAAGTTGGCGGTACCTAGTGTGTCGACGATGAGCCACGGAATTAATGAAGAGTCCAAGGCTTACCGCTTCCCCATCCAACAGCCAGAATGCCAACATCGCAACCACGTCCTGGACAACCTACAATATTGTTAATGTCTCCATCTCCCGCATCCCAACACCGCCTGCCCGGACTCACTGTTTGGTCCTTTTGGATTAGGCCCCGCATCACTCCCAACAACCGCAACACTCCTTACGTTATCCCCCAATGGCAATTGACTTCCAGCATTCTTCAACAGCACGGTGCTAGCAGCCCCAATGCTCCTAATCAGCTTCTTATGGTCACTCTGAACATCCACATGCTTTCCCCTCGATGAAGTCCAACTATCAAAATTCACGCTGGGATAATCATTGCCGTCTTGTCCTTGTACGTAGTATGCTGCTAGTATACGAGTTGCCATATCATCGAGACGGGAGGTGGGTACCTGCCCTGTCTTGACTGCGTTCACCAGTGCGGGCCCGAAGTAGGAGTGGTTTGCACTGGGAGAAGCTTCGCCTGGCATAACCATCTATTCAGATAAACCCAAATAGGGATATCAGCACAGCTGGAATCCAGTTTGATGGCGACTTACATCGAGTCCTTTGTTCGCGGCAAGAGTCCCAAATGTATCTAAACTCGCCCACCAATCCGTCATGACATCTAAACCGGAATCATCCCTTCTGCTCAGTACCTCACGGGGGCGAATAGATACTAAGCAAACAAGGACTCACACCCTTGAAACCCAAGCTCCCCTTTGAGCAGGTCGTTGAGTACATGCTCATTTTCGCAGGAGTAGGTTCCATTCACTCGGTTATATGAACACATGAATGCAACTACACCGGCTTGAACGGCTTTGAGAAAGGGGTGGAGGTAGATTTCATGCGTCTATGGACGGGGGAGGCATGGGGCGAGAACGTCAAGGAATGAACATACAATGAACATACAGTTCGATCATCAACGTTAGAGGATGACGACGAGCGATTCGTCTCCTGTTCACTAGGAAGACGCCAGTTTCGGCCTTATTCCACAATTGAAGGAACATAGATCATACTTATTAATATAATGCTTCACGCTGTGTAGGAAGTGTCTCAGCACAAGTGCAACACGAACACAAAATAATCGACTTCACCAGGCTTGAAGTCCATTAGCCTGCAATCCCGTAACAGTCTCGAAGCTGGCTTCCCCACTGAGGTACGGATCAGCTTAACAGTGAAGTGCAATGGAATCAACAAGAAGATACTCCCATCACGAAGAAAGAACAACACACCTCCGAACGTCTCCCAGTTCCTCCCCGCACGAGGAGACCGAACGATGTTGATATCAGGACCCAAGGCAACATTCACACCCTTCCCCTTGAACTCGACGCCCTAAATATCCGAGAAAAAGGAGAATGTCACGAAAAATCGCGTCGTTCCATGGTATGAACGCACCATCGCAAGGCCACGAGCCGCATCATAGTCCGATTGAACGTTGCTGCAATATTGATTCCCCTGAATATAAGGGAATGCGTCAGAATACTTCAAGTTGATGACATACGAGCGGCGATTCCGAAATAACTTACGCAGGAAAGACGCTAACGAGATCGGCAAAGCGAACTCCAGTTGGAGAATCTTGCAAGCAAAGACCTGGATAATTGATGGATGGGACAGCGGGTGTATTACCAACGCAAGGACTAATGAAACCAACACGCCAAGCAAGGGGTTGAAATGATTAAGTTGAGGGACGCGTTGGGACGCCAGCATCATTGAGTCCCTCACCCTTTTTTCCAACCTATCCCAGTAGCTGTCAAATTAAAATCAACAGAAGCTTGACACACGCGTGGTTATGCTTCGGAATAGGACGTACCAAGTGCAACTTTATCCTCTACGGACATATTTGCCACAACAGCTTTCGCCCTCACAATAGCCACAGGCCAATCTCCCGCACGCTTCCCATGACGAATACTCACAGGCATCGACGCAGTCCTGCCGGTATTACGATTCCAAACGAGCCCACGACGGTGATGACCATGCTGTTGATAATTCGCTGTGTTCAAGTGATAATAAATAACGCCATGAAGCAAAAAAAAGAGAATGGTCAGCAAATTCCGTCGGTTTAAAGAGCACTGCATACTTTGAACACAGAACCAAACGGACGTACATTTCAAATGAACGGCTTCCACAAAAGAGTGTACGAAAATCTCTAAAGCCAGAGCACAAGAGTAGAGTAACAAAACGAGAGACTTCATCGGCGATGACGAGAATGTTTAACGAACGTATTGAGAGAGAGGACAGCAAATGTGAGTGAGCCTTGGGAAAGCTTTTCTGGCCGGATACCTCGTTCAACGACGCCGAGGCGTGAATGAGACAGCCCGAACGGCAAAAGCCTCAACGGGCTCAACTCCACTGACCGGGTAGATCAGTGTCAACTCGGACCCAACCCTATTCCGAAGAAAAGAATTGAACCCTATTATTCTCTGAACGAAGCTCAGGGTTGATGGGCCATCAGCATCATTATGTAATATCATCCCGTTCTCTGCGGGGATTTTGCGGAGAGCTAGACGGGGACTCGCGATGATGTGAGAGCCGAATGGCTTCCCACGGTTTGGCACCTGGGCGGAGAAGCAATTCCGCGACTGGGTAATGTGTACGAATTTACAATTGAGCATCTTGTGTCAATGTATGGCGAACAATTATAAGTTGCATTTAGCGTAACACGCGCCAAGTTATTTTGACTCAAGAAACATAGCTCAAGGACCTTGCCACATTATTCTCCTACAAGTACCCTAAATCTCGATCGATCCAGAAAGCTTCCCGTCCCTGCTACTGGCCCCAATCCAAACACCATACGTTCCCCTCGGGATCTCCCACCTCTGGTTTGCCGCATTCCACACAGCAAAGCTGTATCGACTCAAACACATCCTCACAGGGCTCGAGGCGTATCTTGGAATGAAGACGCTATCGAACCCACGGAGTTGTTTGGGTGGTGAGTTGGACGAGTCGGGCGGGGCCAGATAAAGTTGGGGGATCTAACGAAATTGAAAGGAGGTTTTATTAAAAATCGGAGTTGGATGGACAATGCAGGACGAACGAACCTCTGTCCCGTCCACGGGCCAATATTGTTTACAGCGAACGTTACTACGATCCAATCGTCATGCAACCTAACGTAACACCAAGAGAACCAACTTCAATCGCCAGTTTGAACACCGCAGGAAAAGCACGTACCACCCAGATAAAGATGAACCCGGACCTGTAGGAGCCTCGTAACCATCATCGCCTCCAAGCTTATTAATAGCTAGCCCAGAATAAGCGAACGTCGTATAACTGAGCCCATACCCAAATGGAAACCTCGGGGAGATATTTTGCTGTTGAAAGAAATCGTCCCCATCAATATCAGTGTACCCCAATATCCTCATCAACGAGAGGGTCGGAAAACAGCGCTTACCTTATCGAACCACCTGTAATCAAGATATAACCCCTCAGTGTAATCGACATCATGATTCGTGCCAATATCAGCACTATAATCAGATGGAGACTTTGCGATGGTGTAAGGCAATCGGCCGGATGGGTTGACATCCCCCAAAGGATGTCGACGAGGGAGTTCCCAGCTTCTTGACCTTGAAGGCCTGCATGAATGCTAACAGACGTGAGAGGTTTATAAAGATAACAAAGCGAATTACGAGGGAAGCTTACACCGCCGTGACGTTAGGATGATCAATCCAAGCTTCCATGATGATGGCCTAATGAAAGTCACACTCAGCAAGCTTGTCACTGTCTATCTTTTCATGACAACTCACTCCAACAGCATGCACAACCACGATCGTGTTATTATTCACCCCTGCAACAGTGTTCACAAGCGCATCCCCACCGTGCCAAGCATACAAGTTATTCCTATCCCCCGGGTTCCCCTCAACGGTGAGGTAGCCCTCTCCTGAATCGGACGTTATGAACACTAGTGCAGCATCCTTGCCCATTGATGCGTTTCTCGCAGCAACAAGATCATAATCACTTAAACTGGACGCAACATTGGCACCGATGGATCTGGCTTTGGCAGTAATAGCAGATAAAGGGTCGACGAGATACGTAAAGTTGGCTGTACCTGAACACGGACAGAATCAATGGGTCTGGAAGTCAATAAACCCCTGCCACGTACCACTGCCCCATCCTATACCAAGAATCCCGATATTGCACGAGCGATCCGCACAATCTTCAGAAAAAAACCAGTTTACTCGACCTGACAGACACAAAGGTTATAAACATACTATTAGGTCCATCAGGATTAGGCCCAGCATCGCTCCCCACAAGTGCTAAACTCTTCACTCCATCCCCAAGCGGCAAAGCCCCACGGGAATTCTTGAGAAGAACGGTACTAGCGGCTCCAATTTTCCTTATTAAATTTCCGTGGTCTCCTCGTACATCCACGTGCTGCCCATTCGCTGGATTCCAACTATCAAAATTCACTGCTGGGTAAGCCTGATCTTGACCTTGTACATAGAAAGCTGCGAGAATTCGGGTGGCCATGTCGTCCAGGCGGGAGCTGGGACTTGTCCTGAATTGACGGCGTCGATGAGAGCGGGGCCGAAATAAGAGACATTGCCGCCGTAGAAAGATGCACCGGGCATAACCATCTATAAACCACGCAGAACACGAGAAGTGAGCGTGTGGGTCAGGCGAGTAGACAAATGCTTACGTCAAGACCTTGATTTGCGGCTAGAGTTTTGTACTTTTCCATATTGACCCACCAATCAGTGGTAACATCTAGGATTATCGCAACACCAATGCTTCCAGATCGTGAGATTACAAGTGGGGGATACTTACAACCTTGGAACCCAAGTTCAGTCTTGAGCAGGCCATTCAAAATATGATCGTTCTCGCAAGCCCAAGTCTCATCGACTTGGTTATACGAGCACATGACCGAGACAACGCCAGCCTGGACTGCTTTCAAGAATGGATGAAGGTAGATCTCATGTGTCTAAACAGGAAGAAGCTGAGCGATGAGCTTGGCAACAATGCAACGTAGTGTGACACACAGTGCGATCATCCACATTTGAAGATGATGATTGACGATTGGTCTCCTGTTCGCTGGAAGGAAACATTAGCTCGAACATACCACTTAGTTCAAGAAGTTAGTACATACTTGTTGATGAAATGCTTAGCACTGCAAAAATACCAGCAACCGTCAAGGAGCGGTCACTCAACCCAAACTCATCACCGCACTTACCAAGCTTGAAGCCCATTGGCTTGCAAACCCATAACGGTCTCGAAGCTGCCCTCCCCAGCAAGATACGGATCCGTTCCGAACATTTCCCAGTTCCTCCCTGCTCGAGGAGACCTGACCATATTCATTCCAGGTGCAAGCGCAACATTTACACCTTTAGCCTTGAATTCAGCGCCCTATTTATGCGTAGAGGGACAAGTGCACGCCGGCTTAGTGGAAGGGAAAAGAGGAAAACAAAAAGATGAGAAACGTACCAGAGCAAGAGCGCGGTCACGGATGAGGTTTCGATTGAACGTCGCAGCAGCATTGATCCCTCTGATAATTAAAATATACATTCCTCTAATTTGAACTCAAGGCCTTGAGAAATTGCAACTCACGCAGGAAACACGCTAATCAGGTCTGCAAACCGAACACCACCAGGTCCGTCTTGCAAGCAGAGGCCTGGGAAGTTGATAGATGGAATGGCAGCAATATTTCCAACGCATGGCCTGAAAAAGCAGAAAGAGCAAGGGTCGAATGTTGAATGGTGGATGTATGAACATCACTACTGACCCTTCCTGCCACCCAATACCAGTGGCTACAACGACGAACAGACGGAGTGGAAAATGAGTTATATTTCGAACATGGGAAATGGCTAGACATACCAAGGGCAACCTTATCCTCAGTGGACAGGGTGCTCACGACGCCCTTCGCCCTGTTGGTGGCAGCAGCCCACTTCCCGGGCGGGTTCGTACTGTCAGTTCGAGGAGTATTCAGCCTAGCAGGGCCGTGATGGCCACGGCGATAGTAAGCTGTAAGGAACGGCAACCGGGGCATGGCGCGTCACGTTGGGACCACGATCATTATAAACAAGTGAGCCACGGCGAGGTGGAGAGCGAGATAGGGTATCAACGTACGCTTATGTAAAGCGAAAACTGAAGTTGAAAGAATGGCAAGCGCGACGGAAAGCGCGAAAAAGAACGTGTTCATGGTTTAGGATAGGAAAAGAGTGTGAAGAGGCAAATGAGAGAAGGAAAGCCTTCCTATCAGTTCTTGGGCCTTGCTCGGACAGAGACGGTCGAGTGCAAGGAACTGGGGGAGGGTACGAGAGAAGGAGAATTTCCAAAGATTTGAGCTGTATTTATGTGATGAGCATAACTGAATTCCCACTCGAAGAAGCTCGAAGTCGAAGGAGCTACTCAATTTGACACAGAAACAATTGATGATTGTCTAAAACCATTATGTAAGCAATATGAATGGAATTAGCTCACGTGTGCACCGGATATTCCATCACTGACTGAGTGTTTTCGGTGAAACATTCTCAGGCTTGACTTGTCCGGATCCGATATTATTCAACTCAGCTTCAAATGAGTATGTAAAGAACCTCATTTCAAATTGCATGACAGGATTCTGTTTTTCTCGCACTTTACACATCAGCAGGATACACTAATGGCCATGGCCTGCTCGATTGTTGAATTTCGTATTTCCACACAGGGCTCCAGTGCATAACTGGGAGAGGTGACATCCCCCAGCCAACCGCTCATTAATCGAGAGCGGAACAATAATGAAGGCCTTCGCGCTTGCTGTTCTTCCGATTGCATCTTCGCTTGGTCCGCGCTGGCCATTGGACCCTCTTTCTGGCTGGGACGGACAATGTCCCTGCGGCCACTCTCAGGCTCAACCTCGACATCACGGTGCGTGTGAACAATATTAACGGGGCTGTAAACGTACGGCCCAGGCCCAGCATCTACCTGGATGACATGGAATGGCGAGTCATCGTGGGGACTTCAAGCACGACACTTTCCGATTCGGGCAGTAATTCGAAGAAGTGGATGCTGCGAGACTTGTGGATTCTGCAAGTGTCAGGGTCATATGTTGTTATCAGCCGGTGGTGAGAGTCTGAGCTCGATACCAAGTCAATTGTTAGATATCGTGCTCTAGTCAAGTCGCAGTCCCTTATGTACCTATTTGGGTGGCCAGAATATTACAAGGGCTTTCGTAAGTGCTGTCACAATCTTGTGTATCCGTGTCTTGCACAATACCGATTGAATGTATTGTGGTTCACTATTAAAACAGCTGAACAGTTGGAGCTACCTAGCAGGCTCAGCTGGTACCGGGCCAACCCATTACCGTTTGCCGAAGCTATATACTTCCCACTGTGGTATCATTTGACATTCAATCTCTTGACCTACGCTATTCGCTCTGATCAAATTCTGCTCTCAGGGGTGTTCGCGTGAGGGCGGCAGGACATTAATGTAAATCGACAACAGGATGAGAAGGCAAATGTTTGTTGTGCTGATTCATAATTTGAGCCCAAATCGACTTTGCTTCCATCCAATAATCACTTCTCCGAGAATCCCAGGGAGCCATGAAGAACGACAATCCGTGTAATGCCAGTTTCAGAGAAGGCGTTTGTTGTATGGACGCACCCAGCCTACCATCTCCTACCATACGCATGCAGAAATATTTCCCTCATGTGTGGCCATAGCGACAGATAATCACAGTGGAAAGTAACCCCGGTATATGGTATTGAGTTGCCCTACCAGCCTGTTAGGTAGCTCCGTTACTAGTTGACGGGTTAGCGATCCCATCCCGATGCGAGACTGGGATCTCCTATCAGATATTCGCAGTCTGACGAGGTGGGTATATATATAGTGTATTGGCGGGCAAATGCGCCGATGAATTGAATTGAAACTTGGCCATTGACATGACGTGGCTTGTGCCAAGAGGCTGGTAACTTGCCCAGAGGCAACACCACTTTTTTCAAGTCCTCGTCTGTCTCCTGTGTGTTTTGAACGCTATGATTTTTGTTGGAAAGCGGCTCGCATGTTGGGATAAATATAATGGGCCTGCATTTGATCAGTATGGTAGTTGTGCGTGTAGCTCCGGTGGTTTTCATGTGTGTTGGTCTGTGCGGTGCTGACACCGCGGGCCCCGACGGACGAGCTACTATACACGGCTTCTCAAATGGTTTCCTCACCCTGTGATGTTTGCCTGATGGACTCACGCGTCATTGATATTTTTATGTTTCTGGGGAAAATCGTATTAGACGATCTGTGGGAGCCATACAGCGATGGTTTGCGGAGACGCGAGGATCGTGGGCACTGGGAGGCCGTTGCTTTGTTCACTCTGGGTGGCAACAACATCCAGAAATTGTTACATATGGCATCAATGACGCATGCATCAACCAGTGGACCTCTCGGAGTATTGGCTCTGCCAGTCATTTCCCAGTCCAGTCACATACTAGCGGAACCGGTTCTTGCTCTCTCCAATTTGGCTCCTGGGCCCAGCCGGTCTCTGCCGATTTGGGCGCGTTTCATCTCAACGTATGGGTCACCTCTCCAAGTTCAGAATGGGGCGATTATATAACAACAAAGCAGCGACGCAAAGGTAGTCGAGAATCGAAGAGCGTGTGAGATGAGCCGCCGTTGGGAGGCGAACGGAGACCGAGTGGAGTTGAAACGAGATAGATCGGAAATGAGGTGCGATTTGGGTTCAATGACGCAGCTGCGTCGGACTGTATCGTTATGTGGTCAGCTACCCAATGCGCACGACTTAGCACTGCGCTGGTGATGGTCGAAATGTAATGTCTTTGATATAGAATTAGCCGTACAGAAGGTTCGGAATTAGTGCTGCGCTTTGAGTATGGAAGGCGTGCTAGGCTAGATCCACCGATCACGATTCCGTTCTGGTGTCATCACTGGGGTTATAACAGGTGTGCAGAGTGGGCCCCTAATCGTCCCTTCCGGGCTCAGATTACCATCAGTCTCGACAGCTGGTTGATCACCTTCAGCAGCTGGTGCCATATCCACCAGCCCCATCGTCAAGGCTGCACCTTCCCCTCCTAAGGGACGCGAAGGCGGAGATTGCCACCCGCTCAGTGGAGGAGGACTAAGGGGACCGACCGATAGTTCAGGGGCCCAGGTTGTAGTCCCGTGTAAGTGGCGCATGATTTGAAGGAGCTCTTCAAGGTGCTTTACGACATCTTCCATTAAAGCGTTTTCGGCTGGGAGACGCGCAGGAGGCAACGAAAAGTCTTCAAGTTGTATCATCTCAAGAGTTGCAGGAATTTATCATACCCAGAGCGTACGATGCGGCAAGAGTTCTGCGCGGTCTGTTTCGTGCAGAGCCATGCCTGGGAGCGTCTCTCGAGATTGAAGCTGTCCCATCGCTACCACCTGGGGAAGTGGCCCATGCACCTACACCCGTCAGCTGATACATTTGCATCGCCAAGTGCTTCTCTCGAATCAGAGCATCAAGCGCGTGTTGGGGTGAGGGCAAAAATTGAGGGAGGCTCTCTGACGTTTCGAATGCCATTTCGGACGCGTAGAGAGATACACAAATGCATGACACCTAGTCAAGGGTGAGTATTCGATTCTCATGGGATAATCCGGAGCAATCTGACATACAAGATCTTTTCTGTACGAGAATACATCAGTCACTGTTTCCTTTTTGGGGATGTTTTCTCTTATGCGCCGTAAACCGATGAAAAGGTCCAATATTCTGTGGAGTATAAAAATAATTTTCCTATAGGTTCGTAGAGGTTTCTGTGCAATTCGATCCAGATTCTCCCTACTACCATCGAAGGGGGAGGTACTTACAGGCAGCAAACTGATTTCCATCCACATCATATCAATTAGCGAATTTGCACGGAAGAGCGAATCATGTATGTCAGTCTCCAATTCAACCCAAAGCCTCGACTGCGACGCGCTACCCGGATCCATGGACAGAGTCAGCCTGTGCGGGAGTACCAAGCCTAAGAGTCCCATCGTTCGACAAAACAGCACGGCGTACTTAGTCAGTAAAATATATAGTTGAGTAAACTTCCGAAGAGTCTTAGCGGTCTGAGATTCGAACATGCGTCGACAATGCCGTGGGAACACAAAATGATTCACTAAGCTGTGAAAATGGATTAGGAATGTCTGAATATGTACAGCACACCTCGAGAACTCACACTGCAACTATAATACCTAGTGCAATTGCCATGGCTCGATTGACAGATATGGCTTTGGAGGAATGCATCAACATCAAAACTTCACACTCTAACAAGGGCCTATTATTCACGTACGAAGAATTGATCCGTGTGTGGCCTTGTTCCGGGTTGTAAATATAATTGGAGGTATCGTGATGGATGCGACCACTCCAATGGGAGCTACAGATGTCCGTAAGATCAGCCAAGAAATCGGGACTTCCGCAAGCTACTCAAATATAGCTTCTATAAGCAGTAGTCTGGCTAAGATGAACCAAAAAAATCACCGTATATAGTAGTACGAATGTATATGGAGTGCGATGAGCAATCAGCCATATCTACCATTTGGTTCTTATCAGACAATATTGTGAATAAACTGGGACTGGGAGACGCTTACCAGGCATGCCATGACAGCCCCAAGCAACGTCCCTAGAAGACGAAGTCCCCCGACTTGAATCGTGGCACCAGTGTTTGTTTCAAGAACGAAGATGTATGTCGCAACCATCTCAGCATCGACATGAGCACACACACCATGAAATATATATGCCCAATAACCTCTTACCCATTGAAGGTGATATTTACGGAACAAATGACTCGCTAACTATCCATTTAATAAGTCCACAATGTGGATAAAATTCATCTGTTGCTTGCCTTGATTGCTACTCGGCAAGAATGCTGGAAGGCTGAGTAGGAGGACTCCAATGCCATTCTTAAGCGCATATCGGAGGTTGCTGGAATGCTTGACACCGCGGATGGCGCGAGACAATCGCACGCGCGAGCCCGAAAGAGATGACCATCTATGCAGCACGTAGACCGGCATGCGCGCCAGTCGGGAAAAAAGCGACCAGTACTCCTGCTCACTGCCAAGTGTTCGATTCCTTGGAAGCGCAAATCCTTGATACTCTCCTTCGACCTCCATTTCATCACTGCGAGGGCTCGGTGGTATTGAACTTACAGCTCTTGCTGAGTGGAAGTGAAAACTGTAACCGAATTTTGGACGGAGATTTAGGATGTTGCCTTACCGATAGAATCTACTTTGGCTCCAGCATCGCTCCACTCAGCCGAGAGTGACTCGTTAAACCATCGACGCGTCAGTTTCGGGAGCCATAAACGACGTCGTTTGTGTTCCTGAAGCTTAATAGAGATGCCTCGCCCAATTCGGAGGATCAAGTCCGTATCCTCCGCGATCTATGCCCGCCGGGACGGTCCCAGGAGAGCAAACGGTCAGATAGGGTTAGTTCCGATGATATAACGTCCTCACTTTTATAATGGAAACTGCCAGAAGAGACACCGAGAAGAGTCCCTTGGAGAAGGGTTCAAGCGCATAGAGGGCTGCCACAGGGGGACCGGATCCACTCTTTGGGCTCTCTACCGAAGCTTGTGCTGTCCCGAGGTTCAATTTGAGCAGTCGAGCGGCATCTGCCAGCTCCCGCATCTGGATTGCATAGTCCTCCGGAGTCGGGATGGAGAGGGATGAATTGTCTTTGGATTGTTTAATGTCGAAAGCGTCTTTGATTGTGCGCTCCACTAGTATGAAGGAGGCGTAAATCTTTTCTGTAGTCACCGTGGAGGGGCCATCAAAGGACTCGTGGATTTGGGATTTTTCTGACGTAGATAAACGCATAGTCAAAGAAATGGTCTCTCCCCCTAGTCGCAACTGCATCGGAAAAGGACATATTTGCCGGCTGAATTGCTTACAAGATAATTCCGTCCGAATCCTATCAACTATGTTTGGAAAAGCCTGCAACTCCTTTACGTGGAGTCGACCGTATCGAGGTTCGAGAAAGGCGTGCGCATATGATCTACGCAAGCGGGACCCCAAGTCCAAAGCGTTGCCGTATGAACGATCGGAGAGATTTGTGGAGCCTTGCGGCCGAAATGCTCTTTCTACTCGTTCGGAGAGCGTGCTGCGCGTTGACTCCATGGCGCGGAGCAGTCGATGCGTGTATGATCGAGAAGATCCCCTAAGGAAGATGAGGGTAGAAAGCAAAGATGAAGATGCTGCCAGAGATGATATGATAACGAAGGTCGTCCAACTTGATGCCGGGACCTGTTCTCACGTCGTGAACCCCCATCCCTTGCCATGAATCAAACAACGCACACTTGTTTCTCCAATCCCATCCGTAAGTGAAAACACGGCAGTAATGGCTGCCATACGGCATGCCTGGGCTAGTCTGGGATACGCACTCTTGATGACACCAGCTGATAAAAACGTGTTAGACGTCCTGAACCTTACGGCATTATGCCATCCGCACCAGCTGTTGCACAGAGGAATAGAAAAGTTATAGGGATGGTGCGGGCGGACGCCGAGTCAGGGCCTCGCCTTCTGCTGGCTACAGAGGCTAATGTCTTCCCAACATTGCAGTGGACCACTGATAGACATATCGCAGTGAAATTGATGACTTTGACAGAGGAAAAGTTCACTCAGTATCATGTCCGTAGCGTCAATTAGACAATACTAACGAGATCCTTCGATGTGAGTCCCGATATTGGGCCCTGGAGGAAAGGCCAGCTCCCGGAAAGTCAAAATCAGAAACGCGGAAGATGCAGCGAGTGGCCTGTTGTTCTCGTTCGAAGAAATGACTGTGACTATAATCACGCAAATAAATGTTGTCAAAAGTCGTGCAAAGCCGTGTCTGGCCCGCTCTCCAGAGATGGAAGAGAAGAAAGCTCGACAGTTTCGTTTATTGATTAATCTCAGTCTCATCAGTCACGACCTATACAGCCACCTTTGGCACCTTACCACGAGCGGTGGGGCTGATTTAGAACGCAGGATGTTCTAGGGCCTAGGCAGGACTCCAGCCTCTATGACTAGCTGGAGCCAGCAGATGACATCACTACCTAATTTGTCGTTGTTGTACTCTATTTTGTTACCCCCGTCATCACCCAACAAAGACTTCCACCAGTACTGTATATTGTTGGGCCCTTAGGTCTGAGCAGCAACCATTAAGTCTCTGGCACAGCAGGACACAGATTACGCCCGTACTGCACAACGTCCACGACACATGATGTAAGCAGGCTAATGATTAGGGTGGCATACATATAGGGTGTTTAAGCTTCCACTGATGAAGAAATTTCGCTGAGGAAGCACATGCGAGACTTTTGGTGTGCCCATTCTGCTCTGGTATACCCTTGACCGGTGGTGGTGGGGTCGCGGGAGTTCGCCTCTCGCTTGCAGCCCCACTTCGGCAGTGCCAATACACTCGCAGAGTCGCAGCCCTCGAAAGCACCCTTACCCAAGAAGGCAATCTACGGACGTTCTGGACGTCCTCGGAATGCCTCCATTCTCAAGACCCGTTGAGAATGAGATTTCTACGATGTCATTGCTGTGGCTCTTGGCCCTCCTCCGCGGTATAGCTGGGGTTGCTAGCCTCAGACAGTTTATTGAGGGTTCGTCCCATGCTCTGCGCTTTGGCGCGGATTGCCGTGATGGACAATGAGCCATTCGATGTCATGTTGACGAACTCCAACCTCTTACTGTTCCTGCCCCGAGGCAAGAGTCCCTTACGCGATCCCGAAATGTTTCAAGTAATTTCATTCGTTGGTTGGGGTTCAGCTTGTTTGGTGGCCTATCAACCAGTCATCTACCAAAAAGGATGTGTTAAAACTCTTCTCATCTGCCAAACTACCTCGTCAAACATCATTTCAAAGTTCAACGATAAGATCTCCGACAGTTCTTGCGAGCGAGCTATCGCCCTCCCCCTCAGCGGTCGTCGTGCGGGCTTCGTCCATCAGCGTGAAAGCTTCCTGGAGCACTTCAGGCAATTCCGTGTATCCGCCAACCAGCTTCTCGAGCGTCCCTGTGCTCTTTGACAGTCCATACACAGAAACGACATCCACTTTACCCGCTTCGGTACTAGGAATCTTGAGTTTGTGGATGGGAAAGTCCGTCCTCGGATGGAAAATCCTCCACTGATTATTGTATCCTCCAGCTAGAGGGATCTTGTCGGAAGTAGCACGACTGAGAATCTGGTAGATGGCCCCTTTTTCCTCTTCTGAGTTAAGTTGGAAAACGCGTCCTTCAGTGTCTACGACGAAATCGGGAACGAAAAAGGCGGCGACGAGTTGCCGCGGATAAAGATGAGTGGAGCGAATGACGCCAGCTATGAGTGTTTCGCTAGAGGGCGTAAAGGTTCCTCGGGACGGGTGGGGATGGGAACGAGTATGCCACCCTGACAACCCTGACATTGGGAATAAGATGTTTTCTCAGATGAGGCAGATCCGCTACAAGATCAGGAATGGCCCGCAATCAGCACCGCAGGGACGACAGGAACAAGTATGAGAGCAACAAGCCGTTTGACTGACAATATTTCCTCTGGGAGGGAGTGACGAAGTGGTGTTAGTCAAGAGAGGTTGTTGGACTCCGTCCTTTAACGTTCCCAGAGGGCTCAAGATCGATACCGCTGTGTGTTACTAGGAAAGGGGACTGTGCCCTCCTGTAACTTGCGCTACCTCACGCGCTGCGGCTGTTATGATCGCGGCATTGCAGCCCGATCCTCTGAGTACGATATCACAGTGTCATTAGATATATTGTCATCCAGCTCTACACATCGTACTTATATACAGTTCTCCAATAAACCGTTGCAATGTTTTGCACTTTTGACTTCATGACCTTATAGCATGATGATAATGTATTCTAAAATTTCAAAAAAATGATCGAAACATGTGATAGTATCCCATTTAAATATGTATCAATTATGTAAGCAATATGTCCATTTTTGGTAATGTTATGTAATTTACAAACCACCCAGGTCATTGCAACGGAGTACATTTTTGGGAAGGGAAAATGGCATTAATTAATACTTTGTATAGCCACCTTTTGCTCTAACCACTGCCTCAATCCTCCTAGGCATACTCTCAATCAGATTCTGGCAAAATACTTGGATCTATCCTATCCCACTCCTCCTGGAAGCGATCCCACAGCCCCTGAACACTACTTGGAGGTTCTTCATATTCCCCAAGCTTCCTCTTCACATGATTCCAGAGATGCTCGATTGGATTGAGGTTTGGAGACTGTGAGGGCCACTTCATGACCTCAATACAGTGGTTATTGAACCAGTTTTGGGCTTTTTTGCTGGTGTGTTTGGGGTCATTGTCCTGTTGGAAGAGGACATGGGCTGGGTTTTTGTGATAATATGATATGATTTCCTATAGTTCCTCATCCAGAATTTGGCAGTACAGGTCCCCATCCATCTTCCCATCAATCTTGCATGCCATTCCAACCCCATCCCAGGTCATACAACCCCATACCATGATGGAACCTCCACCAAACTTTTTTGTGCCTTGCACCAACCTGTCAGTGAGAGGTGTCAGAAACTGTATTTGAGGTATTCACAGGAAGCAGAGCGGAGTATGGCAGCGTGAGTGGACACTTAGCTAATGAGCTACTCCATTGCTGTCAGAGACCAGATTTGAGATGAGGGAGAGTCTCCGTAGCAGAGGGCTTTGGCCTCAGCGACTTCTGCCAAGAGCACTGTGCCTAGTGACACGTCCGTGCCCTAACTTACTGACTGGCAATCAGAACCAAAGGGGGGTAACTCTAGTTGATTTTATTACTGGAGTGTAACCTATGTACAAGTTGGATATATATATAGTTACAGCGAAGATGGGTCCGCAATTGGTGGAGCCGAACAGAGCAGAGCTAACAGGGTTAAACATTAGCTGACTGAATATTACCGATGAGTCGGGTCGCGGGGTTAGCGGAAAGGCAGGTGATAACCCAGAAACAGAAAGGAGGGATAGGCCCGAAGGTGGGCTCTGCAGGGCAGGCGAGTGTATTGCCCAGCGGAGGCGGGAGTGCGCTAGCGGACATCGGAGCTGTCCGGAAGTCTTCAGGGCTCTGTACTTAGGGAGGCATAGGTAATAAATTGAAATGGGGGGGTGGTGACTATCGAGGGGTACCGAGAGGGTTGCAGAATACGGGAGCTCCGAGGTTAGTGAGGAAGGAGCGGAGTTAGACCAGAGGGGTCGGAGGGACCGGAAGTCGATGGCCGGGGATGGATATGACAGTTGCAAGGCATCGTGGTGGTTGGGACTTCGGCTTCAACAACTTGGCTGGAGCATTGCACCATGTGTTCTAGGCTGTCCCGTATTTCATGTTAGCGGGGGGTACCTTGCGGCAACATTGACTTAAGCGGAGATGGAACTGAGAGGCGAACTTAAGATGAGAGTACTTGGGGGGAATTCTAGTCGATATTCGAACTGAGGTACATCGACAGTAAACTACAAGTATAAATAGGAAAGGAGAACAGAGAAGGGGCTGGTCGGTCCGGCATGGGACAGGAGCGGGATGGTAAGTACAACAGAACTAAAAGAGTGATGAGGACCAGGGAAATGGAACAGAAGAAATGAATGGAACAGAGGACGGCGAAGTTGGGAGGCAGAATGAATAGGCCGACAATCTAGGTGCCAATATGGTGGCAGATCAGAATGTCAATATATGAATAAATCAAATGTCAATAAAGGAATAACCAAGTGTCAATAAAGGAATAAACCAAATGTCAATAAGGAGCGGATCAGTGGCGACCATATCAACCGCTAGTTAGTTAAGCGAATGAATAAGAATAAAATGGTATTGGCCAAATGGCTGAGGAACTCAAGTGGTGGCGGGAGAACGAAGGAGGCGCTGCTATGGGGCCGTAGAACGGGAACCACTATCGGCGCCGCTAAGTGATGGGCAATGGTGTGATTAATGGGCATGAGTAATGGGCGCAAGAATGGGGGTGCAGAAAGTGGTAGAAGGGTGGGGACTTTGCAGGGCCATGACAAGAGGCTCCCCCACCCGCTTCCACACCCATTTCCTCCCATCTGAGCCCAGACAATTCACCTTAGTCTCATCAGACCATACAACTCTCTGTCAGGGCACACCCGCCTGACCCGGCTCCACCCGGCCCAACCTGACCCGGTACCCCGCTGGTCCACCCTTCCTTACCTCCTCCCCCTTTTCCTTCTTCCCCCCTCATCCTCCCCTCCTCAGTTTCTCCTTATCTTACTTCTTCTTTATTCTCCCTTTATTCCACATGGACGACTTTCTCTGTATCATTGTACAATTGACCCATCTGCAGCGCGCCCACCATGCACCTGGCCCAGGCACCTCAGGCGACCTCCCGCTGTGCCCAGCACGCGCGCCTGCACCGGATACCCTCGGGATCTCCCACGGAGACACCCGGGTGGTTACGGCTGTGTGCGAGGGTGACGTGGCACCCGTCATGTGATCCAAGCCGCATGTATATAAACGAACCTGAAGTGGGAACCGAAGAAGTAGCCTTCTTCTCAACCTTCCACTTCAGGTAAGCAGTACAATATCTCTCCTTTAATGATAATAACAACCTTCCACTTCAGTCTAAGTGGCCAGGGACCACTGTCCCACATCGGGCCTGTCAGTACGCACGCCCGATCTGCCCCCCGCCAGGCTCTCGGTCCCGGACGCTATACCCGGACCCCCTCGACCCCGGACGAGTCCCTGACACTCTCTTCCAGTCCTCTAGAGTCCACTCCTTGTGGCTGAGGGCAAAATCCATCCTGTCCTCTTGTGATGCCTGGTGAGCATAGGCCTTTTTTTCTTCACCACTGCTTTCCAACCAGCTTTTTTGAGCCCTTTACATACAGTCTCAATGGAGAGGGATGTGTCATTGATGTTTCAGAGTATTTGGGTGACTTGGGATGAGTTGTCAGCCTTCCCAGAGTTGATGAGATGACAAGCTGGCGAATATCAGTATCAGAAAGCTTGGCTGGATGACCACCACTGGGCTTGGGAACATCAGAATGGTGTTTAGACCATAGGTGAGTGACAGTGGAGTAATGGTGGCCAGTAAGAACTGAGATTTGGTGAGCACTATGGCCAGAATCAATGAGGGAAAGGATTTGTTCAACTTTTGAAGTGGCTAAAGGGTGCATTTCAGATTTGGGGCCTTATCATGTGAAGTCCTCTGGTATTTATGCTTTATTAATGTCATTTTGTTTACTAGTGTGTCCAGTAAACAATATCACATGACATGTCACATGATATTCCTATTTTCTGTTCAGCCTGGGGGTACTCCAATAAACCATTGCAATGACCTGGGTAGTTTATAAATTACATAACATTACCAAAAATAAAAATATTGCTTACATAATTGGCAGATCTTTAGATGAGATACTTTCCCATGTTCTGAATATTTTTTTGAAAATTTCAAATACATTTTCATTGTGCTATAAGGTCATGAGTTGAAAAGTGAAAAACATTGCAACGGTTTATTGGAGAACTGTACATTTCTGTGTGGCACAAATGAACAAAGGCTAAAGCATTATGACAACGAAACTTCCCATAAAAGGGAACAATAACTGTAACAACAAGGACACTGGAATGCCACTTCAACACTTCCCCTCATTCGGATGACCATACATTCCTCCAATTTTCTTGGCAGGACATGTCAAAATCTTCATGAGTGCAGAGGCAGAAGTCATGTCAGGAACAGATAAACAAAGCAATGGGGCACAGGGCAGTTACAGAGGCTCAATCCTCAAGTGCCCAACATTCCAGCAAAATTTTGCAAGCCCAATGGCAGGACACTGGGTGGTTACAGAGGCTTCATCCTCAAGCACCCAGCTTGCAGGCCAACAACAGGGCACAGGGTGGTTACAGAGCCTATCCTCAAGCACCCAACTTGCAAGCCCAACAACAGGGTGCAGGGTGGTTACAGAGCTTTATCCTCAAGTGCCCAACATTCCAGTGAGATTTTCCAAGCCCAATGACAGGGCACAGGGTGGTTACAGAGCTGTCAGGGCACACACCCTGACTAGCCTGGACCTGGACCCGCATCCGGACCCGCTTCCACCCACCACGCTTCCTGCACGCACGCATGCTCTGTGCGCCACATGCTCCGGGCCCGGTTCCTACCCCTTCATGTGACTTCCGGGTATCCCCGGAAGTTTTGCTGATATTGTGGCCACTGTGGGAAGATGAGAAGTTAGCTTCGTTCTCATCTCCTTACCCACAGTAGAGTTGTGCCCTGGACAGGGCTGGTTACACTACAGGCTGTGGACCATAGGGGAGGGTCATGGGGACCCAGGAGTCATCCCCTGACAAGAGCCTATCCTTGTCAAAAACCCTGAACGAAGGCAATGTGCATGAGTCTGAATGCAGGCAGGGCTCAACTAGAGGGGATCCAAGAGCTCTGGTAGTGAACCAAAGCTTCTCCAGGAAGCCCAAGTCTGCTGGGTGGTACAAGAGGCTCTAAGAAGGATGTGGCCTCAGCGACTCGGAGGGAGCGCTGTGCCTCCGTTATGTCTCAGTTAGTCCTTTCATTTCATGTGTCTGAGGTATCTTGTAGGGAGGAGGTCAGGATTCACTCATAGAGGGACTTGGGGTAACTTTTAGTTGAGATTAGAACTGAGGTACAAAGGGTTCTAATCTACAGGTATATATAGAGGGTGGAAGAGAAGGACTTTAGTCAAAGTCTGAGTGATACTGACAAACACCAAAAGGTGCTGAATGATACCGAAAGGTACCAAATGGTCCCAAACGATATCCTTAATGGGGAACCGAGGTGTTGGGTTGAGGAGGGCGGAGTAGAAGGCCAGAGGATGAAATGGGAACAAGAAATGGGTAAGGGAAAGTTAGCTGACTGAATGGAAAGAAGACAACAGTCATACTACAAATGGAAGGTGTCTAATTTATGATGATGTGAACAGGATCACTGGAGGATGCAGGTAGCTCCGAAGCCGGAGTTACATATCCGAAGGATGTTGGGTGACTCCACTAAATGAAATGGGAGGGGGAACGGCTTAGAGATATGTCACACTATGTCGGAGATCCATCGGGAGGTCGGAGCAATCCAGAGTCTCTGAATGTTCTGACTTGGGGCCGAGCTTCTGGGATGGGAGTGGCCAAGGGTGAGTGTGCTGAAATCCAGGCTGGAGCTGAGACAGTTGGGGAGTAGGTGACGTTGGGAAGTGGGGGGGTATGGTGTAGGGGATGATGAGGTGGTTAGGAAGGTGTAGTGAGGTGTCAGGGCACACCCGCCTAACCCACCCCCACCCGGGCCCACCTCACCCGGTACCCCTTCTTCCACCCTGCACCCTTCCTTCATATCCCTTCCCCCTCTATCCCTCCCCCACTTCTATTTCTATTTCCCTTATATCCATGTATTATCGACCTGCCCGCGACACGCACACGACATGCCTAGCCCCGGACGGCTCTAGGGTGCAACCTAGTGCACGCGCATGCAGCATACACCCTTGGGATCCCCCATGGGGACACCTGGGTGACTGCGGCTGTATGCAGGGTGACGTGGCGGACCTCATGTGACCCAAGCTGCATGTATATAAACACACCTGGGGTGGGAACCGAAGAAGTAACCTTCTTCTCAACATTCCCACTTCAGTCTAAGTGGCCAGGGATCGCTGTCCCACATCGGGCCTGCCAGTACGCATGCCCGATCTACCCCCCGTGAGGTCCTTAGCACCGGACGCTACGCCCGGACTGCCTCGACCCCAGACGTGTCCCTGACATGAGGTGGGAGAGTGTGGGGTTGGGATTCCGGGACATGACAATCCTCAAGTGCCCAACTTTCAATCACAAGCCCACACAGAATAGTCCAGGGTTACAGGACACTCCAATTGGTGTGAGCAGGGCAGCATAATATGTCAGTGCATCATCCACAGCGCATTTCAGTTTTTTCTCTTCAGCAACATTGGGTTGCTACCAACTCTTCCCCTCAACCCGACATCTTGGCCTTTCCTACTTCAGCAATGTTGGGTTGCTATATCAACCCTTCCCCTCAACCCAATGTCCTGGCCTTTCTTGGCAACATTGGGTTGCTACTGTCATATCCATACCAACTCTGCCCAACCTCTGACCTACTCTGCCACTGATCCAGTTCACCCTCACCCTCACCTCCTGTCAGGGACACATCCAGGGTAGAGGGGGTCCAGATGTAGCACCCAGCAGAGGGGCCCTTGCAAGGTGTGAATCGGGCATGTGTACTGGTGGGTCCGGAATGGGACAACAGTCCCTGGCCACTCAGACTGAAGTTGTCATATCCATCCATGGCCATGGCCTTCCACTACCTCCAATCCTTCCAGATTACCTCTGCTCCTTCTTCACTAACCTCAGAGCCCCCATATTCTGCAATCACCTCTGACTCCCTTGATGGTCACCACCCCCTCTTTTCAATATATTACCTATGCCTCCCTAAGTACGGAGCCCTGAAGGCTTCTGGACAGCTCCGATGTCTGCTGGCACACTCCCACCCCCACTGGGCAATACACTTGCTTGCCCTGCAAGTCTACCTTCGGGCCTATCCCTCCTTTCTGTTTCTGGGTTATAGCCTGCCACTCTGCTAACCCCGTAACCCAACTCATTGGTAATATTCAATTGGCTAATGTTTAACTCTGTTAGCTCCGCTCTGCTCGGTCCTGCCATTCATGGGCCCACCTCACTGTAACTATATATACTTAACTTGTAGATAGGTTACACCCCAGTGATAAAATTGACTAGAGTTGATCCCCCCTTTTAGTTCTTGTTGCCAGTAAGTAAATTAGGGCATGGACGTGTAACTAGGCACAGCGCTCCTGGTCTGAGTTGCTGAGGCTGAAGCCCTCCATCATGGAGACAACTCCTTTGTCTCACTTCTGGTCTCTAACAGAAGTGGAAAAGGTGAATTGTTATTAATAGGGAAAACTATGCTACTTACCTGAAGTGGAAGAAGGTTACTTCTTTGGTTCCCACTTCAGGTACATTTATGTACATGTGGCTTGAGTCACATGATGGGTGCCATGTCATCCTTGGAGACAGCCATGGCCATCCGGGTGTCCCCATGGGGGATCCTGAGAGCATCTGCTGCAGGCGCTGTAGGAGAAATAATGGTCACCCTATGAAAACTCATTATGGAAATATGTCAGATAAACCACGAAAAGCCCCATACATCAAGTAGATATCAGAAAATAGAAGAACCTGAATTTTAACGAATTTTAACAAATTATTACGACTACATACGATAAATCAGAAGAAAGAAAATTAATAAAAATACTTCAAGCTTAGCACCAACATGATGGAATGCTCAGGGGAATTTATAGCGAATATTGAACAAGGGACTAGAACAATTGAGCAAGATTTGACTATAAAACCAACCAGAGAACCTCCACAGAAACTACTTTCCCATGCCCACACATGTAGCCAAGGCTGGAAGTACCATGGAACAAGGATTCCTTAGGAACCAATGCAAAATTCAAAGTCGTGTTTATAATAGGGAATGTAGATGTCTCCCAAACGGACCCAATGAAAGTAATTCAGGGAAAACTACCCATAAACGACGGAGATATGGCTGAAACTCTCAGAAAATGAGGACAGCGTTTAAAAGGCAAGCATGAAGAACAAGCAGTAACGACCGAGATGAGCTTGATGGCCCACTAGAAAGGAAGGGATCTATTCTTAATCCACCCAAATTTTCATAATAAAAGGTTCACGCATCAATGAGATATTCATTAATGGGATGAGCGACATCAAAGTCATGGCTCAGGGAAAAGACGATGTTCACGCAAGATCCATATTTAAAACACATAACGAAATTTACACGGAAAATATCATAAATTGGAAACTATCGTTATGCAAAGTTTCAGCCCAAATGGTCCAGCTGTTGTGAAGTTACACCAATGACGGGAATATAGAAATCTGCATCATGCTTAAAGATATGTGAGGGTGGCGATGCAAAGGGAACTGGCTGTCGGAACCAAGATCCACACTTCAGCAGATCGTGAAGACCAATTTCTGTCCAAATAAGGAAGACCCCAGTCAAAACAAAGCACAGAAAGTGTCATATCCATACAATCCTGACCTCCACTCCAGGCTCCTGGAACTCTGAAACTGACTCCGGAGCCCTACTTCCCTTTCCGTCACCTTCTCCTTGCCGACTCCCAAGAGGTTATCCCACCTCCAGCTCTGACATCACCTTCGGTCCGACTCCGGAACATTCCGGGTCTGACCCCAACCTTGACACCTTCCAGACGAGCATGCAACCCTATGCTCCCAACTCCAGACCTCCACTCTGGAATCCTGTTTGCATCCCTGTCTCCGGAACCTCTGGTCTTAGCTCCAACCTCGGACTTTGACCCCACCTCTGCTTATACCCATTGTATTGGTTAGCTCATTCCATTTCATTACCTTTGCCAATATTCCGGAGTTTAACTTCTGAGTTCGGACTTTCTGGACTTACTTCAGACCTTGCAACTATTGCATTGCTCCATTCAATTCCGCTATTCTCCCTCATTCCTATTTGGGCCGCTGCTTCCTTTCTATTCAGTCAGCTGGCCATTCCTGTCAGGGACGTGTCTGGGGTCGAGGGGGCCTGGGTATAGTGCCCGGCACTGAGGACCTTGCAGGGGGTAGATTGGGCATGTGTACTGGCAGGCCCAATATGGGACAGCTGTCCCTGGCCACTCAGACTGAAGTGGAAAAGGTGAATTGTTATTGAAAAGGGAAACTACACTAACTTACCTGAAGTGGAAAAGGTGAGAAGAAGGTTACTTCTTCGGTTCCCACTTCAGGTACATTTATGTACATGTGGCTTGAGTCACATGACGGATGCCACGTCATCCTTGGAGACAACTGCAGCCATCTGGGTGTCCCCGTGGGGGATCCTGAGGGCATCTGGTGCAGGCACATGTGCTGGGCACAGCGGGGAGCCATCTGGGGAGTCTGGGTCAGGCAGAGGGACTCAAGGGGACAGGTGTTGGCTATGTGTAGTGGTGGTCCTGTCGTGGGGTGAGCGTCCCTGACCACTTAGTCTGAAGTGGGAAGTTGGGTTATCATTAAAGGGGAAAAGCTATGGTACTTACCTGAAGTGGGAAGTTGAGAAGAAGGCTGCTTCTTCTGTTCCCACCCCAGGTGCTATTATATACATGTGGTCAGGGTCACGTGGAGGAAGCCACATCATCTCTGCACACAGCCGCACCTCCCCGGGTGTCTCCATGGGAGATCCCGGAGGTGGCCGCTCCGTAGGCGGGAGTGTGCGCGGCACGTGCGGCGATCAGGGGAGCAGGGTTAGGTATGTAGTGGTACATGGAGAAAAGGGAAATCGACTGTAGAATAGAAATAGAGAGAAAGGGGGAAAATGAGAAAGGAGAGATGGGAGGTGATAGCGGGGGAGGTGGAGTAGGACAGTACGGTGCGCAGTGCAGTGCAGGGTCAGGCAGGTGTGCCCTGACACTGTGGCACCAGCAGGAGTTGAGGACCTTCTCGAATTCATACTCTTCTCCTCCGTCTACAATTTTGGGGCCTGGGTGGGGGTCGGTGGGTTGTTCAGCGATCCCATCTGGGTGGTAGGGCCGGATGTTCATTACCAATACCACTGGGTGGACTCCCCTTTGTCGCACTGTGAGCTGGAGTTTGACAGCAGTGGGGGATACGACCTTGAGGATTTTGAAGGGGCCGGTCCATTTGTGGTCTAGCTTCTTGGTAGGGCGGTCTGTGGTGTAGTTTTGGGTGCTGAGCCAGACTTGATCGCCTTCTTTGTACTTGGGCGCTGTAGGAGAAATAACGGCCACACTATGGAAACCCATTATGGAAATATGCCAGATAAATCACAAAACCTCATATGACAAGTAGATATGAGAAAATAGAAGGACCTGAATTTTAACGAATTTTACGAATTTTTACGAATTATTATGACTATACACGATAAATCGAAAGAAAGAAAAATAGCAAAAATACTTCAAGCTTACCATCAATGAGATGGAATTCTCGGGGGAATTTATAGCAAATATTAAACCAAGAATTAGGACAATCGACCAAGATTTGACTATAAAAATAATCAGAGAACCTCCACGGAAACTACTTTCCCACATCCGCACACGTAGCCAAAGATGGAAGTACCACAGAACAAAGATTCCTCAGGAACTAATGCAAAAGTAAAAGTCGTGTTTATAATAGGAAATATAGATGTCCCCCAAACGGAACCAATGAGAGTAATTACAGGGGAAACTACCCATAAACGACGGAGATATGACTAAAACTCCTGAAAAACGAGGACAATGTCTAAAAGGCAAGCGCGAAGATTAACTAGTAACGACCGAGACAAGCTTGATAGCCCATTAGAAAGGAAGGGATCTAATCTTAATCCTCCCAAAGTTTCATAATAAAAGGATCATGCGTTAATGAGATATCCAATAACGGCAATAGCGACATCAAAAGTCCGAGCTCAGGGAAAAGATGATGTTTGTGTAGGATTCATAATTAAAACATACAACGAAATTTACACAGAAATTATTAAAAATGGGGAACTATAGTTATGCAAATTTTCAGCCCAAACGGTCCAGCCGTTGTGAAGTTATACCCATGACGGGAATATAGAAATCCGCATCATGTATAATGACACGTGAGGGTGGCGATGCGCAGGGGACCAGCCGTCGGAACCGAGATCCGCACTTCGGCAGATCGCGAAGACCAATTTCCGTCCAAATAAGGAAGAGCCCGGTCAAAACAAAGCACAGAAAGTGCAAAACAACCTTAGATCATGAGGGAAAAATCTGAAATAAATCACAGAAGCCCATATGAAAGAAATAAACACCCACACATATCATAAATCCCGAACAATTAAATGAAAATGGCTCCTGCATATGAACGACTATGGGAACGATGCACATGATTACCGAATGTGCGCGCAAATCTTTGCTAACTCAACGAATACCAGGAAATAGGACACAACCTTAGTACCATTGGAAAGGTGGGAATAAATAAAAATTTATGATACCAAGAACGTGAGAAAACATCCAGAAATGAATGAGATACAAGGACATGAAGTTAGAAACCTGAAAACGCGCGGGAAGACAGCTTCAAGAGGTCCAGAGTCCTAAATAAAATAGATAAAAATATGATATCTTCAAGGACAACCTACTATAACAACCAACAATACATATGGAGGATTAGGATGTGATAATACAAAGGGGAATCAGGGAATATGAACAAAATTCACGAAAACCACTAAACTATGACGGACCATGGCGGGAATTTTAGGGAACAATGTTCTAATGAAGTGGAGAGCTATAACACATTCGTTTGAGTAATTCTTGACTACTAGCAACTTTTTCTTTCAGTTTTAAACCTGAATAATTCACTCATTTATCATTTCAGTCTCATTTTAACTAAACGTCACTAAATAAAAATTGGAATAAATCAGCTGAAGGTCTCAGCACAGCCGTATGCATAGTAATGCGAAGTTTGAATTCAGAATCATCGAGTCATAGCAAATTTAATGGTATATATAGGGAATTTGAAATAGGTAACTGCGACAAATACAGCGCAGCCAAGTTCCAATTAACCATTAAAATAGCTTAGGCGAGGGAGGACAATAAGAATTCTAGGTGCAGTCTGACTGCAGTAGAACCGCAGTTCAGTGCAGCACAAGCGCAGTAGAACTATAGCATGAAAATTTCATTTTTTATTCAGTTTGAGAAAAATACACTGTAAATAAATCCTGTAAATAGAAGGTAGAGCGTGAAAAAGGAAGGCGACCCAAGGAGTATAAAAGGGAGACCCTTTCTGCGACTTTTCGCCCCCCTTAGAGAAGTAAGAAAATAGAGTATTATTTTTCTCAAGCATTTCTGGTTGTCACTCCAGTGTGAAAAAGTGATATACAGTTAAGATTGCCACTGTAGTAAAAGGCAGCAATAAAGGAGAGAAATATTAAGTAGATATTTCAACAGGAGAGCTGGTTAACACTCCAGATTTCAAAGTGTAAACACAAAACAGTTATTTTGCTACTGTTAAAACAAGCGATAAAATAAGACAAAAATAAAACAAACTCAAGGGACACTCCAGACACCATCCAAATCCATTAACTGATTAGAATCTTTGAAACTTCACCAAGTAGAAGATTAAATCCAAATTAAACAACGCTACACAGAATTACACCTAGACAAATTAAGAAATTTCAATAAGAAACAGCTCCGCAGGGCTCAGTTTATCTGTAAGTCAATTCCCAGGAACTTTAAAACTAACCCATAAAAATAGAATTAGCCAAAACACTCGGATTGGTACTATATTTACAATAAATAACACTAGTACACTTCCCCATCCTAACTAAAGAACCAGGGAACAGCTTGGTGGTGGTCTCGTTTGAACTTCCCAACTGACCTTCCTTCGTTCTCTCCTTCAGCGCTACTTCTCGGTTTTGGTCATAGTAGCGGGCCATCTCTTCTGCTGCATGCTCTAGCACTGCCTTTGCCTCTTCCTGCATTTTCATCAGTCTTGAGGTGAATGCATCTGCAGCTTTGACTTCTGATGCACAAGTGGGTTGCATCCCCATCCTGGGGTGTTGGCCTGTGTCGAGCTCAAAGGGGGTGTGGTGGGTTGAGGCATGGATGTGGTTATTGTGGGAGAACTCTGCTAGTGGGAGCCAGTCCACCCAGTCATCCTGGCAGTGGTTAACAAAGACTTGGAGGTAGGCTTCTATCTCCTGGTTTACCTGCTCCATCTGTCCATCCATCTGCAGGTGGTAAGGTGCCGAAGGGGTCAGCTTGACTGCTAGTAGGGCCGCTAGCTCTTTGGAGAACTGAGAGACAAAGGCACTCCCTCTGTCGCTGAGGATCTCTTCAGGGAGCCCATGATGCTTCCAGACATGTTCGAGGAAGAGTCAGGCGATCCCAGCCGAGTCTACTGCTGTGACTGTAGGGATTGCGTGGATGCGCTTAGAGAGGCGGTCCACCACCACTAGGATGGCATTGTAGCCCTTTGACTCGGGGAGTTCTCCAATCATATCCACAGAGATTACCTGCCAGCGGTGGGTGGGGATCTTGTTTGGCATGAGCTTCCCCACTTTCTGTGAGGGGAATGACTTGACTTGATTGCAGGTGTCACACCCCATCACATAACGGCCTACATACTCCACCATCTGGGGCCACCAGTAGTCGTGGGAAATGAGCTCCTGGGTTTTCCATCGCCCTGGGTGTCCCGTTGCCTGCACATCGTGGTGTAACTGCACCAGGTCATGGCGGAGTTGTGGGTCCTTCAGGACATATACTTTTCCCCAGTAGAGGACCAACTCTGCTCCATTCATCTGTCCTGAGGGTTCCATCTCCCAGCTCCTTCAGCGCTTTCACTACCTTCTCATCATGGTCTTTCGCCATGCATATTCTTTCCAGGATGGCCACCTCTTCTCCCTCCACTGTGATGGCCTCGGTCGTGTGGGCTTCAAACCATTCTGGCTGTAGGAGGGTCAGGCTGTCATTGTCATCCCTTCCCTTCAGGTGGTTGGCGCGGCAGGAGAGGGTGTCCGGTTTCCCCATGAGCTTCCCTGGTTGGTGGATGAGGGTGAAGTGGAAGTGGGACAGGAATAGTGACCACCGCGCTTGGCAGCGATTCAGCCTCTGTGCAGTGTGGAAGTAGCCTAGGTTGCGGTGGTCTGTGTAGATATTGACCTTCTCCTCAGCCCCTTCTACGAAGTGACACCACTCTTCTAGTGCTCGGACTATTGTGAGCATTTCTTTGTTGTAGATTTCGTAGTTGCGTTCTACTTTGGTGAAGCTCTTGGACATGAAGGCGATAGGGTGGAACTCGCTGTCGGTTTGGAGCTGGGACAGGATGGTGCCAGTGGCAAAGTTGGAGGCATTGCATTCGAGTTTGTAGTGGCTGGAGTCAGTGGGAAAAGCAAGGATGGGGGCGGAGGTGACGGCAGCCTTGAGGGCACTGAAGGTGCACTCTTCATTCTCCCCCATGTCCAAACCTTTGCTTTGCGGGTCAGGGTGTGGAGTGGCCACATTGTCTCGGAGAAGTCCTTGATGAAGCAACAGTGGAAGTTTACAAAGCCTAGGAAGGATTGTACCTCCTTCACCTTCATCGGCATTGGCCAGTCAAGGACCCCTTGGACCTTCACTGGGTCCATGGTGACACTACCCTTGGAGATGACAAGTCTGAGGTATTTGATGCAGCACTGCTCAAACCTGCATTTTTCCGGTTTGAGGAAGAGCTTCCTCCTTTGCAGCATTTGCAGCACTTCCCACATGACCTTCCGATGTTCCTCTAGGGTGGACATGAAGATCAGGATGTCACCCATGCAGCAGATAACAACCTCTCGGTCGATGAAGTCCCAGAGGATGTCGTTCATCATGGTCTGGAAGGTTGCCAGGGAGTTGCATAGCCTGAAGAACATCACCATGGGTTCGAACAGGCCCTGGTTGGTCGCAAACACTGCTTTCCACTCATCACCATCTTTGATCTGTACGTTGTTGAACTGTCAGGGACTCGTCCGGGGTCGAGGGGGTCCGGGTATAGCGTCCGGGACCGAGAGCCTGGCGGGGGGCGGATCGGGCGTGTGTACTGACAGGCCCGATGTGGGACAGTGGTCCCTGGCCACTTAGACTGAAGTGGAAAGTTGTTATTATTATTAAAGGAGAAATATTGTACTACTTACCTGAAGTGGAAAGTTGAGAAGAAGGCTACTTCTTCGGTTCCCACTTCAGGTTCGTTTATATACATGCGGCTTGGATCACATGACGGATGCCACGTCACCCTTGCACACAGCCGTAACCACCCGGGTGTCTCCGTGGGAGATCCCGAGGGTATCCGGTGCAGGCGCGTGTGCTGGGCACAGCGGGAAGTCGCCCGAGGTGCCCGGGCCGGGTACATGGTGGGCGCGCTGCAGATGGGTCAGTTGTACATTGATACAGAGAAAGTCGTCCATGTAGAATAAAGAGAGAATAAAGATAAGGAGAAACTGAGGAGGGGAGGATGAGGGGGAAGAAGGGAAAGGGGGAGGGGGTAAGGAAGGGTGGACCGGCGGGGTACCAGGTCAGGTTGGGCCGGGTGGAGCCGGGTCAGGCGGGTGTGCCCTGACAGAAGTAGGACTCCGGAAGTCGGAGTTCAGAGTTCCGGGAGCCCGGAGCGGAGGTCGGGATTGTATGGATATGACATCTGACATCCTTGCACGCCTTTGAAATGCAAAGTATTTCTCAGCACTAGATCTGTGCTGGGGGGTTCATGTCAGGGCACACCCACCTGACCCGGCTCCACCCGGCCCAACCTGACCCGGTACCCCGCCGGTCCACCCTTCCTTACCCCCTCCCCCTTTCCCTTCTTCCCCCTCATCCTCCCCTCCTCAGTTTCTCCTTATCTTACTTCTCCTTTATTCTCTCTTTATTCTACATGGACGACTTTCTCTGTATCAATGTACAACTGACCCATCTGCAGCGCGCCCACCATGTACCCGGCCCGGGCACCTCGGGCGACTTCCCGCTGTGCCCAGCACGCGCGCCTGCACTGGATACCCTCGGGATCTCCCACGGAGACACCCGGGTGGTTACGGCTGTGTGCAAGGGTGACGTGGCATCCATCATGTGATCCAAGCTGCATGTATATAAACGAACCTGAAGTGGGAACCGAAGAAGTAGCCTTCTTCTCAACTTTCCACTTCAGTCTAAGTGGCCAGGGACCACTGTCCCACATCGGGCCTGTCAGTACACACGCCCGATCCGCCCCCCACCAGGCTCTCGGTCCCGGACGCTATACCCGGACCCCCTCGACCCCGGACGAGTCCCTGACAACTTCCCTCCCGTCACCTTCTCCTTGCCGACTCCCAAGAGGTTATCCCACCTCCAGCTCGGACACCACCTTCGGTCTGACTCTGGAACATTCCGGGTCTGACCCCAACCTCGACACCTTCCAGACGAGTACGCAACACCTATGCTCCCGACTCCGGACCTCCGCTCCGGAATCCTGTTTGCGTCTCTGTCTCCGGAACCTCCGGTCTTAGCTCCGACCTCGGACTTTGACCCCACCTCCACCTATACCCATTGTATTGGTTAGCTCATTCCATTTAATTACCTTTGCCAATATTCTGGAGTTTAACTTCTGAGTTCGGACTTTCCAGACTTATGTCGGACCTTGCAACTATTGCATTGCTCCATTCAATTCTGCTATACTCCCTCATTCCTATTTGGGCTGCTGCTTCCTTTCTATTCAGTCAGCTGGCCATTCCCCACTCCCATCCTCCCTCCTTCCTCCTTGGGCCTTTGTCATATCCATCCCTGGCCATCGACTTCCGGTCCCTCCGTTCCCTCTGGACTAACTCCACTCCTTCTTCACTAACCTCGGAGCTCCCATATTCCGCAATCCTCTCGGTACCCCTCGATGGTCACCACCCCCTCGTTTCAATTTATTACCTATGCCTCCCTAAGTACGGAGCCCCAAAGACTTCCGGACAGCTCCGACGTCCGCTAGCGCACTCCCGCCTCTGCTGGGCAATACACTCGCCTGCCCTGCAGAGCCCACCTTCGGGCCTATCCCTCCTTTCCATTTCTGGGTTATTGCCTGCCTTTCCGCTAACCCTGCGACCCGACTTGTCGGTAATATTCAGTCGGCTAATGCTTTAACCCTGTTAGCTCTGCTCCGTTTGGCTCCGCCAATTGCGGACCCATCTTCGCTGTAACCATATATATATCCCGCTTGTACATAGGTTACACTCCAGTAATAAAATCAACTAGAGTTACCCCCCCTTAGGTTCTGATTGCCAGTCAGTAAGTTAGGGCACGGATGTGTCACTAGGCACAGCGCTCTTGGCAGAAGTCGCTGAGGCCAAAGCCCTCCGCTACGGAGACACTCTTTCATCTCGAATCCGGTCTCTGACAGCCTTGGCCCTTCATTCCTCCTTTGAGAAACTGTCAGGGCACACCCGCCTGACCCGGTTCCACCCGGGCCCACCTGGGCCCACCTCACCCGCTCACCCGCTCACCCGCTCCCCGCTACCCATCCTTCCTCCCTCTTCCCTCTTTTCTCTTCCTCCTTTATTTCACTCTCCCTTTCTGTTTATTCTTTCTATTTACACGGACCACCTTCCCTTGTATCATTGTACTGTTGACCCGTCCGGCTCGGACACCCCGGGCGACCTCCCGCTACGCCCAGCATGCATGGACGCCCTCGGGATCCCCCGCAGGGATACCCGGATGGCTGCGGCCCTCTCCGCAGATGACGTGGCACCCGTCACGTGACCCAAGCCGCATGTACATAAATGTACCTGAAGTGGGAACTGAAGAAGTAACCTTCTTCTCACGTTTTCCACTTCAGTCTAAGTGGCCAGGGACTATAGTCCCAGATCGGGCCCATCAGTATGCGCGCCCGCTTCGTCCCCCGAGAGGGTCCCTCTGCCGGGCGCTACAGCCGGGCCCCCTCCACCCCGGACGCGTCCCTGACAGAAACACCATTGAGTCAAACCCTTGACCCTCAGTGTTGTCCCTCCTTTCAGCTCCCTTTGTCTCCTTTCAGAGTACCCTCACTCCTTTTGATTCCGGACCCCTCCTTATATACAATGTACATAGTAACTTGTAACCTCAGTCTGAAATCGACATGAAATGCCCCCAAGAGACTTTCCCTCTGCTAGATCCGAAATTAGGGACCCCCAGGACAACTAGCAATGGCACAGCGCTCCACCTGAGTCGCTGAGGCCGAGGTCCTTCCACGCTAAGTCTCCGATTCCACTCCGGAGTTGTCCGAATCCGCCCATTCTAACATCAGAAATGAGCAGGAGGGGGTACAAGTTCTTGACCGTTATTTTGTTGAGCTTTCGGTAATCCTGGACCAGGTGCAGGGACCCATCCTTCTTCTTGATGAAGAATATGGGGGTGCCCATCGGCAACTTCGATGGGTGTATGTGCCCATTCCGCAGGTTCCCGCATAGGAACTCATCCAGCTCTTTCTGTTCCGGTCGGGATAGGGGGAAGGTTTTGCCTCTAGGGAGTTTGGCATCTGGGGTTAGATCAATAGCATGGTCCCAGGGCTTCTGAGGGGGCAGCACATCGAAGGCTTCCTTCGAGAATACATCCTGGAAGTTGTAGTGCTCAGGCACCAGCTCTTCTAGTGTCAGTGGTTTTGCCTCCGCATCTTGGGCTTCCTCTGCTAGGCATTGGGACGGCGTGGCCGTCACCCTTAGGTCATGCCCCCACTCTGGCAGAATTATGGCAGCGTAGATCCCATCCCCAGGCTCCACTTCAGGGGTCTGCTCAGCTGTTGTTTGCGGTGACCAGCAGGAGGAGGGGCAACAGGACATGATGACCTTCTGCCGTGCCCAGTTGACCTCTGGGTTATGGTGTAGCAGCCATGAGTGCCCGATGATAAGGGACTGCTGCCCTAGCTTTGCCATGGCAAAGCGGGCCTGCTCCGGGTGTTGGCCAAATGTCGACAGGGCTTCCAGCTCTTCAGTGATGGCCCCATTCTCGTTTGGCATTCCATCCACATTGTGCACTGGGATGGGCTGGGGGAGCGGGGCTGTCTCGAGTCCGTGCTTCTGGATGAAGTCTGGGCTTACGAAGTTCCCAGTCACACCGGAGTCTAACAGTGCTGAAACAGCGACCGCGGTGAGGGGCGGTAATGCAGTCACCTTTACTTTCATGTTGAGGGAGCGGGGGGACTGTTTGGCAAGCATGTAGATGGCAGGTGGGGAGACGGTCACCTCCAGTGGTGGGCCAGCAGTTTTCGTGCCTTTCTTGGTTGAGGATGCAGTTTTCCTCTGTTTCTTAGCAATTACCCAGTGGAATTTGGATGACAGTGCGGACTCGTGTGCATCTCAGTATTTACACTGGGTGTTAGAGACCAGAAGCGAGACGAAGGAGTCATCTCCATGGTGGAGGGCTTCAGCCTCAGTGACTCAGACCAGGAGCGCTGTGCCTAGTTCCACGTCCATGCCCTAATTTACTTACTGGCAACGAGAACTAAAAAGGGGGATCAACTCTAGTCGATTTTATCACTGGGGTGTAATCTATCTACAAGTTAAGTATATATAGTTACAGCGAGGCAGGCCCATGAATGGTGGGACTGAGCGGAGCAGAGCTAACGGAGTTAAACATTAGCCAACTGAATATTACTGACAAGTCAGGTTATGGAGTTAGTGGAATGGCAGGCAATAACCCAGAAACGGAAAGGAGGGATAGGCCCAAAGGTAGACTTGCAGGGAAAGCAAGTGAATTGCCCAGTGGGGGCGGGAGTGTGCTAGTGGACATCGGAGCTGTTTGGAGGCCCTCAGGGCTCTGTACTTAGGGAGGTGTAGGTTGAATTGAGGGGGTGGTGACCATTGAAGGAGTCAGCCGAGGCTAGTGAAGAAGGAGCAGAGGTAATCCGGAAGGATCAGAGGTAGTGGAAGACGATGGCTGTGGATGGATATGACACTGGGTACTATTGCTCGTAGGCAGCCAGGATGCATCCCTCACCAGTCGCCTTCCAGAAAATCCTCTGGGGGGTCTGCTTCCTCTCCCTCTTCATCTCTTTCAGGCGTCCCCATCAGCTGGCTTCTCAGCCCTTCTGCAAGTGCTCGAAAGTCCTCTGGGTGCATGCAGCATATTCAGCGAACTTTTGGGAGGGGGCAGTCTCGTGCAAAGTGCCCCAGGGCGTTGCAGTTGTGGCATAGCCCTCGTCACTGATCTGCCTTCAAACGGTTGAGGTCCATTGGCTGAGGGAGCGGAGCTGGGGGGCGCAGGGCCATGGCTGTGGGGGTCACGGGGTGGCGGCAGATCGTGGCAGGGGTCTGGGTGGTGGGCATGCGAAGGGCTGGGGGGTTGGTGGTGGCAGTCTCACAGGGGGAAGGGGCGGTTTAAACAGGGGGAGTCGGGGTTGCATCGCCTGGAAGCGCCGCCACTGGTTGTCGAGGGGGTGGCTTCTTGTTTCCATTCTGCCCAAGTCCTTGGCATGGGATGCAGGCGATAGATGCTCTTGCAGAGCCATGTGTTGATCACTTGTTCAAAGCAGTCTACCAGTCCCTGTCAGGGGACGACTCCCAGGTCCCCATGACCCTCCCCTATGGTCCACAGCCTCCGGTCTGGCCAGCCCTATCCAGGGCACAATCCTACTGTGGGTAAGGAGATGAGAAGGAAGCTAACTTCTCATCTTCCCACAGTGGCCACAATATCAGCAAAACTTCCGGGGATACCCGGAAGTCACATGAAGGGGTAGAAACCGGGTCCGGAGCATGCGGCGTGCGGAGCGTGCGTTGTAGGAGAAATAACGGCCACACTGTTAGAATGCGGGGATTCGGACGACTCCGGAGTGGAATCGGAGACTTAGCATGGAAGGACCTTGGCCTCAGCGACTCAGGTGGAGCGCTGTGCCATTGCTGGTTGTCCTAGGGGTCCCTAATTTCGGATCTAGCAGAGGGGAAGTCTCTTGGGGGAATTCATGTCGATTTCGGACTGAGGTTACAAGTTACTAGGTACATTGTATATAAGGAGGGGTCCGGAATCAAAAGGAACAAGGGTAGGATGAAAGGAGACAAAGGGAGATGGAAAGAGGAACAACACCGAGGGTCAAGTGTTTGACTCAATGGTGTTTCCCAAAGGAGGAATGAAGGGCCAGGGCCCAAGGAGGAAGGAAGGAGGTTGGGAGTGGGGAATGGCTAGCTGACTGAATAGAAAGGAAGCAGCAGCCCAAATAGGAATGAGGGAGAATAGCGGAATTGAAATGGACAATGCAATAGTTGCAAGGGCCGGAGTAAGTCCGGAAAGTCCGAACTCGGAGGTTAAACTCCGGAATATTGGCAAATGTAATTAAATGGAATGAGCTAACCAATACAATGGGTATAAGCGGAGGTGGGGTCAAAGTCCGAGGTCGGAGCTAAGACCGGAGGTTCCGGAGACGAGACGTGAACGGGATACCGGAGCGGAGGTCTGGAGTCGGGAGCATAGGGTTTGCGTACTCATCTGGAAGGTGTCGAGGTTGGGGTCGGACCCGGAATGTTCCAGAGTCGGACCGAAGGTGGTGTCTGAGCCGGAGGTGGGATAACCTCTTGGGAGTTGGCAAGGAGAAGGTGACGGAAGGGAAGTAGGGCTCCGGAAGTCGGAGTTCAGAGTTCCGGGAGCCCGGAGCGGAGGTCGGGATTGTATGGATATGACACACACTATGGAAACCCATTATGGAAATATGCCAGATAAATCACAAAACCTCATACGACAAGTAGATATGAGAACATAGAAGGACCTGAATTTTAACGAATTTTACGAATTATTATGACTATACACGATAAATCGAAAGAAAGAAAAATAACAAAAATACTTCAAGCTTACCATCAACGAGACGGAATTCTCGGGGGAATTTATAGCAAATATTAAACCAAGAATTAGGACAATCGACCAAGATTTGACTATAAAAATAATCAGAGAACCTCCACGGAAACTACTTTCCCACGTCCGCACACATAGCAAGGATGGAAGTACCACGGAACAAAGATTCCTCAGGAACTAATGCAAAAGTCAAAGTCGTGTTTATAATAGGAAATGTAGATGTCCCCCAAACGGAACCAATGAGAGTAATTACAGGGGAAACTACCCATAAACGACGGAGATATGACTAAAACTCCTGCAAAACAAGGACAATGTCTAAAAAGCAAGCGCGAAGATTAACTAGTAACGACCGAGACAAGCTTGATAGCCCATTAGAAAGGAAGGGATCTACTCTTAATCCTCCCAAATTTCCATAATAAAAGGATCATGCGTTAATGAGAAATCCAATAACGGGAATAGCGACATCAAAAGTCCGAGCTCAGGGACAAGACGATGATTGCGTAGGATCCATAATTAAAACATACAACGAAATTTACACGGAAATTATGAAAAATAGGAAACTATAGCTATGCAAATTCTCAGCCCAAACGGTCCAGCCGTTGTGAAGTTATACCCATGATGGGAATATAGGAATCCGCATCATGTGTAATGACACGTGAGGGTGGCGATGCGCAGGGAACCGGCCGTCGGAACCGAGATCCGCACTTCGGCAGATCGCAAAGACCAATTTCCGTCCAAAAAAGGAAGAGCCCGGTCAAAACAAAGCACGGAAAGTGCAAAACAACCTTAGAACATGAGGGAAAAATCTGAAATAAATCACAGAAGCCCATATGAAAGAAATAAACACCCGCGCATATCATAAATCCCGAACAAATAAATGAAAACGGCTCCCGCATACGAACGACGCATGTGATTACCGAATGTGTGTGCAAATCTTTGCTAACTCAACGAATACCAGGAAATAGGACACAATATTAGTACCATTGGAAAGGTGGGAATAAATGAAAATTTATGATACTAAGAACGTGAGGAAACATCCAGAAATGAATGAGATAGAAGGACATGAAGTTAGAAACCTGAAAATGCGCGGGAAAACAGCTTCAAGAGGTCCAGAGTCCTAAATAAAATAGATAAAAATATGATATCTTCAAGGACAACCTACTATAACAACCAACGATACATATGGAGGATTAGGATGCGATAATACAAAAGGAAATCAGAGAATATGAACAAAATTCACGAAAACCACTAAACTACGACGGACCATGGCGGGAATTTTAGGGAACGATATTCTAATGAGGTGGAGAGCTATAACACATTCGTTTGAGTAATTCTTGACTACTAGCAACTTTTTCTTTCAGTTTCAAACCTGAATAATTCACTCATTTACCATTTCAGTCTCATTTTAACTAAATGTCACTAAATAAAAATGGAATAAATCAGCTGAAGGTCTCAGCACAGCCGTATGCATAGTAATGCGAAGTTTGAATTCAGAGTCATCGAGTCATAGCAAATTTAATGGTATATATATAGAATTTGAAATAGGTAACTGCGGCAAATGCAGCGCAGCCAAGTTCTAATTAACCATTAAAATAGCTTAGGTGAGGGAGGACAATAAGAATTCTAGGTGCAGTCTGACCGCAGTAGAACCGCAGTTCAGCGCAGCAAAAGCGCAGTAGAACTATAGCATGAAAATTTCATTTTTATTCAGTTTGAGAAAAATACACTGTAAATAAATCCTGTAAATAGAAGGTAGAGCGTGAAAAAGGAAGGCGACCCAAGGAGTATAAAAGGGAGACCCTTTCTGCGACTTTTCGCCCCCCTTAGAGAAGTAAGAAAATAGAGTATTATTTTTCTCAAGCATTTCTGGTTGTCACTCCAGTGCGAAAAAGTGATATACAGTTAAGATTGCCACTGTAGTAAAAGGCAGCAATAAAGGAGAGAAATATTAAGTAGATATTTCAACAGGAGAGCTGGTTAACACTCCAGATTTCAAAGTGTAAACACAAAACAGTTATTTTGCTACTGTTAAAACAAGCGATAAAATAAGACAAAAATAAAACGAACTCAAGGGACACTCCAGACACCATCCAAATTCATTAACTGAATAGAATCTTTGAAACTTCACCAAGTAGAAGATTAAATTCAAGTTTAAATCCAAATTAAACAACGCTACACAGAATTACACCTAGACAAATTAATAAATTTCAATAAAGAAACAGCTCTGCAGGGCTCGGTTTATCTGTAAGTCAATTCCCAGGAACTTTAAAACTAACCCATAAAAATAGAATTAGCCAAAACACTCGGATTGGTACTATATTTACAATAAACAACACTAGTACACTCCCCCATCCTAACTAAAGAACCAGGGAACAGCTTGGTGGTGGTCTTGTTTGAACCTCCCAACTGACTTTCCTTTGTTCTCTCCTTCAGCGTGCATGCGGGAAGCACAGCGGGTGGAAGCGGGTCCGGACACAGGTCCGGGTCCAGGCTAGTCAGGGTGTGTGCCCTGACAGTCCCATGTCACCTAGCTGCAAGGCAGGGCCATGGATCTTGAACTCCTGGATAATCTTATCCACAGAGTCAGTACCTTGCCACAGGGCGGTGAGCTTCTGTCAGGCAGTGGCTTTGCAGTTTGGATCTTGGAACTGTCAGGGACAGCTCCGAAAGCGGCGAGGTCCCTGCATGTGGGACTCGGTGGGACGGATAGCGGCTGTGCGTAGCGGCGATCCCGTCGCAGGGTGAGCGTCCCTGACCACTTAGGCTGAAGTGGGAAGTTGGGTTATCATTAAAAGGGAAAAGCTATGGTACTTACCTGAAGTGGGAAGTTGAGAAGAAGGCTGCTTCTTCTGTTCCCACCCCAGGCACTATTATATACATGCGGTCAGGGTCATGTGGAGGAGGCCACGTCATCTCCGTGCACAGCCGCACCTTCCTGGGTGTCTCTGCGGGAGATCCCGGAGGCGGCCGTTCAGTAGGCAGGAGTGTGCGCGGTGCATGCAGCGATCAGGGAAACGGGGTTAGGTATGTAGTGGTACATGGAGAAAAGGGAAGTCGACCGTAGAATAGAAATAGAGAGAAAAGGGGAAAAGTGAGGAAGGAGGGACGGGGCTGATAGCGGGGGTCGCGGAGTAGAACAGTATGGCACGGGGCGCGGTGCAGGGTCAGGTGGGTGTGCCCTGACAGGAACATGGCATCAAGCTCCACCATGAAGTTGTCCATAGTGATTGTGGGAGATCCCACTGTCAGCAGCGTGATTGTGCGCTGTGTCGCCCATGCTCCTGCAGCTCTGTTAGAATGGGGCGGAAACGGACGACTCCGGAGTGGAATCGGAGACTTAGCGTGGAGGGACCTTGGCCTCAGCGACTCAAGCGGAGCGCTGTGCCATTGCTGTTTGTCCATTTGGTCCTTAATTTCACAGTAGGTGAGCAGGAAGTCTCTTGGGGGCATTTCAGGTCGATTTCGGACTGAAAACCAAGACGAGTATGTACAAGCGCCGATATATATATAAAAGAAGGGGCAAAAGCACAAAGAGAACAAAGGGTGACCGAATCGGAACGAAGACGTCCGAACGGGAACAAAGGGTAGAGGGAGCGGAGCGGTACTGAAGGTCATAGGGCAAGACCTGTGATACGTCCGAAAGGAGGTAGGGAGGGCGAGGCCCAGAGGGGCAGGAGGATGAGGGGAAGTGGGGATGATGACCAACTGGCTAGAATAGAAAGAAGCAGTAGTCCAAATAGGGATGAAGGGAAAACGCGAGAAATACATTACAGGTGGCGAGAGTGCCGAAGGCGGTCCACGAAGCTTGGGGGTTGCGGAGCTTACGGAGGTTACGGAGGCGGGGTTGGAAGTCCGAGGAATATTGGCAATGGTGTTGACGTAGTATGAGGTCACCAATGCAATGGACTAAGGCCGAGGTGGAGTCAAAGTCCGAGGTAGGGACTATGACGGAGGCTCGGAGTAAGGTACGAGCGGTGTCCGAGTGCGAAGTACGGAACAGCGGTGGAAGGTCGTAACTTGGCGGAAGGGTGGCAGAGGAGTAACGGAGGGAGGAGAGAGGGGACAGGTAAGGGCAGAAGGAGTGGTGGAAAGGAGAGTAGTCGGGTCCGAAGGTGAGTATCGGAGCGGACGGGGGAAGTGTAGGAGGATAACGGGAGGGTGGAGGTGTTGTGAAGGGGGAGCGGAGTAGTAGGAAGGGTGGCAAGTGGGGCGATGTTCGGTCCGGGATGAGTATCGGAGCGGACAGAGATAGGGTCGGAGAGGTAAGGGGGAGGTGTGTTTGCCAAGACCGAAGGTGAGTATCGGAATGGCAACGGTAGGTTATGACTCCGGAGGTGAAGAGGGTGGAGGTCCGGAAGTCGGGTTGGGGTCGGGTATGCACGGATATGACAAGCTCCTCCTTTCATGTACGACAAGACAAAGAGGATCTGGGACAGAGTGTTGGGGAACTCTGCCATGCGGACATGGAAATAGACCCCGCATCCCACCTTGAAGCGGTCAAGGTCCTCACTCGCACCAGCGAAGGTGGTGGGTGTGGTGACCTTGGGTGCTTTGGGTGTGGGTGTGGGTGTGGGTGTGGGTGCAGGTGTGTGTGGTGGGTTTTGGATTCTGCTCTTGAGGATCGCTTGCAGTTCCTGGTACTGCTCCTCGGTCACCATGCTGGAGGAGGTGGGGGAGACTAGGTTGAAGCCTTCTTCTGCTGTCAGGGATGGTACAGGAGAGGTGGGGGTAGCAGCCCGGGTGGTGGCAGAGTAATGGGAATGTAGGGTGAGAGGCCCTCACTTGGGCTCGCATCCCTGTCTGGCTCCTTAGGCTGAAGCAGTAGTGATTGTTATTAGGATGAAAGGCTAAACTAAACTAAACTGAGCTAGAGTAAGATACTTGCCTGAAGCAGTAGTGAGAAGAAGGCTACTTCTTCAGTTCTGCTTTGGCTCGGTTTGTATACAGGCAGGAACGGGTCACATGGGGGTGCCACATCAGCCTGGGTGGAGCCAGGCTATCGCAGATGGCTCTGTGGGCAATCCCAAGTGTCAGAGGAGAGAAGTACAAATGAGGATGTGCAGCATATCTGGCAGTGCAGTACCCACATGGAGTACTTGGCATCAGATGCATCTGTGCTACATGGGTAAGAGGAGAGGTTGTCCATATAAAGAAAGAAAGGGAAAGAAGAAAGGGAAAGAGGAGCAATGGGAGGGTGTGGTGTGGAGCAGAGCCGCATGCCCTGACAGATGTCTATCCCAAAGAAGGGGATATGGACTACGCTTGCATCAATCCACAGAACTTCTGACTGGTCTTCACTTTGGAGCAGCTCACTGCGTCCTTACGAGCCATGTTCCTAGCTGCCACAGTAATCCAGGCAGCCATACTCATCGACACAGAGGCCCTCCATCGAAACATTCTGTCCTCCCTCTCCTCCGATACCACAATCTCTTCTCATCTCGCTTCCCCCAACCTCCCCAATTCCCACTGGTCCGTTGATGCTGAAGGCCTGTTAAGGCTGGACAACCACATTTGCATTCCAGACTCCAATGATCTTCGTCTCCACGTTTTGTGAGACAAACACGACCACCAGCTCTCTGGACACTTCGGTCAAAACTGGACCCTGGAGCTAGTCCGTTGTGATTATACCTGGCCAGGTATCCGTCACTTTGTCAAGAACTACATGTCCTCTTGTACTTCTTGTGCCTGCACCAAAGTTCCTCGTCACAAGCCTTACAGCTTACTCAAACAACTCCCCATCCCTGATCGCCCTTGGAACTCCATCTCAATGGACTTCATTGAACAGCTACCCTCCTCTTCTGGATTCACTTCCATCTTGGTTGTTGTGGACCGCCTGTCCAAACAGTGCATCTTCATTCCTACCCACAATACCATCACCTCTCCGGAACTGGCCAAGCTATTCCTCCTCCATGTGTTCTCCAAGCATGGAGTTCCTTCCCACATCACCTCTGACAGGGGTCCGGAGTTCGATTCTCACTTTTTCTGTTCACTTGGTAAAGCCCTTGACATCCGCCTCCACTTCACCTCCGGTTATCATCTGGGAGGAGATGGACAGACCGAACAGATGAACCAGATGCTTGAGCAGTACCTGTGCATCTATAGTAACTACCAGCTGGATAATTGGTCCGAACTCCTACCTCTTGTGGAGTTCACATACAATAACGCTCCAAATGCCACCACAGGCATCTCTCCATTCTTTGCCAATAAGGGCTACCATCCAAACATCACCGTTCACCCAGAGCGAGACCTAACATCAGTACATGCCCAAGAGTACTGGGTAGATCTTGACTCCCTCCATCACTTCCTTTGCAAGGAAATGCACCTTGCTCAGATCCATTACCAGGGCCCAGCAGACTCCCATTGGAGTCCTGCTCCAGCTTTTGAGGTAGGAACTTCAGTCTATGTAAAGGCCAAGTATTTCTGCTCCACCCGACCTTCCAAGAAGCTCTCTGAGAAAAACCTCAGCCCCTTCAAGATCATTGCCCGTGTTGGAACCCACTCCCTCACTCTCCACCTGCTGGAAAACATGCGAGCCATTCACCCAGTATTCCATGTCTTGCAGATCGAACCCTCCATCCTGAACGTCATTCTGAACCACCACCAGCCACCTCTGCCTCCAATAGAAATCAAAGGCAAAATGGAGTTTGAGATCGAGGAGATCCTCGACTCCAAGATTGACTGATGTAGATGCAACAAGTTGCTCTACTGTCATATCCATCCATGGCCATCATCTTCCACTACCTCTGATCCTTCTGGATTACCTCTGCTCCTTCACTGTCAGGGTCGCGTCCGTGGTCGAGGCGGTCCGGGCGTAACGTCCGGTGCTGAGGACCTCATGGGGGATGGATCGGGCGTGCGTACTGGCAGCCCCGATGCGGGACGGCGATCCCTGGCCACTTAGACTGAAGTGGGAATGTTGAGTTATTATTAAAAGGGGATATACATGCGGCTTGGGTCACATGAGGTCCGCCACGTCACCCCGCATACAGCCGCAGTCACCCGGGTGTCCCCGTGGGGGATCCCGAGGGTGTATGCTGCACGCGCGCGCACTAGGTTGCACCCTAGAGCCGTCCGGGGCCGTCCGGGGCTAGGCACGTCGTGTGTGCGTCGCGGGCGGGTCAATAATACATGGATATAAGGGAAAGGTCGTCTGTGTGAAGTAGAAATAGAAATAGAAATAGAAATGGAAATAGAAGGGGAAGTGGGAGAGGGATAGAGGGGGAAGGGGTATGAAGGAGGGGTGCAGGGTGGGAGAAGGGGAACCGGGTGAGGTGGGCCCGGGTGGAGGCGGGTCAGGCGGGTGTGCCCTGACAACCTCCCAATTGACCTTCCTTCGTTCTCTCCTTCATTGCGCATGCTGGGCACAGTGGGAAGCTGTCCAGGGTGTCTGGGCCAGATGGGTCAATAGTACATTGATACAAAGGAAAGTGGTCCATGTAGATAGAAGGAATAAACAGGAAGAGAATGATGGGAAGAATGAAATAAAGAAAAGAGAAGAAAGAGAGGAAAGAAAGAAGGAAAGAGGGAGGAGGGAGGAAGGAGAGGGATGGGCAGCAGGGCAGTGGGTGAGGTGTGACCAGGTGGGTCTGGGTGGACCCAGGTCAGGTGGGTGTGCCCTGACATCACCCCTCCTTAAGCTGCTTTGCCTCAAAGCGGCCAGGTGGTTCTCCCTCTCTCTCCCTGGGGCTAGGGGATGCATCCTGTGGAATTCCTCGATCCAGTTGGGCACATGGGCTAAGTGGTCCCACTGGAGCCATTGGTTCTCTGTCAGGGCACACACCCTGACTAGCCTGGACCCAGACCCACATCCGGACCTGCTACACTTCCTGCATGCATTCCTGCGCTGCATGCTCCATGCGCCACATGGTCCGGCCCCAGATCCTGCCTTCATGTGACTTCCGGGTATCCCCGGAAGTTTTCCTGATATGGTGGCCACTGTGGGAAGATGAGAAGTTAGCTTCCTTCTCATCTCCTTACCCACAGTAGGTTGTGCCCTGGATAGGGCTGGTTACACCACAGGCTGTGGACCATAGGGGAGGGTCATGGGGACCCAGGAGTCATCCCCTGACATTCTCTGAGCTTGGCCAACCAACAAACTTTACCAGATAACCAGAGTTTCCAGCATAGCCACTTAGAGTCCAATACCTTCTCGACCTCATATTCCTCTTCTCCATCTATGAGTTCTGGGCCTGGGCAGGGGTCAGTGGGTCATTCTGCAATATTGTCCAGGCAGTGTGGCCTGATGTTCGTTATGGACATGACTGGGTGAACTCCCTTCTGTCATGCAGTAAGTTGGAGTTTGACAGCGGCTGGGGAAACAACTTTGATGATCTTGAAGGGGCCAAGCCATTTGTGGTCCAGCATTTTGGTTGGATGGTTGGTCATGTAATTCTGCAGACTTGGTCACCTTCTTGATATTCTGGGGCCATTTCACAGTCTCGGTTGTAGTAACAGGCCATCTTGTCCGCTGCATGTTCCAGTGCAGCCTTCGCCTCCTCCTGCATTTTCATCATCCTTGATGAAAACACGTCAGTGGCTTCCACTTCAGACGTATGTGTGAGTTCCATCCCCATTCTGGGGTGCTGGCCGGTGTCGAGTTCAAAAGGGGTTCAGTGGGTGGATGAGTGGATGTGGTTGTTGTAGGAGAATTCCGCTAGCGGGAGCCAATCTGCCCAGTCATCCTGTTGATGGTTGATGAACACCCGGAGGTAGGCTTCGATCTCTTGGTTGACCCACTCAGTCTGTCTGTCCTTCTGGGGGTGGTAGGGCATTGAGGGGGTCAGTTTGATGCCTAGGAGATCTGTGAGCTCCTTCGAGAAGCGGGAGACGAAGGTGCTCCCTCTGTTGCTGAGGATCTCCTCAGGGAGCCTGTGATGCTTCCAGACGTGCTCTAGGAAGAGCCGCACGATGCCCTCCGAGTCTACAGTTGTCACAGTAGGGACCACAGGGATATGTTTGGACAGGTGGTCTACTACCACCAGGATGGTGTTATAGCCCTTGGACTCTGGGAGTTCTCCCACCATATCCACTGAAATCACCTGCCAGCAACAGGTAGGGACTTTGTTCGGGGTAAGCTTCCCAACTTTTTGTGAGGGGAAGGATTTGACACGGTTACAGGTGTCACACCCACATACGTACCACCCAACATACTCTGCCATCCGGGGCCACCAGTAGTTGCAGGAGACAAGTTCCAGGGTTTTCCACCACCCCAGGTGCCCTGTCACCTGCGCATCATGGTGTAGCCATACTAAGTTGTGGCAGAGTTGGGGGTCTTTTGGGACATATACCCTCCCCCAGTACAGGACCAGCTCACCTTGCCTTTCCCATTCATCTGACCTTAGCATCTGTTAGAACTGGGCAAGGGCGGACGATTCCGGAGGGGAACTGGAGACTTAGCAAGGAGGGACCTTGGCCTCAGCGACTCAAGTGGAGCGCTGTGCCATTGCTGTTTGTCCATTTGGTCCTTAATTTCATAGGAGGCAAGCAGGAAGTCTCTAGGGGGCATTTCAGGTCGATTTTAGACTAAGGACTAAAATGAGTATGTACAAGCACCGATATATATAATGGAGAGGGTGAAAGCACAAGGAAACAAAGGGGATCTGAATCGGAACGAAGGGGAACAAAGGGATGATAGAAGTGGAGCGGTACTGAAGGTCATAAGGCAGAACCTGTGGTACGTCCGAAAGGAGGTAAGGAGGGCGAAGCCCAGAGGGGCAGGAGGATGAGGGGAAGTGGGGATGATGACTAACTGGCTAGAATGGGAAGAAGCAGCAGTCCAAATAGGGATGAGGGGAAAATGCGAGAGATACATTACAAGTGGCAAAAGTGCTGAAGATGATCTGTGGAGCTCAGGGGTTGCGGAGCTTACGGAGGTTATGGAGGTGGGGTTGAAAGTCCGAAGAATATTGGCAATAGTGTTTATGTAGTATGAGGTCACCAATGCAATGGACTAAGGCCAAGGTGGAGTCAAAGTCCGAGGTAGGAGCTATGATGGAGGCTTGGAGCAAAGGTACGAGTGGTGTCCAAGTACGAAGTATGGGACAGCGGTGGAAGGTTGTAACTTGGCAGGAGGTCAGCAGAAGAGGACCAGAGGGAAGAGAGAGGAGAGAGGGAAGAGGGGAGGAGTGGCAGAAAGGAGAGTTGTAAGGTCCGAAGGTGAGTATCGGAGTGGACAGGAGAAGAGTAGGAGGATGATGGAAGGGTGGAGGTGTTGTGGGGGGAAGCGGAGGAGTGGGAGGAGGAGGAGTAGGAGGGTGGTGAGAGGGGTGGTGTTCAGTCCGAGGTGAGTATCAGAGTGGACAGAGATAGGACAGGAGCGGGATGGAGGAGTGGAGGTGGCATGCAAGGTGAGAGGAGGTGTGGTGTCAGGACCGAAGGTGAATATCGGAATGGACAGCGGTAGGGTAGGACTCCGGAGGTGGTGGAGGAGGAGGTCCGGGAGTCGGGTCAAGATTGGGTATGCATGGATATGACAGTGTCCCCTCTCCCAGCTCTTGCATGGCTTTTACTACCCTCTCATCGTGATCTTTTGCCCTGCATATCCGATCTAAGATGCCTACCTCCTCACCTTCTACCGAGAATGCCTCTGTCATGCGGGCCTCAAACAGGCTGGTTGGAGGAGGGTTAACCCTTCGTTGTTGTCCTTCCCTTTCGGGTGGTCAGCACGATGGGAGAGTGCATCCGGTTTTCCCATAAGCTTCCCAGGATGGTGGACAAGGGTGAAGTGGAAGTGGGAGAGGAAGAGGGACCATCGAGCCTGGCATCGATTTAGCCTCTGGGCCATCCGGAAGTACCCCAGGTTGCAGTGGTGGGTGTAGACCTTGACCTTCTCTTCAGCACCCTCTAAGAAGTGTCGCCATTCCTCAAGAGCTTGGATGATTGCGAGCATCTCTTTGTTGTACATTTTGTAGTTACGCTCCACATCCATAAAGCTCTTGGACATGAATGCCACTGGGTGGAACTCCCCATTGGGTTGGAGCTGGGAGAGGACCGCACTGGTTGCGAAATTGGAGGTGTTGCACTCAAACTGGAGTCAGAGGGGAAGGAGAGAACTGGGGCAGTAGTGACAGCTTCCTTGAGGGCACAGAAGGTGTCGTCTTCGTTCATGCCCCAGTTCCAGGTTTGGGCCTTTCAGGTCAACTTGTGGAGCAGGTGTGCCTTCTCAGAGAAGTCCTTGATGAACCGGTGATAGAAGTTCACAAACCCCAGGAAGGACTGCACCTCCTTCACTTTCGTTGGGGTTGGCCAGTCAAGGACTCCATGGACCTTTATGGGGTCCATTGCAATGCTACCCTCCGAGATGATGAGGCCGAGATACTCAATCCGGGTCTGCTCAAACTTGCACTTTTCTGGCTTCAGGAAGAGCCTCCTCTTCTGCAGCGTCTCCAGGACTTCTCAGACGACCCTCTGATGTTCCTCCAGGGTGGCTGTGAAGATAGGAATGTCATCCATGTAGCAGATAATGACTTCCCGGTCGATGAAGTCCCTAAGGATGTCGTTCATCATGGTTTGGAAAGTTGCGGGGGAGTTACACAACCCAAAGAACATTACCATAGGCTCGAACAGCCCTCGGTTGGTTGCAAATGCTGCCTTCCACTTGTCCCTGTCTGTCAGGGACGCGTCCGGGGTAGAGGGGGTCCGGATGTATCGCCCGGCAGAAGGGCCCTCACAGGGTGCAACCGGGCACGCATGCTGGCGGGTCCGGGGAGGGACAGCAGTCCCTGGCCACTTAGACTGAAGTGGAGAATGTGAGAAGAAGGTTACTTCTTCGGTTCCCACTTCAGGTACATTTATGTACATGTGGCTTGAGTCACATGACGAGTGCCACGTCGCCCTCGGAGGCAGCCGCAGGCATCCAGGTATCCCCATGGGGGATCCCGAGAGCGTCCGCTGCATGCGCGCATGTTGGGCACAGTGGGGAGCCGTCCAGGGTGTGTGGGCCGGACGGGTCAATAGTACATTGATACAAAGGAAGGTGGTCCATGTAGATAGAAGGAAATAAACAAGAAAAGGAAGATGAGAGGAATGAGATAAAGAAAAGGGGAAGAAAGAGAGAAAGGAAAAGGGGAGGAGAGACAGAGGAAGGAGGAGGGAGAGGGTTGGACAGCGGGGAGCGGGTGTGGTGTGGCCGGGTGGGTCCGGGTGGACCCGGGTCAGGCGGGTGTGCCCTGACACTGTCCTTGATCCGGATGTTGTTAAACCCCCAGCGCAAGTCCAGGGCAGAGAAGTATTTGGTGTTCCAGAGGCAGGTGAGGATGTCCAAGATAAGTGGGAGCAGTGAAGGAGCAGAGTGTCATATCCATCCCCGGCCATTGACTTCCAGTCCCTCTGATCCCTCCAGTCTACCTCCACTCCTTCTTCACTAAACTCGGAGCTCCCGTATTCTGCAATCCCCTTGGTACCCCTCAATGGTCACCACCCCCTCCTTTCAATTTATTACCTACACCTCCCTAAGTACGGAGCCCCGAAGGCTTCTGGACAGCTCCGATGTCTGCTAGTGCACCCCCGCCTCCACTGGGCAATACACTCACTTGCCCTGCAAAGCCCACCTTCGGGCCTATCCCTCCTTTCCGTTTCTGGGTTATCGCCTACCTTTCCGTTAACCCCATAACCCAACTCGTCGGTAATATTCAATCAGCTAATGTCTGACCCCATTAGCTCCGCTTCACTTGGCTCTGCCACTTGCAGACCTGCCCTCATTGTAACTATATATATACTCAACTTGTACATATGTAGGTTACACCTCAGTAATAAAATCGACTAGAGTTTACCCCCCTTCAGTTCTGGTTGCCAGTTTAGTAAGTTAGGGCACGGATGTATTACTTGGCACAGTGCTCCTGGCATATGTCACAACCATGCATTCTGACCCAGATGCCGACCCTTGTTCTGTGTTCTTTTGTTAATTCATCACCTGTCCCATTCAGTTCCTCTGACTATATATACAATTTGTAATACATTAGTAGCTTTAGTCTGAATATCGACTAGGTTTGTCCCCCCTAACAAGGCAGCCTCAAGTCACCTTGAAATGTGGGCACTGAGACAGTAGGTGGGCACAGCGCTCCTTCAGAGTTGCTGAGGCTGAAGCCCAACCCCCAGGGGCCTTGTTCCTTGGGCCATTGATCCAGTACCTAACAGCATAAGTCACTGAGGCCAAAGCCCTCCACCATGGAGACACTCCTTTGTCTCAACCTGGTCTCTGGCACGGAGCTGGATCACCTTATGTAACCAGTTTCCTATGTCCAATAACGATATTAGAGTTTGTGCTGATTTGCTTACTGACCATGTTTTGGTTGCCAAATATATAATTGTTCACTGTCTAAACAACAATAAACACCTCCCAACGATCTCACCTGACGTATAGATTGTCTACAGATAAAATTCTATATTGACTTTACTATGACCTCTAGTCAATATTACACCTAGATATACCACTTTTCAGTAGGACGTGATTTTCCTGAAAGTCTACTGAAGGAAATCTACTAATAAAATAATTCCGCAATAGATGTTACTCAATACAGGAGTGACCAAACTGCTCATTCTATCGCTTAGAGTGCATGCTAGTTATCTAGCAGGTTCAGGATCGCTCACTTTTCTCCTGTGGTGTGATAACCAAATATTACGGAGAGATTATTCAATTTGTCATATCCATACAATCCTGACCTCCACTCTGGGCTCCCGAAACTGACTCCAGAGCCCTACTTCCCTTCCGTCACCTTCTCCTTGCCGACTTCCAAGAGTCCTACCTCCAGCTCTGACACCACCTTCGGTCTGACTCCGGAACATTCCGGGTCTGACCTCAACCTTGACACCTTCCAGACGAGCATGCAACACCTATGCTCCTGACTCCGGACCTCCACTCCAGAACTTTGTTCGTGTCTCTGTTTCTGGAACCTCTGGTCTTAGCTCTGACCTCGGACTTTGACCCCACCTCCACTTATACCCATTGTATTGGTTAGCTCATTCCATTTAATTACCTTTGCCAATATTCCAGAGTTTAACTTCCGAGTTCGGACTTTCTGGACTTACTTTGGACCTTGCAACTATTGCATTGCTCCATTCAATTCCGCTATACTCCCTCATTCCTATTTGGGCTGCTGCTTCCTTTCTATTCAGTCAGCTGGCCATTCCCCACTCCCATCCTCCTTCCATCCTCCTTGGGCCTTGGCCCTTCACTCCTCCTTTGGGAAACACCATTGAGTTAAACCCTTGACCCTCAGTGTTGTTCCTCCTTCCAGCTCCCTTTGTCTGCTTTTGGAGTACCTTGCTCCTTTTGATTCCAGACCCCTCCTTATATACAATGTACATTGTCATATCCGTGCATACCTGATCCCGACCCAACTCCCAGACCTCCTTCTTCACCACCTCCGGAGTCCTACCCTACCACTGTCCATTCCGATATTTACCTTCGGTCCTGGCACCACACCTCCTCTCACCTCACATGCCACCTCCACTCCTCTGTCCTTCCCCTGTCCTATCTCCGTCCGCTCCGATACCCACCTCGGACCAAACACCACCCCTCTTGCCACCCTCCTACTACTCCTCCTCCCACTCCTCCTCTTCCTCCTCACAACACCTCCACCCTTCTGTCACTCTCCTACCCTTCCCCCATCCGCTCCGACACTCACCTTCAGACCTGACACCTTTCCTCTCCTCCACACCTTTCCCCCTTCCTCTTTCCTCTCTTCCCTCTGGCCCTCTTCTGCCAACCTCCTGCCAAGTTATGACCTTCTGCCGCTGTCCCGTACCTCGTACTCAGACACCGCTTGTACCTTTGCTCCGAGCCTCCATCATAGCTCCTACCTCGGACTTTGACTCCACCTCAGCCTTAGTCCATTGTATTGGTGACCTCATACTATGTAAACACCATTGCCAATATTCCTTGGACTTTCAACCCCACCTCCATAACCTCTGAGCTCCACAGATCATCTTTGGCACTTTCACCGCTTGTAATGTATCTCTCACATTTTCCCCTCATTTGGACTGCTGCTTCTTCCCATTCTAGCCAGTTAGTCATCATCCCCACTTCCCCTCATCCTCCTGCCCCTCTGGGTTTCGCCCTCCTTACCTCCTTTCAGACGTACCACAGGTTCTGCCCTATGACCTTCGGTACCGCTCCGCTTCTGTCATCCCTTTGTTCCCGTTCGGACGCCTTTGTTCCGATTTGGACCCCCTTTGTTCCGATTTGGACCCCCTTTGTTTCCCTGTGCTTTCACCTTCTCCATTATATATATTGGCACTTGTACATACTCATTTTAGTCCTTAGTCTAAAATCGACCTGAAATGCCCCCTAGAGACTTCCTGCTCGCCTCCTATGAAATTAAGGACAAACAGCAATGGCACAGCGCTCCACTTGAGTTGCTGAGGCCAAGGTCCCTCCTTGCTAAGTCTCCAGTTCCCCTCTGGAATCGTCTAGGTGTCATATCCATCCTCTGCCACCACCTTCTGTCACCTCCAGCCATCCCTGATTACCTCTGCTCCACTCATACCAACCTCAGAGGCCCCCAATGGTCACCACCTCCCCATTTCCATATATATTACTTACACCTCCCTAAGTATGGAACCCCAAAGGCCTCCAGACAGCTCCAATGTCCACAAGTGCACCCCTGACTCCGTTTGGCCATTTAGTTGCCTGCCCTGCAAGTCTGCCTTTGGACCGCCCTCTCCATTCTTGGGTTGTTGTCTGTTAAACCTGTAACCCAAGTTGCCAGTAATATTCAGTTGACTAACCCTTGACCCTGTTATGTCAGCTCTGCCTGGTTTCTGCCATTTATGGGCCCTCCACCTAGACTTCCCATGTATCTGCAAATTAGGGCCCCAACATGCTACTGGGCACAGTGCTCCTGGCTTGAGTTGCTGAGGCCAAAGCCCTCTGAACACTGAGTCATACCTCCCTTTCAAATCCAGTCTTTGACAACAGGAGTCTGTATAAATGTTAGAACTGTGGGGCTGAATTGGTCCATTTCCATAGGTTTTGGGTGCAGCATAGGGGGTCAGCATAGGGATGATTCTACAGATAATGTGGCAGAGGTTGTGAGAGCTGGGTTTACAATAACATGGTTGGGTCAGGTTTTGTGTGATGATAGTTGTTGGATACTAACTATTTACATGGCATGGGATACTGTACTCCACAGAGCCTGTAAGAGGCTAAAAATGGGAAAATCCCATTTCTATAATAATAAATATGAACTTTGATTTTTGTGCCACAACTGCAAGTGTCCACTGAATATGTTGGTGTGCTTGTTTAAGCACTGGTGTAGCCTCACACTCCCAGTCCATCAGTACATGCCATAATGAGGCTACATATATGGTCAAGGGTGGGGAATACAATCCTTACAACCAATCACAGGTGCATCATACATGTGAGGAGCCCAGGGAAAAACATGCATACATCTCCATCAGTTTTGATCACAGAAAAATTTATGTAAATAGTATTGGTGAATATAGACATGTCAGTGCTACCTGTCTTCAGTAACTTTCATCATTAATTATGGCAATATGTATTTGCTTCACACTTGATTGAACAATGGAAACCCCCCCCCCTGCTCTGACCATCTGCACATCACTGTGGCAGCATTGAGTGTCAAATCCTTGCAACAGAGCAAAATAACAAGCACATAAATGGCCTTTGGGAGTTCATGAGCATCCATGGGTGTCCATGAGCACCCATGAGTACCCATGAGAGTCCATGAACATCCACAGAAGCCCATGACCACCCATGGGAGGCTGTAAAAGTCATGTCATTTGTCAGAAAATCCATGGAACTCCATGGAACTCCATGAAAATCCATGAAATTTCATGAAATTTCAACAAATCCCATGGAATCCCATCAATTTTCATGAAATTCCATGAAGCCCATGGAGCATCTATCACTTTTCACAAGTTACTGATAGCTGGCCATTCCCTGACAGTTATTACTGTATACCGATGCAAAAACAAACTTAATTCATTGTACATACATGTGCCAATTACCATAAGATGCTGATTGATATTCAATTCAATCCCTAGCTCCGATCCTGACCTCTCAGCATGGTGGAGCAACACCTGAATGTCCTGAGGGTGTTGCTAGATACTGCAAGCGAGTTGAATGGGTTTTTTAGTGGGAAATCAGCCCCTGGATTACTCTGGACAGTGATGAGCATGAACATGGCAGGGAACTGTCAGAATTAAGATTATTCATTTGATTTTTGTGTTAGCTCCAAGATACCTAATTATGCTACAGAAAATGAGTTGAACGGGGAATGGCATGCTAAAACGATGTTAGATGCAACTTTTTTTCTTCAAACACCATTTAACATGTTATGTCACATGGCTGCAGCATGCACATTGATAATTCCGACACATCTGTGTCATGAATATTCCCTAGACACTACCATCCTTTCATTGGGGGTTCAAATTTGTTCATATGGCCAATGATGGTGTACCAACAATGTTATAGCTGATATTGAGGTGAAACAGGGTCATGGTTGTACTGAACTTGAGATGAGTGCTGGGTGGCTAATGCAATACATTAATGTTATCCATCGGTGGGACTCAAATAATATGCAATAGCTATGGTCATTAGAGACCAGATGCGAGATGAAGGATATGTCTCCATGGCGGAGGGCTTCAGCCTCAGCGACTCAGACCAGGAGCACTGTGCCAAGTTACATGTCCGTGCCCTAATTTACTTACTGCAGTGGGAACTAAAAGGGGGATTAACTCTAGTCAATTTTATCACTAGGGTGTAACCTATCTACAAGTTATGTATATATAGTTACAGCAAGGGCAGGCCCATGAATGGCAGGGCCGAGTGGAGCGGAGCTAATGGAGTTAAACGTTAGCTGACTGAATATTACTGATGAGTCAGGTTATGGGGTTAGCGGAATGGCAGGCTATAACACAGAAATGGAAAGGAGGGATAGGCCCAAAGGTAGACTTGCAGGGCAAGCAAGTGAATTGCCCAGTGGGGGTGGGAGTGCACTAGCAGACGTTGGAACTGTCCGGAGGCCTTCAGGGTTCCGTACTTAGGGAGGCATAGGTAATATATTGAATTGAGGGGGTGGTGACCATCAAGGGAGTTGGAGGTGATTGCGGAATATGGGGCTCCAAGGTTAGTGATGAAGGAGTGGAGGTAGTCTGGAAGGATCAGAGGTAGTGGAGGATGATGGCCATAGATGGATATGACAATGGTGCACTGAGCAAGGGTGTGTATAGTGTCTAATGGACAGTTGCGCTGGGTCTAATGGCCTCAATCGGCAGGTGTTTCACAGATGGGAATTGGGGCCTTCACAATTGGCAATTGGAAGCCCATTCTGTAAACTCAGAATCAATTCTAATAGGGGTAAGATATAGTACAGGTAGAGGGCATCAAGTGATGCATGCATTCATGACCTTAAATACCTAAGTGCCTGTTTTGGGAGACATCCATACCCATTATTGAATGGATTCCCACAGGGATAAGAGTGATCAAATGGGTCAATATTTAGTGGGTTTGGTTCTGATTTGGTTCTATGTGGTTTGGTCCGGTTCTGAATGTTGGGGGATATTGTGAACCAGTTCTGAACTGAACTGAACCACAGAACCATCACAGGATTTAGCTGGTGTGGGTGAGACGAGAGAAGAGGCATGCAGAAGAGGCAGGTGAGGACTTGGCACCTAACAAGGTGAGTAGGCTTGTTCTTTTTGAAAAATTTTGTTACCTGAACATTACTGATGATCTCCCCTCAGGGTAGCACCAAGTCATTGAGGTTGAGATACCCAGTGTTGGACAGACCATGGTCACAAACGGTCACATGGTCAGACATTGACTGGTCAAATTCATGTCAGACATGTCATTCCCACGTCAATGCCGGTCAATTGGAACAGCCCAAACAGGAAGTGCATGTACGATTGATGTCATCCCCCTGACCCGCTTTTCGAGGTTAAAACTAGGATGGAATGCGCATTTAATGCAGTGTGTAAGCCTGCCTAGCTAGCACCACCCAGCCATCATGTTTGTTTTATGAAATCAAGCGACTGATGCAACCCTAATTCGCGATGTTTGAGACTCGGTTTGAATGTGTGAATTTTTTAGAATTGTCCATCCACCTTCCTGCCTCATACTCAACCAATAAATCCCATTATGCTGCCAAATGCAAAGGATGCGTTGCATTGCATGTTACCACACTCGAAAATGAAGACATGGAAAAATTGATAAGAGGGATTATATCAGAGAGACGTAGTGAGGCAGAACTTAGGATGGCTGGTATGTGCTCAAGCACAAAATATGGCTTGGCAATTCCAATGATGTTAATAATTACTACTCATTCCAGCGAGTGAACACTCTCCTACAATTCAGGGTTCTACTGAGAGGCTCGTGCAACACTTAGCAGCATGCAAAAATGCTTCCACTGAAGGCCAGGAAGCAGGTAAGGCTTGGAAGCGTGCACGAGAAAAGTGGCTCTCACCCCTTCCCTCCCTATCTATGGATGCCACCACTGAATCTCCTACAGGCCTCACCTCACCTTCTCCAACTCCAATGCTACTTATCCCTCCCACTGTTAACATTCCAACTCGTCGGCAAAGCTTCTCACAACTTCCCCCCCATCTCCCGGACCAGGATCAGACTGCAATTGAACAGCAACTGCTTTGCGTGACTGTATCAGGTCCTTTCTCTCAGTCGATGACCCTGAGGTCACTAAGTTGTTCTCTATGCTGAATCCTGGATTTAAGCTCCCAACTCGGAAGCATCTTTCAGGAAAGATTTTGGATGTTGAATACAACTTGTGCCAAGAGGGATTAACTCAAATGATGGATGGTGCATATGCAACCGGGCAATGTGATGGATGGAAGGACACATCCAAGAATCATATCATTGCATTCATGATCTCAGCTATGGGAACAGTAAGTTACGGTTTCTTGCATTAATACTGTTCATAACAACTGCTCAATGTTTGTAATTTAGGTGCATGTGACACATGTCCACAACACCTCGGGTGAACGAAAGACAGCTGAATGGTTGCTGGCCCTTATCAAGGAGGAGAAGAAATATATCGAAGATAAACTTAATCTGAAGCTAATCAGCTGGGTTTCAGATGCATCAGGAGAGTCAAGGGCAGCGTGCATTCGGTTGTGGGAGCAGTTCCCACATTTAATAGTAGCAGATTGCTATGCACACCAGGTAGGTTTTCATAGATTATCTTATGATTATGTTCATTGATTTATTGCTCACTGCACAGATGCAACTAGTTCTTGGGGATTACATTAAAAAAAATGAACAAATGTCGTTGAGATTGGCCGAAGCTAGTGACATCATAAACTGGTTCAATAATCATTCACTCACACTTCACTTACTATATGCAGAGCAACGCTGAACTGTAGACCGAGCAAAGGCACTTATTAGGCCTTGTATTACTTGCTGGACATCACACATAATGGCCATTGGCCGATTAATTCAGCTGGAAATTCCATTTAAAACTATCACAGTCAGGAGTAGACATGAACTCGAGACAGCAGCTGGAACGAGGTGCGATGCAATTTCAAAAGCACGGCAGATCCTTGCAACAATCCAGAAGGCATCTGGGATGACTTGAGAGAGTGAATATGTGTACTTTTGATCTTCCTCTTCCTGTATGTACTAACTCCTTTCCAGGATTAAGAAACATATTGAGCCACTGGCTGTTGCGGTCAATGTTTGTCAAGATTCCAACACTAGGGCAGACCAGGTCGTGCTCATTTTTGGTCGCCTCTGCAAGTACTACACCGACATTTCTGCTGCTGCACTGGTCACAGTCATTGATAACCATTCATCACCCATTCAAGCCATTCTCAACAGCCTTGATTTCCACTGGAAAAAGGTTGATCATGATGTCTTCATTGCTGCGGTTGCACTCAATCCCTTCATCAAAACTGCTCTTTTCACACCAATGGTCTCTACTGCACTCCTAGTCACTATGATAGAATGGGTGTATTGTCGTGTGTTCAGAACTGACACACCACCTGAGGAGGTGGGTCCGTGCAGCATTGCATATCTGACGGATCCACATGATGCTTTTGGTTATGCTGATGGGGACTGGAATCGGAATAACCTCTGCAAGCGGATTCCAGTAAGGGCCTGTGCAACCTCACAAATGCAATTTCTCAGTTCCTTCTAGGACTTCAATCCCTTCAAGGCATGGCGATGTGCACGCACCACCGACCCTCTTGCAAAACTTTCAATCCTTTTGTTTGTAATTCCGCGAGTTCTGAACACTTCTTCTCTATTACTGGTGACACTAAAGACCCTTCGCGAAATCGGTTAGCTGTCGAAAAAATGGTCAAAATTTCTGCCATCAAGTTAGACCTCAATCGCAAGCATGCAGTTGAAGGAACACACCGGAAGTGCATCCAATGATCATTTGGCTATGCTTCATCAGCAAATGACTGTGATCCAACAGGAAGTCGCCTAGAGCCAGAACATGGACACCCATCTTCAATTCCCGATGACATTAACCACTCATACTTTTCATTCCGCACCAATCTCCTTGATGATCTCAACAAGGATTTGGACATTCCTCATTTATGCCGGAATGTCCCTGTCTACCATGACTCCCCTCATGACTCTCAGTGTGTAAGTGCTTCCTAGTTTCCGGACTCTGTCATTAATATTTAAACCACTTCTAATTAGCATGCTAGTCTACAAGGCAAAGCAATATGCAACATTTTTAATATGACCTTGGATGGGCCATGGAATCATTATTGGTTCCAGGGTACACAAAACTTCGCATTGGAGCTGGAGATGCAAGATTTTGTTGCCAGAGATATGAATCTAGATGTGGACTTGAGTTTGGGTCAGGTTGCGGGATGGTCAGCGTTGCTATAGATATTGTCAGAGACCAGATTCGAGATGAAGGAATGTCTCCGTAGCGGAGGGCTTCGGCCTCAGCAACTTCTGCCAAGAGCACTGTGCCTAGTGACACGTCCGTGCCCTAACTTACTGACTGGCAATTAGAACCTAGGGGGTAACTCTAGTTGATTTTTCTACTGGGGTGTAACCTATGTACAAGTGGGATATATATATGGTTACAGCGGGGACGGGTCCGCAATTGGCGGAGCCGAACGGAGCGGAGCTAACGGGGTTTAAACATTAGCCGACTGAATATTACCGACGAGTCGGTTCGCGGGGTTAGCGGAAAGGCAGGCGATAACCCAGAAATGGAAAGGAGGGATAGGCCTGAAGGTGGGCTCTGCAGGGCAGGCGAGTGTATTGCCCAGCGGAGGCGGGGGTGCGCTAGCGGACGTTGGAGCTGTCCGGAAGTCTTCGGGGCTCCGTACTTAGGGAGGTGTAGGTAATAAATTGAAATGAGGGGGTGGTGACCATCGAGGGGTGCCGAGAGGATTGCGGAATATGGGGGCTCCGAGGTTAGTGAGGGAGGAGCGGAGTTAGAACGGAGGGATCGGAGGGACTGGAAGTCGATGGCTGGGGATGGATATGACAGATATAATGAATACATTTGGCTAACACCATGGGATCACATGTCCATGTGCCATTTTGTGACCAATACATTAGTCCGTGAGACCAGAGACCATGATCAGACCGGGTGTCTGACATTTGACCATGTGACCAGGTGGTCTGATGCTGGTCAGCCCAACCCTGGAGATACCTGGACAAGAGAGGTTCTCTCGTTTGAGGTGCCTCAAATGCAGAGTCCACAGCATATGTGGGCCTGGTAAGGCCTGTCAGGAGTGCTCCCAGGTAAGGCAGAGGTGTGACCTGGTTGAGCATGGCATGGAAATGACACCCAAGCAACACCGGGTTGGGTCAAAAGACCCACTATGAGGGTTGGGAGAGATGGGGAGGGATATCTGTCATATCCATCCCCGGCCATCAACTTCCGGTCCCTCCGACCCCTCTGGTCTAACTCCGCTCCTTCCTCACTAACCTCGGAGCTCCCGTATTCCGCAACCCTCTCGGTACCCCTCGATGGTCACCACCCCCTCATTTCAATTTATTACCTACGCCTCCCTAAGTACGGAGCCCCGAAGACTTCCGGACAGCTCCGACGTCCGCTAGCACACTCCTGCCTCTGCTGGGCAATACACTTGCCTGCCCTGCAGAGCCCACCTTCGGGCCTATCCCTCCTTTCCGTTTCTGGGTTATCGCCTGCCTTTCCGCTAACCCCGCGACCCAACTCGTCGGTAATATTCAGTCGGCTAATGTTTAACCCCGTTAGCTCCGCTCCGTTCGGCTCCGCCAATTGCGGACCCATCTTTGCTGTAACCATATATATATCCCACTTGTACATAGGTTACACTCCAGTAATAAAATCAACTGGAGTTACCCCCCTTCGGTTCTGATTGCCAGTCAGTAAGTTAGGGCACAGACGTGTCACTAGGCACAGCGCTCTTGGCAGAAGTCGCTGAGGCCAAAGCCCTCCGCTATGGAGACTCTCCCTCGTCTCGAATCTGGTCTCTGACAGTATTTTATTACTCCCTGACTAGTACATGTCTTGTATGGCACCAAAAGTCCTTCGCACTCGTTCGCAATTACGCACATTAGTTCCCAACTCCGCCTCACCTTCCCCAGAACCCTCTCAGCCTGGTCCTAGTCGATTGGCGAGAAACCCAGTTGAGTTTCGAAGCTTTTCTAACCTTGAAACCCCTCTCCCATCGACTCTGATCATGTGCCCCGTTAGGAATCGATCACCAGTTGCAGACTCCGACTTCGGAGACACCATGGAACAACCCATAGACCCCATCCACTTCTTTGGACTCAGTTCTGAGGTCCCCAACTTCGTCGATCCTCCCCCTGCTGATCCTCCCATCCCCACTGTCCCAACCACCGACAATGCCGAACCCACCTCCAACGTGGCTATTGCACAATTGGCCCAAGCCATTGCCAGTCTGGCTCGTCACACCAGATGATGACGACCACCACCATCTTCTGCTCTCCGGACCAAGGTCCGCAAACCCAAACAGTTCGACAGAAAGGATCCCCGAGAACTCCGAGTATTCTTGGTCCAATGCGAGCTCAATTTCCAGGACCGTCCCCTCGCTTTTGCTAGCGACCACGCTAAAGTCATATTTGCGCAGTCCTACCTCAAGGGAATGGCCCTCGATTGGTTCGAGCCGGACCTGTTATTCGACCAGAATTCCACGCTTCATCCGCGATGGATGAACGACTATCAAGAGTTCGTTAATGAACTTCAAACTAACTTTGGCCCTCACGATCCTGTGGGCGACGCCAAGGTTCAACTGATGACCCTGGACATGAAGGATGGGCACCACATCAATAAATACGTCGTCGAGTTCAATCGACACGCCTCTCAACTTCACGGTTACAGAGAAGCTGCGCTTCGTCGTTTCTTCTACAACGGATTGCCGGAACGTATCAAGGACGATATTGCTAGAGTAGGTAAACCCTCTACTCTCTCTGAACTTCGCACCCTGTCCCAAACTCTCGATGCGCGCTATTGGGAGCGTAAATTGGAAGTTACACGTCATGTGAAACCCTCTTCCTCTAACGTTTTCAACAAGTCCACCACTGCTTCTCGTTCCAACCCTGTCCCTTCTTCCTCCTCTTTCAACTCCGCTTCCGGTAGTAGGCCTCCGAAGGACAATAAGAAGTCCGAGGCCAGCTCCATTAAACCGGACCTCTCGTCTAAACTCGGAGACAACAGCAAGCTCATGCCACAAGAGCGTAAGCATCATCTCGACGAGAAACTTTGTATGTTCTGCGGTCAGTCTGGCCACATGGTCAAGGACTGTCCCAAGTCTTCTTCTCGCGCGTCTAAGGCCCATTCGGCCCAGACTGAGGAGCAAGGATCCGCTTCTGCAGAAGCAAAAAATTAGTCCGCACCCCCGTGGACTCCGCACGGACCGGGGGTTGCGATCCTTCCTTCCATGCACTCAAAGAAGTGCGTTTAAACGCATCTTCCATTTCCGACTTATCCTCCCTCCACATTCCCATTTCCTTTTCTCTTTCAAATGGTCTATTTTCTCCTCTCAATGTTGACCCTTCGGTTAATGTCCTACCCATTGTAGATAGTGTTGCTGATGTACCACTCTCTCCTCCGCCCCTTCCGACTACTTCCGTAGATCGATCCACCTCTCTCTGCTTCTCTTCTGTTTCTCCTCCTGTTTCTCCTCCATCCAATATAAGGACACAAAATAAACTTTGCCGCTCCTATGAGAACGTACCTGCACTCGTAGATTCTGGGTCTTCGGACTGCTTCATCGACGACACATTCGTAAAAAAGTTGGCCTTGAAGACATACCAGATTAAACCCCTACAACTACGCCTATTCGACGGTAGCACCAACTCAATCATAACCCGCACTGTTGATATTCCCCTCCGCTTCGCTTCCGGAAACATCACCCCTATGACTTTCTTTGTCACATCGCTGGATGGATCATGTTCCCTAGTCCTAGGACACAACTGGCTTACCCGCTACAATCCGTTGATTGACTGGGTCTCAAGCAGTATCACATTCCGAACTTCCGAACTGTCATATCCATCCCCGGCCATCAACTTCCGGTCCCTCCGTTCCCTCCGGTCTAACTCCACTCCTTCTTCACTAACCTCGGAGCTCCCGTATTCCGCAATCCTCTCAGTACCCCTTGATGGTCACCACCCCCTCATTTCAATTTATTACCTACGCCTCCCTAAGTCCGGAGCCCCGAAGACTTCCGGACAGCTCCGACGTCCGCTAGCACACCCCTGCCTCCGCTGGGCAATACAATTGCCTGCCCTGCAGAGCCCACCTTCGGGCCTATCCCTCCTTTCTGTTTCTGGGTTATCGCCTGCCTTTCCGCTAACCCCGCGACCCAACTCGTCGGTAATATTCAGTCGGCTAATGTTTAACCCCGTTAGCTCCGCTCCATTCAGCTCCGCCAATTGCGGACCCGTCTTTGCTGTAACCATATATATATCCCACTTGTACATAGGTTACACTCCAGTAATAAAATCAACTAGAGTTACCCCCCTTAGGTTCTGATTGCCAGTCAGTAAGTTAGGGCACGGACGTGTCACTAGGCACAGCACTCTTGGCAGAAGTCGCTGAGGCCAAAGCCCTCCGCTACAGAGACACTCTTTCGTCTCGAATCCGGTCTCTGACACGAACCTACCAAGACAGTTACTCTGAGCTCTCCCCCGTCTTCTCCGGCACCACTGCCGTCGTCCGACATCCAACCATCTGATGTTTTGCCAGCACCTCAGTCGCAGGCTGTTACTCCTCCGTTACCATCTATCGAGTTCGTCAGCCGTTCTGCATTCGCGAAGGCTTGCCAACTTGAAGGATCGGTATCCTTCAGCCTAACCATCCCTTCCGAGGAAAGCCGCTTGAGGGCTGCCTCATCCCACACCAATTCCGTCGACCTCTCGGCCGTTCCACAGGAGTATCACGAGTTTGCGGATATGTTCAGTAAGAGCAAAGCCTCGACGCTGGCACCGCACCGTGAGCACAACCTAAAGATCGACCTTGAGGAAGGCACCTCCCCACCCTTGGGTACCATGTACTCTCTCTCTCCTTCGGAACTCGAGGCCCTCCAGGCGTTCTTAGATGAACACCTGGCCTCCGGTTTCATTTGCCCCGCTACTTCCGCTCACACAGCACCGGTCCTCTTCGTCTGCAAGAAGGACGGATCCCTCCATCTTTGCGTCGACTTCCAAGGGCTGAACAAGATCACCAAAAAGGATCGCTACCCACTTCCCCACATCTCCGACCTCCTTGACGCACCTAGCCGTGCCACGGTCTACACCAGACTCGACCTCCGGCATGCTTACCACCTGGTTCGCATTGCAGCAGGCGACGAATGGAAGACCTCTTTCCGCACACGCTATGGTTCCTATGAGTGGCTTGTCATGCCATTCGGTCTCACGAATGCACCTGCGGCTTTCCAGCGATTCGTCAACACGATCTTTGCCGACCTCTTGGACGTTTCTGTGGTAGTCTACCTAGACGACATCCTTACCTACTCGAAAGACATGGCTTCGCATCAGGAGCATGTCTGAGAAGTTCTTAGGAGACTCCGCAAACACGGCCTATATGCCAATCCTGTTAGAATGTGCGGATTCGGATGACTCCGGAGTGGAATCGGAGACTTAGCATGGAAGGACCTCGGCCTCAGCGACTCAGGTGGAGCGCTGTGCCATTGCTGGTTGTCCTAGGGGTCCCTAATTTCGGATCTAGCAGAGGGAAAGTCTCTTGGGGGGAATTCATGTCGATTTCGGACTGAGGTTACAAGTTACTAGGTACATTGTATATAAGGAGGGGTCTGGAATCAAAAGGAACAAGGGTAGGACAAAAGGAGACAAAGGGAGATGGAAAGAGGAACAACACCGAGGGTCAAGTGTTTGACTCAATGGTGTTTCCCAAAGGAGGAATGAAGGGCCAAGACCCAAGAAGGAAGGAAGGAGGATGGGAGTCGGGAATGGCTAGCTGACTGAATAGAAAGGAAGCAGCAGCCCAAATAGGAATGAGGGAGAATAGCGGAATTGAAATGGACAATGCAATAGTTGCAAGGTCCGGAGTAAGTCCGGAAAGTCCGAACTCGGAGGTTAAACTCCGGAATATTGGCAAAGGTAATTAAATGGAATGAGCTAACCAATACAATGGGTATAAGCGGAGGTGGGGTCAAAGTCCGAGGTCGGAACTAAGACCGGAGGTTCCGGAGACGAGACATGAACGGGATACCGGAGCGGAGGTCCGGAGTCGGGAGCATAGGTTTTGCATACTCATCTGGAAGGTGTCGAGGTTGGGGTCGGACCCGGAATGTTCCGGAGTCGGACCGAAGGTGGTGTCCGAGCCGGAGGTGGGATAACCTCTTGGGAGTTGGCAAGGAGAAAGTGATGGAAGGGAAGTAGGGCTCCGGAAGTCGGAGTTCGGAGTTCCAGGAGCCCGGAGCGGAGGTCGGGATTGTATGGATATGACAAATCCGAAGAAATGCGAGTTTCATACAGACACTACGGAATATCTCAGTTACTGCCTCTCTCCTTCCGGACTCACCATGTCCATCGAGAAGGTCAAAGCTGTCCAAGATTGGCCCAAGCCCCGTAAAGTCAAGGATGTCCAATCCTTCCTTGGCTTCGCTAACTTCTATCGGCGTTTCATTCACCAATACTCCGACATTGTGGTCCCCTTGACACGCCTCACGCGTAAAGGAGCCCCCTGGCTATTCTCTGACGATTGTCACTCTGCTTTCAACACCTTGAAAGAAGCCTTCACTTCCGCTCCTATCCTCACACATTGGCTACCTGACACCCCCCTCATTGTAGAACCCAATGCCTCCGATTACGCGATCTCCGGAATCCTTTCCATTCGCTGTGATGATGGAGAGATTCACCCCGTTGCTTTCTGCTCTAGAACACTCTCGGCACCGGAGCTCAATTACGACACCCATGACAAGGAACTGCTCGCCATTCATGATGCGTTCCGATCATGGCATCATTACCTCGAAGGCTCAGGAACCCCAATTGACGTCGTCACCGACCACAAGAACCTCGAGTATTTCTCCACCACCAAACTCTTGACCTGGCGGCAAGCCCACTGGTCAGAGTTCCTCTCCCAATTCCACATGACTGTCCGATTCCATCCCGGAAGACTCGGAGTTAAACCAGATGTGTTGACAAGACGTTGGGTCGTCTATCCCAAAGAAGGGGATATGGACTACGCTCGCGTCAATCCGCAGAACTTCTGACCGGTCTTCACTTCAGAGCAGCTCACTGCGTCCTTACGAGCTACGTTCCTAGCTGCCACAGTAATCTGAGCAGCCATACTCATCAACACAGAGGCTCTTCATCGAGACATCCTAACCTCCCTCTCCTCCGACACCTCAATCTCTTCTCATCTCGCTTCCCCCAACCTCCCCAACTCCCGCTGGTCCGTTGATGCCGAAGGCCTCTTAAGGCTGGACAATCGCATTTACGTGCCGGATTCTAACGATCTCCATCTCCGCATTTTGCGAGACAAACATGACCACCAACTTTCCGGACACTTCGGGCAAAACCGGACTCTGGATCTAGTACGTCGTGAGTATACCTGGCCGGGCATCCGTAACTTCGTCAAGAGTTACATATCCTCCTGCACTTCGTGTGCCCGTGCCAAGGTCCCCCATCATAAGCCTTACAGCTTACTCAAACAACTCCCCATCCCCAAACGTCCTTGGAACTCCATCTCCATGGATTTCATCGAACAGCTACCCTCCTCTTCTGGATTCACTTCCATCTTGGTCGTCATGGACCACCTGTCCAAACAGTGCATTTTCATCCCTACCCACGATACCATCACCTCTCCGGAACTGGCCAAGCTCTTCCTCCTCCATGCGTTCTCCAAGCATGGAGTTCCTTCCCACGTCACCTCCAACAGGGGTCCGGAGTTTGTCTCTCATTTTTTCCGTTCACTTGGTAAGGCCCTCGATATCCGCCTCCACTTCACCTCCGGTTATCACCCGGAAGGAGATGGTCAGACCGAACGGATGAACCAGACGCTCGAGCAGTACCTGCACATCTACAGTAACTACCAGCAGGACAATTGGTCCGAACTACTGCCTCTCGCAGAGTTTGCATACAACAACACTCTGAATGCCACCACGGGCGTCTCCCCGTTCTTCGCCAACAAAGGCTACCATCCGAACATCACCGTTCACCCGGAGCGAGACCTGACATCAGTACGCGCCCAAGAGTACTCTGTCGATCTCAACTCCCTCCACCACTTCCTTTGCGAGGAAATGCATCTCGCTCAGATCCATTATCAGGGCCTGGCAGACTCCCGTTGGAGCCCTGCCCCCGCTTTCGAAGTAGGAACCTCGGTCTACGTAAAGGCCAAGTACTTCCGCTCCACCCGACCTTCCAAACAGCTCTCCAAGAAAAACCTCGGCCCATTCGAGATCATCACCCGCATTGGAACTCACTCCCTCACTCTCCGCCTGCCGGAAAACATGCCAGCCATTCACCCGGTATTCCATGTCTCGCAGATCGAACCCTCCGTCCCGAACACCATTCCGAACCGCCACCAGCCACCTCCACCTCCCATAGAAGTCGAAGGCGAGATGGAGTTCGAGATCGAGGAGATACTCGACTCCAAGATCGACTGACGTAGATGCAACAAGTTGCTCTACCTGGTCAAGTGGCTAGGCTATGAAGGGACCGACGAGGAGACACAATGGCTCCTTGCCGGCAAACTCGATCACGCCTCTGACCTCGTCGAAGCGTTCCACTCTCGGTACCCAGCGAAGCCTGGACCCGAAGCTCCTTAGGAACCCCGACTCCTCTCCCATCTCTCCTTCTCCCTCCACCCCTCACTTCCGTTTTCATTTTCCCATTTTTTCTTTTCTGTAAGTACAGCTCCCCTCACCTTACTAATTCTGGGCCTTCAAGGGTTCAGGCCTAAGAAGGGGATACTGTCATATCCATCCCCGGCCATCGACTTCCGGTCCCTCCAACCCCTCCAGTCTAACTCCACTCCTTCCTCACTAACCTCGGAGCTCCCGTATTCCGCAACCCTCTCAGTACCACTCAATGGTCACCCCCCCTCATTTCAATTTATTACCTATGCCTCCCTAAGTACGGAGCCCCAAAGACTTCCGGACAGCTCTGACGTCCGCTAGCACACTCCCGCCTCCGCTGGGCAATACACTCGCCTGCCCTGCAGAGCCCACCTTCGGGCCTATCTGTCAGGGGACGACTCCCGGGTCCCCATGACCCTCCCCTATGGTCCATAGCCTGTGGTGTAACCAGCCCTATCCAGGGCACAACCTACTGTGGGTAAGGAGATGAGAAGGAAGCTAACTTCTCATCTTCCCACAGTGGCCACAATATCAGCAAAACTTCCGGGGATACCCGGAAGTCACATGAAGGGGTAGAAACCGGGTCCGGAGCATGCAGCGTGCAGAGCGTGCGTGCATGCGGGAAGCGCAGCGGGTGGAAGCGGGTCCGGATGCGGGTCCGGGTCCGGGCTAGTCAGGGTGTGTGCCCTGACACTATCCCTCCTTTCTGTTTCTGGGTTATTTCCTGCCTTTCCGCTAACCCCGCGACCCGACTCGTCGGTAATATTCAGTCGGCTAATGTTTAACCCCGTTAGCTCCGCTCTGTTCAGCTCTGCCAATTGCGGACCCGTCTTCGCTGTAACTATATATATATCCAACTTGTACATAGGTTACACTCCAGTAATAAAATCAACTAGAGTTACCCCCCTTCGGTTCTGATTGCCAGTCAGTAAGTTAGGGCACGGACGTGTCACTAGGCACAGTGCTCTTGGCAGAAGTCGCTGAGGCCAAAGCCCTCTGCTATGGAGACTCTCCCTCATCTCGAATCTGGTCTCTGACAGAGGGATATCAAAGGGCTCAGGGTCACAATGGAGTGGGTTGGTGACCTCCTGGACAGGATTGCAGGGTGACTTGGTGAGGGGTTGGAGGGTGTAAGGTCGGTGCAGGTGCTGACCTTGTATCTCCTAGTTCCTCAAGTCTGTCAAAGGGATAAGCTGTATAGAGCTATATTTTGACAGGTGTGGAGGAAAGGAGTTAAACTCCATTCATCTCACACTCTGTTATATAAATATGTAATTACATTGTTGTACATTATTTATAGCAAGGGAATAAAGATGGTCAGCCTCAAGGAACACCATTCCCTACAGAGGGGAATGTGAGGAGGAGGAAGAGGGTGGTCGAGAGCGAGGTGGATAGAGCAGAGGGGGCAGATGACAAGGATGAGGAGAAGATAGAGGGAGATTCAGAGGAGGTGGCAGGTGGGCATGGCAGCAATGTCACCAATGTGGCCATGGACATAGAGGCTTCTACTGTTGCTTTGCCCTCGTTGTAGTCTAAATCCTACCTACTTTTCTCTCTTTTTTTTTGAATCCTATTTCCTTGACCCCTTCACAAATTAAGTGTGATCAGGGCCCAGCTTGCCCAGGTAGCATGAGTGAAAATCAGTAATCAACTCTGAGGCATGCCCCAGCTCAGTAGCCAGCAGCCAAGAAGTTTCATCATCTGTCCCTTCATATCCTAACCAATGTACCAGATAGAGCAACTTGCAATTGCAGTGGCATTGGTCGATTTTGGAGTCCAGTATCTTGGAGATTTCATACTCAGGTTCTCCATCATCCTCAATTGGTGGTGGTGGCATTTGTATGTGGTTGGGAATGATGTTGGGGACAGACGGTTCGAGCTGAGAGACATGGAAAACAGGGTGAACGGATTTCAAGGTCTTAGGAATTTGGAGGGTGTGGAAATGTGTACTGGGCTGCATGATGATCTCAAAGGGCCCAAGGTTCTTTTCTGAAAGCTTTTTCGAAGGTCGAGTAGAGCAGAAGTACTTAGCTTTGATGTAAACTGAGCTACTGACTTCGAATAGTGGGGCAGGCATTCGGTGAGCATCGGCAGGGCCTTGGTAACATTCTTGAGCCTGACACATTTCTTTGCAAAGAAATTGGTGCAGGGAATCAAGATCCACAGAATACTCCTGAGCATGGGTGGAGGAGAGGTCTCATTTGGGATGGTGTCAGGGACTCATCCAGGGTTGAGAGCCTGGTGGGGGGTGGATCGGGCATGCATACTGACAGGCCCAATGCAGGACAACAGTCCCTGGCCACTTAGACTGAAATTGTTATTAAAATTGGAATGCTATACTACTTACCTGAAGTGGAAAGATGAGAAGAAGGCTACTTATTTGGTTCCCACTTCAGGTATCTTTATGTACATGTGGCTTGGGTCACATGATGGATGCCATGTCACCCTCGCACACAGCTGTAACTGCCCGGGTGTCTCTATGGGAGATCCCAAGGGCATCTGGTGTGAGCATGCATGCTGGGCACAGTGGGAAGTCACCCAGGGTGCTGTAAGGGGTTGGTTGTAAGGAATGGTGTTCCTTGAGGCCGACCATCCTTGTTCCCTTGCTATAAATAATGTACAACAATGTAATTACATATTTATATAACAGAGTGTGAGATGAATGGAGTTTAACTCATTTCCTCCACACCTGTCGAAATATAGCTCTATACAGCTTATCTCTTTGATGGACTTGAGGAACTAGGAGATACAAGGTCAGCACTTACATTGGTGTAGGTTCCAACCCCAGTTAGCCTCAGTCCTCAGTTCATTGAATATTAAGCTGTATAGAGCTATGATTATTCAACAATGGGGAGGAAAAAAGCTTCCTTGCCTTTTCCCAAATTCCCATGTTATTGTAATTACATTGTTTGTACATGTTTACAGCAAGCCAAAGAAAAATCGGCATGTCCGATTTGGATAAATGATCTATGGAGATTGTGTGGGAATCCAAAAATGGCATAAATTCCACAACAAAAATTAGAAATCAATATAATACTTGTTCAGTGCCTGTAAACACTGTAACTATATATGGCAATGGCATCCTCTGCTGGGGTCCCAGCTAGCATCAAAAGTGCCTTTGCCATGTTCCACGTGCAGCAACTCGATGTTTGTTGTTGTTGTTGTTTATACAAAGCATAGATCTAATGTCAACAGCGCTTCTAAGTAGTCCATGGCTATCAGTGATGATGGCCAGATATAAAATGCAACGTTCCATAGCTCTTTCCCCCCGCACTGGCTCTGAGGTTCAGTATTGAAGTCCCACTGCTTTCTCACTGTGATGAACAAATTAGATATTAAATTCTGGGCAGAGAACAGTGAGAAACGTTCTATATGGCCTGCTGCATATCTACTTGGGGCAACGGATCTTATCCCACTACCCAAAACTTGTGAGGATGCTCTCTCGAAATTACTTGTCAATGGACATGCAAATTATTTACCAGACAATTCCACAATTGTGCTGGATGCCCTCATTGATGGCAAGGGCCGAACTGATCAGGTGTCCTTGTGGGTACCTGATGATTGTGCATTATTTCTTGTTTACATCTGTTCCAACCTCAGCTTTCTCTATGTTCTACAGGGGATCATGTATTGTCTTTGAATGGTGGCATCTGCAAACGCATTCAAAACTATCTTACTCATAACCCAGCAACATCAAATGTGCCAACCATGCTAGCCGAAATCATCAGTCGGGTCGAAGGCATGATCACTCAGCCTTCTACCTGTCAGGGATCGGCCCCTGACCCCGCTGTCAGGGCACCCAACCACACCCCAGAACCACCTTCCCAGACTTCCCCCACTCCCCAGACCTCCCCATCCCTACATACCTCTCACAGCTTCAGCCCGCATGTGAGCCCGCAGGAAAAATCACGTGGGTTAAGGCGAGCAACTCGCCTTAACCCATGTGACACCTTTTCCGAGTCGCGGGAACACGCTCGGCTTCTACCCGGAGTCACGTTATGAACTGTACAGTACACTTCCTTTTTATAGTAGCCAAGCGGGGAATAGGGAAACTTACCCTTCTTCTCAACTCAATCCCCGCTTAGGCAAGTTGTAGTTACCCTCTGTAATACATGACAACTCAATCCCCGCTTAGTCCCTTCAGTGAGTTTGAGGAGCTGAGGACAGGGTCTAGCGCCCAACCACCTGGAACACCGCACACACCTAGGACTGAGGTCGGGCTGTCCCTGATCGAGGACCGAGCCCTGACACTACCTCATCTGGCACTGCCACTCAGACTGCATCATCAACCAATGGACCCGATGTGAAGACAACCAGCAAATCCTCTGGAGCCAAGCTCCACTTTGGTGAGTCAAACTGATTTTCATTAGCAACTATTTAATTATACAACACGACTCCCAGGCCTTCAAATCGACCTACCCCTCCACACCATGGACCCTTCCAAGGACACGGTTTCCCATGTCTTGGATGTCCCCAAGTCCTGGACTCCCAAACATGCACTATTGACGATCGCATCTGAGATGGGTGTGAACCTTGAAGTTCACAGAATTGCGTATAAAACATCTAAAATGAAGGTAAGGGATGACCCTGTCCCCATTGACTGTGCAGGTACCCTTGCAGCCGGCCTGGAGCACCAGCGCTGCATTCAGTCCTGCACTTTCGAGCAAAAGCACCTGAAGATCATCAACCTTGTAAGTCATTTATTTTCAATTCCATACGATTACTCAGTAATCAATCCCTAGTCTGCTGTCGCTCTAAAACTACGAAAAAGGCCAAGGGAAAGAAATCATCTACTGACTCTAAAGCTGGCCCAGCCACTGCCTTGCGTTCAGAGAAATTCTGCCAACTCTTAGAAGCCACTCTGTGCAGTAGGCATTCTTGTCACTGTTACCCCCACCCGAAGGCAGAATGGGGCCATCTGCGTTTGTCAAATGAGGCCCTCAGTCTATGGGCTAACTGTCTGGTATGCCTCGCATTTTTTATCTATCTTCCTTTCCAACCATTCATACTTATTCTATCATTACATTTTATTTGTATATTCAGAGCGAAGGTAGGGCAGGTGTAACGTTGGACAGGCCACCCCATCACAATCTATTTGACCCATCACACATCAAACATGGGAAACGCCCTCAGTCCCACTCGCCCCCTCACACTTTCAAACACGCAGATGTCACCTCAGCAACTGCAAAAAAATACTCTCGGTCTCTCTCACCCCTTCACAACCCCAAACACATGAAGACTGCTGAGTCACCCCATGTTGACTCACCTGCTGGCCCAACCCCAGGGCCCAGTACATTCAAGATCACTTCATCTTCACCTGCCACCCCAACCCTGAAGCCAAGGACACTCAAGGTCGCCATCAACTCAGCAAGATTGAGCATACCAATCTGTGCCCCACTCATCAACATATCCTCATCGTCGCCTGTCATCGCGTCATCATCACCCACTCATGGTCAATGCCAAGTCAAACTCAATCGCCATTCAACAACTGTCATCAACATCACATCATTGCTGTCATGCACTCATGGTCAACGTCAGGTCAAACACCGGGTCAAGCACAACTTCCATTTGACAACTATCGTTGACATCCCATCATCACCGACTGATCACCTTTCGCGCAAGCATGTCAACTCCCCTCCAATCGCCTACCTTGGATCCAACTCCGAAAGCGAGGATGACGTTGGGTTTGACATTGAACGGCATCTTGGTGCTACCTCCCATTCTGGGGTTAGGCATGATCTGGTGGAGCTCAGCAATGATGAGCTTGATGAGGCCGTCAATGAGCTTGATGCCAACGATGCAGACTCAGATGTTTTCCTCTGAGCCACGGCCCACCCAATCAACCTACCCCTAGCTGTCATATCCATCTACAGCCATCGTCCTCCACTACCTCCGATCCTTCCGGATTACCTCCGCTCCTTCTTCACTAACCTCAGAGCCCCCATATTCCGCAATCACCTCCGACTCCCTTGATGGTCACCACCCCCTCTTTTCTATATATTACCTACACCTCCCTAAGTACAGAGCCCCAAAGGCCTCCAGACAGCTCCGACATCCACTGGCACACTCCCACCCCCACTGGGCAATTCACTTGCTTGCCCTGCAAGTCTACCTTCGGGCCTATCCCTCCTTTCCGTTTCTGGGTTATAGCCTGCTACTCCACTAACCCCATAACCCAACTGGTTGGTAATATTCAGTCGGCTAACATTTAACTCCGTTAGCTCTGCTCTGCTCGGTCCTGCCATTCACGGGCCCACCCTTGCTGTAACTATATATACTTAACTTGTAGATAGATTACACCCCAGTGATAAAATCGACTAGAGTTGATCCCCCTTTTTAGTTCTCTCTGCCAGTAAGTAAATTAGGGCATGGACGTGTAACTAGGCACAGCGCTCCTGGTCTGAGTCACTGAGGCCAAAGCCCTCCATCATGGAGACAACTCCTTCATCTCACTTCCGGTCTCTAACAATGTCTACATATTTTGACAGCAGTGAACATGGTGATGCTTACAGTGAATGTGGTCAAAGGGCCTGCCATATTTGGTCTGAGTGAAGTGGGTCCCATTGGGACACACTGATGGGCACCCATCATTTCCCTAAATTGTCCTTTACCGAGTTGATCCTGATATGTGTTGGAATTTGCACGTGGTCTTTTTAGGGAAAACCTAAAAGTTAGACATACTGGGAATTGAACTCCAGTCTTCTGGATCGCGAACTCAGTGTGCACTGCCATTACACCATACACCCTGTTAGGCTGAGGTGGTTATTTCAACACAATATGTGCTGTAAAATTAGATGTGCTGATTTTTCTTTGGCTTGCTGTGATGCAAGACGAATGAACGATGAGATAAGAAAGTAAAGGGTGGGGTTACCACTCCTTACAGGTGCCTGGACTGGGTGTGTCGTGGGCGCGCTGTGTGTCAGAGACCAGATTGAGATGAAGGATTGTCTCCGTGGCAGAGGGCTTCGGCCTCAGTGACTCAAGCCAGGAGCGCTGTGCCAAGTTACATGTCTGTGCCCTAATTTACTTACTGGCAACAAGAACTAAAAGGGGGTCAACTCTAGTCGATTTTATTATTGAGGTGTAACCTATGTACAAGTTGAGTATACTGTAGTTACAGTGAGGGTGGGTGTCAGAGACCGGGTTGAGATGAAGGAGTGTCTCTGTAGCGGAGGGCTTCGGCCTCAGCGACTTGTGCCAGGAGCACTGTGCCAAGTAACACGTCTGTGCCCTAACTTACTAACTGGCAACCAGAACTGAAGGGGGGTAGATTTTATTACTGAAGTGTAACCTATGTACAAGTTGGATATATATATAGTTACAGCGAAGATGGGTCTGCAAATGGTGGAGCCAAGCGGAGCAGAGCTAACGGGGTTAGACATTAGCTGACTGAATGTTACCAACGAGTCGGGTTATGGGGTTAACGGAAAGGCAGGTGATAACCCAGAAATGGAAAGGAGGGATAGGCCCAAAGGTGGGCTCTGCAGGGCAGGCAAGTGTATTGCCCAGCAGAGGTGGGAGTGCACTAGTGGACGTCGGAGCTGTCCGGAAGTCTTCGGGGCTCCATACTTAGGGAGGCATAGGTAATAAATTGAAAGGAGGGGGTGGTGACCATTGAGGGGTACCAAGGGGATCGCGGAATACAGGAGCTCCGAGGTTAGTGAAGAAAGAGTGGAGGTAGACCAGAGGGATCGGAGGGATTGGAAGTCATTGGCCGGGGATGGATATGACAGTGGGCCTGTAAATGGTGGGGCTGAGCGGAGCGGAGCTAACAGAGTTAAACATTAGTCAATTGAATATTACCGACAAGTTGGGTTACGGGGTTAGCGGAATGGTAGGCGATAATCCAGAAACAGAAAGGAGGGATAGGCCCGAAGGTGTGCTTGCAGGGCAAGCGAGTGAATTGCCCAGTGGAGGCGGGAGTGCGCTAGCAGACATCGGAGCTGTCCGGAAGCCTTTGGGGCTCTGTACTTAGGGAGGCATAGGAAATATATTGAAAAGAGGGGGTGGTGACCATCGAGGGAAGTGGAGGTGATTGTGGAATACAGGAGCTCTGAAGAAGGAGCAGAGGTAGTCCGGAGGGACCAGAGGTAGTGAAGGACGATGGCTGTGGATGGATATGACAGTGAATGGGTCAATGGTACATTGGTACAGAAAAGGTCATCCATGTAAAGTAAAGAGAAAATAAAGAAGAAGTAAAATAGGAAGGAAGTGAGGAAGCAGGATTGAGGAGGGAGAAAGGAAAAGAGGGAGGAGGTGAGGAGGGGTGGACAGTGGGGTACTGGGTCAGGTGGGGCTGGGTGGAGCTGGGTCAGGCAGGTGTGCCCTGACAGATGGACAGAGATGGTTGGGTGATAACCCTTGTTGGCAAAGAACAGCAAGATGCCAGTGGTAGCACTTGGTGCATTATTGCAGGCAAACTCGGTGAGAGGGAGCAACTCAGACCAGTTGTCCTGTTGGTAGTTACAATAAACATGTAAGTACTGCTCCAATGTCTGATTTGTGCATTCCATCTGACCATTGCCTTCAGGGTGATAGCCAGAGGTGAAGTGGAGTTGCATGTCAATGTCATATCCATACAAACCCAATCCCGATCCAACTCCCAGACCCTCCACTTCACCATCTCCAGAGTCCTACCCTATCCCTGTCCACTCCGATATTCACCTTTGGACCAAACATCACTCCTCTCACCACCTTCCTCCTAACTCCTCACACCACACTCCTCCTCGATCCTCACATCACCTCCTCTTACTCCACCCTTCTGTCCCTCTCCTACCCTACCTCCATCCGCTCCGATATTCATCTTTGGACCTGACATCATTCCTCCTCTTACCCCCCTTCTCATTCCTCCCCTCACTCCTCTCCTTCTGTCATAGTTCCGACCTTGGACTTTGACTCCACCTCAGCTTAAGTCCATTGCATTGGTGACCTCATTCTACATAAACACCATTGCCAACATCCCTTGGACTTTCAACCCCGCCTCTGCAACCTCCGTAAGCTCTGCAACCTCCAAGCTCCACAGACCATACTTGGCACTTTCGCTGATTGTAATGTATCTTTTGCACTTTTCCCTCATCCTTATTTGGGCTGCTGCTTCTCTCCATTTTAGCCAGTTAGTCATCATCCCCACTTCACCTCATCCTCCTGCCCCTCTGGGCTTTGCCCTCCCTATCTCCTTTCAGATGTACCACAGGTTCTAACCTATGACCTTCAGTGCCACTCCGCTTCTGTCATCCCTTTGTCCCCGTTTGGACACCTTTGTTCTGATTTGGACCCCCTTTGATTTTCCTTGTGCTTTTGTCTCTCCATTATATACAGGTGCTTGTACATACTCATTTTGGACCTTCAGTCTAAAATTGACCAGAAATGCCCCCTAGAGACTTCCTTTCACTGCTTCTGAAATTAAGGACCAAATGGACAAACAGCAATGGCACAGCACTCTGCATGAGTCACTGAGGCCAAGGTCCCTCCTTGCTAAGTCTCTGGTTCCCCTCTGGAATCGTCTGCCCTCGCCCAGTTATAACAGTCAAGGGCCTTACCCAAAGAACAAAAGAAGTGAGAGATGAACTTGGATCCTCTATCAGAGGTGACGTGTGCCAGAACCCCAATGAAGAAGGAACAACAACAACTTAGCTAGTTCAGGTGCCATGATAGTATCATGGGTCAGGATAAAGATGCATTGCTTGGAGAGGTGATCCACAACTACTAGTATGGCGGTGAAGCTGGTGGAAGGTGGAAGTTGTTCAATGAAGTCCATGGAGATGGAGTTCCAAGGGTGTTCAGGGATGGGGAGTTGTTTCAACAGACCATAGGGCTTGTGGCATGGAACCTTTGCATGGGCACAGGCAGTACAGGAAGTGATGTAATCTTTGACAAACGTGTGGATGCCTGGCCAAGTGTACTCTTGACAGATCAGGTCAAGAGTGTGGCTTTTCCCAAAGTGTCCAGACAGGGAGTGATCATGCTTATACCTCAGAATCCACAGACAGAGATTGTTAGCATCTGGCACATAGATGCAGTTGTCTAACCCAAGCAAACCATTATTATCTAGTGACCAGCATGAATCTGTGGGAATTGGGGAAGTGAGGTGTTGAGCAATGGTGGAATCAGTGGGAAGGGCAGCAATGATGTCCTTATGGATGGCCTCAATGTCGACTAGTGTGCCTGCATGGAGAACAGGAGTGGCAAGGCAAGTGGCTCGAAGGGACAATGCAAGCTGTTCCTGGGTGAAGACCAGGCAGAAGTTTTGCAGATTGATGTGGGTGTAGTCCCTATCCCTCTCTTTGGGATAGACATTGCAAATGGGGAGGACGGCTAGACCACAGTCAGGGGTTGCCATGTCACTCTCAGCTGCTCCCTCACCAAAGGGAAAGAAGAAGGGGGGTGGAAAGGGCACCTAGGGTTTCGGACTCACTGTGACCCTGGTCCTGACTAACTCACCCTAAATCGACACACTGGGTGGACCTCCCTGGAAGACAAGCTAGCAGTACTGCCTGCAAAGCACTGTCCCCAAGACTACAAGCACTCAGACACTACCCCAGGCACACGGACCTGGTACTTAGCAGAGCAGAGGGGAGAATCCCTGTATCATACTAGATACATCTTGTATATAAACCATGGTCATCCGAACTAAAGTCCGAGCAATCCAACGGTGTTAGGGATGGACAGAAGCGGATGGAACAACACAGAACAAAGAAAACAACAGAAAACATGAAAAATATATAGGAACGGCCCCACAATCGATAAATTCCGACAATCTCCACAACGGCCGCACCAAATCTCCCGATATTAAACTCGTTCTACTTTCCTTGATAATAGCTTTCCAACAATACCAAGTGCGTCCGGATCGGAGAAGAACCGGGGGAGATATGGCGAAAATACTGAGTGGCCTGACATGGAAACTGAGTGGCCATAACCTGGTCTGGAAAAATATCAAAAAATACGAAGATGATAGGGGAGGTTCAACGAGTTGTGGGGGGCTGGGGGACTGTGTGTCAGGCGCTAGGTAACATCTGTAGGCCATGATATAGCAGTGTCAGGGTTCTACCAGCTTTTCCCTCCTTCAACATCCCAGTGTCTAGTCAATGCATCAGGCTTGGCACTGAGTCTACCAGGACGAAAATGGACAATCATGTTGAATTGGGAAAGAGACTCAGACCAGTGGGCTTGCCAGCAAGTGAGGAGTTTCATGATAGAGAAGTATTCCAGATTCTTGTGATCTGTGTTAGATTGGGCAGATTCAGATGACTCCGGAGTGGAATCGGAGACTTAGCATGGAAGGACCTTGGCCTCAGCGACTCAGGCGGAGCACTGTGCCATTGCTGGTTGTCCTAGGGGTCCCTAATTTCGGATCTAGCAGAGGGGAAGTCTCTTGGGGGGAAATCAAGTCAATTTCGGACTGAGGTTACAAGTTACTATGTACATTGTACATAAGGAGGGGTCTGGAATCAAAAGGAACAAGGGTAGGATGAAAGGAGACAAAGGGAGATGGAAAGAGGAACAACACCGAGGGTCAAGGGTTTGACTCAATGGTGTTTCTCAAAGGAGGAATGAGGGGCCAAGGCCCAAGGAGGAAGGAAGGAGGATGGGAGTGGGGAATGGCCAGCTGACTGAATAGAAAGGAAGCAGCAGCCCAAATAGGAATGAGGGAGAATAGTGGAATTGAATAGGACAATGCAATAGTTGCAAGGTCTGGAGTAAGTCTGGAAAGTCCGAACTTGGAAGTTAAACTCCGGAATATTGGCAAAGGTAATTAAATGGAATGAGCTAACCAATACAATGGGTATAAGTGGAGCAAAGTCTGAGGTTGGAGCTAAGACTGGAGGTTCTGGAGATGGAGATGCAAACAGGATTCTGGAGTGGAGGTCTGGAGTCAGGAGCATAGGTGTTGTGTGCTCATCTGGAAGGTGTCAAGGGTGAGGTCAGACCCAGAATGTTCTGGAGTCGGACCAAAGGTGGTTTTGGAGCCAGAGGTGGTGTAACCTCTTGGGAGTCGGCAAGGAGAAAGGTGACGGAAGGGAAGTAGGGCTCCGGAGTCAGTTTCGGAGTTCCGGGAGCCCAGAGTGGAGGTCAGGATTGTATGGATATGACAATCCATGACAATGTCAATGGGGTTGGTGGAGCCTTCAAGATAGTGATGCCAGGAATGGAAGGCTTCGTAAATGGCTAGGAGCTCCTTGTCATGTGTGTCGTAGTTGAGTTCCAGCACCGTCAATGTCTGTGAGCAGAAAGTGACAGGTTGTATGTATCTCTTCAATGGTACAATGAATAGAAATAATACCTGATATTGCATAGTCCAAAGTGTCAGTTTCAATGACTAGTGGCACATCGGGAACCCAATGCATCAATATAGGAGTGGCAGTAACTTGTGAAAAGTGATAGATGCTCCATGGGCTTCATGGAATTTCATGGAGTTCCATGGATTTTCTGACAAATGACATGACTTTTACAGCCTCCCATGGGTGGTCACGGGCTTCTGTGGATGTTCATGGACTCCCATGGATGTTCATGGACTCTCATGGGTACCCATGGGTGCTCATGGACACCCATGGATGCTCATGAACTCCCAAAGGCCATTTATGTGCTTGTTATTTTGCTCTGTTGCAAGGATTTGACACTCAATGCTGCCACAGTGATGTGCAGATGGTCAGAGCAGAGGGGGGGGGTTTCCATTGTTCAATCAAGTGTGAAGCAAATACATATTGCCATAATTAATGATGAAAGTTACTGAAGACAGGTAGCACTGACATGTCTATATTCACCAATACTATTTACATAAATTTTTCTGTGATCAAAACTGATGGAGATGTATGCATGTTTTTCCCTGGGCTCCTCACATGTATGATGCACCTGTGATTGGTTGTAAGGATTGTATTCCCCACCCTTGACCATATATGTAGCCTCATTATGGCATGTACTGATGGACTGGGAGTGTGAGGCTACACCAGTGCTTAAACAAGCACACCAACATATTCAGTGGACACTTGCAGTTGTGGCACAAAAATCAAAGTTCATATTTATTATTATAGAAATGGGATTTTCCCATTTTTAGCCTCTTACAGGCTCTGTGGAGTACAGTATCCCATGCCATGTAAATAGTTAGTATCCAACAACTATCATCACACAAAACCTGACCCAACCATGTTATTGTAAACCCAGCTCTCACAACCTCTGCCACATTATCTGTAGAATCATCCCTATGCTGACCCCCTATGCTGCACCCAAAACCTATGGAAATGGACCAATTCAGCCCCACAGTTCTAACATTTATACAGACTCCTGTTGTCAAAGACTGGATTTGAAAGGGAGGTATGACTCAGTGTTCAGAGGGCTTTGGCCTCAGCAACTCAAGCCAGGAGCACTGTGCCCAGTAGCATGTTGGGGCCCTAATTTGCAGATACATGGGAAGTCTAGGTGGAGGGCCCATAAATGGCAGAAACCAGGCAGAGCTGACATAACAGGGTCAAGGGTTAGTCAACTGAATATTACTGGCAACTTGGGTTACAGGTTTAACAGACAACAACCCAAGAATGGAGAGGGCGGTCCAAAGGCAGACTTGCAGGGCAGGCAACTAAATGGCCAAACGGAGTCAGGGGTGCACTTGTGGACATTGGAGCTGTCTGGAGGCCTTTGGGGTTCCATACTTAGGGAGGTGTAAGTAATATATATGGAAATGGGGAGGTGGTGACCATTGGGGGCCTCTGAGGTTGGTATGAGTGGAGCAGAGGTAATCAGGGATGGCTGGAGGTGACAGAAGGTGGTGGCAGAGGATGGATATGACACCTGTGAAGACATATGTATAAAGGCTTTTGGTTGGGTCCCCATCTCTGAGTCCTGCAATTTCAACTAATATTTTCACTTGCTATAGTATTGTCAGGGCACCTCACCTGAACATACAACCCTGAAAACCCTCCCCCCAGTCTCTCCCCATTTTTCCCTATTTTTCCATGTGTATTTACAACCAGGAGACCACATACAGACCCATGTGACACCCTTTCCAAGCTGTGGGAATGTGCCTGGCTTCTGCCTGCAGTCACACTATAAACTGGCACAGTCCACTTCCTTTTATAGTAGCTTAGCAGGGATAGGGAAACTCACCCTTCTTCTCAACTCACTCCCCACATAGCCCCTTCAGTGAGTTTGAGGAACTACAGGCAGGATCTAGTGCCCCACTGCCCAGAACACTGCACACACCCAACTCCGAGGTCAGGCTGCCCCCATGCACTGTCATGGACTTCTGTGGACCTCCATAAACATCCATGAACATTCATGGACATTCATGGACCCTTCTAATAATGCTCCCATGGGTATTCATGGGTATCCATGGGCATTCATGGTACCCATGGAATTTCACAGAAATTGGAAGATAATGTTGTACATGGGCTTTCATGGGTGTCCATGGGTGTTCATGGCCCCCCATGAAAACCCATGGATATCCATGGAGCCCATGGGAGATATTACACTTTTCAGATGTTACTCCCAGCTATCTGGCCCCCCTTTACTCTAAGCAATATTAATGACATAACTGTTAGCCAAGATTGCATGAGATATTTATGTAGTTAGAATGCAGGTACTATTCATTGCACTATTATCACTGTCATGTCACCCCTTACCCATTATTGCCCTTCCATCCACATCATCTATCTTCCTATCTGATGTCATACTTCTATCAGTTACCATGTGTTCCCAATGTAGCCACGCTCTCATGAGTTAGCGGAGCTCATGTATATAAGGCCCTTATGCCAGCTAGGCTAGCTCCCTAGCTTTGATATCGACTAGTTTCCTGGTGTCAGGGCATACACCCTGACCTAGCCCATACCGCATCCACACCCGCACTCGCACCCGCACCCGTGACTGCACCCAGCTGTTGCACTCCCCGCGCACGCCCTGTGCCGGATGCTCAGTGCAGCCGGATGGCCCGGACCTCGGGTCTCGGGTCTCATGTGACTTCCGGATATCTCCGGAAGTTTTCGATGTATTGTGGCCACTGTGGGAAGATGAGAAGTTAACTTCCTTCTCATCTCTGACCCACAGTAGGCAAGTTGTATATACTTGCCTCTCTTTTATATACCATCTCTGACCCACAGTAGGTTGTGCCCTGGACAGGGCTAGTTACACCTAGGACTGTGGACCATAGGGGAGGGTCATGGGGACCCGGGAGTCGTCCCCTGACACCTGGGGATATCTTTACACCATGAATAGATGCATGGACTCTGACAATAACCCAGTCAATGTACATTCCCGTCCAATGCAACATGTTCAAGTTTGATAAGTTCCACATATCAGAACATCTTGAAACTGGAGATCCCTAACAAGCAACCAATACTCATCATCTATGCCAACTTTCAGAGCTATTTGCACACTCAGTCTGAAGATTGAAGGCAGTTAAGCGCCAACCACTGAATCAGCCTCATAGATACTTTTTCAATGATTTAAACTTCTTGTTTTACAATGACAACTACATGAAAAATAGGCTTAGAAAAGAGGTCAACAGGTAATGGACCTCCTATGAAGAATTCAAATGCCTGGATGGCCTACAAACCCTGCACTGGTGGTTGTTTGCTGATCAGGAGAAACCCGGATCCAAAGTTGCTTCTGGTTGAATTGTGCATCCATTTCCCTCCTTTGTGTGCAACTCAAACTGCTGAAATGGGTCAGCATGCTTCTTCAAACAGTGCTGTGAAGTGAAAAATATCACAGGAAAGGGATCAACTCAATAAATCAGCTACTGAAGCATGGCTTAAGGCATATGAAGAAGCTTCACATTGTGAAGCACCAATGCCCTCCATTGGGAAGGTTGCCACTCAGTTTCCTGGAGTGGATAGAACTACCCTATGGTGCCATCTCAAGCATTCCCAGGATTCCAAACCTATTTCAGCAGCTAAACGTGGTCTTCTGACACCTACAGAATCTCAGGAACTTGTGGACTTCATTAAAGAAATGGGTGATCAGGGGTTTCCACTCATGTACAAAAAAATCACTGAATATGGACTTGCAATTGTGCAGATTCACAATGAAAATATAAAGTGCATTGGCCATAACTGGGCACAGCGGTTTGTTCAAAGGTTTGAAGATCAAATTGGTGCAAAAACTTGCACGCTTCTTGAGAAAACCCATGCATCAGCATTAAATCCTGAAAATGTGCGACACCACTTTGATCTTCTTTCCAAGACAATCCAGAGCTATGGGATCCACCCAAGAAATATCTACAACTGTGATGAGACTCGAATGTCCCACTTTGACAAAAAGTGGTGGTATTGGCAACTTCCAGACAGGGCCACTGTAGGAGGGACGAGCTGGTAGTACCCAAACAGCACTATATAATGGTCTACAGACATTACCTGGGACCCAACAGGCAGTACAGAGCCACGAGTTTTCTGGTGACACAGTTACAAAAGAGAACTTCCTTGAAATCTATGGGACTGCTCACCTTAAAGCCTTTACCAAGGAGAACATACTCAAGGCATTTCAGAAATCTGGAATTTGGCCACTCAATCAGGATGTTGTGACTCCTGAAATGATGTGGCCAAGCACTATGACATCACTTGATGCAAGTTCAGCAGTCCCAGTGATGCTTCCCTAACCAGTTAAAAAGGGAATGAACTTCTTCTGCACCATGTGTGAGCGTGAGGCAGACTACTGGCAGCATAGGCAACATGAGATGCAGTCATCAGCTCAACTGGACTCACTCCAAGAAGCCATCACAGGGACCCAAACCCCCAAAACATCTCGGATAACATGCTATTCTCCTTATCGGGCACCTAGAACTCCAAGAGAACATTGTCAGATACCGACAATAGACCCAAATTTACTCTCACCTTTCCTTCCTCCCTCATCTGCTGAGGATGTATTCTGCGAGTCTCTATCTCGCTCATCTGCATCAGTTTTACTCAGTCTAGTTGTCTACCATCAAATATGACATTGCTACCCCCAATTTATCAAAGCATGCACCACTCAAGAGGGCTCCCCCCACAACACACTGCCAGCACCACCTGTGGTAACCTGAGCTAATCAACTCCACATCGAGGATGAAGTACTAAGAGAGGATGTAAATGCATTGGACAATGCATTAGCCAATGTTTACAAGGAGATGCAAGATGGATTTGATGCAGCCAATACACCGATCCTACTGTTGGCATCATTCCTGGAGCAGTTCCTCAAGCAACATGCAGAGAAGGAGAAAAAGCACAAGAAGGATAGGTGCTGACTGCAGACTGGGAAAGCTGTTGTGTTGACAGAGGATGAGATGTTGGATTTGATTGAAAGGGCAGAAGCACTGCAACAGGTGAAGCCACATTAAGGAGTACATGAAGAGAGACTCAGAAGAAACTTGTAGGAGAGATTGCAGAGCTCAGGAAACTGAGGGCTGAAGCATGGGAGGCAGCTAGACTGGACAATGAGGTGCTGCTGGAGAATTGGGAGGTGATGAAGGAAGTGCACCGCAACCAGGGTGAGAAACCTCCACAAAAGCCATGTGTTGCCATGCATGCAGAGGTTTGGGCATTGGTAACAGAGTGTCATATCCATCCCTGGCCATCGACTTCCGATCCCTCCAATCCCTCTGGTCTACCTCCACTCCTCCTTCACTAACCTCGGAGCTCCCGTATTCCACAACCCCCTTGGTACCCCTTGATGGTCACCACCCCCTCCTTTCAATTTATTACCTACACCTCCCTAAGTACGGAGCCCTGAAGGCTTCCGGACAGCTCTGACGTCCGCTAGCGCACTCCCACCTCCGCTGGGCAATACACTCGCTTGCCCTGCAAGGCCACCTTCGGGCCTATCCCTCCTTTCTGTTTCTGGGTTAATGCCTACCATTCCGTTAAACCCGTAACCCAACTCGTCAGTAATATTCAATTGGCTAATGTCTAACCCTGTTAGCTCGGCTCTGCCATTTGCGGCCCCATCCTCGTTGTAACTATATATACTCAACTTGTACATAGGTTACACCTCAGTAATAAAATCGACTAGAGTTTACCCCCTTCAGTTCTGGTTGCCAGTTTAGTAAGTTAGGGCATGGACGTTGAAAGAGGGCTCGCAGCTCTCTATGCCAACTAAGCTCATGGGGGCCAAACTCCCTAAACTCCTACTTTCTTGATCTTCTCTCTGCTTATCTCGATCCTTAACTCCGTGGTGAGTTCCCCGGGATTTCCGCAAGGTCCAGGCTCAGTGTCCACTACTCACTCGTTGTGAGCTAGATCACTGCCCTTATTCCTACTGTTGGAATTCCACACACTCACACCCTCTCTAGCGCATCCTAGCACCTTAGAGAAAATGGGGGAGGGGAGAACTTCTTTTCAAAAATCCGGTATGTACAGGATTATAAGAAATAATTATTTTTAGAATAATTGATGGGAAATATTGGTACCATATGGCACCTGCATACCTTATTAGGCGAAATAATAAAAAAAGGGTAACAGTAACAATAAAAGAATATCAATCAATATCTGAAATGATGGCAAAATATGAAAATATAAGAAAATAAGCGATTTCTCAGCGAGTTTATGGAATTAAGAGCCTAAATTGGAAATGTAGCCGGAGATAACTCTCACGCAGCCAATGAGCATTTTACCAATTTATTAGACGCCGTGGGAACGAGTGAGGCAGGAATTCTGGGTTGCTGCTTGAGATTCCCACGCCTGCACATGCCCGTGCCTAACTTGCCCAACATAGAACTCTGTCAATTCTCCACCGATTGGGACATTCTTGATATCGTCAGAATCGTACGAATTAGGACTATTTTTAGATACCGAATCCGTATCGAGTTGTCACATGAATGGAAGGGGTTTTCTAATCATGGAAACGGGTATCCGAGCCGGTGCTGCGTGTGGGCAATTATCCCACCTACAACATGTTACTTGGCACAGTGCTCCTGGCATAAGTCGCTGAGGCCGAAGCCCTCCGCCATGGAGACATTCCCTTGTCTCAACCTGGTCTCTGACACAGAGCCTGAATTGGAGGAGCAGGCCAAAGAGGATAATGTTGGTGATTCTGAGTGCTTGGGGAGCTCAGGTGAGGATGGAGACAGTTCAGAGGAGGAGGATGAGTAGTGTGTTGCATTGGGTGGAAATGCATTTTCCATTATGAAATGTGCCATGTCAAAGATTCTGACTCTGCCCTTGAGTTTTAATCCCTTGATCTCCATTTTTTGCGATTATTTAGGTGACTACCTATTACACACTACTGTACTGGCACGACCAACAACCGGCTGGGTTGGGAGCATGACAAAAATTTTGTTTGGACATTCTGACTGGCATGGCTGCATGATGCGTGACAGTCAACCAGCAACCTTGGGAACTGCATGACACAACCCAGCCCTGGGGTGTTTTATATCCGTAAAATATGCAGAAAATTTTCGTTCTGTCCTGCCTTTCAAGTCCTACTGCTCATTATGGATGGGTTTGCTCTTGCCAGTCACATTGCTTTGTGTGCAGAGGAAACCATCATGCTGTTAGCAATATAGATACCAATTTAGGAAAATTTGAATATAATGTTTGCACAGCCGCCCAAATAGCATGACACCGGACTTTTGAACCGCTATACTCATGTGATGTGTGACAAATTTTGAAGAAGTACCGGACTGGCTGCCCTACTGGTTGTTGGTCATGTCAGTACAGTATCCCCAATTGTTAGAACCGGGCAGATTCGGACAACTCCGGAGTGGAATCGGAGACTTAGCGTGGAAGGACCTCGGCCTCAGCGACTCAGGCGGAGCGCTGTGCCATTGCTGGTTGTCCTGGGGGTCCCTAATTTCGGATCTAGCAGAGGGAAAGTCTCTTGGGGGGAATTCATGTCGATTTCGGACTAAACCAAAACAAGTATGTACAAGCGCCGATATATATAATGGAAGGGGCAAAAGCACAAGGAAAACAAAGGGTAACCGAATCGGAACGAAGACGTCCGAAAGGGAACAAAGGGTAGAGGGAGCGGAGCGGTACCGAAGGTCATAAGGCAGGACCTGTGATACATCCGAAAAGAGGTAGGGAGGGCGAGGCCCAGAGGGGCAGGAGGATGAGGGGAAGTGGGGATGATGACTAACTGGCTAGAATAGGAAGAAGCAGTAGTCCAAATAGGGATGAGGGGAAAACGCGAGAAATACATTACAAGCGGTGAGAGTGCCGAAGGCAATCCGTGAAGCTCAGGGGTTGCGGAGCTTACGGAGGTTACGGAGGCAGGGTTGAAAGTCCGAGGGATATTGGCAATGGTGTTTACGTAGTATGAGGTCACCAATGCAATGGACTAAGACCAAGGTGGAGTCAAAGTCCGAGGTAGGGACTATGATGGAGGCTCGGTGCAAGGTACGAGCGGTGTCCGAGTGCGAAGTACGGGACAGCGGTGGAAGGTCGTAACTTGGCGGAAGGGTGGCGGAGGAGTAATGGAGGGAGGAGAGAGGGGACAGGTAAGGGGAGAAGGAGTGGCGGAAAGGAGAGTAGTCAGGTCCGAAGGTGAGTATCGGAGCGGACGGGGGAAGCGTAGGAGGATAACGGGAGGGTGGAGGTGTTGTGAAGGGGGAGCGGAGTAGTAGGAGGGTGGCGAGAGGGGCGGTGTTCGGTCCGAGATGAGTATCGGAGCGGACGGAGATAGGGTCGGGGAGGTAAGGAGGAGGTGTGTTGCCAGGACCGAAGGTGAGTATCGGAACGGCAGCGGTAGGTTATGACTCCGGAGGTGAAGAGGGTGGAGGTCCGGAAGTCAAGTCGGGGTCGGGTATGCACGGATATGACACCAATAATAGTACCCATTGCTGCTGTCATCGGTGTGTGAGGACCATGGGAACATGAGTCGAAAGTGCATGTGCATTGACTGGGTTATTACTGTAGACTGTTGTGCTTGCTGTACCATTAAAATGCTCAAACGGTGAGAAACGGCACTGCCGTGCAGCATCTAATACCTGAGGCTTTGAATGGCAGGGTGGCGGTGTTACTCTGTTTGACTTCCTGTTTACAGCGAAAACCGGTTTATCAGGGAAAAGTTGTGCAACTGGAACCCTGTTAGTATTCTCCTTCTGGATTAGGAGGTCTTCTCACTGGACCCTAGTTCATATATGTCCCGTTTGCAAATTGTACATAATGTTTGCCGCTTTTGGTGAAGTTGAACATAAACAATAGCCAACAACATCCAACAGCCCTCATGTCCCAGCCTCCCCAACCATGCCCCTCGTACACTGCCTAAGTGATGACCTAAAGCTTCATATCCCCTTTCTCTGGATGGACAGTCTGAATGTTCAGCAGATATGTTGTACTTTATCTGTCAGCAAAACCCTAGTTTACAAAATCCTGAACCACTGGCACACCAACAATACTATCCAACCCCCATCACTTTGAAGAGTTGGATGGCCATGCACTCTCCCAGGAGAGGCTGTCACTTACATTGAGACCCACCTTGACAATGATGGCACACTTCTCTTGGATGAGCTTCAAGCCTGTATCCATACTGAATTTGGGGTTGATGTTGGCATAAGCACCCTCTGACGAACACTCAACTCACTTCTTTACACTCGCAAACAAGTAACTAGGATTGCAATAGAAAGAAATGAGGTCCTCCATGCTGCTTTCAAATGCTGCTATGCAGAGCTGGTCCATGACCCTGACATGCTCATTTGTATCGATGAGAGTTCAAAGGATGAATGCACCGTTGCACGTTGGTGGGGGTATGCCCAGCTTGGGAAGTGTTGCCCAGTTCGATCTCAGTTTGTTTGAGGGACTCGGTATTTGATTCTCCCTGTCTTAGGTGTAGATGGTTATCTTGCATATGAAGTTTTTGAGGGACCGGTAACAGGAGACCGATTTGTTGAATTCCTTCGTGAGCATGTTGTCAGTCTTACTCGCTGTTGTTTCCCTGATGAACCACTAATGTTTCCTTGCAACTAGGTACCACTTATGCAACCATACCCAGGACCACAGAGTGTCTTCCTCCTGGACAACTGTTCCATTCACCACAGTCAGGAGGTATGCACACTTATTGAACATGAAGCAGGTACAGTATTAGCTCTATTCCCATTCTCTTCCTTGATCTGATCAATCTAGGTGGCCATTTGTTGTATTTGCCACCGTACTCACCAGACTTTAATCCAATTGAGGAATCATTCATCAGCAAACCTGGAACGGACCTCTCAGAGCTCTCAGAGCTTTCAGAGCTCTGTGAGCAAATTGACCCTTTTGCTGTGCACCCTCTACACATAGAGTCAAGAAAATATATGATTTTGTTCTCATAAGGATGCAGAAGTGCAAAGATAATATGGATATCCATTTTTGGAAATGCATGTAAAATAGCCATCATCATCACTCGAAAAGCTCTATGAGCTCTATGAGCCCAGTGGGCTCATAGAGCTCATAGAGCTTTGTGTTTTTTTTTTACTAATGAATGGTCTTCATGTCTCCATGGAATCTGCTGAGTTATCTTGGCACCAGTAGTGCAATGGTAATATGGATATATGTTTCTGTAAATGTGTGGAAAATAGCCATCCTCATCACTCCAAAGGCTCCAAAGGCTCTATGAGCTCTATGATCTCAGCAGGCTCATAGACCTCATAGACCTTTTGTGTTTACTGATGTATCCATGGAATATGCTGAGATACAGCACCTTGTTTATTGCTATTTGCAAAATTTGAGGAAAACTCCAAAATTCAAAACTTTGCACTTTTGGCAATGTAACCATGCATGTTATGTAGGGTATAAATCAGTTTTGAAAAGTGTCCCAAAAAGAGTAAATTTAAATACAGCCCAATAAAGCAAACAGAAAGCTGATGTATCCTTCAGATATCATCCATACATCCATACCAAGCCTTTTCAATTGTCAAAATTGGGTGAGTTTTGGGTGAGAAAGGAGATGAAATATATAGTGTAAATTTTTGGATTTTGGAGTTTGCCTTGAAATTTTCAGATAGCAAAAATTTTATGATAGAAAGGTGATTTCAATTTTTTTAAATTATTTCTAAATGTCCTGAAATTTCTCTCCCTAACATTTACCAAGATTTCTGAATTTTCCCTGATTTTTTAGAAATTTTCCTTTTCTCAATTTTTTTTGAAAGTCCCCCATTTCTCCCTGAATTTTCTGAATTTTCCTTAATTTTCCCTGCCTTTTTTTCAAGTTTTTAGAAACCCCCCAGTTCCCCCTCATTTTCCTCCCATTTCCCCCTTCATCCCCCCCCCCCAATTCCTTCTGCAATTTTCCCCCCATCCCCCCCTTCAATTTTCCCCTCATTCCCCCCCATCCCCCCCCTTCAATTTTCCCCTCATTTATTCCCCCCTCATTCCCCCCCTCATTCCCCCCCTCATCCCCCCCTTTAATTTCCCCTCATTCCCCCTCCCAATTCCCCCCCAATTCCCCCTCAATTCCCCCCCCTCATTTTCCCCCTCATTTTCCCCCTCATTTTCCCCCCATTCTCCCCTTATTCTCCCCCCCCCATTTCCCCCCATTTTCCCCTAAGTAATTTCGGATTAACCCTATTTATAACCCTAAATTCAGTGTATATATCAATTGGGTTGTGTGCCTTTGGTGTGCAGTGCCACATGAGGGGTTGCAAGTTAAGTAGACTGTTGTCCAGTTGACCCTAGGGTAGGAACTTGACTGTGGCCAGTCACATGATACTGTAGTCAAGCTTTTTATTTTTTTGAATTTTTGTGAATTAAACATGGGCTCAGGGTGCCCATAGAGCTAATAGTCCTCTGTGGGCAAATATATCTCTATGAGCTCTCAGAGAGGGGGACCTGCAATTTTCAAAGTTCTTAGCTCTGTGAGCTCTGTGAGCTCTGAGAGCTCTATGAGCTCTCATACCTCCTGGTTGGGTTTGCTGATGTTTTCATTCATCAAGACCAGGATGCACTGTCAATATGATGATGCAGTCCACCATCCATCTCCTTTGTCATTTATTTATGATGCATGTTCTCAAGTTAGCGACAGTCAAGCCCAAGGATGGTACCGTTCATGTGGATACTTTTGAGCCCATCCAAATATTGTCATAGACTATGTAGATATGGCAAACATACATATAGACATGTTTCGTGGAGTTATTCACAGCAAAAATGGATCATCATCATGGGTATACAAACAAGGGTTGTCAGTTATGGGGTTGAAGAACCCTCCACAAGTGGGGGATGCATCCAATAACCCCCCTCAGCAACCATCACATAATCCTCAACCCCTTCATCATTGTGAAGTTTTTCTTGTTCCTCCACAAACTGATCCCACATGTCCGTGCTGTTTTGGCTAATGGGAATGTTGAACACGGGTCTTCCATCATCATATGTGGGGTCTCAGCCATCCTTGTATTTCTGCCTGTACATAACTACTGCCCAATCATCATCCAGTGCCTTGCGATTCTGGCCAGCTGAAGAAGAGCTTGCCATGGGATTGGGTGGAGAATTGGGAGGGTCAGATGCATGTTGTTTCTCTACCTTCCAGTTCCAAAATTCGGATGCCGCTGCATGAAATTGCTGAAGAGGACCCAGATGGAGGCCCAGAGCATGCCGGAGGTCATTATCAGAGCTCTTCCCAAGATGACCAGCTGGATATATCTCCTCTTCTTGCATACCCAGCATGCAAGAACTCTAGTCCTCACCACGTAACACATCACACCAGGTGACAAACTCTTGAATTGATGAGTGTCCGAGGATCAGCTTTGTCTTCTGGGGGCTACTGTAAGGCCGGTTGGGGTGCCGGCCTTGGTGACTCCTCAATCCTCAGGCTGTCGAGAACATAGACTGTATGGAGCTAGTATTCGACAGGGGGGGAGGAGAAGAGCAAAGCCCCTTTCCCCGACCCCGGACACTATATATATATACAGTTGTTTTACATTGTTTATTACGAAGAGTATTAAAGAATAAATGAATAAATGAAATGCGCGCAAAGCGCGCATCATCCCATCCCTGTCCATCCCTTACAGCTACCCAGGGGTTGGACCGTTGTAATTTGCTTTTTGGGCGATGGCACTTTGTCAGCATGTGTTGGAGGAACAAGCAATGCTGATGCTTTCGGGTTCAAAGTGGAGACCATGGCCACAAGGGCAAGTGTCATGAGAGTTTCAAGCTGATTGTTAGCTGGTGGATTTCCAGGGGTGTGGGACTGGGATTTGGAATGGTGATGGGTAGTCAAATCAAAATAATGACTATTAGGGGGACTGTTCAATGATGCTGTGCCCTCAATCTGCCATGCAAAATTGCCATGATTGTCACATACTAATATTGTCTGCCAATTTGATTTCAAAACTCACCCAACTAGATGCCCAGTGCTTCAGAGCATGTGGAGACAACGGTATGCACAGGTCACCAGCTTTACAGATGAAGCAGTATTGTCCATTAGTATGGTGAGGATCAATGCATGCCCACTGCTCTTGAAGTTGAACCACTTTTGCAGCACGTTCTGCCTCCAATGGGGTAAGATTTGTGATGCTGGGTGCCTGGTTTCTGGAATGTACAACCATAAAAATGACAGATCTGAAATAAAACTCACTTTACCCACATTGCCATAACCAGGTGGCTCATAACTCGCATGCCAATGTGCATTCGTAGTACTGGGAGTCTGTATTTGCAGTCAATAAACAACTTTTTCTATAATAAATGCATCTTACCGGCTGCAGCATTGCTTGAAAGTCGTCCAAGTTGACTTTTATGGTGATAGTGAGCAGCATCTGGCTGCGAATGGCCTGAATCATTGACGAAAATTCCACATTTGTCTCAATTAGGAGTCGCTTGCTCGCACTGAAGATGAGGATTAGTCAAAGCCTGAAGGATGAATGAAAAAGGGACTGTAGTACATACGCTGCACCTTCTTTGTGCCATTTGAAGATGGGCCATTTGCCAGTGCCATTTCCCAGCACATACACTGTGGAATAACCGGGACCCAATGCCCCGAGAGCAGCCCCCCAAAAGATGGATGGCTCAATTTCCCTATTGCTCCCAAGGACATCAAGTTGAAACTGCTTCTGGATGGTGTTGGGTTTCTTGTCCTTCCCATCCTTGCCCTTCTTTGGCACCAAAAGCGCAACTGTAATGCGTATTGGCTTGAATTGTTCACTGTACTCGCTGTTGGCATCTTCTTCTGTAGCAGGTTGGCTGCCTACACGGTGTGTGGGCATCTTTTCTAGCTGAAAGTTAGTGAGCATGTCAGTGACAAAGAGGGGAAAGATTTGGAGGGGGAGGGGCAAGTTTCAAGACAGGCTTTCAATTATCTTCTATTTGATTTTCCAATTCATGGCCGTTGCTGCCTGTCTGCCATGATCTCTCAAACACTTAGACCATTCTGGGATTTTCGAGATCAGGCAAGTCACTGGCTAGTACTTGCATAACATTCAAGACACACACCCTCACATATTATTGATGCTCTATGAAGCCCCCGGAGCTCCCAGAGCCCCCTAGTCCGCCATCATGCCTCAGTACCGAGTTTAGCCAGCTGCTGCCTCTCATACGCATTCTGTTGACATGTTTTGACAGGAAGCAAGCGATTCCCTTGTTAGGAACTCAACAGTGGGGGAGTACATAATTACCATGCTTATGCAAGTCTATCCCCTTTTTGCTATTTTCGGAGTGAACAGTAGGGCTCCTAGCGGATCGGATCGGTCCGGATCCGGATCAGAATCCATGGATTTTAGAGGTTTGAAACAAAAACCGTATCCAGCAGTTAGAAATCCGCGGATATGCAGATCAACCGCAGATTATAGATAATATGTTCCAAAATTATATTATGTTGGAACGGCCCTGATAAGAGCTTTCTAACAATACCAAATATGTCCATATTGGTGGAGAACTGACAGAGATATGGGGAAAATGGCACAAAAGATGGGTGTCAGATGTGTTAGAATGTGCGGATTCGGACGACTCCGGAATGGAATCGGAGACTTAGCGTGGAAGGACCTCGGCCTCAGTGACTCAGGCAGAGCACTGTGCCATTGCTGGTTGTCCTAGGGGTCCCTAATTTCGGATCTAGCAGAGGGAAAGTCTCTTGGGGGGAATTCATGTCAATTTCGGACTGAGGTTACAAGTTACTAGGTACATTGTATATAAGGAGGGGTCCAGAATCAAAAGGAACAAGGGTAGGACAAAAGGAGACAAAGGGAGATGGAAAGAGGAACAACACCGAGGGTCAAGTGTTTGACTCAATGGTGTTTCCCAAAGGAGGAATGAAGGGCCAAGGCCCAAGAAGGAAGGGAGGATGGGAGTCGGGAATGGCTAGCTGACTGAATAGAAAGGAAGCAGCAGCCCAAATAGGAATGAGGGAGAATAGCGGAATTGAAATGGACAATGCAATAGTTGCAAGGTCCGGAGTAAGTCCGGAAAGTCCGAACTCGGAGGTTAAACTCCAGAATATTGGCAAAGGTAATTAAATGGAATGAGCTAACCAATACAATGGATATAAGCGGAGGTGGGGTCAAAGTCCGAGGTCGGAGCTAAGACCAGAGGTTCCGGAGACGGAGACGCGAACGGGATTCCGGAGCGGAGGTCTGGAGTCGGGAGCATAGGTTTTGCGTACTCGTCTGGAAGGTGTCGAGGTTGGGGTCGGACCCGGAATGTTCCGGAGTCGGACCGAAGGTGGTGTTGGAGCCGGAGGTGGGATAACCTCTTGGGAGTCGGCAAGGAGAAGGTGACAGAAGGGAAGGAGGGCTCCGGAAGTCGGAGTTCGGAGTTCCAGGAGCCCGGAGCGGAGGTCGGGATTGTATGGATATGACAAGATGCCAAATTTGGAAATAACGGGCCTGGGTGGTTAGATTGGACTTGAAAAAATTGGGAGAAAATATGGAAACATAGGAGGGGTATCTAGGAAAGTGGGATATATTTAATCCACGGATAATCCGCCTATCTGCGGACTAGAAACCGCGGATATTATCCTCTCAAAAGCCACAGTAGAGTAGCAGTTACAGTAAATATGGGGAATTTCACCCTTATTTGCCTCAGATCTCCTGCATATCTGCAAGCAATAAATCATGTGATAAAACTGCGGATAATCCGCAAATCCGCGGATTAAAAACCGCGGATATTTTCCTCTGAAAATCCAAAACCGGATCCGTGAATTTCCGGATGCGGTTGCGGATATCCGCAGATCATCCGATCCGCTTAGAGCCCTAGTGAACAGGGTTCTCACTTGCACAACTTTTCCCTGATAAACCGGTTTTCACTGTAAGCACATTCATATCCCATCACCAATACATCATATTGTTGAAATAACCACTTCAGCCTAACAGGGTGTATGGTGTAATGGCTGTGCACACTGAGTTCGCGATCCAGAAGACTGGAGTTCGATTCCCAGTATGTCCAACTTTTAGGTTTCCCTAAAAGACCACGTGCAAATTCCAACACATATGACCACATGAGTTCCCATCAAACGGGACAATCCCGGCTGACCAAACCTGGTTCGGTTCTGCTGCGGTTCGGTTCCCGGTTCGAACCGGTTCTCTGTGAAGATGCAAAATAAGTAGTCGCAGAAGCCTAGGCAGAGCCAGAGACTGCCAAGTTCCTTTTTCCACTTCCGAATACGTCGATCGCGTTGCAGAAGCACCAGCTTCCTTCTCAATGGAACTACTGCCACTCTGAGGATGTCACGTACCCAGGATTTGGCTAATTCGATTTCGGTTTTCGAGCAGTTCACAAGAAAGTGGGCACTGTTGGTACTGTGCAAAGAGCGGAGTTGATAACTGCGAATCGATGCTGGCATCTGGCCTCTGCCAACGTTACGGTGCGTTGTTGATCCACATCCAAATATCTAGGGATCCAGAGATGTCCCCAATGAGTTTTTCAAGCAGCACGAAGGAATATGAAGCTTAAAGGTGACATAGCTGGTGAAGAGTGATGTCGGGGACTGAAAATCTATGGGGGTCGGCAAATGACCCATGTTGATGCCGATGCCGATGCCGGTGTTTCTATCTACTTCTTACGGACTCGGTGTCTTCGATCCACATTGGCTCCTTTCTCTAGAACCGTCGGGAAGCGACCGCACCACAAGCGCTTCCAATTGTGATCACAGCTGATACCATCAGCAGTTGTACAGAAAGAATTCCAATATTTTATGGACATTGAAAACATGGAAACAACATTCTGCACGATGAACTCTAGCTTCTCTTCAGGGCTGGTGTTGCGGTCGTCGGGACCGCCACTTTGCGCTTATGACACTCAGGCATCAGCGCGGAGAGTAATACCATCACATTCAGCACCCGCACTCGAAATACCGCACGAGGCGAAATTCGTAGTTTCCAAATTTGCTTTGCAAATTGTGGGTCCACCCGTCTGTTAGAGGACAACACCGTCCTGTCCAAAACGAGCCGGTGACGACGAGTTGCAAGGACTCCATTCTAAATGGGGCCCGTTTTTCCGTCGCAATGAAGATATGGCGGCTGATGAGGACACGGATAATCCGCCCACCTCCAACAGGTTTGAGCGTCCGAGAGTCCGTAAACCGAGGAATTCGCCTACAATTTCCTGCACTTCTGGTTTCATTATTGTAAAAAAAGGACAGTGATCTGCCTGGCTTGACTTTGATTGCCTGCTTCTCGTATGCCATATGATCGGGGTTTGTCCGAATATGATTAATCTCGTCGAGGGGAGGTATCCATGTCAAAAAAATTGGAGTACATTGTGCTGAGTGGGACAATAAGAAACAAGCACGCAGCACAAATACAAACGCCGAAACACGGTCCTAAACACCCCGCCGTGACAGGCGGCGTCCACCAGTTATAATGGATTCTTTTTTAATCTTGTCTGTGGCACATTATAATGCATGAATTCAACCACAACACACCTTTGTTTGGCGATTAAAAGAAAATAGCTGCTCCTAATGCTTCGTGGGCTGTCCAAGCTCATGAGCTTTGATAGTTGCCACCTGAATGGCTCGAGCAAAAGTGGACCGTACTCTGCCATCTTCCAGAGATAGCAATCCAGCAATCGTACATCCACCTGGTGCTGAAGCGGATCATCAGCCACCAATGTTGAATTCTCAGGGAAAAATAACCAGCTTACTCGTGACGGAATCTTTTAGCGCTGCCGGATGAATGCCTGTCTGTAACACCATGCGAGCAGTTCCCTGTACGGCTGGTGGAAATTGTGCCATCAACAGATTGACGTTACGAATCTGGCTGCTTACTTTGAGCCGCTAGCTCCAACGCCTCGACTCTAGGTAATCCCATCATCACACCCCCATCCGCCAGAGCCTCAAGCACGATTGAGACAAATGCTGGTCCAGATCCGCACAACGCCGTACATGCATCAAAGTGTTTCTCATCAAGGAAACGGCATCGACCAATGGAGGAAAAGATGGCAAGAATAATTTCACGCTCGTTCGCTTCGCAGGCTGAAGGAAGTGTTGATACGATAGTCATTCCTTCGCGAATCTGTACATTATCAGCTACGCCATTAGACGAGGATCAAGAGCACTCGCTTTCGATGGCGTATTCGGCATGGCACGAATAACTCTAACACTAGGGTCTAACCACTCACTTAGCTGGTTAATAGTGACCCCAGCCATGATACTAATGACGAGTTTCCCTCGGATGGCCTCTCGCATCCCTTCCTCTGTGAGTATTGCTTCGGCCAGTTGAGGTTTACAACTCCAGCCAGTTTGAGCATCGCTAAGGTAGTTAAAGGGGAAAAGAGAATGCACACCAGACCAGCACTACATCACTATCTCGCACTGCTGCAACGTTTTCTCCAACGAAAATGTCTACGAGGTTTGCCAGTTCCCCGAATGACTCCCAGAACAACTTGCGTAATTTCTTGGCACTTTCCTTACGACTTACGGTGGCCAAAAATTTTGACGGAAGTGCATCTTCCGATACACCCATCATGTATGAAGGGACAGGAGTGGATGTACCGGATGATGGAGGATGATCACCAAAAGTTTGAACGGGACTGTTCCATCGCGTCTCCAGGCTTGAAATCAAGCCAGAGGTGATCGCAATTCCCATCGTTCCGCATCCTACCATCAGGAGTATCACTAGGCGCTAATAATACGAGCTAGCTATGCATACCGAGTAGGCAAAGCTTATAGCCCATTGACGATCGGTCAATGGTGTGGCTGTGTGCTTCCATTGGTAGCGGGGCAGAGATCTCCGGTACAAATATACGGAAACAAAGGAATGACCTTCGCGATGAAGGCTCATATTTAGATATGTAAATTGTTAAATTCAGCCATACTTCGTGGTTGTCCACAATCAAGCATCTTGTTAATTGGGCTGTATCCAATGAGAATCAATCATGGCACAGGGGAAGATCAATTATGGGGTCCGGAGTGTTTTGTTAATGGAATGCCGACTCGTTTGGATTTCTTTTTTTTTTTGGTGGAACCTTCGATAGCTTTCGCAGGCAGGTATGCCTGAAGTTTGTGAGGAAGGGCGAGGCCTTCTAGTACACGAGAGTCATGTGCCTGTTGTGGAGGAGAATTGCCACCATTGGGAAATGCGTTTCCGCACTGGCAAATGTATTAATATTGCTCCGTGTGACCCACTACTGCCGGTTTCCATTCAATAGTACACGTGACAAATTTCGGTTCCGCACTCGCTCGTTGGTGTGAAAGCAAGCCTGACAAAGAATAGCTCATATCTCTGCAACCAGATGAGCTAGGGACTTGCGGTTTCTTTTAAAAGGCATGTATTTTACTCCTACAGATTACTTTACCACCGATAATCCTAATTCTCGTTTTTTATAAATTCATGTTTGTCACAGTCCCCCCCATTTTTCTCAACAATGGCTGGATGGAAAGGGATGAAAATTAGGCAGTAGGTAGTTCTTGTAAATATCTCAAACCCATTTTTTTTTTCTAACTGATAAGCCTTTTTTTCGTTTCTTAATAAGGTTGTGTGCCATCACGGTGACTCACACAGTCCCCCCCACATTTTTTTTCTAACCAATAGGATTTTTTTTCGTTTTTTAATTAGGCTGCGGGTTCATGACAGTGCTCAATACTGTCCCCCCCAATTTCCTCAACAATGGCAGGGTGCAGCGCAGCGAAAGTCAGGTGGTGAGTTCTTCTGGCATTTATCTCAGACCCATTATTTTTTCTAACTGATAGGATTTCTTTTCGTTTTTTAATTAGGCTGCATGTTCAAGACTGTGCTCAATGTGGCTTGGCACTGTCTTCCTCGACAGCAGGGTGTGGTGCGGTGAAAGTCTGGTGGAAAGGAGTTCTTGGATGTGGCCTGGGATCTCTCTTTTGTCTAATTGATAGGAGTCTTTGAAAAAAATTGTATTTCCATGCATGTCCATCAACCCTTCCTTTACGCAATCCCCCACTCTCAACCTGAGCTTACATCACCACCATCCTTTCCTCTCCATTCTCCTCAGTACCTCTCCCTTATGGAGCATTATATTCCATGCCAATCCTTTTCCATGCCTGCTCTTCCTGGGGCCAAACCAATGGCTTCTTCCGGAGACATGCAATTTGTTTTCCATTTATTCTTCCATTTGCACTTCATATTCCATGCACAATGAAAAGGGGAAGCAAGCGGGCAAATGCACAGGGACCAAGGGTAGAGGCCTTGCACTCAGCACAGAAGAAAATTCAGCCAGAATCCCTGGAGATGGCTTCTCCTTCGGACCCCCTGTTCATAGGTCAGGCTGTGGACCATAGGGGAGGGTCATGGGGACCCGGGAGTCGTCCCCTGACACCCAGGCACTATTGTGGTTGGGGTCACATGGGAGGAGCCACGTCATCTCCGCACACAGCCGCACTTCCCTGGGTATCTCCACAGGAGATCCCAGAGGTGTGCCACTCTGTGAGCAGGAATGCATGCAGCAGGCATGGCGATCAGGGGAGCGGGGTTAGGTGTGTAGTGATACATAGAGAAGGGGAAGTCGACCGTGGAACAGAAAGAAGGAAAGAGACAAGAAGAAACAGGAAGTGATAGTGGGGGAGCGGAGTAGGGTGGCATGGTGCGGGGTCAGGTGGGGTGTGCCCTGACAGCCACCCCCTGCGAATGGTGGACCGGAAATGGTTCTCATGCCGAATGCTCCTCTCCAAAGCGGTCCCATTCCAGTTGGTCCCTCTATGTGGCCTACAATGTACGCTGCATATCCTCCACCATATCACTATCCATACCCCTTTCCAGATCCAAGGACTGCTTTCCTCCCTCATCACTACCCATTCCCAGGTGGTTATAGTGCTGATGGTGTAGGCAGGATAATCGCCCACGTGCAGAGCCGGCTCGGATACCCGCTTCCAACATTCAGAAATCTACTTTCATTCATGCGACGACTCAGTACAAATTTGGTATCCAAAAATAGGGCTAATTTCTACGATTCCGACGATATCAAGAACGTCCCAATCGGTGGAGATTTGATGGAGTTCCATGTTGGAGATGTTAGGCACAGCAGGTCACGGGCATGTGTGAGCGTGGGAATCTCAAGCGGCAACCCAGGATTCCAGCCTCACTCGTTCCCACGGCGTCTAATAAATTGGTAAAAATGCTTATTGGCTGTGTGAAAGTTATCTCCGGCTACATTTTCAATTTAGGCTCTTAATTCCGCAAATCCATTGAGATATCGCTTATTTTCTTTTATTTTCATATTTTGCCATCATTTCAGATATTGATTGATATTCTTTTATTGTTACTGTTACCCTTTTTTATTATTTCGCCTAATAAGGTACCCAGGTGCCATATGGTACCAATATTCCCCATCTATTCTTTCTAAAAATAATTATTAGATATAATCCTGTACATACCGGTTTTGAAAGGAAGTTCTCCCCTCCCCCAATTTCTCTAAGGTGCTAGGATGCACTAGAGTTGGTGTGAGTGTGTGGAATTCCAACAGTAGGAATAAGGGCAACAATCTAGCCTGCAACGAGTGGGTAGTGGATTTGTTGAGCCCGGACCTTGCGGAAATCCCAGAGAACCCACCGTGGAGTTAAAGATTGAGCATAGTCAAGAAAGTAGGAGTTTAGGGAGTTTGGCCCCATGAGCTTAGTCGGCATAGAGAGCCATGAGCCCTCTTTCAACGGCCACTCCCATACCTATGGAGATTATCACTGGCAAACAGGATTATTGCAGTTAGCTCCACAAAGCAGTGAGGACCTTACTCCGCCCCCTTCAGCATTCCCCACTGTTGAGCACTGGCTAGACGAACTCGAGAATGACTCAGACTTCAATCTGGATGGACTGCTCTTCAGTCAATATCTGGCAGAGATCAATGACCTGGGGTACCTCCACATAGATGAGTTATCCAGAGCTTGTTTGAGCGATGGGCTTCACAGACTTGGGGTCAAAATCCCTTGTGGTCTTGCTGAGAAGCTGTGCCATGCAATGTGCCACAAAATCTGGAGAATTTCACAGGACTATATGGCAACTAGATTCAACTAGTTTATCATCCCCATCGTTTATACATTAATAATGTTACAATGCATGCTCAGTCTACATCATAACCACAATCTCTAAACCAACCTTTCACATCCTCAGGCAAAATGCTACAATAGGTATTGCACAAATGGTTTTCAATCAACATATCATTCTCAGTATTCATGACATCCTGAAAAGGTGTGCCATGATGACACAAAAGGTGTTTGAAGGTTGAAAATGACTCTTTGATTGGGTTGTAGTCTGGAGAGTAAGGAGGGAGATAAATCAATTTGCATCCCCTGAAAAAAGTGCAAGTCACCAACCAGGCCCCAAGAAAACTGGAAACTTCAGTGTACTTTTGCTCAATCAGGTCCTTGATTGAGCATCAGCAAACCTGGATGCGGAGGCCTGAGAGCTCATAGAGCTCTCAGAGCTCCCCAAAGTAGTCAAAGCTCATAGAGTTATATTTGCACACAGGGGACTATTATCTATATGAGCTCCCTGAGTGTTTAATTTATCCGATATCAAAATTAAAATTTAAGAGCATTGACTCTGGCATCATGTGATGAGTCACAGCCAAGTCCCTACCATGCAGGAAACTGAACAAACTGAGCTTAACTTTCAGTTCCCAGTGCGGCACTACACACCAAGGGTATATAGCCAAATTAATATATAGACCAAATTTAGGGATATACATATACAGTTAATCTGAAATTACTTAGGGAAAATGCGGGAAAATGAGTGGAGAAATGGGGGGGAAAATGAGGGGAAATTTGAGGGGGGGGGAATGGGGGGGAATGAGGGGGGAATGAGGGGGGAATGAGGAGGGGAATGAGGGGGGGAATGAAGGGAAATTTGAAGGGGGGAATGGGGGGAAATTTGGAGGGGAATGGGGGGGGGGAATTGAAGGGGGAATGGGGGGAAATGAGGGGAAAATTGAAGGGGGAAATTTGGAGGGGAGAATGGGGGGGAATGGGGGGAAAATGGGGGGAATGGGGGGAAAATGGGGGGGAATGGGGGGAAAATGGGGGGGAATGGGGGGAAAATGGGGGGGAATGGGGGGAAAATGGGGGGGAATGGGGGGAAAATGGGGGAAAATTGAGGAGGGAATTGAGGGGGGGGAATGAGGGGAAATTTGAAGGGGGAAATTGGGAGGGGGGAAGGAGGGGAAAATCGAAGGGGGGGATGGGGGGAAATTGAGGGGGGGGATGAAGGGGAAAATGGGAGGAAAATGAGGGGGAACTGGGGGGTTTCTAAAAAGTCAGGGAAAATTCAGAAAATGGGGGACTTTCTAAAAATGGAGAATGTCCAAAAAATCAGGGGAAATTAGGGGGAAAATCAGAAAATTTGGGATAAGTTAGGGAGAGATATTTCAGGAAATTAGGAATAATTGGAAAAGAAATTAAATCACTTTTTTGATAATTCAATGTGTATTGGAAAGTGCCAAAGTGGGGCAATGTAGCAATGTATGTTTCAGTGTTAGAAAAGTCTCCCACCATGTTTTGGTGAGCCAAATAACCATGGGAAATTTGGTGTCAAAGGCTTGGATGATATTTGAAGAATACATCAGCTTTTTGTTTGCTTTATTGGGTGGTATTTTTAATTTACTTCATTTGGAACACTTTTTTAAAACTGATTTATACCCTACATAACATGCATGGTTACATTGCCACACTTTGGTGCTTTCCAATTCACATAGAATCATCAAAATTGGTTGAGTTTTGAGCAAGAAATGAGATGAAAGATAAAGTGCAAATTTTTTGAATTTCAGAGTTTTCCTCATATTTTGTAAATAGCAATAAACAAATAAGGTGCTGATTTTAGTACACACAAAAGGTATATGAGCTTTCAGAGCAATGACAATGGCCATTTTACACACACATATATCCATATTATCTTTGCACTACTGGTGCCAAAATAACTAAGCAGATTTCATGGAGATATGAAGACCATCCATTATTTAAAAACAGAAAGCTCTATGAGCTCTATGAGCTCAGTGAGCTCATAGAGCTCATAGAGCTTTTCAAGTAATGATGCTGGCCATTTAATATGCATTTCCAAAAATGTATATACATATTGCACTTCTGCATCCTTAGGATAACAAAATCATTCAAACATTTAATTTTCTCCACCCAATGTGTAGAGGGTGCACAGCAAAAAGACTCAATTTGCTCACAGAGCTCTGTGAGCTCTGTGAGCTCCCTACCAAGTTTGCTGATGAGGGATGTTTGTATATTGAACAGTTGTCCATTATGATAATGGAGTTCTTGAGTGGGAAGGGGTTCATTTCTCTTAACAACTTGTGAATAAAGTGATGAAATGCCTCAGTATCATAAGATCCTTTTCATGCTTCAACATACAATGGGCCATCCAATGACAGCCCTGGGAGCACTGAGAACCTATGGAAAGATCTGAAGATTAGTTCCTCAGCAACCCAAGATAAAGTGCACACCTTTTGCCCTTTGAACGGCTTGAATGAACTGTTGCTCTGTACCCTCTTTGTGACCATCCTTGGATCCGAAGTGAGTTGCGCTTCTCCACAGCTGTCTCATCCACAAAGACAAGCTGGTCAGCAAGGTAGTTGTCAGTGATGTCCTGGTGCCACTCCACATGCTTTTCATCATTGCATTCCTGAGCTTTGCGTTGCACCTAATTGAAAGACAAGTTGCATTACAGTAAACAAAACACTTGGTTGTTCATACCTTCCTCATAGTATATCCTTGATGACACAGGGTCTTCCAGATACAGGACTGGGAGACAATTGTCCCACGCAGCCCCACCTGCATTCGGACTCACGCATTTATCCCTACAATCTGGGTTTTTGACAGGCGGCCATGAACAAAAGCTCAGTAAGGAAGATATCCAGGTATGTATTCTATATTCTCATCTAGCTCATTTACCTCAACTTTACATAGTTTCTTATTGGCTTGCTGGATGCGCGACCAGACTTCTTTTTGGATGAGCTTCAATGGAAGCTTATTGATTGCAACTAGAGGGGGTCCGAGAGCTCCAGTAGTGGGCCGAAGCTTCTCCAGGAAGCCCGGTTCTGCTGGGTGGTACAAGAGGCTCTAAGAAGGACGCGGCCTCAGCGACTCGGAGGGAGCGCTGTGCCTCCGTTATGTCTCAGTTAGTCCTTGTATTTCTTATGTCTGAGGTATCTTGTAGAATGGAAACGGGATTCACTCAGAGGGACTTTGGGTAACATTTTAGTCGAGATTAGAACTGAGGGACTACAGGTTCTAATCTATGGGTATTTATAAAGAGGAATGGAAAGGACTTAGTCAAAGTCCGAATGACAATGGGACAACACCGAAAGGTGCCGAATGATATCTTTAACGGGGAACCGAGGTGTCGGACCAAGAAGGGCAGAGTAAGAGGCCGGAAAATGAATGGGAACGAGAAATGGGTAAGGGGGGGTTAGCCGACTGAATGATAAGAAGATAGTTGTGCTAAGAATGGAAGGTGACTAATAAGTGATGACATGAGTGAGATCACTGAAGGATGCGGGTAACTCCAAAAGTGGAGTTGTGTATCCGAAGGATGTTGGGTGACTCAAATAAATGAAATGGGTGGAGGAATGGTTTAAGGGTATGTCACGGGATGTTGGAGGTCCATTGGGATATCGGAGCAAATCCGGAGTCTCTGAATGTTCCGACTCAGGACCGAGCTTCCGGGATGGGAGTGGCCAAGGTTCAGTGTGCTGCAACCCAACCAGGGCTGAGACAGTCAGGAGGGAAGGTGACTTGGGGAGTGGGGAGGCATGGTGTAGGGGATGGTGAAGTTGTTAGGAAGGAAGGTGTGGTGTGGTGGGAGTGCACGGGGTCGGGATTATGGGATATGACACCACCTTTGTTCAAATCAGGGTTGAAACGGCCAAACCTTCTATACCATGCATGCCAGCGTCTGACAGTGTGGCTGCTGACAGCAGAAAGAAAGTCCATCATATCTGAGCCTAGATAGGTGTCTATGTGGAGCACAAGCGCTTTGAAGTCATCACCATCAAAGTGAATAGGAGCCATCGAAGGAACAATGTAATGTTGGAAAGTGCCATTAGCATGCACCCACAACAGATGGCACAGTGCTCACAATTTTCATATTAAAAACACCTAAAGATGCATTACCCATACTTATTATATGGAATGGGAACTGAGGAGAGTGGAGAGGAAAGGATGGTGGTGATGTAAGTGTTAAGAATGGTAAAGGAAAGGTTGATGGGCATGTACGGAAATACGATTTCATTTGAAAACCTCTATCAATTAGACAAAAGAGATATCGGGCCACACATGAGAACTCCTCTCCACCAGACTTTCATCCTATTCTACCCATTGTCAGAGACCAGGTTGAGACGAGGGAGTGTCTCCATGGTGGAGGGCTTCGGCCTCAGCGACTTATGCCAGGAGCGCTGTGCCAAGTAACACATCCGTGCCCTAACTTACTAAACTGGCAACCAGAACTGAGGGGGGTAGGCTCTGGTCGATTTCATTACTGAGGTGTGGCCTATGTGCAGGCTGGGTATATATGTAGTTGCAGTGAGGGTGGGTCCGCAAATGGTGGAGCCGAGCGGAGCAGGGCTAACGGGGTTAGGCATTAGCCGATTGAATATTACCAACAAGTTGAGTTATGGGGTTAACGGAATGGTAGGCGATAACTGTCAGAGACCAGGTTGAGACAAAGGAGTGTCTCTGTGGCAGAGGGCTTTGGCCTCAGCAACTTGTGCCAGGAGCGCTGTGCCAAGTAACATGTCCGTGCCCTAACTTACTAACTGGCAACCAGAACTGAAGGGGGTAAACTCTAGTCGATTTTATTACTGAAGTGTAACCTATGTACAAGTTGGGTATATATATAGTTACAGCGAAGATGGGTCCGCAAATGGTGGAGCAGAGCTAACAGGGTTAATCATTAGCCGACTGAATGTTACTGACGAGTCAGGTTACGGGGTTAACGGAAAGGCAGGCGAGTGTATTGCCCAGCGGAGGCGGGAGTGCGCTAGCGGACATCGGAGCTGTCCGGAAGTCTTCAGGGCTCTGTACTTAGGGAGGCATAGGTAATAAATTGAAAGGAGGGGTGGTGACCATTGAGGGGTACCGAGGTGATTGCGGAATATGGGAGCTCTGAGGTTAGTGAAGAAGGAGTGGAGGTAGACCGGAGGGATCAGAGGGAGTGGAAGTCGATGGCTGGGGATGGATATGACACCCATCCACTGTTGAGGAAAGGACATCAAACCTGAGGTGAGCCCGCAATGAAGACAGAACCCAATTAAAAAACGAAAAAATATCCTATCAATTAGAAAACAAGGGGGGGTTGAGATAAATACCAGAAGAACTCACCGCCTGACTTTCGCTGTGCTGCACCCTGCCATTGTTGAGGAAATCAGGGGGGATGGTATCAAGCTACATTGAGCACTGTCATGAACCCGCAGCCTAATTAAAAAACGAAAAAAAATCCTATCAGTTAGAAAAAAAAATGGGTCCAAGACATATGGAAGAACTACTCACTGTGCAACTTTTATCCCATTTCACTCAGCAGTTGTTAAGAAAAGTGGGGGGGACTGTGTGAGTCACTGTGATGGCACACAACCTTATTAAGAAACGAAAAAAGGCCTATTGGTTAGAAAAAAAAAATGGGTTTGAGATATTTACAGGAACTACCTACTGCCTAATTTTCATCCCTTTCCATCTAGCCGTTGTTGGAAAAAATGGGGGGGACTGTGTCAGGGCACACCCACCTGACCCGGCTCTACCTGGGCCCATGTCAGGGCAATAGCCCCGAACCCCAAGCCACATGTAATTAGATACATATAGTCATGTGGGTAAGTGGGAACCTCCGGGTAACTGCTTACACACTACCGTAAAATACACACACTTGTATCACTTACGGCTCTGTGTGCTGAGCTACCCTGAGACCTCACACCTTTTTAAGTGTATGAAGTGTGTTTTACAACACAACCCACAAAAACTATCCAATCTTAACATCTGACTCGGTAGTGCCTATGGTGCCTAAACATGCCCACAAGGGCAAGGTCGCATCTGCAGCAACGCTAAAAAGAAACGAGCGGTTTATTAAGAAACCACAATCTCCCATCATGGGAGATTCAAACCAACAGCCATCGTCAGACGATGACAAGGATCAACACGATCTGGCATTAGCAACCACCTCAGGGCTGGCCCCTGAAGGTTTTAGAAACTTATGTGGAGTAAGTGCGGGGCCTAATACCCCTAGAACTCCATGACATACCGATCTAACCCAAGCTGGGGAAGATCCTTCACCTCCTCACGAGGTGATTGACTTGTGCAATAAACGCATAAGCGCTGAACGATCAGCTCAAAAAGCTGATCGGATAGAGTTGCAGGAAACTCCAGGGCCCAACTATCCCCTGGAGTCCTCCCTCATGTCCCCAAGTCAAGCCCCAAAGGCAGACAAAGGGAAACAAAGGGAAGAGCCCCTGCATCAGCTATCCGAAAAACTACTGGACTTGTTCCAGGTTCCATCCGAATGGAGGACAGAAAGCGGAGACCAACTTCTTCTCAGGCTGAAAGCCCGAGAAGGTGCGAAGATACGCCCTGAGAGCAGGATCTCCCAGAGTGTGGAAGCTCCAAAAGAACTTCCGCTGTTTACACTCCCCCATGCCATGCCAGACAAGGCAAGGTCGCCAACCTCGGAGGAGGTCTCCGAGATAATGAAGAGGAGGCGAACTGAAATGAGGGAGTTCACTGAGGAAGCCTTATGGAAAAGTAAGGAAAAACCAGCGAACAGACCCCTCTATGAAAGGGAAGCACCCTCTGCAACAGCCTCACCTAAACAAAGTGAGCATGGAGTGTTCACTCCAAGAACCCCTTCTGGAACCCCCAGAAGCGGCAATGTCAACTGGGGAGAGTCACTGCTCACCCAACCAAACTTCCTCCTGGAAAACCAGGAATCGCGCATAATAAACGCGATAAACTCAATCCAAAAAAAGATCGAGGAAACGAACCACAATAGTATGGCTCATCTAGAGATAACTCTAGAAAGAATGGCCAACGCAATCGACATGTTGACTGAAAAAATCAGCGAACAGACGGACTTGCTGAAGGAAATAAACTTCTCACAAAAAAGTTAGGAAACAAATAAACACCCCTGGACCACGGGCCAGGACATAAATAGAACTCGTGAAAAATTCATGAAAAGAACCACCAGTGAAAGCACACTGGAGTATCATCAGCGACTCGACAGAGACACTAAGGAGATCCTTCTCCCAAGGATAGGAGAAGACGATGCCGAAAGAAGGCATCGTTCAGAAATTAGGAGGAGAATTGGCACATACCAAAGGTTCAGCCAAACGTCCACTTACGACAGGCCTCTCGAACAGAGAGGCAACTCAAACACACACTCTCAAAACATTGAGAGAATCCAAATACAACTTCAGGTGAATTCGCCTGAAACCAAAGAAACGCTGCGAGGAAGATTTCCTCCAGCGAAAACCCCCCCAAGGAGAGATCTCCATTGGATAGCGACCCTGCAAAGGCAGGGGAGCAAGAGGAGTACCTGGAGAAATGGTACGAAAAGGCCATAAGAATGGCCAAAGTGAGAATACTCACTCCTTACCCAGAAGGAGTGAAGCCTGAAGCCAAAAAAATGGGCTGGCATTCCCTGACAAGAAATGGTCAGGGGAGAATGACATGGAATCGTTCTGGCAGTGGTTCACAGAACTACTGGGATTCCTCACTTCACGAGGATGCAAAGGTCCCCAATTCGATGAAGTCCATCTGGACTGCTTGATTCGTGGATTAGGGGGGCCCACGTTCGACCTCGGAATAAGACTCCGAGACGAAACTCTCCTCAGAGGAGATGAGGGCATGTTCCTCAAAGTTCTCAACATATTGATGAGAACTTTCATTAAAGCCACTGCTGCATTGAACACGACAAAGAAGTACTGCAACGTCAAATACAAAGCGGAAAAAGGCCTAAAACAGTTCTACCTAGAACTGTCCAAAGCAGTGTCCCAGATGGTGACGCTGCCAGACCAGGCATCTTTCAATGCCAGGTTCCTAAACTACATTCCCCTCGAATGGAAGAGGGAAATGATTGCTCATGATAGAATCAGAGCAGACTTCTCCTCAAATGAGGAGATGTTAAAAGCAATATCTTGTGTAGACGAGATAATCGACAGGCTGAAGACGTCTTCAGCCTACAAATCAGGATACTATACCTGAACAACTACCATGGCAACCACGAGCCATGGTAGAGCCCTCCCATCGGGAAAGAAGGCTGAAGAGCTGAAACCCAGATGGAAAGAGGATACATCCTCGAAAAACTCGAGGAAAACTGACCAAAAGTCAGTTCCAATTTGCGGCAAATGCGGCAAAATAGGGCAAACAAAAGATTGCCCAAGACACAATGTAACGAGCGATGAAAAACCAAGGTGCATAGCTGCCATGGAGATCGCGATCACAATGGAAGATGAGTCAAAAGACTCATCAGACAAGAAACCAGAGAACAACTCTGGTAACTCCGGAGCATCAAGCTTCGAAGTAGAGGACCCATATGAAGGACCTCAATACTCACCTGACTCAGAGGGTGAGGAAGTCAACGTTGGGACCATAAGGATGGGCCCAATGTCAGTCGTCGATCACGATGACATAAATTACAAAATCAAACTGGCTGTAGCATGCCAGTTAGAAAACACGGCAGATGAAAAAGTTGCCGAAGCCTTGGTGGAAGCACCAAGAAAAGATGCCTTGGGGAAATACACCAAAGTACCCAGGGAAAACAAGGACAAACGGGAAGAAGGACCAAAAGTCCATCGAAACCCAGTCCCCCTTGTTTGATGCGTAATTCCACATCTCAAAAGACACAGGAAAATACCCCGCAAACAGACCGCTCTCAACAAAGAGAATGCTGACAGCTCACATAAAAATAGCAGGCATAAAAGCCTATGCGCTATTCGACAGTGGAGCCGAAATGGACGCTATATCACCGGACTTTGTCCATGCAGTCCACATCCCAATTCTCCAATTGGAGAACCCAGTCGTCCTTCAAATGGGGATGAAAGGAACAAGATCACAGATCCTGTTCGGAACAAACGTGGATGTTGAGATCAATGGCCATGTAGAAAAACACTACTTCAATGTAATTAACATCGATAGATACGACACCATATTTGGCACCCCCTGGTTAAACAAAAACCAGGTAAGCTTAGACTTCCGGTCCCACAAAGTGAGAATGGTGAACAAGGGCAACATAGATACCCTTGGAGTAAACGAAGACTGTGTGACGAGATCACATGGATGGAAAACTCGAGCAAGAGCTCGAGAACAACCAAAAAAGAAGCCCCCCTGACAGGGAGGCAGGATTGAAACACACTGTTAAAACCAGGTGGATTCGGACAACTCCGGAATGGAATCGGAGACTTAGCATGGAAGGGCCTCGGCCTCAGCAACTCAGGTGGAGCACTGTGCCATTGCTGGTTGTCCTGGGGGTCCCTAATTTCGGATCTAGCAGAGGGAAAGTCTCTTGGGGGGAATTCAGGTCGATTTCGGACTGAGGTTACAAGTTACTATGTACATTGTATATAAGGAGGGGTCCGGAATCAAAAGGAGCGAGGGTAGGATGAAAGGAGACAAAGGGAGATGGAAAGAGGAACAACACCATGTCAGGGCACACCCGCCTGACCCCGTGCCGCACCCCATGCCATACCGCACTACCCCGCTATCACTCCCCGTCTCCCCTCCTCCACTTTCCTCTCTCTCTCTCTCTCTATTTCTATTTCTATTCTACAGTCGATTTCCCTTTCTCTATGTACCACTACATACTTAACCCCACCCCCCGATTGCTGCACACGCCGTGCACACTCCTGCCTACTGAGCGGCCACCTCCGGGATCTCCTGCGGAGGGGGTGGGAACAGAAGAAGCAGCCTTCTTCTCAATTTCGCACTTCAGGTAAGTACCGTAGCTTTCCCCTTTAATGATAACCTCAATTTCCCACTTCAGTGGTCGGGGACGCTCACCCCGTGACGGGATCGCTGCTACACACAGCCACTACTCGTCCCACTGAGTCCCGCGCGCAGGGACCTCGCCGCTTTCGGAGCTGTCCCTGACACACCGAGGGTCAAGGGTTTGACTCAATGGTGTTTCTCAAAGGAGGAATGAAGGGCCAAGGCCCAAGGAGGAAGGAAGGAGGGTGGGAGTGGGGAATGGCCAGCTGACTGAATAGAAAGGAAGCAGCAGCCCAAATAGGAATGAGGGAGAATAGCGGAACTGAATAGAGCAATGCAATAGTTGCAAGGTCCGACGTAAGTCCGGAAAGTCCGAACTCGGAAGTTCCGGAATATTGGCAAACATAATTAAATGGAATGAGCTAACCAATACAATGGGTATAAGTGGAGGTGGGGTCAAAGTCCGAGGTCGGAGCTAAGACCGGAGGTTCCAGAGATGGAGACGCAAACAGGATTCCGGAGCGGAGGTCCGGAGTCGGGAGCATAGGTTTTGCATACTCATCTGGAAGGTGTCGAGGTTGGGGTCGGACCCGGAATGTTGTGGAGTCGGACCGAAGGTGGTGTCCGAGCCGGAGGTGGGATAACCTCTTGGGAGTCGGCAAGGGGAAGGTGACGGAAGGGAAGTAGGGCTCCGGAAGTCGGAGTTCGGAGTTCTGGGTGCCTGGAGCGGAGGTCGGAATTGTATGGATATGACACACACCTCAGGGTAATTGAAAGAAAGTACCCTGAAGGTTGGCCCAATCATAGTCCGGAAGGACCAGAACTTCCAGACGTTGAAAGAGGGCTCACGGCTCTCTATGCTGACTAAGCTCGTGGGGCCAAACTCTCCAAAATCCTACTTTCTTGACTAAACTCGCTATTCTCTTGATCCTTAACTCTGCGGTGGGTTCTCCGGGATTCCGCAAGGTCCGGGCTCAACTAATCTACTACCCACTCATTGTGGGCTAGACAGTTGCCCTTATTCCTACTGTTGGATTCCACACACTCACTCCAACTCTAGCACGTCCTAGCACCTTAGAGAATTTTGGGGGAGGGGAGAACTTCTTTTTAAAAATCCGGTATGTACAAGATTATAAGAAATAATTATTTTTAGAAATAATTGATGGTGAATATTGGTACCATATGGCACCTGCATACCTTATTAGGCGAAATAATAAAAAGGGTAACAGTAACAATAAAAGAATATCAATCAATATCTGAAATGATGGCAAAATATGAAAATAAAAGGAAATAAGCGATTTCTCAACGGATTTGTAGAATTAAGAGCCGAAATTGGAAATGTAGCCGGAGATAACTCTCACACAGCCGATAAACATTTTTACCAATTTATTAGACGCCGTGGGAACGAGTGAGGCAGGAATTCTGGGTTGCCACGTGAGATTCCCACGCCCGCACATGCCCGTGCCTAACTTGCCCAACATGGAACTCCATCAAATCTCCTCCGATTGGGACGTTCTTGGTACCGTCAGAATCGTACGAATTAGCACTATTTTTATATGTCAAATCCGTATCGAGTTGTCGCATGAATGGAAGGGGTTTTCTGAATGGTGGAATCGGGTATCTGAGCCAGGTTTGTGCGTGGGCGATTATCCTGCCTACAACATACCACATCTGGAAGGTCTCTCCATGAACAACCCCGAGTTTGAAATACTCAGGGAGTGGTGGAGAGAGAAATTCGAAACCGTAATGGCGCCAGTGCCATTAGAAATGCCTCCCTTGAGGGAGATGAACCACCGAATCCCGTTGAAGGATCCGAACAAGAAATTTCGGGAAAACACCCCGAGATGTCCTGCAGCACTGCAGGAAGCACTAGCGACCAAAATAGATCGCTATGTAAAAGCAGGATGGTGGTATCCCGCAAACAGCGAGCAAGCATCCTGCTACTGTGTCAGGGCCCGGCCTCGGACTCGGAGGCTCCCTGACCTCAACCCCCATCTAACCTGTCCTCACACTATGCGGGGCATGAGATGTATAGTAAAAGGAAAGAGAATATATACACTTGCCTATGCAGGGCATGAGATGAGAAGAAGGGTAAAGGTCTCATCTCCCCGCATGGTTGCTATATAAAGGAATGGGTCACATGCCCACAACTATACAGCTCTTAGAGTTGTGTAGTGTGACCCGGAGGGAACATCCAGGTGGCAGTGCCAAGCATGGGAACGTTCTGGGCGAGTTGCTCGCCCAGAACTGTGGCTGTGACCCGTGGGAGCATTCTGGGCAAGCTGCTCGCTCAGAAAGTTCCCACGCTATCCCGTGTGCACGGATACACAACACAGAAAGGCAACAACAAGGCGGCGATGGAGGAATGGAAGGAAGGGATTGGTTGGGGAGTCTGGGGCACCCTAGGGCAGGGTGCTGAACCCTGACATACTGTGTATCTGCAAAGCAGATGGATCTTTGCACATGGTAATAGATGCGAGGAATCATAACTCAAACACGATCCTCGATGTCACACCAATGCCAGATGTGTGACTGATCCAAGAATCAGTCGCCAGAGCAACATACCAATCCAAGATCAATATGTCGGATGCATATGAACAAATACGCATGGATCCAGACGACGTCCATAGGACGACATTCTCTATGCCCCATGGGACATACAACTCGAACACGATGCAGCAAGGAGACTGCAATGCTCCCTGCACCTTCCAGTGCGCGCTGACCTGGGAACTACGAGGAGAAGTAGGCAGATGCCTACATGTCTGGTTTGACGATATATTCACCAGCACAAGCTCGGTGGAGAACCACAATAAAGCATTATTGTGGTTGTTCACTTGCCTAAAGGGGGCGAAATTCTACACAAGCCGGAAAAAATTCCAGCCATTTGCCCCAATCCTAGACGTTGTAATGGGGATTTGCCGGTGCACCCTAAACGAGCCAAATCCCGCGATTCTACTACCCTCAGCAAGCACCTCACATCCATCACATGTAGCCCATATCCACTCACACTCCTTACACATATTTCCTATTTTTCCTAATTTTTCTGATTTCATTTCCGGTGTCTAGAGGCCGATGTTTCCATTTTCTTATTGTCATGTGATACTCTTTCCTTATTTATCTATCGGACTCTTCCGAGACCCGCTGTATAGTAGTAGAGAGTATTAGCACCACACTCTAGAGGACCAATATACCCCACCTCTTACCTGACCTCAGTGAGATTTCTATCCCCCCTCCTTCCTGTTGCGAGTCTAGTTGGATAGACCCATTACAACGTTCTAGGAAGCCATGTGGACGAACAAGGCATCCACGCTCAAGTGGATAAAATGGAAAAATCCGCAACTGGCGAGAGCCAGTAGACCACACAGGAGTCCTAAGATTCCTGGGAATGGTAGAATATCTATCAATATTCATGCCAAACATCAGTGGCTACACAGGACCACTGCAAACAATCTGCTCAAACAAGCAGACATTCAGGTGGACACCACTCCACCAGAAATGCTTCGACGAGATTAAACGTCTAGCATGCAGGGCTCTGATCCTGAAGCCCGTCCAGTGGAATCCACCGGAAAGCCTCTCAGAAGAAGAGAGGACCAAACTCCATGTCTGGGTCATAACAGACGCATGCCCAGCGGGCATGGGCGCATTAATTGGACAAGGCAAAAAGTGGCAGACTTGCTGCCCGGCCGCATTCATGTCCAAAAAGTTCACCAACACACAACATAGGTACTTCGCCTACGAGCTCAAGGCACTGGGTGTCCTCGAAGCACTCATGAGATGGCAAGACGATCTCATGGGAGGCCGTGAATTCACAGTAATCACGGACCACAAAGCTTTGGAATATTTCAAAGCAAAAAACTGCAACTCAGGTAGACACCTGAGATGGCAAGCCTTCTTCACAAGTTTCAATTGCGAAATAAAATATGTGGAAGGCCACAAGAACAAAGTGGCAGATGCACTCTCACGGTACTACGACTCGTCAACGGACGAGGATCTGCATTTTGACGACTATGTGTCAGCGGACATCCATCTGGACAAAAATGCAGAAGATACTATCCCCGACAGAATCAAGGAATACGAAGAACTGCTGCTAAGCAGTACCCTGAGTAAAAACTCAGAGAGAAAGAGACTCACAGCAATATGTGTGAGAAATACCCTAGAGGAAGCTCTAGGGGGGAGCACCCAAAATCTGGAAGAAATCATAATTCCAGAAGAGAACCTTCGAAAACAATTCGAAGAGAAAGACCTCATTGAGGCAATAAAATCTGGATACTCGCAAAGCCAGATCCACCGGGAAATCCTAGAGAACCCAGGGAATTTCAAAAACTTCTCCATAAAAGATGGGCTGATAACCTGACTTGGAGAAGGAGGAACAACCCAAATAGTAGTCCTGAAGGGGAACTACAAAAGGAAGTCCATTTGAGGAATAATCCTCAAAAACATCCACGAAACAATTGGACACTTAGGATCCAAGAAAACAGTGGAAACCCTCTGTCAACACTTCTGGTGGAAGTTGATGAGGAAGGATACCCACAAGTTCTGCAGGTCTTGTGGAACTTTTCAAACAACAAAGAAAAGCACCAGGAGAAATCCCAGACTGCTTCACCCACTCCCAACACCAGAGACACCATGGTCGTCAATAGCTATGGACTTCACAGGTCCATTCCCAACAAGCTTGGGATATGATTACCTCTGGGTAATCATCTGTAGGTTGACGTCCAACATCCACCTAATTCCAATAAAAACAACAACGAACGCACTAGAACTAGCATTCGTATTTCTTCGTGAAGTTGTAAGACTCCATGGTCTACCACACTCAATCATATCAGATCGAGACTCAAAATTCACGTCAAAATTTTGGCGTGAACTGCACCAAATACTCGGTGTGCAGTTGAAATTCACAACTACATTCCACCCGCAAGGTGATGGCCAAGCGGAAAGAATGATACAAAAGTAGTACAAATACTACACACGATGGTTAGACCAGATCAACGTGACTGGGCAGCGAAACTGTCGATGGCGGAATTCGCGATCAATGCGAGCTCAAACACATCGACAGGATTTGCCCCATTTGAATTAATCTACGGCTGTCATATCCATCCCCGGCCATCGACTTCCGGTCCCTCCGTTCCCTCCGGTCTAACTCCGCTCCTCCTTCACTAACCTCGGAGCTCCTGTATTCCGCAATCCTCTCGGCACCCCTCAATGGTCACCACTCCCTCATTTCAATCTATTACCTACACCTCCCTAAGTACGGAGCCCTGAAGACTTCTGGACAGCTCCAACGTCCGCTAGCACACCCCCGCCTCCGCTGGGCAATACAATCGCCTGCCCTGCAGAGCCCACCTTCGGGCTTATCCCTCCTTTCCGTTTCTGGGTTATCGCCTGCCTTTCCGCTAACCCCGCGACCCGACTCGTCGGTAATATTCAGTCGGCTAATGTTTAACCCCGTTAGCTCCGCTCCGTTCGGCTCCGCCAATTGCGGACCCGTCTTCACTGTAACCATATATATATCCCGCTTGTACATAGGTTACACTCCAGTAATAAAATCAACTAGAGTTACCCCCCTTAGGTTCTAATTGCCAGTCAGTAAGTTAGGGCACGGACGTGTCACTAGGCACAGCGCTCTTGGCAGAAGTCGCTGAGGCCAAAGCCCTCCGCTACGGAGACATTCCTTCGTCTCGAATCTGGTCTCTGACAACGGCCATATGCCAAAGATATAATACACAATCACGCTGCTCAAACAATCCAGGCAAATAAGAAAAGACACCCAGACCCGCCTTCGAGAAAAGGCGAGCTTGCATACTATGGATAAGCTGAATCTACCCAAAGGAAGGGCAGGAAAACTAAAGCCCTTATACATAGGGCCTTATGAAATTCTGGAAACATTTCCAGAGACGTCAAACTACGTCCTCAAGTTGCCACCACAACTTGAACAATGTGGAATCCACCCAAGATTCCACGTATCCCGGCTTGTACCTCATGAGCCGAATGACCAAGAAATTTTCCCAAATAGGGAAGTAAACATATTCTACAATTTTGGGGAAGACCCCAATCACGAAGCAGTAGTTCGTGAAATCTTAAACCACATGTGGGTCCACAACGAACTCTGGTTTAAGGTCAAATGGGAACTAGGGGACACCACATGGGAACCCCTAGGAAATTGCAACAACCTCGTCCACCTGGACGAGTACCTCACATTACAAAATGTAAGGGAACCAGAAAAACTCCCTATCAAAGAAGACAGGGAACTCTCGGCATCACTATGCCCCCAAAAATGGAGGCAGAGGAAGTAAAGCCGAGGGACGATGGCCCACAGCCAAGAGCATGGGAAAGTTCTGGGCGAGTAACTTGCCTGGACAGCCACACCATGTACTAGAGATCACATGGGCCAGGCGAGTAACTCGCCTAGACCACGTGAACCACAGGCTCACGTGTAAAAGCACACACAACTGCAGCGAATCCCATGCATGCAAGAACAAAAACCCCTCCCACCACCACGAGAAACATAATGACGAAATGTCGTTCTCTGGGGGAGGCAACCCTTGGTTCGATCCAAACAAGCCACCAGACATCGAAATATGACAACCCAGGGAGCAAGGCTCCCTGGAACAACAACAACACCAGGCGCAGATAAGCGCCATGGACTACACAACACATGCAGCACAAATGAGTGCCGTGAACCAACAACCATCCACATTGCTAACAGGCACCACATACCCCAGCCTCCTCAGAGGGGCTTCCAACCATACGTGGTGCAAACTGCACTGATGGCGCAACAAGCACCATTCCAGGGGCAGCATTTGCTGCTGCAGCCCCAGGCATACTCCCAGGGAACTTCCCTGGCCAGATCAACCCCTGGATTGGCCAATTCGGCCCAGGTCCAACCAGGCTACAATTGTTATGAGGGTTCCCCTCAAACTGGATGGCCGAGCTTGCAGCGCCTTTGGCGCTGCGCTGCAAGCTTGGCCATCCAGTTTGGGAGGAACCCTCTAACAAACCGTACTGCAATTTCAAATATATGCCATCTTCATTTGTATGCAAAGTGTTTAGTTCAGGCAATGATCTATTTGTTGCAGTAAATAAACTCCATACCCAATCCAAGAATCTGAGCCATACCCACAGATTGAAATGTGCATTCAGTGTCAGGGATTGCTTGTCAGTCCAAGTCAAGTATCACCCAAAAACCTAGTCATAGACAAAGCTGAGGTTCCAACCCTCAGCAACACATAGGGCTATATACATGAGAGATATGAATCAATTGGAAGAAAAAGGATCAACAGAACTAAATGATGAGGTAGGCAACAAACAGGGAGATACTCAGATCAAGGGGTGGAGTCAGATCAGGGAAAGGGGTGAGAGAGTTATGGGCTGATGCAGCTACATGCAGTGATATATGTAGTCATATGCTATGTCCCTGACATTCAGATTGGCCCACAAAGATACTGTACTGGCACGATCAACAACCTGTCACGTGTCACGTGAAGGTCTTGGATTGAATTGAAAATCAACAAAATTGAATTGATTTATGGCTCCAGTAACTCCTGGAGGCCATGGGAAGAGGTTGTTGGTTGTGCCAGTACAGTAGGCCAATATGGGTCTGATCTGCTAGGAGCCCTAGATGTCAGGTAGAGGGAGGGTGCATGGACACTCCTCCACATGTATGTGGGTTAAAGTCTTGGCAGGTGACTGATAAAAATGGAAGCAGGATTGCATATATACATGCTACCCAGGGAAATCGATGTTATTAAGTTGCCATCATAGTGTTACATGCTACCCAGGGAAATCAATGTTATCAGAGACAGCTAGCCATGTGTTCTGCACTTGCTCCCTGTCCTTACTCCACATTGGTCACTGCAGGGGCTGTCCTGCTCTGCTCCATATGGCATTATTAAAGAGATACGTTCCCACCACACCACAGCCCCATACCCAACTTCCCAACCCCCTACCCGACCCAACCACCAACCCAACCCCCCAACCCAACCCATGGGCAATTACTTTCCAGGGATGCATACACACACACACACACAGCACACACACACACACACACACACACAGCACACAGCACACACCACACTGCACTCACACACCACACTCACACACCACACTCACACACCACACTCAGCACTCAGCACTCAACACTCAACACTCACACTCACACCACACACCACACACCACACACCACACACCACTCACACTCACACCACACACCACACACCACACACCGCACTCACACACCACACTCACCACACTGCACTCACACACTCCACACTCCACACCACACACACACTCCACACACTCAGCACTTGCACACACACAGCCCTTACCCAAACAAATGCATGCCTTGCAAGCTCAGCCAACAAACCACTGTCTCAACCCATGGCAGTTACTCTCTGGGCATACTGTGCTGCTGGATGTGACTGCATGTACAATGCCTCGCAAGCTTGGCCAATAATGTATAGATGTCAGAGGAAGAGGACCCAATCAATCAATCATCATCTAAAAATACATATTCAGATACATCAACATCATATGGGTTTTCATGAAAATCAAGCTGTTCACGTCTAACATTATCTCGGAGCAACATTCCCTGAATCCCACCTTCTGGATTATTGACTTTTTGGAGACGGGTCAGGTCAAATGATGTTCTGAATGCAATTCCCTTGATTGACTTGACCCGTGAGATTGCAACATATGATAATCCAACTGCAAAGTCACTTGGTCCCAAATCAATCACTGCCCTTTCAAGTGTTAGACCTTGACTCTTGTGGATGGATATACCCCATGCAAGTGTAAGTGGAAATTGGGTACGGGAAAGTGAGTGTTTATCCTGAGTCTCCCAGCGTGTAGTGAAGGGGATAATGGGCACAACTGGGCAATCTGGATTGTTTTGAGATAGCCACTTTGCATCCACTGGGCCAGTGTATGTTGGGAAGCATACAAAAACAACCAGAGGGATGTCTTTAGTGGGATCAGCATCTGGTGCATATCCAATATGGTCCACTGTCCCACGAGCACCATTCACAAGACCTGCATTTATATCAATACCTTGTGGGGAAGACCATGTATTTATATGTCTCACCTTTATCTGTCCAAATATTTCGAGTGAGCATGACAGAAGCACCTTCTGCTAGCAAGATCTCACTGTCCAAACCTTCTGCCTCATCTTTTGATGCAGCTGCTGCTCCTGCCCCATGGTTTATTGCCTTGATACGAACAACAGGCTTATTCAATGAGGCTAATCGATGAAGGTTAAAGGTATCAACAAGCTCATTCTGTGGGAGAAGATGAATTTCTGTTGAGAAACCCTCTCTTTCATGCTGGGGGAGGTTAGTCCACATGCGTGGAACCAGAAGCTGGTTGAAATCTTCCAAAGTGACCTCATTGGTTCGAAGACGTTGAAGGAAATCACGGAAATGTGTCTGCTCTCTATCTGCACCCTCTTGGCAGAAGATTTGTTTTAGCGTTATTGACTCAGGGATAGAATGGTAGAGACGATTTCCAATGCGACTGAGGTCATGCTTCAGATTGGCTGTGGTAAATAAAGGGGCTTCACCAACTGGTGGAAGTTGACAAAAGTCTCCAAAGAGGAGCAGGGACATGCCAGCCAGTTGGTTATCTGCTGCTTCAGGAAAGATATCTTTGAGGCGACTGACAATCTTTCCAGCAGTTCTACATCCAACCATTGACTTTTCATCAAGAATGATCAACTTGATGTCCTTCCACCTGTCTTGGAGGCGTGCTTTCCCAGAATTTGTCAACCCTACCCACTTCTTGGCACCAATTCCCAAAGCATAATGGATTGTCCAACCCCTGATCCCAAATGCTGCCACCCCAGTCGGTGCAAGACGCACAACAGGGGATCCTGGAATGCCATATTCAGTAGCTATCTCATTAAGGGATGTGCAAATGGCCCCAATGAGGAAGGATTTTCCAGTCCCAGCACTGCCATCAATGTTAATGTGGAGAGGGTCAGGCTTAGGGTTTATACGGTCCCGAAGGTGCATAAATAGTGCCTTGAAGTATGCCATAACCCGAATGAAGACAATTCTCTGGTTGCCTTTCAGTTTCTGGTATTCAACAGGGGCAAATTCCAATTCTGAACTGCCTCCTTCGATGGCTTTGGCCTCCTTCAGGAAGTTTTCTGCATCCCTCAGTATGTCGATGGGTAGTGAAGATTGGCACCAGTTGTGCTGACGATCCACAGGTCTGCTCCCCAATGCCTCAATTGTAACACCTGGCTGTCGATGGGGCCCAAGTAATGCTTCAAGCTGCCAACCCTCCATTGGGTTAAAACCCTCCTCCTGAGTGAGCTCCTCTAATTCATCTTCATCATCCTGACCATCCTGATCCTCAGTCCTACTCTGCTCCAAAGAAGGTAGTCCATCATTTAGAAGTTCATGATGGTCTTCAGACCATTCAGACCACTTCTCCACCCAGCAATCCTCATCCTCCAGCCAAGCATCACCTAATTTCCATGGACAATGAAGAAGCAACTTTGCAAAACAAAAGAAGGGATATGTTTCTTCATTTTCAGGGTGTGGGTGTGGGATGGGATACATGATGGTTACCCGTTCCTTTGCAGCATTTGCACGCTGTGGATTCGCACCACGCTCTTTATAGCTTTGATAATCATATCTCCGCAGAAATGCTAAATAGGACAGATTGCCAATATTATGAGGCCGCAAGCTGTATTTCTCCCTGAGTGTCTTGAACTCTCGTGTTGCATTCTCAAAGTCAAGTGGGAGTGAAGGCCTTGGGAAAAGTGGGACAGATATGTAGGAGTGTGTGGAATGGTGCATCTTCAGGCCATGGAGAAGGTGGCAGACCTCTTGTGCGGAAAAGTCTCGCTCAGTGATGAGGGTCTGAAGTAGCTTCAGATATACCCCTTGCACCCGGTCTGAAGCATTGGACCTGTCAAGGATGGCTTGTAAGACTTCATCATATGTTCGAGATTTGGATTCAGCCTTTGTGACATATTTTGCAGCATATGCCAGAACAGCACTGAAGCTTGTCACGGGACGGAAGTCAATGTTTCCACACCATCCCAGGATGACAGTATCATTGTAGGAGTTCAGGATTGGGTCATTCCTCCTTGTACAAAGATCAATGATCCCTTTCTCATCCCTGACAATTTTAGTGAGCTCATCAAGGTCCTTTGGGAAGCCAAATCGGCACTGCACTTCCTTTGTGTGTTTGTTTCGTCGTGAACAATATGAGGAAGGGCATTTGGAATGATGCTGAACACGGTTAAGGAGTTCTGCAAGTTCCTTCTGGGTGTCTTCTAGTAAAGTATAGGATAGTGAGGATGCGTGTTGATGGGAAAAGGCATGCATATCAGGATTCCAGGTTGACACAATTGGATCCCAGAAAGAAATGAAGTTCTGGATTGACTCCTGATCATCGAGGTCCAAATCATCCACAGGTGGTGCATCCCTCAACCAGATGAAGCCATGGACATGGCTACTCCCCCTAAACTGCCACTCATAACTAAGCATTTGATACAAATCAGACAACAGTACCAAGTAAACTGTCCATTGACTTACCGCCACCACATATCAACGATTTGGAACTTTTTTTTGAGGACTAAATCAACAAACAATTCCCATCTCTTCACAAAGTAGTATGCAGCAATGGCAGGATTGTCATTTAAGTCTTCTCGCCTTTTCTGATAGGCTGCCTGCTCCCCAACATCCTGTGATTCTGCCCACTGTGGCATGTGCTGGTGGAGGTCTGGCCATTGGAGGTCTGCAGCTGATGCAGTTATGAATGCATGAGGTGAACGGAGCTGATACATCATGGCGGTGAGTTCACTCTGATGTGCCATCCAAAATGGTTTAGTTCCCGCAAGTTTCACTCCTGATCTGGAGACACGCTTTGCTAGTTCCCTCAGCTGGTCAGGCCCAGCATCTGCCACCATTTCCCTTATCTGCTCAACTGTCCACTGTCGTTCATCTGGGTGAGTGGTAAGATACCATGAAGAGTCTTTTTTGGCCTGAGTGCGCATTATTGTGTTCAATGCCCAATAGCGAAAGCGAGGGTGTTTTGCAAAGCGACCATCCTCATATCGCATGAGGTGTGAAGCCCATTCAGAGAATGAGACTGGTTTTTGACGGGGACTGCAAAAGTCTGCCTGGCCAGAAGGGAAGAGGCTAGGGAAAGCCCTTGAGGCAATAGGATTGTCATGCCATTCACTGATTGGCTGGGACTCAATGTGCAGCATGAGAATAGGCCCTTGTCCTGCCTGTGCTGCCATGCGCAAGTTTTGGAGCTCAGAGACTCGCTCCTCATTCACATTTGGAACAAATCCTGATGTGAAAAGTGCCCTCCCCCCTCTGCTCCATCAGTCTCATCTCCATTTGATGGCCCCAGGATATCATCTCCTTCATCACCTGCTTCACTGATCCTAATGGACTGTAGGCGGTGCTGGACACTACCACTCTCTGGAAGTTGGGACAGATTCTCCTGGCTAATAATGACATGTTGATATGCTGGGTGATGCTCAACAAGCCATTCTAACCACAGCTGAACAACATGGCGCTGAACATAGTAGAGATGCTGGACATCATGACCAAGGACATGATCTGGACCCTCCCGTTGGATCTGGATGACTTCACACTCCTCAGGAAGGATGGGGAGCAACTGGCGAACTTCAGAAGTATCACGGACAAAGTTGCAAATGTGTCCAGAATACTTCATCTGTCCACCATACACAGTGTGGGCTTGCATGACAACATGAATTGGGGCAAGCAGCATCTCCTCGATCTGTGTGAGCTCCAAAGAAGGATCGTCCACAATGAACTGTGGCTTGCAGCCTGGGTCCATGGAATTTGCTGCTGTATACTTGATCGCATCCTTTCTGCACTTCGCACAATGTCCATCCTTGACTTTCAAGTCAAACCATGTCTCATGGCAAGCATCGCAGTGTTCCATTTGAACCTTCATCAGCTCTTCTCGAAACTTTTTTAACAGAGCACGATCATTGGCGGATACTGCAGATGCAAATCCTCTCATCAAATCTTCATCATTGAGCCCTTGATCCCACTGTGAATCTGATAGGTCTGGAGGTGAGGATGAAGGCAGAGGAGATAATGGCCTAGAGGGTGCAGGAGAAGGTTGTTCCTGTGATGAAATGGGAGATGAGGGGGGAGGTGAAGATTGATCCACCATTTGCTCCTGGGCTGCTTTTTGGCGAGCCTCCTTGTACCTGCGATCAGTGTCAATACATCTCCGACACCTGTTCCTATCTCCATCAAATGCAGAGACAGGTGCATTATGGCCACGATTGCATCTTTGCATTGGCTCTGGAGAATTATGAACTTGAACGGAATCTTGAGATGATTCATGATGATGACTTTGAGGCACAGATGAAGGCCCAGGAAGGGAGAAAGGCTCAAGAGGCCCAGAGGGTGAATACATGCCAACATCAGCTCCACCTTGAGCTGGAGACCCAATACGAGTCCTCTGGTGCTGTCTACGTGTCTCTTCAGGAGTATGTGAGAGACGGTCAGAGTGAAGTCGAGGACCAGCAGAGCTTGGTGGAGTGATTTCTGTGTAGAAAGTTATTCTGTGTATTCTACTGAGAACTGAATACAACATACATAGTGTATTCCTAGGAATTTCAGGGGTTTCAGACCCAACCTGAGATTGGACATCCAGTTGTTGAAGGTCAAGGGCAAGCTGTGTCCCAATAGATGGATTTCGATTATGTTGGGATCTCTGTTGAGATGTCCCAGAAGAGTTGGGTGGTTGGGAGGGCCCAGCAACAGTTGATTGAGAATGGATTTGAGTGAGTGGTGTATGTAGTGATCCTTGGCTAGCTGCACGATTCAGCTTCTTCCTCTCATTTCTTCTCCTCATCTTCTCTGCACGGAGGATCTCATCCTCAGTTGGCATCTAAAAATTTATTTAAATTAACTCCATAAGATGTTAATTATAAATATTCTTGCACCCACAGCTTCAATGTGCACACAGTATAAACAGAAAAGGCCTCTGCAAAGGCAATATGCCCTATTACAGGCAAATTGAATAAATTTCCTATTGTGAAGCAGGGAACAGGCTCGCTGCACAAGTTGCAGTAAGGAGCAAGGCTGACGTATTTTCCAAAAGGAAAAAAGGGGCCAGGAATCCCTACAACTTGTAGGCTATGAGAGGTGCTGGTCTTAAACTGCCGAACTGATCCCAGTCTGTGCGGGCTAACACAGGGGCTGGGGGACAGGGGTCGCACTTCAGTAGACCTTTGAACCCTATGGATCTGCTCCAAATAGTACTACTTATACAAAATCCTAAGCCCAGGGCACTTAAGGCTTTGCAGAAAGGGCCTGAGAGCCAGTAGCAAGGAGTTGCAGAGAGGGAGAGAGAGGGCTGCAGCTTGCGCGCGTGTATGTAGCACAGCCACAATATCACGGGTGAGCCATCCCTCTTATGTTGATAAGGTTAAAAGGCTACATAGAGCCTAAGTTTCCCTCAAAGTTAATAAATATATAGTTTAAATGATTGTTATGATTATTATGTATTTATTAACATACAACACTGCAAGTGTTGCCGCAATATTTTGTGGCACACACATTGCACGGATGAGATATACATTTGGATCCGATGTTGCACAGATCCCATGGGGTGGCCATTTCTCACGGGGTGGCCATGGGGGGTGGGATTGCACTTTCACACGGTATATTCCCACGAAAAAAAAACTAACCCCTCTGTAAACAACGCCTCGCAAGCTCGGCCAACAACACCCCAGCCAAATGCAGGCTGGGAATCAGCCATCGCATCAGCGGTAGCTGCTCAGACAGGTCAGCTCCGTGTAGGTGTGAATACAACAGAGCACGAAGAGAGGTCGATCTCCAAAAAAGGGAGATCGAATTACTGAAACACGAGCTCAGAGAGGCATGCGCACTGGCAGACCTTGCTCCCAAACCCATTATGATGGGGGCCTCCCAGGTCAGGGGGAGGGGATACGGTTCTGGGCCTCATGAGGTGCGACCCCACATGGGGACTAGCGCACCAACTATCCTGCCACCCCATGGGCAGGCGACCCTGTCCGGGTTGCATAAGGGCCCGCCCTCAGAAGGGCAAACCCATGTCGAGGGGAAGAGGGAGAGCGGTAGGCAACTGATGGCAGACCCTAAAATGGGGACCACTGCCAGAGGTGGCAGGCTGCTGAGTACCTCAGCACCCTATGGGCAAGCTACCCTGCAGGGAAGTGTCCACATGCTATACGAGACCGCCAAACTCAATGAGTTCAGCAAAGTCAAAGCTCCAGTCGATGTAACAATCGACCCCAACTTCCCCATGAGGAGAATAGCGGGGTCAGAAGCGGTGCACGATGCCACATACACTTGGTGGACAAGCGTGAGTGGGAAAGAATTCATACACTGGTACGAACAGGCCAAAGCCACCTTCAAAAGCGGCAAGGTACACAGAACCCTTCACGAAAAAGCGAAGGAAACTGAGAAATACTTCTTGGAACTCCCGAGTATTGCAAGACTCTTGGAGGAGTATAATTCCCTGGAGAACAAGGGAAAAATCTCCTGGGAAAGTCTAAGCAAAGCCACCTATCTAAAGTCCCAGTTCAAACCACTCAAGACTCCTGAGGAATGTGCCGCAAGAACTGTGGAGCGGGAAGCGAAAGCTTCCAAATACCGGGAAAGAGACACAAGTCTCCACGCTGGACAACCAGCCCAATGACCACCCTTCCCCATGGGAAGAACAGTAGACCTACCGTACTCCACACCTGAGCCAAGTAGCTCAGGAACACAACAACCCGCTCCCACCCAGGGAGCGCCCACTTCGTCGAGCCCACAGCCTGACAATGTAGCCCAGGCTATGTCATCGCATCCGACACAGCAATCGGATGTCCAGATGAACAACCTGGAGGAAAACCCTCCTCCAGGGCAATGACTCCACCCTTGAGGAAAGGGAAAGTGACACAGTAATATGCCATCGAGGCGCCCATGAAAACACCTTCCCCCAACTCGAGGCCCCGCACACAATACTGTATGCGAGGAACTGCAAGTAACAATTGCGGAAATCTCTACTCCATCAAAAGACCCACATCCACCACCGCTCGTGTGTAAACACCACTTACACATGAACCCTCACAGAACAAGTGAGGAACACCAAAGACATACAACCTTTGGGTCAAAATTCATTTTCGACAAACTCCACTACTTTTCTCCCTGTGATACCCATGTATCACCGTTCACTTCAAAGTGATGGCCCACACTCACTTATTCCCTAAACCCTTTTTCTCTCCTTCACCGACATGTACAAAAAATTGCCCACTTTAAAGTGGTGACAACAAAACACTCATTGATAATTTCAAACTCAATGTAAATCAATTCTTAAAACTTTATTTTCTTCACCATCAACCTTGTATGCATCGCAAATGCAATGCAAGGGGGGAGAATGTCAGGGCAATAGCCCCGAACCCCGAGCCACATGTAATTAGATACATATAGTCACGTGGGTAAGTGGGAACCTCCGGGTAACTGCTTACACACTACCATAAAATACACACACTTGTATCACTTATGGCTCTGTGTGCTGAGCTACCCTGAGACCTCACAGCCCACCCGGGTACACCTCACCTGCTCCCCCACTACCCATCCTTCTCCCTCCTCCTTCCTCCCTCTTCCCCTCCTTCTCTTTCTTCCCTTTTCTCTCTTTCCTCTTTCTCCTTTGTTTCATTCTCCCTTTCTGTGTATTCTTTCTATTTACACGGACCACCTTCCCTTGTATCATTGTACTGTTAACCCGTCCAGCTGCGGCTCTCTCCATGGATGACATGGCACCCGTCATGTGACCCAAGCTGCATGTACATAAATGTACCTGAAGTAGGAACTGAAGAAGTAACCTTCTTCTCACATTTTCCACTTCAGGTAAGTAGTGTAGTTCTTCCTTTTGATGACAATTCACATTTTCCACTTCAGTCTAAGTGGCCAGGGACTACAGTCCCAGATCAGGCTGTCAGCATGCATGCCCGCTTCGCTCCCCGAGAGGGTCCCTCTGCTGGGCATTACATCCGGGTGCCCTCCCCAGACGCATCCCTGACAGACTGTGGCAAACGTGAATTTATAAAAAGCGAGAATTAGGATTATTGGTGGTAAAGTAATCGTAGGAGTAAAATACATGCCTTTTAAAAGAAACCACAAGTCCCTAGCTCATCTGGTTGCAGAGATATGAGCTATTCTTTGTCGGGCTTGCTTTCATGCCAATGAGCGAGTGCAGAACCGAAATTTGTCACGTGGACTATTGAATGGAAAATGGCAGTAAAACTCCGTTGCACTTTAGCCAATTCTCAGGGAGGCACACTTCGTTTTCTAGGGTTCCGCTCCAGGTGTGCAGGATGAGTCTTCCTTGGAGGGCTCTGTTGTGGTACTTCTTCTTGTTTGTAAGATTCTTATCTTGGTTTAGTTTCTCGTTCATTGCTGCTTTGAGGGCGTTTAGGGCTTCTGGTTGCGATATTCCACGGTCTCCTCTTAGCTCATCACTGAGGATTCTCTTACACCTTAGTTTCCATGTTTTCCAGGTGCACTCGAGTATGACTATCCTGAAGAATCTTGTTGCACTGTGCCTAATGGCCCTGTTCCGGCCTTTAATCTGGATTAGGGGGGATGCCATGATGTGTTGTATTCCGATATTGGTGGGCCAGTTTATGTTTCTTGTTATGCACATGTTTCTAACGGTGGCCCAGAGGTATGGGCCTTGGTTATGGGGGCACTCAAAGATGATGTGGTACATCGATTCCATGGTTCTGCATTGCAGGCATTTGCCCCTGTCTTCACAGCCTGGGATCCGTTCCCAGTAGAGGCCATCTTTGTGGGCACCATGGACCAACTTCCATAGGAAGTTCCTGAGGTTGGGGTTTAGGTCTCTCTTATTTTTTAGTATCGCATGCCAGATGAGGGCATCAGTGGGGGTGGGGCAGTTGAGGTCGGTCAGGGCGCCTCTGATGTGATCTAGGTTAGCTGTCACTCTTCGGTTTTTCTTGCACATTTTCCTTGCCGATTTCCGGATTATTAGTTTTGTGGTGATTGATTGGGTGAGGGCGCTTAATCTGGCACCATTCTGTATGAAGGGGGGGTTGGGGTTTACAGGGTCACCATCAGGGGGTTCCTTGGACCCAGATACTGCAAGTTTATCGGTGTTTTCATTACCTTCGCATCTGTCGTGGCCTTTTATTTTATCCACTCAATGGATACTATTCTGTTTCTTTGTTGGAGGGAGTTTATGGTGGTTTTGATTGCTAGGGGCTGGGGAAGTTGTGGTCTTCGGATCTGTCTAGGTTTGAGGTGAGGGCGTTCATGCACCATCTTGAGTCAGTTTTGATGTGGAGCCTGGCTCTTAGGGGGGTCATGGTGATAGCGTGGTTTATCGCTAGTACTTCAGCCAAATTGTTTGTCTGGGGGAAGGAGTGGTTGACTGGGAGGCCGACATTTTGGGGGTTGTCAGCACTGAACCATATGCTGTAGCCCACATTAGCATTTGATTCACCATTGCCTGTGCAGGAGCCATCTGTGTATACAATGATGTCGGTTCTGAGGATTCCGGGCAATCTAAGGGTGGGTGGGTTTTTCTGGTTTTGGTTTTCGCGAAAAATGCGGAAGTACTCTGATATTGTGTTTTTCCAATCAGGGAAAGCATTAATCAACTTAACATTCTGCAAGTCGTTGAGCAAGTGGGACACCGCATTGGATCTGTCACTTCTGGAGGGGGGGAGGTGGCATGGCTGGACAGTGCAGGGATTGAACTGGGGTTTTAGGTTCATGAATATTTTCGGTGGTCAGGTAGCATGCACCGGGGTTTTTACAGCCACTCATTTTGTATCTTGTGCATGGGGGGTGTTAGATACTGATCCAGGGTCGGGCACTGAAGGTCGCCGATGCGGACCGCTAAGGGCCGCGATGGCCGCGATGCCTCAGACAAGGCCCGAGGGTAGGGCATTTGGCCTCAGCAACTCTAAAGGGAGTGCTGTGCCCCCTAGTTGTCTCTTGGCCCTCATTTCGAACTTACTGGGGCTGCCTTGTTGGGGTCAGGGCTTGGGGTCGTGGTCAAGTCGATATTAGAGCTAAGGTACTATAATGTAGTATACAGGATATATATATGAAGGTGGAATGAATAGAAGCGGACCCGGGCCGAAGGCCGAAGGGTCCGGAAGCAAATAGGAACAAAGAGCGGGGTTGGCCGCACCGCGGCCAGCAATGACCGAGGGTCAAAACAAACAATAACAGATAAATAAACGAAGGGGTGTAGGGCCGCGATAGCGGCGATGGTATCATAGCGGAGTAGGCGATGTCGCGGAGTCACGCTAGGTCGGTACCAGAGGCGGACTCGGGGCAGGGAGGTCGGTGTGGCTGTGGGGGAGTCGGCCAAGTGTAGGGGAGCCGAGGGGCAAGTGGGGGAGTGAGCAGGGAACCCTCAGGGAGGATAGGGCTGAGGTCGGGGCTCGCGCTCACGCTCGCATAGCGGTAACGGGCTCGGGCGGCATCGGGACGGGCGGCTAACGGGCCGGAATGCACGGCCGTGACAGGGGGCAGGTGCAGGTTTTACTCCACCTTCTGTGGTTTGGGGCATCGAGGATGTTAGCTTGGGTGAGGAGGTCTCTGATGTGGGAGCAGTTGTGAGTTTTCCTTAGGCATCTCACTGCCAGGGAATTTTCACTTATTTTGATGTTGTCTTTTTCCTGATGTGGTACCATGTGGGGAGGTCTAGTCTAATGTCCAGGGGGAGGTTAATGTCGTCAAGGGTGAGGTTGTATTTGGCCCCAGTGTTGAGGATGGTCTTAATCTTGCAGGGGAGGGTTCTGCTTGTGTGGTGTTGTTTGTTGAAAATCCATTGGGAAGATATCGATTATTCATGGGTCGCAGGCCTCTTCGTTTCAGATGGGTTTAGGGAGTGTGGCGATGATGATGGTCTCCACAGCATCTGCAGTGAGTGGCCTATTGGGGGACCTGTCCAGGATTTTTTTCAGTTTCATGAGGAGGATTGCCTCATTCCTCGCTTTGATGTTTAAGACACTTCTCCCCCCTTCACTGGGCAAGTTGTTTAGGGTTTGCATATTAAGTGGGGGGATCTGTGAGTTCCACATAAAGTCTTTTATTAGGGTACTGAGTTGTTTCTCGATTCTTGTTGGCATTCCATGGGCAGAGGTTTGGAACTGGGTCATACCTCCAATGACCATTTGGGTGATGAGTTTTCATCCCTCAATGGTTGGGTATGTGTCAGGGGACGGACCCCGGGCCCCCATGACCCCTCTCTACTGTCCACAGCCTGACCTGTAAACACAGCCCATGTTAGAGACCAGAAGCGAGATGAAGGAGTTGTCTCCATGGCGGAGGGCTTCAGCCTCAGCAACTCAGACCAGGAGCGCTGTGCCAAGTTACACATCCATGCCCTAATTTACTTACTGGCAACGAGAACTAAAAAGGGGGATCAACTCCAGTCGATTTTATCACTGGGGTGTAACCTATCTACAAGTTAAGTATATATAGTTACAGCGAGGTGGGCCTGTGAATGGTGGGACCGAGTGGAGCAGAGCTAATGGAGTTAAACATTAGTCGACTGAATATTACTGACAAGTCAGGTTATGGAGTTAGCAGAATGGCAGGCGATAACCCAGAAAGGGAAAGGAGGGATAGGCCCGAAGGTAGACTTGCAGGGAAAGCAAGTGAATTGCCCAGTGGGGGTGGGAGTGCACTAGCGGAAGTCAGAGCTGTCCGGAAGCCTTCGGGGCTCCATACTTAGGGAGGCATAGGTAATATATTGAAAAGAGGGGGGTGGTGACCATTGAGGGAGTTGGAGGTGATTGCTGAATACAGGGGCTCCGAGGTTGGTGAAGAAGGAGCAGAGGTGTCAGAGACCAGACTTGAGACGAAGGAATGTCTCCGTAACGGAGGGCTTTGGCCTCAGCGACTTCTGCCAAGAGCGCTGTGCCTAGTGACACGTCCGTGCCCTAACTTACTGACTGGCAATTAGAACCTAGGGGGGTAACTCTAGTTGATTTTTCTGCTGGGGCGTAACCTATGTACAAGTGGTGTATATATATGGTTACAGCGGAGACGGTTCCGCAATTGGCGGAGCCGAACGGAGCGGAGCTAACGGGGTTAAGACATTAGCCGACTGAATATTACCGACGAGTCGGTTCGCGGGGTTAGCGGAAAGGCAGGCGTTAACCCAGAAACGGAAAGGAGGGATAGGCCCAAAGGTGGGCTCTGCAGGGCAGGCGAGTGTATTGCCCAGCGGAGGCGGGAGTGCGCTAGCGGACGTCGGAGCTGTCCGGAAGTCTTCGGGGCTCCGTACTTAGGGAGGCGTAGGTAATAAATTGAAATGAGGGGGTGGTGACCATCGAGGGGTACCGAGAGGTTTGCAGAATACGGGGACTCCGAGGTTGGTGAGGGGGGAGCGGAGTTAGAACGGAGGGATCGGAGCGACCGGAAGTCGATGGCCGGGGATGGATATGACAAGAGGTAATCCGGAAGGGTCGGAGGTAGTGGAAGATGATGGATATGACAGCCCACCTCAGGGCATGATTACTGTGGGTAAGAAAGTGAGAGGAAGGTTAACTTCTCACTTTCCCACAGTGGCCCCAATATGGCAAAAACTTCCGGGGATACCCGGAAGTCACATGAAGGATGGGAACCGGGCCCAGAGCATGCGTTGTGCAGGGTGGAAGTGCACATGCGGGTCTGGGTCCGGGCTAGTCAGGGTGTGTGCCGTGACAGTATGTTTTCTGCCAGTTTCTTAGGCTTGTGTTAGCCTTTGACATTATGTCCAGCCAAGGGTCAATTCTGCTTGGGCAGTTCCCACACTGGGCTCCCAGGTATCTTGTAGTTTGGCCATCTTGGAGGATTGTTATGTCACCATGGAATAGTGTAGTTGCATTGGGGTTCAGTTTCCACATGTTCAGTAGGTTTTCACTGTATGATGGTGAGCCTACAGGGATAACAACAGATTTTTCGTTATTGAATTTAGCACCCAAGGTGGCACACCAGGTATTGAGGATGTCGTAGAGGTCATCAATCTCGTCCATTTTTGAGAGGTAGACAGCAGTGTCACCTGCAAGCAGGGAGGTGATGACTCGTTGTGTGAGTGCAGGGGTTTTTATCTCGAGGCCTTGGATTTTTTCTGACTTCCTTAGCATTGCAGACAGGGGTTCAATGGCTATGTTGAATAGGAGGCATGATAGTGGGTCACCCAGTCTTACACCCCTATGTATCGTGAACTCATCACTTATTTCCCCATTTAAGATCATGCAGGTTTTGGGTTCAGAGTACAGGGCTTTTATAGAGTTGATAGTGGGGGGTGGGATCCTGATGTGATCTAGTGTGTGCCATAGGTAGTCATGGTGAATTCTATCATCTGCTTTTTCCTGGTCAAGGGTGATAATTGCACCATCTTGGTTTATAATCTCACATAAATCTATCATGCAGTTGACCAGATCAATCTGGTCAAAGATACTTCTTCCTTTCATGAAGGTAGCTTGGCATCTATTTACGAGGTTAGGTGTTATGGGAATGGACCTAGAATCTTATGGTCCGTGACTATAGACAATCAAACCTTAGCCCCTTCAACTTTATTTCTTTGTCAAACCCCATGCCAAGCTTTCCCACTGGGTTTTGGTGCTGGCTGGGGGATTTGTTGAGTTTCAAGGGACTTCCTTTGACCATTATGATTTTTATATTAGATAGTTAGAAGTCATATGATGTATAAGGCAGATGCCGGAACTGTTCTGATTATCAAATACATAACCCACAAACCTTGTACCGCAATTGTAACATCCTCACCATTGTGTCACCACTGTAAACTCAACCTGTAACCCTGGAACCATGTCCACCTCCCTATTCCTCCTTTCCATGACAAAACCGCAGCGAGGAGGGCATTCCCACGCCCAACCTCCTGCTGCCCACTCCCATCAGTCCACCGGGTGGTTGAGTGGTTACTCCCATCCAACCAGAAGTTCCCTATCAGGAACTGTAGCCTATCCCACCTCCTCAGGAGAAGGATACGGTCCAGGCAGCTCCAGGATGCCTGGCCACGCACCCATGGGTCCCACTTCCCACGGTCACCCACTACCGCGCACTGGTCCACCAGCCCACTTTCCCCAACAACTCCCGCTACCGGTACGCTCCCATGAGCGCCAAGTCACCAATAGCTACCAACTGGGTGACTCCCTTTGGGAGTCCCAGTATCCCTCTCTACCAGTATGCTCCATTGAGCGCCAAGTCACCGCTAGCCAAACACTCCCAGCACACCCGCTACCGGCATGCTCCCAGGAGCGCCAAGTCCCCGTTAGCAGACAGCCAGGTGGCTCCCTCAAGGAGCCCACATCATACTTGCTACCGGTACGCTCCCAGGAGCGCCAAGTTACCGTTGGCCGACACACCGGTTGTACTTCCGTACACTCATCCTATTCCGCTCTCCCTCCGATGGCTATGCAGCCACCTCCATTAGTGAGCCGAACAGCTCAGGTTGGGTTCCCTGGAACCCATTCCTGTAACATTAGGGGCGATTGGTGCTATTCTGTTCATGGTTGTCATGATTTTATATTCTGCGTTTAGCACAGTTATAGGTCTGTAGTTCTCTATTTCTCTCTTGTCTTTTTCTTGTATAGGGGGCATAGCCAGCTGGCTGTGAATTGAGGGGAGGATATGCCCTGCGTTTTGATATCATTAAATACATGTTGGAGTTTAACTATATCTAGGCTGCCTTCAGTTTTTGTCACCCATCTATCATGGAGTTTCTTGTAGAGTTCAGTTGGAACGCTGTTTAGTCCAGGGGCTTTCCCATTCAGCAATTGTTTCAAGGTGGCGAGGGTTTCATTGTAGCTTAAGTCAGATGATATGGAGGCAGTCAGAGATGTGGAGGCTGCAGTGATTTGTGCAAGGCATTTTGTTATGCAGGGTTCTCTCTTGGAGGGGGTGTTGTGGTTGATGTCTCTTGTCTGTACAGAGTCGTAGTGTTTGGCTGCAATTTTAGCCATCTCAAGAGAGTTGGAGGTGTAGTGGGGGGGGGTCAGTTGTTATAGAATGGACCTAGAATCTTATGGTCTGTGACTATAGATGATTAGATTGTTGGGAATTCACCACCTTACTTCACTGTAAAACCCCATGTCAAGCTTTCCCACTGGGTTTTGGTGCTGGCTGGGGGATTTGTTAAGTTTCAAGGGATTTCCTTTGACCATTTATAACTTTTGTATTAGATAGTTGAAAGTCATATGACATGTAAGGCAGATGCCAAAAGATGTTTTGGATTATCAAATACATAACCCTCACACCATTGTGCCACCACTGTAAATTCAACCTGTAACCCTGGAACCATGTCCACCTCCCTATTCATCCTTTCCATGACAAAACTGCAATGAGGAGGGCATTCCCATGCCCAACCTCCTGCTGCCCACTCCCATCCAACCAGTAGTTCCCTATCAGGAACTGTAGCCTATCCCACCTCCTTAGGAGAGGGATATGGTCCAGGCAGCTCCAGGATGCCTGGCCACGCACCCATGGGTCCCACTTCCCACGGTCACCCACTACCGTGCACTGGTCCACCAGCCCGCTTTCCCCAACAACTCCCGCTACCAGTATGCTCCCATGAGCGCCAAGTCGCCAATAGCCACCAACTGGGTGACTCCCTTTGGGAGTCCCAGTATCCCACACTACTGGTACGCTCCATTGAGTGCCAAGTCACTGCTAGCTGACCACTCCCAGCACACCCACTACCAGCACGCTCCCAGGAGTGCCAAGTCCCCATTAGCGGACAGCCAGGTGGCTCTCTCAAGGAGCCCATGTTATACTTGCTACCGGTACATTCCCAGGAGCACCAAGTTACCATTGGCCAACCCACAGGTTGTACTTCCAGACACTCATCCCATTCCACTCTCCCTCCAATGGTTATGCAGCCACCTCTGTTAGTGAGCTGAACGTTCAGGTTGGGTTCCCTGGAACCCATTCCTGTAACATTGGTGCAGGGGATTTGTAGTTCATTGATTGTGTCACGTGGCTTTTTGTCTTTGCCCCACCTGCACCAGTACTTGTTGATCAATTCAGTGAATAGGTGTTTGTTGGTACTAGCTGTGATCTTGTTGTTCCTATGATGGGTTTTCTCGATCTCATTGATTCTTACTGTTAAGGCCGATACCTGGTATTGGGTTTCCTCCAGATGGCATGCTGATTGGGGGGAGCTCAGTTTTCTCATGGCTTTGTCTCTGCACTTTTCGAGACAGCTGAGCATTGAGTTTAGTTTGCCTGCTTTGATTTTTGCAAGCTTGCATGCAAAAGTTATTGTGGCTTGCATGAATTTGAGGAAGATGTCTTGGGTCCCGGTGGGGTTTGGAGTGGAGATGTCGTCTATCCAGGTGTTCTGGATGTCCCAGGTGTGGGCTCTGTTCATTAGCTTGCTTGTGGTGTAGGTTCTGTTGGTCCACAACATGTGGGTTCTGGTCATATGTCCGAAGGTGTAGTTCCTTTCCAGGGGGGGGATTTGTTCTGCACCATCTGTCTTCCAGGTAGTGGAGGCAGAGGAGTTCCTTGAGGGCTTCCACACCTGCATTGGCATCTTCATGCTGGGGCATGCGGTTGATTGCACTTTCAACAATGTTGAAGTCACCCCGATCTGGAGGTTTTCAGTGAGTTCACACAGTCTGTGCATCAGCAAACTTGGTAGGGAGCTCTTGGAGCTCTCAGAGCTCTCAGAGCTCTGTGAGCAAATTGAGTCTTTTTGCTGTGCACCCTCTACACATTGGGTGGAGAAAATTAAATGTTTGAATGATTTTATTCTCCTAAGGATGCAGAAGTGCAAAGATAATATGTATATACATTTTTGGAAATGCATATTAAATGGCCAGCATCATTACTTGAAACACTCTATGAGCTCTATGAGCTCAGTGAGCTCATAGAGCTCATAGAGCTTTTTGTTTTTAAATCATGGATGGTCTTCATATCTCCATGAAATCTGCTTAGTTATTTTGGCACCAGTAGTGCAAAGATAATATGGATATATATGTGTGTAAAATGGCCATTGTCATTGCTCTGAAAGCTCTATGAGCTCTATGAACTCTATGAACTCAGTGGGCTCATAGAGCTCATATACCTTTTGTGTTTACTAAAATCAGCACCTTATTTGTTTATTGCTATTTACAAAATATGAGGAAAACTCTGAAATTCAAAAATTTGCACTTTATCTTTCATCTCATTTCTTGCTCAAAACTCAACCAATTTTGATGATTCTATGTGAATTGGAAAGCACCAAAGTGTGGCAATGTAACCATGCATGTTATGTGGGTATAAATCAGTTTTAACAAAGTGTTCCAAATGAAGTAAATTGAAAATACCACCCAATAAAGCAAACAAAAAGCTGATGTATTCTTCAGATATCATCCAAGCCTTTGACACCAAATTTCCCATGGTCAAAAAGCCATGGTTATTTGGCTCACTGTCAGGGCCCAGCCCTTGTTCTGTGATGGGCCCAGGGGGATCCTCCTAGTCGCTGGGGTATCTAGTCCCAGTCCGAGATCCTCAAACTCACTGAGGGGGCTAAACCTTCTCAACCTCCTCTACAAATGGGAGCCAGGAACTATACAGTTTTCAGCTCTTTGTTGACTTTCCATAAATGGCACCCCCCCCGTGGGAACGAGCTGCTCACCCAGAAAGTTCCCACAGTTGTGGCTGTGATGGTTTCTGGGTGAGTAACTTGCCCAGAACTTTCCCATGGGTCTGCATGCATGCGGGATTGTGGAATAGTGAGGGGCTGTGCCCTGACACTCACCAAAACATGGTGGGAGACTTTTCTAACACTGAAACATACATTGCTACATTGCCCCACTTTGGCACTTTCCAATGCACATTGAATTATCAAAAAAGTGAATTAATTTTTTTTTTCCAATTATTCCTAATTTCCTGAAATATCTCTCCCTAACTTATCCCAAAATTTCTGATTTTTCCCCTGATTTTTTGGACATTCTCCTTTTTTAGAAAGTCCCCCATTTTCTGAATTTTCCTTAATTTTCCCTGACTTTTTTTCAAGTTTTTAGAAACCCCCCAGTTCCCCCTCATTTTCCTCCCATTTTCCCCTTCATCCCCCCCCCCCTCAATTTCCCCCCCATCCCCCCCTTCGATTTCCCCCTCATTCCCCCCCCCAATTCCCACCTCAATTTCCCCCCCATTTCTCCCCCATTCCCCCCTCCAAATTTCCCCTCATTCCCCCCCCATTCCCCCCTCAATTTTCCCCCCATTCCCCCCCATTCTCCCCTCCAAATTTCCCCCTTCAAATTTCCCCTCATTCCCCCCCCATTTCCCCCCTCCATTTCCTCCCTCATTTTCCCCCTCATTCCCCCCTCATTCCCCCCTCCAAATTTCACCCCATTCCCCCCTCCATTTTCCCCCCACTTCCCCCCTAAATTTCCCCCCATTTCCTCCCCCATTTCCTCCCTCATTCCCCCCAATTCCCTCCTCATTTCCCCCTCCAAATGTCACCCCATTCCCCCCCTCCATTTTCCCCTCATTTCCCCCCTCATTTTCCCCCCATTTCCCCCCCACTCATTTTCCCACTCATTTTCCCGCATTTTCCCTAAGTAATTTCAGATTAACTGCATTTATATCCCTAAATTTGGCTTATATATTGATTGGGCTACATACCCTTGGTGTCTGGTGCTGCATTGGTGCTGAAAGTGAAGCTGAGTTTGTTCAGTCCCTTGTATGGTAGGGACTTGGCTATGGCTAGTCACATGATGCCATAGTCAATGCTTTTAAATTTTAATTTTAATATCGGGTAAATTAAACACTCAGGGAGCTCATATAGATAATAGTCCCCTGTGTGCAAATATAGCTCTATGAGCTCTCAGAGCTTTGACTACTTTTCGGAGCTCTCAGAGAAGGGGACCTGCAATTTCAAAGTACTGAAGCTCTGAGAGCTCTGAGAGCTCTATGAGCTCTATGAGCTCTCAGGCCTCTGCATCCAGGTTTGCTGATGTGCCAGAATGATGCATTTTCAGCACCAGACCCTCTGGTGTTCAGCACATATATAGCTAGGACTGTATCTTGCTTCCAGTTAGCCATTCAATTGTGGTGAGAAGTGCCTGGCCAGGAATAAGGTTCATCGTTTTGACTTAATGAAGTTTTTGTTGATGATTGTTACAGGAATGGGTTCTGGGGAACCCAACCTGAGCTGTTTGGCTCACTAACAGAGGTGGCTGTGTAGCCATCAGAGGGAGAGCAGAATGGGATGAGTGTCTGGAAGTACAACCTGTGGGTTGGCCAATGGTAACTTGGTGCTCCTGGGAGCGTACTGGTAGCGAGTATAACATGGGCTCCTTGAGGGAGCCACCTGGCTGTCTGCTAATGGGGACTTGGCGCTCCTGGGAGCATGCTGGTAGTGGGTGTGCTGGGAGCAGTCAACTAGCGGTGACTTGGCACTCAATGGAGCGTACCGGTAGTGTGGGATACTGGGACTCCCAAAGGGAGTCACCCAGTTGGTGGCTATTGGTGACTTGGCACTCATGGGAGCGTACCGGTAGTGGGAGTTGTTGTGGAAAGTGGGCTGGTGGACCAGTGCACGGTAGTGGGTGACCATGGGAAGCGGGACCTGCAGGTGCATCCTGGAGCTGCCTGGACCATATCCCTCTCCTAAGGAGGTGGGATAGGCTACAGTTCCTGATAGGGAACTACTGGCTGGATGGGAGTGACCGCTCAACCACCTGGTGGACTGGTGGGAGCGGGCAGCAGGAGGTTGGGCATGGGAATGCCCTCCTCGTTGTGGTTTTGTCATGGAAAGGATGAATAGGGAGGTGGACATGGTTCCAGGGTTACAGGTTGAGTTTACAGTGGTGGCACAATGGTGTGATGGTTACAATCACAGTACAAGGCTTGTGGGTTATGTACCCGATAATGAAAACATCTTTCGGTGTCTGCCTTACATGTCATATGACTTTCAACTATCTAATATAAAAGTTATGAATGGTCAAAGGAAATCCCTTGAAACTCAACAAATCCCCCAGCCAGCACCAAAACCCAGTGGGAAAGCTTGGCATGGGGTTTGACAGTGAAGTAAGGTGGTGAATTCCCAACAATCTAATCATCTATAGTCACGGACCATAAGATTCTAGGTCCATTCTATAACAACGATGATGGTGACCCCAGCTGCTCTGCTGTGGTTGGGGTCGAAGGTGTCAAGAACACGTGAGGAGGGCAGTGTCCCTGGACCTTTCCCCAGAAGGAGGCTGGAGGTAGAGAACGAGTGGAGGGACCATGGCCTCAGCGACTCGGAGAGGAGCACTGTGCCTACGTTCGGTGATGCTTAGGAGTCTGGTCCTTAACTTCAGAACAGGAGGGCGCAAACTCTGGGGGGTAGTCTAGTCGTCGATTTTGCACTGAGGTGCCATCAACTACAGTACAGGACTTATATACATAATAGAAGACAAATGGGAACAAAGGGGAAAACCCTGGAAGATTGGGGTTGTAGAAAATATCAAATGATAAAACAATAAGATTATCAAGATCGGAGGTAAGATAGGAATGAGGAGGTACTGGAGGTGTGGAGACCAGAGGTAGGAAGGAGGATGGAATGACAAGTTGGGATTCATCAACAATGAGCAAGCCCATCTCCTTTGAACAAGGGGTCTGAGGAGGTGGAGGTATGGTGGTAGAGGTCTGGAGGTGCTGTGGATGTAGGTGGGTGGCAGAGTCGGAGAGAGGAGGAGGAGGAGGTAGTCCTAGGGTCATTGGCATTGACCAGAGGCAGCGGAGAGAGATTGGGAGGGCTGGTGGAGGTCATAGGAGTCGTGTAGGGATAGAGTGGAGGGAGGCGGAAGATCCGGGATATGACAGCAGGTGTGCATGCTGGGTGTGTTGTGCATGGACTGTGGATGGGTCAATAGTACATTGATCAAGGAAAGTCATTTGTGTAAATAGAAATAGAAAGAATAAAGAATGATACAGAGGGAGAATGGAAAGGGGGGGAGTAGAGTGAGGAGGAAATAGGAAGGGGGAGAAGGGGGTAGCAGGTGGAGTGGAACCGGGTGGAGCCGGGCTGTCATGGGTGGCTCTGCAGGTGATCCTGAGTGTCAGAGAAGAGAAATACAAGTAGAGGTGCACAGTGCATCCAGTGGTGTGGTACCCATGCAGGGTACCTGGCGTTGGATGTGTCCAGGCTACAGGTATAAAGGAGAAGGTCGTCTGTATGGAGAAAGAAGGAAAGAAGGAAGGAAGAAAAGAAAGAAAGACCAACAGGAGAGAGAGAAGGAGGCAGCACAGCATGGTGCAGGGCGGCATGCCCTGACAGGCGACAAGTGTGCCTCCACCCATACCAGTCAGGGGACAGGACAGAGAACCCACCCAGTGACAAAACTTGCTGGAGGACGAAGTCTCTGCTGACGAAGACTACATCAAGACAACCACCTACCTCCCTGTGCCTGGGCATCCCAGTGTGAGGATGATGACATACATCCCTTGCACTGACAAACCCGAGCCTGGGAGTCCTTTGACCTCATCGCCAAGGAGAATCCCTCCTTATCTGAACGGAAAGAGTGTCGATTGGGGCCCTAAGGGCCCGCCTGTTGTCCTCAGAAGGACACAGCCACTTCCTCAGTCTCCTCCTGCACCTGAAGTGCCCATTGTTTTGGAAAATTTGACAGACAAAGGGGAGACTGATTGCAATCTGCAATTGACCCGGAACCTATGTCATGGTTCCGGGCCTGCCCTCATGATGAACACATGGGGCGAAATAAAGAAAAGCAAAGAACTATCTTTGCTCCCTGTGCACTTAGTGAGATGTCTGTGGAGTATGGGACACAGATGGATGGTGATGCTGTCTACATGCACAGACCTGAAGGTCTGGACAATCATGCCTGGGAGATCAGATGTAGGCTAGGTTCCTACAGTCGATTTACCATGCAGGACCCACAAAGTGGGGCCTTTGGAAGATTAGGCCAAGATTGGCCCAGTTGGGTGGATGCCCAACAAATTCCTCTCAGGGGGTTGAGACAAGAAGTCTCAACCCCACAGCCAACCATCCGTACTCTCCAAGATCCTCTTGGAGGGGCTTCACATCCCATCGTAGTTTCCCCAGTAAAGAGGGAAAGGGAGCCTAGCTCCCAAGTTCCATGTGTTGTGAGCTCTATCCACCCTCAGGTGGTGAGCTCAACTATCCCCTGCGATGGATTTGTTGAATCCACTCTCAGGTCCTATTCTGGGGACCCAAATAGTTTGTCCCCAAGGGATTCATGGAGGAGCTGGTTCACCATATTGCAAACCTGATCGGGATAAGGAACCTGACCCCTCTTCCTGCTGATGTAAAAACAGAGTTATTAAAGAAAAACTCTGTTCCATTCCCCACGACTGTCATATCCTGGATCTTCCACCTCCCTCCGCCCTAGTCCTAGACGACTCCTATGACCTCCACCAGCCCTCCCAATCTCTCTCTGCTGCCTCCAGTCGATGCCAACGATCCTAAGACCACCTCCTCCTTCAACTCTCTCCTGCTCTGCCTCCCATCTACGTCCACATCACCTCCAGACCTCCCCTACCACACTTCCACCTCCTCAGACCTCTTGTTCAAAGGATATGAATCTGCTTGTTGTTGTTAACCCTGAACTTGCCTATCCATCCTCCTTACTATTCATAAACAGGCCCAGGCCTTACCATTCAGTTGGCTTCTAATCCTCCCACTCCACAAACTTCAGACATAATTCAGGCTTTTCGTCTATTCTATATTTGTCCTGTGGAATCTTTCTATTTACTTCTCCTTCCCCTTGGTAACCTTTGTTTACCTTCGGATCCAATTATCTCGGATATATGTATGTGCATACCACTCTAGTAAATAGTTCCCCCAGTTATAATATTAAGTCCTCGAATCCAAACCCTCTCCCAGGATGTCTATCGCATTCTACTCATCTGTGTTAAAAACCCGAGTTGTGGAAGAGGGTGTAAATGCATGAGTCCGAATGCAGGCGGGGCTCAACTAGAGGGGGGTCCGAGGGCTCCGGTAGTGAACCGAAGCTTCTCAGGGAGCCCGGTTCTGCTGGATGGTACAAGAGGCTCTAAGAAGGATGCGGCCTCAGCGACTCGGAGGGAGCGCTGTGCCTCCGTTACGTCTCAGTTAGTCCTTGTATTTCTTATGTCTGAGGTGTCTTGTAGAACAGGGACAGGATTCACTCAGAGGGACTTTGGGTGGCATTTTAGTCGAGATTAGAACTGAGGAACTACAGGTTCTAATCTACATGTATTTATAAAGGAGGATGGGGAGGACTTTAGTCAAAGCCCGAAATGACAAAATGGGGGAAAACACCGAAAGGTACCGAATGATACCGAGAGGTACCGAAAGGTTCCGGACGATATCTAAAACGGGGAACCGAGGTGTCGGGCCAAGGAGGGCGGAGTTGGAGGCCGGAAAATGAATGGGGAAGACAAATGGGTAAAGGGGGTTAGCCGACTGAATGGTAGTAAGAAGGTAGTCGTGCTAAGAATGGAAGATGACTAATAAGTGATAACGTGAGGGAGATCACCGAAGGATGCGGGTAGCTCCGAAAGCGGAGTTGCATATCCGAAGGATGTTGGGTGACTCCAATAAATGAAGTGGGTGGGGGAATGGTTTAAGGGCATGTCACAGGGTGTCGGAGGTCCGTCAGGATATCGGAGCAAATCCAGGGTCTCCGAATGTACCGACTCGGGACCGAGGTTCCGGGATGGGAGTGGCCAAGGTTCAGTGTGCCGCAACCAGACCGGAGCTGAGACAGTCAGGGGGGGAAGGTGACTTGGAGAGTGGGGAGGCATGGTGTAGGGGATGGTGGGGTTGTTAGGAAGGTGTGATGTGGTGGGAGTGCGCGGGGTCGGGATTCCGGGATATGACAATCTGCTACTCCACCCTGAACCAAGAACTGAGTGACAGACGTGTCTAAAGGCACCTTGGTATAAACCCCAACGAATTGCATGACAAATGATTGACCCTCACTAACACCTCCATTGTTAAGTAGTGAGGGGGGGTGTTAGACACTGATCCAGGGTCGGCACCGAAGGTTGCTGTTAGCGGGCTGCTATAGGCCGTGATGGCCGTGATGCCGTGAACAAGGCCTGAGGGTAGGGCATTTGGCCTCAGTGACTCTAAAGGAGCGCTGTGCCCCCTAGCTGTCTCTTGGCCCTCATTTCAGACTTACTGGGGTTGCCTTGTTGGGGTCAGGACTTAGGGGTCGTGGTCACATCGATATTAGAGCTAAGGTACAATAAAGTAACATACAGGATATATATATGAAGGCAGAATGAATTGAAGCGGACCCGGGCCGAAGGCCGAAGGGTCCGGAAGCAAAAGGGAACAAGGAGCGGGGTTGGCCACACAGTGGCCAGCAATGACCGAGGGTCAAAACAAACAATAACAGATAAATAAAGGAAGGAGTGTAGGGCCGCGATAGTGGTGATGGTATCGTAGCGGTGCTGGACTCAGAGTTGGGCCGGAGTCGGGCGTGGGAATGGTAGCGGCCCTGTAGGGGCCAAGTGGGCAGGGTAGAGGAGTCACGCTGGGCACAGTGCTGGAGGTGGACTCGGGGCAGGAAGGTTGGTGTGGCTGGGTGTAAGGGATTAACCTTACTTCACTATAATTCCGATTATAGTGATATTTATATTATGTTGCATCACCATAATTCCCATTATAGTGATGTGTTTATTTCTTTATTTATTTGTGCCGAGATATGTAAATTACATATATATACCTCGGAGTAGTTGTAAAGGCCCGGTAGCCTTTTACCTCTACCCCGTTGAATATACAGCACATTAAAGCTTATATTTAGACGGACTACCTGAGGCCTGAGGCGAACAGGGGAATGGAACGTACCATCCCCAAAATAGTAAGCAAACCTTTCACTGGGGGGGAGTCAGCCAGGTGCAGGGGAGCCTAGGGGCAAGCGGGGGAGTGAGCAGGGAGTCCTCAGGGAGGATAGGGCTGAGGTCGGGGCTTGCACTCATGCTCACATAGCGGGAATGGGCTTGGGCGGCATCAGGATGGGCAGCTAACGGGCTGGAATGCATGGCTGTGACAGGGGGCCTCTGGCCCCCTTCTGCTGGTGGCCTCGGTTCCTCCATCACCAGCTCCCCTGACAGATTGGGGACAACAAGAACATAATGGATGCAGCACACCATTCCGAGTTGCTGAAGCCGAGTGTTAGAATGCGGGGATTCGGACGACTCCGGAATGGAATCGGAGACTTAGCATGGAAGGACCTTGGCCTCAGCGACTCAGGCGGAGCGCTGTGCCATTGCTGGTTGTCCTAGGGGTCCCTAATTTCGGATCTAGCAGAGGGAAAGTCTCTTGGGGAATTCCAGTCGATTTCGGACTGAGGTTACAAGTTACTAGGTACATTGTATATAAGGAGGGGTCCGGAATCAAAAGGAACAAGGGTAGGACAAAAGGAGACAAAGGGAGATGGAAAGAGGAACAACACCGAGGGTCAAGTGTTTGACTCAATGGTGTTTCCCAAAGGAGGAATGAAGGGCCAAGACCCAAGAAGGAAGGAAGGAGGATGGGAGTCGGGAATGGCTAGCTGACTGAATAGAAAGGAAGCAGCAGCCCAAATAGGAATGAGGGAGAATAGCGGAATTGAAATGGACAATGCAATAGTTGCAAGGTCCGGAGTAAGTCCAGAAAGTCCGAACTCGGAAGTTAAACTCCGGAATATTGGCAAAGGTAATTAAATGGAATGAGCTAACCAATACAATGGGTATAAGCGGAGGTGGGGTCAAAGTCCGAGGTCGGAGCTAAGACCGGAGGTTCCGGAGACGAGACGTGAATGGGATTCCGGAGCGGAGGTCCGGAGTCGGGAGCATAGGTTTTGCGTACTTGTCTGGAAGGTGTCGAGGTTGGGGTCGGACCCAGAATGTTCCGGAGTCGGACCGAAGGTGGTGTCCGAGCCGGAGGTGGGATAACCTCTTGGGAGTCGGCAAGGAGAAGGTGACGGAAGGGAAGGAGGGCTCCGGAAGTCGGAGTTCGGTGTTCCGGGAGCCCGGAGCGGAGGTCGGGATTGTATGGATATGACACCGAGTCCCTTCAACACCCCATCACCCTCGGAGCTCTGCCCCACCTCTGGTCAGTCTCCGACTCACTGTTAGACGGCCTGGAACACCAAGCTCCACCAACCTGGGTAGCGATCGGATCTATCCCTGGGTGGGTTCGTGACAACAACCCTATGGTCTGGGGAGAACAATCTCGAATTTTTCGAGAGTTGGCTCATCGAACTCACTTCCTGGATTTCAGGAAATGGGTGGAAAGGTGAGAGCTACAATGAGCTTCACATACATATGTAGACTGAAGTGGGAATGTTGAGTTATTATTAAAAAGGGGAACTATGCTACTTACCTGAAGTGGGAATGTTGAGAAGAAGGTTACTTCTTCGGTTCCCACCCCAGGTGTGTTTATATACATGCGGCTTGGGTCACATGAGGTCCACCATGTCACCCTGCATACAGCCACGGTCACCTGGGTGTCCCCATGGGGGATCCTGAGGGCATATGCTACATGCATGTGCACTAGGTTGCACCCTAGAGCCGTCCAGGGTCATCTGGGGTTAGGCATGTCATGTGCGCATTGCGGGTGGGTCAATAATACATAGATATAAGGGAAAGGTCATCCGTGTGAAATAGAAATAGAAATAGGAATAGAAATAGAAGTGGGAGAGGGATAGAGGGGGAAGGGATATGAAGGAAGGGTGCAGGGTGGGAGAAGGGGTACTGGGTGAGGTGGGCCCAGGTGGAGGCGGGTCGAGTGGGTGTGCCCTGACACGTTGCGATTTCTTGCATCAATTACAGTTCACAATGAACCATCCTTCTTTGCAAGGCAAAGAAGGGGAGTAGCCATCATGACTGCTTTGCATTCCCACCATCTGGCTCGCTCATAATGAGTGATTTTCCCTCAAAGCTATGGTTCAAGAGCTTGAGGGCAAGTATCCCTCCTTTCTATAATCAATCAGGTTGATCCTGTGGTTAACCTCCCTGAATGGAGGTAAGATCTCAGGGGCTGGTGCCATAACATCCTTGAAACATTCACACCACCAATTTCTGAGTGGCATGAATTCAGGGTCTGTCATTGGCAGCCCTTCTAAGTGGGAACAGTTGGGAACCCTGAGGTCTTTCGACCTCAGGCTTTGTCAAAGACCCGTGAGACATGATCCTAATGCAGACAGGGCTCAGCTAGAGGGATTCTGAGAGCTCCAGTAGTGAACCAAAGCTTCTCCAGGAAGTGTCAAAAACCCCAAAAGAAGGTGTGAGTCTGAATGCAGGTGGGGCTCAACTAGAGGGGTTCTGAGAGCTCTGGTAGTGAACCGAAGCTTCTCCAGGAAGCCTGAGTCTGCTGGGTGGTACAAGAGGCTCTAAGAAGGACGTGGCCTCAGCGACTTGGAGGGAGCGCTGTGCCTCCGTTACATCTCAGTTAGTCTCTGAGGTATCTTGTAGGAGGGGGTCAGGATTCACTCATAGAGGGACTTGGGGTAAGTTTTAGTTGAGATTAGAACTGAGGTACAACGGGTTCTAATCTACAAGTATATATAGAGGGAGGAGGAGAAGGACTTTAGTCAAAGTCCGAGTGATACTGACAACACCGAAAGGTGCTGAATGATATCTTGAACAGGGAACTGAGGTGTCAGGTTGAGGAGGGCAGAGTAGAAGGCTGGAGGATAAATGGGAACGAGAAATGGGTTAGCTGACTGAATGGAAAGAAGACAACAGTCGTACTACAAATGGGAGGTGACTAATTTATGATGATGTGAGCAGGATCACCAGAGGATGCGGGTAGCTCTGAAGCCGGAGTTACATATCCAAAGGATGTTGGGTGACTCCACTAAATGAAATGGAAGGGGGAATGGTTTAGAGGTATGTAACAAGACATCGGAGATCCATTGGGAGGTCAGAGCAAATCTGGAGGCTCTGAATGTTCTGACTCGGGACCGAGCTTCCGGGATGGGAGTGGCCAAGGGCAAGTGTGCCAAAATCCAGGCTGGAGCTGAGACAGTTGGGATGGAAGGTGACATTGGGAAGTGGGGAGGTATGGTGTAGGGGATGATGAGGTTGTTAGGAAGGTGTAATGAGGTGGGAGAGTACGGGGCCGGGATTCTGGGATATGACAGGAAGCCCAGGTCTGCAGGATGTTACAAGAGGCTCTAAGAAGGACGCAGCCTCAGCGACTCAGAAAGGAGCACTGTGCCTCCGTTACATCTTCGTTAGTCCTTAATTTTAGAGGTCTGAGGTATCTTGTAAGAGGGAGACATGAGTCACTCATAGGGGGAACTTGGAGTATGTTTTAGTTGAGATTAGAACTAGAGTACAACAGGTTTGAATCTACTGGTATATATAAGAGGGAGGAGAAGGACTTTAGTCAAAGTCTGAGTGATACCGACAGGTACCGAAAGGTGCCAAAAGATACCGAAAGGTACCAAACGATATCTTTAACAGGGAACCGAGGTGTCGGGTCGAGGAGGGCAAAGTAGAAGGCTGGAGGTGTCAGGGCACACACCCTGACTAGCGGCCTCCCATGAGATCGTCTTGCCATCTCATGGTGGCTTCGAGGACACCCAGTGCCTCGAGCTCGTAGGCAAAGTACCTGTTAGAATGGGCGGAAACGGACGACTCCGGAGTGGAATCGGAGACTTAGCGTGGAGGGACCTTGGCCTCAGTGACTCAAGCGGAGCGCTGTGCCATTGCTGTTTGTCCATTTGGTCCTTAATTTCACAGTAGGTGAGCAGGAAATCTCTTGGGGGCATTTCAGGTCGTAACTTGGCAGAAGGGTGGTGGAGGAGTAACAGAGGGAGGAGAGAGTGGCGGAAAGGAGAGTAGTCAGGTCCGAAGGTGAGTATCGGAGCGGACGGGGGAAGCGTAGGAGGATAACAGGAGGGTGGAGGTGTTGTGAAGGGGGAGCGGAGTAGTAGGAGGAGGTGTGTTGCCAGGACCGAAGGTGAGTATCGGAACGGCAGCGGTAGGTTATGACTCCGGAGGTGAAGAGGGTGGAGGTCCGGAAGTCGGGTCGGGGTCGGGTATGCACGGATATGACAGTATCCCCTTCTTAGGCCTGAACCCTTGAAGGCCATAGAATAGGTCTCTGGATATACCTGCTGCAATACCGACGAAGGTGGTGATGGAACACGAGGAGCGTGGTGAAGTGGAACAAGGAAGACTTACAACGACCAGCTCGGGATCTTGGGGATGGTGTTCGATCAACGAAGGGAGGAAGGGGGGAGTGAGGTCCGACAGGACTTCACGAGGAACTAGGGAGAGTGGGAGACTCGGAGGGGCGGAGTCGGGTACGGAGATGGCAAGGACTCAATCGGGAATAGGGAAGCGGTACTATAGGAAGGGTTGGGTCGCACAGATATAGGTAGTCGTCTGGCGAGTAAGAGCTGAAAGGTGAGTGAAGAGGTCATGTAGACGCGGTCTTCGAGGAGAGTTTCAGTCTTAACTTCCATGAAATTCCTAAGAGTTGAGGTCCGGGGGTCGTGGTGGAAAGTCCGGAGCAAGGTCTGTTCCAAGACCAAGCTTTGGTGGGTTGGGAGGTCCTCAAGGAATGGAGGAATCCCGGGGTGACACAATGGAGGCCGGATGGGCGACTCACAAAGTGTGTTGGGGGGACCGAAGGTCCATGTGGTGATACAAGGAGGACCGAAGTCAGCTCCGAAGTATCCGAAGGAGCGGAGTGAAGGAGTTCCCAATTGCAACAGCAATCTCAAGGATGGGATTGTGCTGTGCATGGTACAACTCAGTCACAGGAGGGATGATGAGATGAGACGAGTCCGTGGAGTTCCGAGGAACTTGTAGGTCTGGAGCTCGCTCAGGAGGAGTAGAGGTCCATGTGGTGAGGCTTATGGCGAAGAGTGGAGGTGCTAACGTAGCAACTCATACGAACACTCAGCATGTTTGTCTTCCCGGAATGGGTACCGGAGTAGACAGGTACCAAAGGAGGCCATAACCAGAGGACAGTGGAAGGTCGGAGAACAAACTCGGCATCCCTTTCGGAGCTGGCAAGGGGAGGAACTCAAGGTTTGACAACACAAGAGTGGAGTTCCATGGTCGTAAGGGAGTCGGGGTTGTTCAGGGTACAAGCCAAAGGCTTGAGAAGGGTACCATGGACTAGTGAGGGGGGTCCGAAGGTCCGGAGTAGACACTCGGGGTACTGTCCAGGTAAGGTTTGTCGGAGGAAGGGAGTGTATCATAGATACAGGGTCGAGGGTAGTCGATGTCAGGGAGGAGAGGTTGGTTGCCCACCTGAATGGGTCTTATGCATCGATGGAATCTCGATTGTCGGAAATGATGGAGGTCCGAGGGTGTGCGAGGCACAGGGTGACGAAGGTGGAGGTTGGGTATGATGTTAGGGTACAGCTTTCGGCATCGGAGGTAGAACTAGCTCAGGGAACTTGAGCAGCTAGGGTTGTCCATAGGGACGACGCGAAAAAATACTCTTGGTGGAGACCGATGTATAGCGCTGAGGTAGATAGAAGCGGAGTCCATATCCCCTTCTTAGGATTAGACGTCCCAGCATCTAATCGACACTACAGGCTAAAGTCGGATCATCCGGAAGCGGAAGTGGAACATCATAGGGAAGGTGGAAGAGAGGAGTGTGGAGTAACTGGAGGGTTCCGGAATACTTCCAAGGAGATGTGGGATGGCGAGGATCGTGATAACGATCGTCCAGAGAACTCTCGGAGGTGAGCCCGAAGGCAAGAGAGTAAGTGGAGTAGAGATGTGTGCGTGCCATGTGCAAAGGTTAAAAGTTAACCGGTAGCAAGCTTTGGCGTAGCATACAAGGTTACCAATGGTGTAGGAGTCTTCCTCAGGGTAAGAGGTAGACAGAGAAAGAGTGTCTGCCATCGGAGCAAGGTCCGGAGGCGACAGGGAAAGGCGAGGGTGGAAGGAAAGGGAGTGATCTCATACCTAGACAACGTTTTACTCGGGTCCATTACTCAACGGAGTCTCAGGGTGAGCAGACATTAGCCAGATACTTGAGCACAAACTTATCCAATGGGGAGACGTGGGAACGTCAACAGATGGGATCCTAACTCAAAGAGAGAGGACGGAGGGAACGGGTCAACCAGCGGAACTAGGTCCGGAGGTGACGGAAAGAGTATGGGGAGGTTGCGGTGGGGTGTCCGGTGTTTCGGAAATACTGCTCATGATCTAGGCTCAACGGAGCACATAGGTGAGACAGTTATCCTAGCGATGGAACACTGACCGAAGGCAACGAGGCGAAGTAGAGTCGGGGTTGGAGTGTGAGGTGGTCAAACTGGGGTGTCCGAAGTGTCCGGGGTAATGTACTGCGGTACCAGTCACTCAACGGAGCAAGAGGTAGAGTACCAGTGTGTCCTAGACAGTAGGCAAGGTCCATTTGACAAAGGCGATGTATGAAACATCTTCGGAATTGATGAGGGAAGGTATGTGTCAACCAGCGGTGTGAGGTCCAAAGGTTAACGGAAGAGTAAGTGGAGGTGGATGAGTTGGGTTGTGGGTTCCGGAGGTCCGGACAAGGTAAGCTCAAGACTATCGCTCAACGGAGCGCATAGGAGAGACAAGTTATGCCATGAGACATCAGAACCACAAGCCAAGCCAGTGTCACGACCATGCATCCCGGCCCGTTAGCCACCCGTCCCGATGCTGCCCGAGCCTATTCCCGCTGTGCGAGCGCGAGCGCGAGCCCCGACCTCAGCCCTATCCTCCCTGAGGGCCCCCTGCTCACTCCCCCACTTGCCCCTAGGCTCCCCTACACTTGGCCGACTCCCCCACAGCCACACCGACCTCCCTGCCCCGAGTCCGCCTCTGGTACCGACCTAGCGTGACTCCGTGACATCGCCTACTCCGCTATGATACCATCGCCGCTATCGCGGCCCTACACCCCTTCATTTATTTATCTGTTATTGTTTGTTTTGACCCTCGGTCATTGCCAGCCGCGGTGCGGCCAACCCCGCTCTTTGTTCCTATTTGCTTCCGGACCCTTCGGCCTTCGGCCCGGGTCCGCTTCTATTCATTCCACCTTCATATATATATCCTGTATACTACATTATAGTACCTTAGCTCTAATATCGATGTGACCACGACCCCTAAGTCCTGACCCCAACAAGGCAACCCCAGTGAGTCCGAAATGAGGGCCAAGAGACAGCTAGGGGGCACAGCACTCCCTTTAGAGTTGCTGAGGCCAAATGCCCTACCCCGGGCCTTGTCTGAGGCATCGCGGCCATTGCGGCCAATAGCGGCCCGCATCGGCGACCTTCGGTGCCGACCCCGGACCAGTGTCTAACAGTATATTAGAGCTCTCTCCCTAGGTTGTCTTAACATCGTTCCTAGTTTTGACTCCGATCTCAGTTTTCCCGCGATACCGTGCCACGTCGCCGATCACGGATCTTTCCCACGGCCGATAATCGCGCGAAAACCACTCCCACTGAAGCTGGATTGCTCTCAGTAGGGATTCTTGGGTTCCTGATGCTAGTATAGCTCAAACCCGCGTTCTGTGACCCTCTGGGGCCTTGGATAGGCACTCAGATGGGGTTTTTAGGTCGCTGAATACCATATTCACTGGATGCGCGACATTTCAGTTCCAACCCGACTCTGGTTACACCACTCTGTGCTACAGATTGTGCCCCGATCTGCGAGCCTGAGTTGTAGCCCCTTCCTGTCCTTTCTGACCCTTCATCCAGCCTCATCGCGACCCCCATCAGTCTTATCCGATCTCGATCAGATTTCGGAAACCTGACTTCTGCCAATCCCGATCTCCATTCCGACCCCTCTGACGCTGCTAGCATGCCGCTGGCACCCCGAGCCCATGTGGGCATCTCTTCCAAAGTCCTGGAAGCAGTCCAGATAGGCACTCATCATTCATTTCGACTCCAACATCCAATCCTCTGGCAAGCGCGCAACTGATCTCAAGATCGCCGCCGCTTTGCACCCCATACCCCTTCCAAAGTCCTGGAAGTAGGTTGATTTAGGCACCTCCACTCATTCACCCGCGATACCGTTAACCTCGGTTATCAATCCCGCATCCCAAGCCGCTGGGTATCTCTGACTATTGATCGCTGGAGACGCTTAGTGCGCCGCTGGTCACATCATGGTTGGATTTCCTTATGGGTTTTCCCTGCTGGCATCCAGCTCTCCTCAGTCCGCTGATGGTTGAGTTCGCCGCCACCCCCGCATTCGGCTAGACGCCGTTTTCTGTTAGGCCAGAGTGGTCAGGAGTGTGGCGAAAGCCTCGGTGAGACAGTACCCATACACCTGCCCTCTGCCGTTATCTTGTACCCTAGGATGCATCTGTAGATGCTTGTGAAACCCCGTTAGGTCGATAGGAACCGACCATCCCCGCATTTCCGCAATCCCGCTAATCTGCGGCAAGTCCAGGCCTAGATGACCAAAGACTGCCAAAGATCGCCGTTACACCCCTGCCGTTGTTGAAGCTCGCCGCTTCACAACTTTTTGTTAGTCTGCGGTTAGCCCAGCCTAGACGGCTAGGGACTGCCAAAGACCGTGTCACATTCTTGACCCGTTGTTGAAGCTCGCCGCTTCACAACCCCGTGTTAGTTTGCGGCTTTTCTGGCCTTAACGGCTTTGAATCGCCTAAGACTCTTGTTAGTGCACCTTTGGCTTGAGCAACCAAGGCCGCACCTCCGGAAATCAAACCGGGCGTCTCTCCTGAGACAAAACAAATAGTCTGCTCCATTCCCGTTTTCTCTTTCTATTTCCTTTTTTGGGTTGACTACGGTCGATTTCCCGTTCAAGGGGACATGCCCCGGCTCTAGGTTGTTTCCACTTCCGGGAATTCTGTCTCCCGTCCAATCCTTGTTTTTCTTGTTCCTTAGATTTTCAAAATAAAAATATGACTTCCCCGAAAATTCGTTACCTTCGCCGCTAATGGCTTAAATTACCAAAACCGGCATTTCGCCGATATCTTCGCCGATTTTTGCTTTTCTGCTTCTGTTTCTCTCCAATGGTCTACTTCCATTTTGAAACATGTCGCTCGTTTTCAATGTCTCTCTGTTTTCTGTTTCCGTTTCTGTTCTTCTGGGACATTTGTTTCCTTTTTTGGGAACGCCGTCCACTCCGTCTGAGGACTCTGTCCTCTCGCCGATTTTTCGGCCACCGTCTCCTCGCTTTTGAGGATTTTGTCACCCCCCGATGATCTGGCTCATCGCCGATTATCACTTCGACTGTTGTAGAGGTACTATGTTACAAAAATGGGGCCGGAAGCGCCCATTTTCGTCCGTTCTGGCGCAGGAATAGGAAAGGGGGTTGGACATAGGGGTTTACAGGTGGTTTCACAGATGGTTTGACATGTGGTGTAACAGATGTTAGCACAGCGGGTTTTTGTTGATTATTGATTGGATCAACTTAATTACTATACAAATCATGTGACACAGAACCCATAAGAGTCTAAAATGGGAAATTCCCATTTCCATAACATACTACCGGCACACCGGTATCCAGGCCCGCAACAATTATCAAACCCGCTACACTACCGGTGCAATCAATTTGGACATTTCAATGTCACCTCGCTATATGGACCTTACCCTACCGTTTCTGGGACACCAACTACACTCACCCACCTCGCTCCGTTGAGCGACCGGGATTTTGAGCAAGTAAATTAGTCTGAACGTCCGAGTATTCCAGTTTAGTACCCCCGCGCACCCCCGGCCGCCTTTGGGCAGTACTCCCATTGGTTGGCATTCAAGCTGATTCGCCGTGTATGCACTTTGACCACCAGGCATTCCATTAGTAATGCTAGGTATACCATCCCGGGATAGCGCGCCTTTGTGCCGCTTCCACCCTTAGTTTCCCCGTCACCTTCGGCCATCACACCGCTGGTTGACTACCCACCTTCGCCTATCTCGCCGATGCTTTGTCATCAACTTTGTTGGATGGGCCACGATCCCACTTGTCTTATGACAAGGTTGTTCTCCCTGAGGCTCCGTTGAGCAATGGTTCTTGAACATACCGCGTCTAGATAACGGCGCACCCAGTCCAACCCCAAACACTCCACTCCGACTCTACTCCGCTTTGCCGGACTTCACCACTCTACCGCTAGGATCACGGACTCTAGTCATGATACTCCGTTGAGTGATTGACGTTATGGGCCACACATCCTGAGCATTTGAGCACCCAAGCCCCGCACCCTCCAACTTTACCGGTCACCGGCTTCACCACCGCTGGTTGACACCCCATCTGGCCGTCACCGGCCTTGCATTATGGGCTAACACCCCATCGCCGTCGACCTCTCTGCCGATTCCGAGGGTATACCATGTTTTATCATGGGTTTAACCTTAGGACCTACTTTGAGGAAGAAAATTTGCTATTCCGCCTGTGTGTGGAATCCCGAACACCTGTGGTAGTTTATTGGGAATTATCCCGATAGCGCCGCACCCTCCGGCTTCGGCTATTTTGGCTTGTCCAATAGTTGAAGTACTATCCCGACACCGTGATGTTCCGCCGCTGTCCCCAGGAGACTCGGTACCGGCCTATAAGCATAGTTAGACGATGGGACGTCTTCCCTAAGAGGGGGATAAGGACTCTGCGCCTAACAACTTCTGGCCTTTGACCGGTCTTCACCTAGGATTTTCACCGCGTCATCCTGTCAACCACCGCACCGCTTTAAGCCTGGAGCAAGCCCGTGCGTGACGCCGATTCTCCCTCACCACATGGACATCATCCCTATCCACTCCCGACCCTTCGGTGCCAGAGTGCACAACCCTACAGTCCTCTCCCGACCTCATAGGTCAGTCATTGCAGAAGGCCTAGTATGGCCGACTCTCGTATCCAACCCCCAATGACCTCTGAGCCCGTATCTGATGATACAACACCACCGGTTCCGAACCCACCTGGCCGGGTCCTTGTAACCCAGTTGAGGACTAGATGTCTTCCTTCACCCGTGCCTAGGTACACCGCTCCGAGCCTGTTTGGCTCCCCCAGTTGACTCTGATTCCCCAAATGGCCATAAGACTCCATCCCGTCAATCCCGCTATCGCCGCTTTCGCCGTAATCAACATAGCGGCATGGAGTACCTCCTTGTGCCATCACTGAATGGGATCCCGAGTCCTTCACCCCCGTTCTCCTGGTCACGCCATTGCCACTTAGCCGATTACTCATACCAAATGCCGCAAATCTGCGCATTCCCGGCCCTTGGCAGGCTAACCACCTGAACACCCTGAGCGAGTCTACCCTCGGCCCGTGCTCCAGCACTCTGAGGACCTCGTCTCAACTTCACCATTTCCTTCCGTGATGAGCTTGCACCATGCCGCAGCAGTACCGTGCCTTGTACTGCCGCACCGCTGGGAACTCTATCACACTCCGTTCCTTCGGGCACTATGAGAGTCACTTGTGTGGTCTCCCATGTGTCATCATTTGACCCCTCCGCTTGCAGCTGCCTTGTGAGTTGACTTCTGTCCTCCTTGCACTGCATTCCCGAACTCCGCGGTCATGTTGAGTGGACTCTTGTCCTCCATGCGCCGCACCTCTGAATCTGGGACATGATGTGAGTTGCCCAACCGGCCTCCATCTGTCGCCTCCGCACCCTTCGGGCCAATTAGGCCACTTCACTTCCGCTACCCAGATCCCTGGACTCATAGGAAGCATGGTAGGGAGGCCAAGTTTGAGTTAAGAGACAAGTCCACTAGCTTGTTCTCCTCCGACCTCCCAGTCCATCATCGCTGACCCCATCTCCGACTTCCATTTTGAGTACCATATCAATCCCGCGCCGACTTCGCCTCCGTTTGAGGCATTCTGCTTTTCCTGCGCTGCCGCTTGCGGCGTTCCGACTTTGTCTCCTTGAGGGACACCCTCTGCCGTACCCTCTGCTGATTCCGGACTCGGTGCCACATGCGCTGACTGGATACCGAAGCAAGGTACCGTGCCCTTGTCCTTTTATGGACACCAAGCCCCTGCCGAGATGTCGGCAGCATTCATCTTGCACCTTTTTCTCTTCCGACCCCGGTGCTGTGCTGTAGCTGGCATTCCTGACATCACCACTCTTAGGCCTTCAAGGGTTCAGGCCCTAAGAGGGGGATACTGTCACGACCATGCATCCCGGCCCGTTAGCCGCCCGTCCCGATGCTGCCCGAGCCTATTCCCGCTGTGCGAGCGTGAGCGCGAGCCCCGACCTCAGCCCTATCCTCCCTGAGGGCCCCCTGCTCACTCCCCCACTTGCCCCTAGGCTCCCCTACACTTGGCCGACTCCCCCACAGCCACACCGACCTCCCTGCCCCGAGTCCGCCTCTGGTACCGACCTAGCGTGACTCCGCGACATCGCCTACTCCGCTATGATACCATCGCCGCTATCGCGGCCCTACACCCCTTCATTTATTTATCTGTTATTGTTTGTTTTGACCCTCGGTCATTGCCGGCCGCGGTGCGGCCAACCCCGCTCTTTGTTCCTATTTGCTTCCGGACCCTTCGGCCTTCGGCCCGGGTCCGCTTCTATTCATTCCACCTTCATATATATATCCTGTATACTACATTATAGTACCTTAGCTCTAATATCGATGTGACCACGACCCCTAAGTCCTGACCCCAACAAGGCAACCCCAGTGAGTCCGAAATGAGGGCCAAGAGACAGCTAGGGGGCACAGCACTCCCTTTAGAGTTGCTGAGGCCAAATGCCCTACCCCCGGGCCTTGTCTGAGGCATCGCGGCCATTGCGGCCAATAGCGGCCCGCATCGGCGACCTTCGGTGCCGACCCCCGGACCAGTGTCTAACAGCCAGCCAGGGTGGCATAGGAACGTCATCGGAAGAGAGGAGGACGTAGTATCAACCAACGGGATGAGGTCCGGAGGAAGATGGGGCCAGATGGGATGGAAGCAGAGCATGGCTCGCTATCCCGGAGTAGGGTGCTCAGCATTACTGATGGAATGCCAGGCAGTGGGGAGTGCAACGGGGAATCGGGTGGAAGCGTCTACCATAGGACAAGGAGTCCAAAGTGGAGACTGGGGGGTGATCACGGAATGGCAGACTGGGTTGTTCCAAAGCACAGACTAGGTAACTGCTCTTAAACCCGTCGATCAACGGATCGAAGTTGGGCGAGTCAGTAGGTGTCCCAGAACTTAAGGGACAAGGACCATCTGCGAGTGACGAAGGTTCGTCCAGGTTGATTCAGACCGAAGCGAAGCGGATGGGGTAAGTCGAAGGCCTGGGTACTGGCGTGCCAGCAGTGCCTAATCGACAGTTGAGTGATGACCAGCAAGGAGCCGGTGCATCGGAAGGTGGGGGAGGTCAAGGACGAGGTGTCCAAGACAGGGGTGTGGAGGTCCGGAAGGACCGAGAGGCAGGGGGAAAACGAGGGGCGAGGTGTGGGAGTGAAGGTGATAGAAGGCGGCTCCCAGGGACCTAAAAGTGGTGTCGGGGCGCGTGTCAAACGCGTCCGACAGTGTCGAAGGGTATGGACCAGACTGGTCCGTACGATGGAAGGCAGTTCCCATGCGACGCAGCGGGTGTACTGCGAAGCGACAAGGGACCGAGGAAGAAGGAAGGTGGGGGTTGGGTGGCTTACCCGAAGCCAAGACAGAGGGTGCGGTTGACTGCTGGAGGTGGAGGCAGTCGGGCGCCAGGTGCTCGATGTCGGAACTAGACAACAGCAACGTGGAGTCCGAAATACTGTTAGAATGGGCGGAAACGGACGACTCCGGAGTGGAATCGGAGACTTAGCGTGGAGGGACCTTGGCCTCAGCGACTCAAGCGGAGCGCTGTGCCATTGCTGTTTGTCCATTTGGTCCTTAATTTCACAGTAGGTGAGCAGGAAGTCTCTTGGGGGCATTTCAGGTCGTAACTTGGCGGAAGGGTGGTGGAGGAGTAACGGAGGGAGGAGAGAGTGGCAGAAAGGAGAGTAGTCAGGTCCAAAGGTGAGTATCGGAGCGGACGGGGGAAGCGTAGGAGGATAACGGGAGGGTGGAGGTGTTGTGAAGGGGAGCGGAGTAGTAGGAGGAGGTGTGTTGCCAGGACCGAAGGTGAGTATCGGAACGGCAGCGGTAGGTTATGACTCCGGAGGTGAAGAGGGTGGAGGTCCGGAAGTCGGGTCGGGGTCGGGTATGCACGGATATGACAGTACCTACGTTGTGTGTTGGTGAATTTTTTGGACATGAATGCAGCCGGGCGGCAAGTCTGCCACTTTTTGCCTTGTCCAATTAATGTGCCCATGCCCGCTGGGCATGTGTCTGTTATGACCCAGACATGGAGTTTGGTCCTCTCTTCTTCTGAGAGGCTTTCCAGTGGATTCCACTGGACAGGCTTCAGGATCAGAGCCCTGCATGCTAGACGTTTGATTTCATCGAAGCATTTTTGGTGGAGTGGTGTCCACCTGAATGTCTGCTTGTTTGAGCAGATTGTTTGCAGTGGTCCTGTGTAACCGCTGACATTTGGCATGAATATCAATAGATATTCTACCATTCCCAAGAATCTTAGGACTCCTGTGTGGTCTACTGGCTCTTGCCAGTTGCGGATTTTTTCCATTTTATCCGCTTGAGCGTGGATGCCCTGTGTTAGAACGGGCAGATTCGGACGACTCCGGAATGGAATCAGAGACTTAGCATGGAAGGACCTCGGCCTCAGCGACTCAAGCGGAGCGCTGTGCCATTGCTGGTTGTCCTAGGGGTCCCTAATTTCGGATCTAGCAGAGGGAAAGTCTCTTGGGGGGAATTCATGTCGATTTCGGACTGAGGTTACAAGTTACTAGGTACATTGTATATAAGGAGGGGTCCGGAATCAAAAGGAACAAGGGTAGGACAAAAGGAGACAAAGGGAGATGGAAAGAGGAACAACACCGAGGGTCAAGTGTTTGACTCAATGGTGTTTCCCAAAGGAGGAATGAAGGGCCAAGGCCCAAGAAGGAAGGAAGGAGGATGGGAGTCGGGAATGGCTAGCTGACTGAATAGAAAGGAAGCAGCAGCCCAAATAGGAATGAGGGAGAATAGCGGAATTGAAATGGACAATGCAATAGTTGCAAGGTCCGGAGTAAGTCCGGAAAGTCCGAACTCGGAGGTTAAACTCCGGAATATTGGCAAAGGTAATTAAATGGAATGAGCTAACCAATACAATGGATATAAGCGGAGGTGGGGTCAAAGTCCGAGGTCGGAGCTAAGACCAGAGGTTCCGGAGACGGAGATGCGAACGGGATTCCGGAGCGGAGGTCCGGAGTCGGGAGCATAGGTTTTGCGTACTCGTCTGGAAGGTGTCGAGGTTGGGGTCGGACCCGGAATGTTCCGGAGTCGGACCGAAGGTGGTGTTGGAGCCGGAGGTGGGATAACCTCTTGGGAGTCGGCAAGGAGAAGGTGACGGAAGGGAAGGAGGGCTCCAGAAGTCGGAGTTCGGAGTTCCAGGAGCCCGGAGCGGAGGTCGGGATTGTATGGATATGACACCCTGTTCATCCACTCGGCTTCCTAGAACGTCTAGGATTGGGGCAAATGGCTGGAATTTTTTCCGGCTTATGTAGAATTTCACCCCTTTTAGGCAAGTGAATAACCACAATAGTGCTTTATTGTGGTTTTCCACTGAGCTTGTGCTGGTGAATATATCGTCGAACCAGACATGTAGGCGTCTGCCTACTTCTCCTCGTAGTTCCCAGGTCAGTGCGCGCTGGAAGGCACAGGGAGCGTTGCAGTCTCCTTGCTGCATCGTGTTCGAGTTGTACATCCTGTGGGGCGTGGAGAATGTCGTCCTATGGACGTCGTCTGGATCCACACGTATTTGTTCGTACGCGTCCGACATATCGATCTTGGATCGGTATGTTGCTCTGGCGACTGATTCTTGGATCAGTCGCATGTCTGGCATTGGTGTGACGTCGAGGATCGTGTTTGAGTTACGGTTCCTCGCATCTATTACCGTGTGCAAAGATCCATCTGCTTTGCGGATGCACAGTAGCAGGCATGCTCGCTCGCTGTTTGCGGGATACCACCATCCTGCTTTTACATAGCGATCTATTTTGGTCGCTAGTGCTTCCTGCAGTGCTGTGGGACATCTCGGGGTGTTTTCCCAAAATTTCTTGTTCGGATCCTTCAACGGGATTTGATGGTTCACCTCCCTCAAGGGAGGCATTTCTAATGGCACTGGCACCATTACAGTTTCAAATTTTTCTCTCCACCATTCCCTGAGTATTTCGAACTCGGGGTTGTTCATGGAGAGACCTTCCAGGTGTGGTACGTCTGGAAGTTCTAGTCCTTCCAGACTAGGATTGGGCCAACCTTCAGGGTATTTTCTTTTGATTACCCTGAGGTGCATTTCAATCCCACCTCCCTGTCAGGGGGGCTTCTTTTTTGGTTGTTCTCGGGCTCTTGCTCGAGTTTTCCATCCATGTGATCTCGTCACACGGTCTTCGCTTATTCCAACTTGGGTGTCTATGTTGCCCTTGTTCACCGTTCTCACTTTGTGGGACCGGAAGTCTAAGCTTACCTGGTTTTTGTTTAACCAGGGGGCACCGAAGATGGCATCATATCTGTCGATGTTAATTACATCGAAGTAGTGTTTTTCTATGTGGCCGTTGATCTCAATGTCCATGTTGGTTCCGAACAGGATCTGTGATCTTGTTCCTTTTGTCCCCATTTGAAGGATGACTGGGTTCTCCAATTGGAGAATTGGGATGTGGACCGCACAGACAAAGTCCGGCGATAAAGCGTCTGTTTTGGCTCCACTATCGAATAGCGCATAGGCTTTTATGCCTGCTATTTTTATGTGAGCCGTTAGCATTCTCTTCGTTGAGAGCGGTCTGTTTGTGGGGTATTTTCCCGCGTCTTTTGAGATGTGGAATTTCGCATCAAACAAGGGGGACTGGGTTTCGATGGACTTTTGGTCCTTCTTCCCTTTGTCCTTGTTTTCCTTGGGTACTTTGGTGTATTTCCCCAAGGCGTCTTTTCTTGGTGCTTCCACCAAGGCTTCGGCAACTTTTTCATCTGCCATGTTTTCTAACTGGTGTGCTACAGCCAGTTTGATTTTGTAATTTATGTCGTTGTGATCGACGACTGACATTGGGCCCATCCTTATGGTCCCGACGTTGACTTCCTCACCCTCTGAGTCAGGTGAGTATTGAGGTCCTTCATATGGGTCCTCTACTTCGAAGCTTGATGCTTCGGAGTTACCAGAGTTGTTCTCTAGTTTCTCATCTGATGAGCCTTTCGACTCTTCATCCGTTGAGTTCGCAATCTCCATGGCAGCTATGCGCCTTGGTTTTTCATCGCTCGTTATATTGTGTCTTGGGCAATCTTTCATTTGCCCTATTTTGCTGCATTTGCCGCAAATTGGAACTGACTTTTGGTCAGTTTTCCTCGAGTTTTTCGAGGATGTATCCTCTTTCCATCTGGGTTTCAGCTCTTCCGCCTTCTTTCCTGATGGGAGGGCTCTGCTGCAGCTCGTGGTTGCCGTGGTAGTTGTTCGGGTATAGTAACCTGATTTGTAGGCTGAAGACATCTTCAGCCCGTCAATTATCTTGTCTACACGAGATATTGCTTTTAACATCTCCTCGTTTGAGGAGAAGTCTGCTCTGATTCTATCATGAGCAATCATTTCCCTCTTCCATTCAAGGGGAATGTAGTTTAGGAACCTGGCGTTGAAGGATGCCTGGTCTGGTGGCGTCACCATCTGGGACGCTGCTTTTGACAGTTCTAAGTAGAACTGTTTTAGGCCTTTTTCCACTTCGTATTTGACGTTGCGGTATTTCTTTGTCGCGTTCAACGCGGCGGAGGCTTTGATGAAGGTTCTCATCAATATGTTGAGAACTTCGAGGAACATGCCCTCGTCTCCTCTGAGGAGAGTTTCGTCTCGGAGTCTAATTCCGAGGTCGAACACGGGCCCCCCTAATCCACGAATCAAGCAGTCCAGGTGGACTTCATCAAATTGGGGACCTTTGCATCCTCACAAGGTGAGGAATCCCATGTCAGGGCCCGGCCTCGGACTCGGAGGCTCCCTGACCTCAACCCCCATCTAACCTGTCCTCACACTATGCAGGGCATGAGATGTATAGTAAAAGAAAGGGAATATATACACTTGCCTATGCGGGGCATGAGATGAGAAGAAGGGTAAAGGTCTCATCTCCCCGCATGGTTGCTATATAAAGGAATGGGTCACATGCCCACAACTATACAGCTCCTAGAGTTGTGTAGTGTGACCCGGAGGGAACATCCAGGTGGCAGTGCCCAGTAAGCGTGGGAACGTTCTGGGGGAGTTGCTCGCCCAGAACTGTGGCTGTGACCCATGGGAACATTCTGGGCGAGCTGCTCGCTCAGAAAGTTCCCACGCTATCCCGTGCGTGCGTGTACACAATGCACAAAGGCAACAACAAGGCAACAGTCAAAGAATAAAAGGGGGTAAAGTAGGTGGGGAGTCCGGGGCACCCTAAGGCAGGGTGCTGAACCCTGACATCCCAGTAGTTCTGTGAACCACTGCCAGAACGATTCCATGTTGTTCTCCCCTGACCATTTCTTGTCAGGGAATGCTGGCCCATTCTTTAGGGCTTCTGGCTTCACTCCTTCTGGGTAGGGAGTGAGTATTCTCACTTCGGCCATTCTTATGGCCTTTTCGTACCATTTCTCCAGGTACTCTTCTTGCTCCCCTGCCTTCGTGGGGTCACTATCCAATGGAGATCTCTCCTTTGGGGGGTTTTTGCTGGGGGAAATCTTCCTCACAGCGTTTCTTTGGTTTCAGGCGAATTCACCTGAAGTTGTATTTGTATTCTCTCATTGTTTTGAGAGGGTGTGAATGAGTTACCTCTCTGTTTGAGAGGTCCATCATAAGTGGACGTTTGGCCGAACCTTTGGTACGTGCCAATTCTCCTCCTAATCTCTGAACGATGCCTTCTTTCGGCATCGTCTTCTCCTATCCTTGGGAGAAGGATCTCCTTAGCGTCTCTGTCGAGTTGCTGATGATATTCCAGTGTGCTTTCACTGGTGGTTCTTTTCGTGAATTTTTCATGAGTTCTATTTATGTCTTGGACTGTGGTCCAGGGGTGTTTATTTGTTTCCTCACTTTTTTGTGAGAAATTTATTTCCTTCAGCAAGTCTGTTTGTTCGCTGATTTTTTCAGTCAATGCATCGATTGCGTTGGCCATTCTTTCTAGAGTTATCTCTAGACGAGCCATACTATTATGGTTCGTTTCCTCGATCTTTTTTTGGATCGAGTTTATCATGTTTATTATGTGCGATTCCTGGTTTTCCAGGAGGAAGTTTGGTTGGGCGAGCAGAGACTCTCCCCAGTTGACATTTCCGCTTCTGGGGGTTCCAGAATGGGTTCTTGGAGTGAACACTCCACGCTCACTTTGTTTAGGCGAGGCCATTGCGGAGGGTGCTTCCCTTTCATAGAGGGGTCTGTTCGCTGGTTTTTCCTTACTTTTACGTAAGGCTTCCTCAGCAAACTCCCTCATTTCAGTTCGCCTCCTCTTCATTATCTCGGAGACCTCCTCCAAGGTTGGCGACCTTGCCTTGTCTGGCATGGTGTGTGGGAGTGTAAACAGCAGAAGTTCTTTTGGAGCTTCCGCGCTCTGGGAGATCCTGCTCTTGGGGTGTATCTTCACGCCTTCTCGGGCTTTCAGCCTGAGAAGAAGTTGATCATCACTTTCCATCCTCCATTCAGACGGAACCTGGAACAAGTCCAGTAGTTTTTTGGATAGCCGACGCGGGGGCTCTTCCCTTTGTTTCCCTTTGTCTGCCTTTGGGGCTTGACTTGGGGACGTGAGGGGGGACTCCAGGGGATAGTGGGGCCCTGGAGTTTCCTGCGACTCTATCCGATCAGCTTTTTGGGCTGATCGTTCGGCGCTTACGTGTTTTTTGCACAAGTCGATCACCTCGTGAGGAGGTGAGGGATCTTCCCCAGCTTGGGTTAGATCAGTATGTTGTGGAGTTCTGGGGGTATTTTGCCCTGCACTTACTCCACGTAAGTTTCTAAAACCTTCAGGGACCAGCCCTGAGGTGGTTGCTAATGCCGGATCATGTTGATCCTCGTTGTCGTCTGACGACGGCTTTTGGTTTGAATCTCCCATGATGGGAGATTGCAGTTTCTTAATAAACCGCTCGTTTCTTTTTAGTGTCGCTGCAGATGCGACCTTGCCCTTGTGGGCATGTTTAGGCGCCATAGGCGCTTCCGAGTCAGATGTTAAGATTGTAGAGTTGTGGGTTGTGTTGTAAAACACACCTCATGCACTTAAAAAAGTGTGAGGTCTTTGGGTAGCTCAGCACACAAGGCCGTAAGTGATACAAGTTTGTGTATTTTACGGTGGTGTGTAAGCAGTTACCCGGAGGTTCCCGCTTGCCCACGTGACTATATGTATCTAATTTACATGTGGCTCAGGGTTCGGGGCTATTGCCCTGACACCAGGGGATGCAGGTACAGTCAACTCCCTCATAACACATACCCATCGGGAGAGGCCACAATGTATGGGTTGTGTGAGAGATGTGTGACTGGCAAGACAAAAAAGTTTCAGTGTGTCTATAGCTTCTATGGATATTAGGGTAGTATGTATGAGGAAAGTAGTCTGTCAAGTTAATAAGATATCTAAAGGAGTGACTCAGTCTCTACAGCGAGAACTAAGATAGATTATCCTAACCTAAAGGAGTGACTAACTACAATGTAAGATAGGAGCTAAATATGAAGTTGGATAAAAGGGACTGACCTCAGTCTCTACAGCGAGAACTGAGGAAAAAAGAAAAGAATTCAAAAAATAAGCATGACTATACTCTAACAGAAGTCACATGCAAATCACGTGACAATAGAGATCGGTTAATGCATGGTGTTCCTCCAACACAAGTGAGTGTCCTTCATGCTTTGCATCTCCATGGCTCATGCCCACTGTCCCAAAGATGCAAGCATCACCTCAGCATTTCAAAAGAAAGGCCGGGTCATTAATTGTCTTTGTGCATTTGTGCAGTCTCAACTGCCTGGAGTGCCTCATGACAAGTAACAGCCAGTTTGTCAGAGTCAGGCATGCCAGAACTGTCTGCATTGATGCAGTCTCCAGTTCTCCTATAACACGCTCCTCATTAACCAGATTTCCAGTATTATCCAAACATTCTTCATCAACCTCTGAAATTGGTTGTAGTGCCTGTAAGTCGGCCTGAAAGGTTTGCTTACTATTTTGGGGATGGTACGTTCCGTTCCCCCGTTCGCCTCAGGCCTCAGGTAGTCCATCTAAATATAAGCTTTAATGTGCTGTATATTCAACGGGGTAGAGGTAAAAGGCTACCGGGCCTTTACAACTACTCCGAGGTATTTACATATCTCGGCGCAAATAAATAAAGAAATAATAGCATCACTATAATGGGAATTATAGCGATGCAACATAATGATATCACTATAATCGGAATTATAGTGAAGTAAGGTTAATCCCTTACACGGCCTCAAGCTTCCGTTTCTGGTCTGAAGTCTCATCTTCAACCCCTTTTTGAGAACGTCGACTTGTTTCATCACAACATGGGAGGGAATGAGTTCAGTGTTGGCAGTCAGGGATTAACACTCAGCATTACCCAACTCAAGGTATGGGTTATTGTACTTGAAGATAGCTATGGGGTATGGGGTATGGGGTATATACTTGAACTTACTGTAAACCAACTTGGGAAATTCAAAAATCTATGGGTTAGAAGAGAGTATGGGTTATGCAGGGTATGTGTTATGAGGGAGTCGACTGTAGCGTATTAGCCATCTACGATGACATAAAGCTATTATAGTGAAGAAAGATCTGGGAGAATGTACAAGGGACAACCCAATGATAACCTGTACGGTAACTTAGTGACATCATTCAGAGTCATGCCCTCACGAAACTTCATTGCCATGCGATCGAAACCTAGAGCGCTGAACGGTTTGACACTGGAAAGTTCACCTTGGATAATGCGGCTCGATGGATCAAGGAAAGGTGGCAGGGAGAATTGGTCAGATTTCCCTGTTGTGGATAAGAAGAGGGTCCAGATAGGGAACAACCGTAAACCCCGCAAAGCGCGTCTCATCGATGAGAATGCGGACCACCCTCTACCAGTATTTGAAGGCACCAAGGTGTGGGCTTCATCAAATGCCAAAGTCAATATGGGAGTATGCTGCGCTTTGAGCTTGAAACGAGGGTTGATCTTCTCTAACACTTGTCGGACGACAGTAGCAAGTTCAACATCCGTGCCTTGTGTATAAAAAAGACATTGTATCAGTCAAGACCATGCTTAGGGAAGTAATGGGGAATACCATTTGTTTTTGTCGTGAATCTCCCGGGCGGTGTTTTCTGTTTTGAAGGAGTCATCGGCCTATTACTTGAATAGAGCTGCCTCGATTGTGAGTGACCTAGCGGCGACACAAAACAGAGACTTGCCTCCTCCGCTCTGACCAATACTTCTTCGTAAAACTGCACACGTAGAGGAGCTTGCTGTCCAAACCGCTGTCCAACTGTCATAAAAAGTCGAAACTGCCCCGCAAGGGATTTAGGATAGCGCATTAATGCCGCTGACTTCTCGGCCGATGAGAGCTTAGAAAAGAAGCGATGATACTTTTTATTGAGTTACGTGGTCCAATGACGTTGGATACCCTCTCGAACAATGCAGTGAGAAATGCGCTGAAACGAGTATCGCTTTCATGCTCTTTAAGGTTAATCCTTGTGAACCAATTCAAGACATCATGGTCAGGAGCCGGATATCCTAAATTGAAACATTAGAATCACACAGAAGAATACGGGAAGAGAATATCACCTTCAGCTCCCCGACGGGGACTACAAAGTGCTTCTTGGAGAACTCGTCGACCATTCGCGATTTCCCCATGCCAGAGGACTGTACGATTGGTAAGAGGCGAGCATATGTATCAGCGATATTTTGTCTCATCATGTACTGGTAAAGAATGTTGGCAGCGTCTCCTCTGTATTCGGAAGACCACGACTTGACTGTCGCTGGAAGGAGGTCGGAAAGGAAGACACAAGCAGGCGACGCTCTACCCACCATCTTCAGATGATTGAGAATCAAGTATCGCTTCAGGGTCGGGAGGACCCGCAGGCTGGACTGTTGGAAGAAGAATTTCTGTAACTATCACAGTTTATCAGAGCCATCCAACGACGCCCGCCTACGGTGCATACCCGAGTTTCGTATCTTCTTGAACGATTGAGCCTTCCATGCTTCCTCTAACCCATCCCCCAACTCCGGATGTTGTGCGATTAAATCACTCAGTGGCGGTAACTTTTTTAAGCCGGGTATTCCGACTGACTGGAGGACAATTTGGTTGAGAAGAAGAGCACAAAAGTCATTTCTGGTGAGTTTCTTGGCATAGTGGCGCGCGAACTCCACGATAAGTGCGTCTTCGTCCAGGACATTGGGATGAACCGCGAGAGTCGTGGGTGCACGCTTAGAGGAGGGCCCACCTGCTGACGGCCCAATCTCCAAATTGGATCTCTTTAGAGCTGACCGATTTGGGAGCGGGACTTGAATTTCGCGACTGCCGTGCGGATGTTGCTGGGGAGGCGTCAAGTCTCCTGAAGATCCGTCGTGGTCTTGGACTTGTACCACGCCGTACTCGTCAGCGCACGTCGCTGGTTCGGCGTCCACTCCCGGATTCCCGAAGGCAGGCTCGGCGACTTCCACCGACGAACCTCCGATGTGCACAGGTCCTAGTGTTCCTGGGGCCAAGGTATCTAATGAAACGGCCCGGGTATACCTACCGCTTCGCAAAGTCGGCATGTTGCAACGCGTTTAGTAGAGTAGGAGGACTTGAGATAGACAGTCCCAAGTCGATCGAGGAATGCGAACTGTTAATGTAATAACTGATGGACGCCGCCTGCTGCGGCATTACCCGCTACTCTTATCGTAGACTAGTCGAACTGCCTTCGGCTGGCTTTGGACATATGATGATGGTAGAACTGAGTGAAATCCGAAGTACAGTGGTACAAATAGAAAGGCAAGCACAGTTACTGATGACGGGACAACAACAATACACGTATAATCGCAAAGTGCGTGCGCGAGAATCGCGCGAATTCCAAGCCCACGATCTTGACAGCCAGAGCCCTGCCTGCCTTACATTTTTTTAGGCTCAATAGGCTTATTCCCACGCACGAATCTTGCACTAAACCTAATAACAATTAGCCATTAAGCCGAAGCACCACCGACGTAATCTCAGGACTTAATTTGTAAATATGCTTCTATTTACGTCACAAATATGGAAATCTGGAATCAAACTCATTTTATGTAAGTTTTCGAGAAAAATTGGGAGTGCACGTGTCAGTGCACTATAGGGCGTTACTAGGATTGCTGTGCTAATACATTCGCAGAGTCGCAGCCCCTCGAAAGCATGCTTACCCAACAAGGCGATCTACAGACTTCTGGACGTCCTCGGAATGCCTTCATTCTCAAGACCCGTTGAGAATGAGATTTCTACGATGCCATTGCTGTGGCTCCTGGCCCTCCTCCGCGGCATATCTGGGGTTGTTAGCCTCAGACAGCTTATTGAGGGTTCGTCCCATGCTCGGCGCTTTGGCGCGGATTTCCGTGATGGACAATGAGCCATGGCCTCGATGTCATGTTGGCGAACTCTAACCTCTTACTGTTCCTGCCCCGAGGTAAAAGTCCTTTACGCGATCCCGAAACATTTCAAGTGGTTTAGAAGCCCACCAGGCCAAGGTCGAGTAGATTCTTGCCTTACAACTATCAACATAATGAGACACCAAATGGGTCCAATTTCATTCGTTGGTTGGGGTTCAGCTTGTCTGGTGGCCTATCAACCAGTCATCTACCAATAAGGATGTGTTAAAACTCTCTTCTCATCTGCCAAACTACCTCGTCAAACACCATTTCAAAGTTCACCGATAAGATCTCCGACAGTTCTTGCGAGCGAGCTATCGCCCTCCCCCTTAGCACTCGTCGTGCGGGCTTCGTCTATCAGCGTGAAACCTTCCTGGAGCACTTCAGGCAATTCCGTGTATCCGCCAACCAGCTTCTCGAGCGTCATTGTGCTCTTTGACAGTCCATACACAGAAACGACATCCACTTTACCCGCTTCGGTATTAGGGATCTTGAGTTTGTAGATGGGAAAGTCCGTCCTCGGATGGAAAATCCTCCACTGATTATTGTATCCTCCAGCTAGAGGGATCTTGTCGGAAGTAGCACGACTGAGAATCTGGTAGATGGCCCCTTTTTCCTCTTCTGAGTTAAGTTGGAGAACGCGTCCTTCAGTGTCTATGACGAAATCGGGAACGAAAAAGGCGGCGACGAGTTGCCGCGGATAAAGATGAGTGGAGCGAATGACGCCAGCTATGAGTGTATCGCTAGAGGGCGTAAAGGTTCCTCGGGACGGGTGGGGATGGGAACGAGTATGCCACCCTGACAACCCTGACATTGGGAACAAGATGTTTCCTCAGATGAGGCAGATCCGCTACAAGATCAGGAATGGCCCGCAATCAGCATCGCAGGGACGACAGAGACAAGTATGAGAGCAACAAGCTGTTTGACTGACAATATTTCCTCTGGGAGGGAGTGACGAAGCGGTGTTAGTTAAGAGAGGTTGTTGGACTCCGTCCTTTAACATTCCCAGAGGGCTCAAGATCGATACCGCTGAGTGTTACTAAAAAAGGGGACTGCGCCCTCCTGTAACTTGCGCTGCCTCACGCGCTGCGGCCGCACCCATCGGTCTGCTTCCCAGCTTTGGCGACACGTGCAAATGCCACACACCGCCACCTCCACGAGTCTTCCCCAAAATGTCAGCTGTAGGAATGTATTTCACCATCAGCACGACTTCCAGCCCATAGGGTGCCCTTAGTTTATGGCACTTTTGTTCCCCTGTAACGGGGTACGGCGAGTCGCCAAGTGGTGTGAGGTGCAATTCCCGTGCCAGAAAGGCTGCGTTTCCCCAAGATCACCTTTGTCCCACTGGCATAGCGCCTATGGATACTGCCGCAAGGCGCTTCGTCTCTTAAGCAACTTCGTATAGACACAGTCATTAACTCTGTATGGGGCCCTTGGGTGCCATCGATCCAAGCACCCGACAGTCAGCTCCTGTGCGAGGTTAACTTGGTTAGTGTCATCATCTGTCGTGCATACTTTCACCATGGGCGCAAGACATCCTAATCGAGTCACCTATTGCTGCATTTACTAGTGCTTGTCGCTTTCGAGGACAAATCCGCGTCTGACAGTCCAGGCTCTCTCTATCTAAAATTACGAAGTCATAGAGGCTGGAGTCATGCCTAGGTCCAGGCGTGAATAGGAGGCCGGGGTGCGCCCGCGCCCCCGCGTCCGGTCTCGCTTCGCCCGCTTCATGGAGGTGAGCGACTCCGCAGTGCAATGACGTTCCCCTGCTAGTGCTGTGGGATTTCTGGATTACGAGGTTCATGCTAGCCACGCTTTGGCTCCTCGTCGCATTGGCACTTGTGTTTGGTGTGGCAATGAAGGAAATCTAATCCCGTTGGCGCAGCCAGATTCAGGGGTGCGAGTGTATCGTGGACGTTATTCGGAAGAGAGCAATTCTACAAGTACCTCGTTCAGTGTTGTCCAGTTAGTGGAACCGTTGACAGCGTAATTACATTAGGCAGAATTTACATAAGTCTCATTCTCAGGCCTAGGGGCCAATGCTTCCCGAGTTAGAATACCCACACGGGTGCTTTCCTGATTACTAGAACTTCTGAGTCCGGCAATACTGCAGGACCCATATGATGTCAACAATTCCAGGGTTGACTTGCATCACTACATCAACATCGACCACTACGTTTGCAACAGCAGGAGTATACGTGAAATCGCACAGATGCCATCCCAAGTGGCGGTCCATAGCTGGTGATGTCCATTGCCTGTTCTCGCTCAAGTAAACGTAAACCACAGTCCACCTGTGAGTGTTCGCTTACCATTAATTGTCGGATATATATCGAAGATGAGGATGAGTCCCGTCTGTCCCAATGGGGACTGATAACATAAAAGTCGCGCCACATGTAGCAGGTAGGCGACCTTCTGCTCAATAGGGTAATAGCTGCAGCTGACCGAGCAATTTATGTGTGTGTGTTACTTTCGATATTTTACGTGCCTGTGAGCAATTTATGTAATGAATTTCGAGGGTACCACAAAAGGTATTCCCCACAGCCGACTCGAACGACTGACCTCGTCATTACTAGTGACGCGCTCTACCAACTGAGCTAGCGGGGAGAACTAACTGCCGTGACTCCTTAAGCCATCCTTGTCAGTACAAGACCTAATCGGGCGAGCCGCCAATACGAATGAAGACTTGCTATCTAGTCGTGCTAAAACATTCTTGCAGAGTCCAAGTAATTAGTTTATGTAGGTGCAATCGTACAATACTGGGCTACATAAGCAAGATACAAATGAATTCCAAGGATACGGGCGCTCTAGTGTTCCAAGAGAGGGATTAGGAGAAACGAAAAACTCCAAGAGTATTCCCAAAACTAGTGATAGAGATCGATGGAGTGACCGACAAAAAGGGACCTGCCCTTGTGAAAGGAATGCGAGGGAAGGTAGAGCTTGTGGAGGCACTGGAGTGCACCTGAGTGGGCATGGAGGCTTCGGGCGGTGGGTGGAAGAATAACTCGGAGACGCTAGATGAACGGGATGTCCTTGGACTTGATGAATCAGCATGTGAGGAAAGTTCAGAAATAGGAGAAACTCGTAAATTCCCATATAGGTCGAGAGACCAGAGCTCCCATCGCTCAAACGGCGACTTGGGCTGTGGCCGGCTGCTTGGCGAGAGTTCGTTCCGACTTGATCTCGGCTGGAAGGCAGGCGGCCGTCTTCGTACTCCAAGAATAAGATTATTGCATACGTCCCAGCTTCCTCTTTCGATGGAAATCTCAGCGACCTTAGTGGCAGTTCGAAGCCGCCGTGAGGAATCGATGGCAGATCCAATGGAGGCCATTGGAAGCGGGACGGGGAAGGTTTGTAAACGTGTAGGAGGTGAAGTTGCCGAGATGAAGGTCATACTGGTTCGACGTGAAATGCTCCCATCTTGAACCACGTTATGTGCATCAAGCATATCATGTCGAAGACATGAACATAACTTCCCTTCAGGAACGCATGGGAGATGGTATATCTTCAGCACTTCCTCCGTTCCCAAGGCAATGACCAGAGTACTATCCCGATCATTTAAACATTTTGCGCATTCCCTGGCAGACAATCCGATGACCCGAATCTGGTCTACTACACTGCACTGAGCCTCAACAACTCCAGCAAGCTCTCGCGAATCCTCTCTGAAGATAAATACTTGGCGATTTTGTGTGATAATGATAAGGATTGGAAAGTTGACATCGCCAACGCGCAGTATTTGAGGATGCACGCTGATGATAGTATCTGTCACACCCAATCCGGCAAGCCGCATGGAGTAGAACGTCATCGACGGCTTGACTCCCTCGCGGGGAGATCTGGGGACAATAGGGGTAGATTCTTTGTGAACATTCGAGCCTGGGGGGACCACAAACGCGGAGCTAAGCTGAGGAATAGCTTCGGCTCCTCTGGAAGGCAACGATGAAGAAAAAAAGTCCCAGATGTACGTTTCCCCATCATCCACTGATATGGCGAGGGTTAATGGCCGTCGGAGGTTTAGTTTCGACTTGGTTCGGTGTGTGAGCACGTTTGGGGTGTATCCAAACCGAACCGAACGAATCCTTCCCGGTAACAGCGCACTAGCTTGAAATAGGACCGAACGAATGAAGATTGACCAGACCGCAAGTATTCCCTCACTACTACCAATAGCGCAGTAGGCGCCAGACGGATCAACAGCGAGGCTCGTTATTTCCCCAAGTGACTGTGAGCGGGAATAAAGAGCGGAGGTAGTATCAAGGGTCAGATGAGATCCATCCTCGAACCATATGGCAAGTTCATTATCGCTGACAGCAGCAATAATAGATGTGTCTTGACTGTAAGCAATCATCGCCACATTTTGAGAACATGCACGCAGCAACGGCGTAAATGAGACATTGCCTTCAACCAGGTTGGTGCGAGGCTTCGAAGGGCGATCGCCATCCTCGCGATGCCCCTGCGCGGCGACCAACTCTGGATCTTTCTGCAAATATCGAAGTAATATGTAGAGCAGGAAATTGGTAGCAACTGAAGGAAATATCACGATCCTCATCAATCGATTGAGTTGGGAAGTCATGCGAGATGCAAAGAAGCGAGGCTGATGACGACGCTCCGCTTGTGGTTGTGAAGTGGAGATGGCTAACTCAATGACAGTAGGAGGCTCGATTTTGACGAAGAGAAGTGGGTCATCCTCAGGGTTGAGGACGTCCCATATCTTCCTGCCTACGACGTCTTGAACGACTTCGGTGGGAGGTGCCGGTCGAGTGCTGTTCATGCGGTGCGCCACAGCCGTAACTCGTGGCTCCATATCATACCTGTCCGGAAATGAATAAGTGGCATAGTACAATGTTGCTGACACAGCCAGCATCTATACCGATCGTCTCAGCAGCAATTTTGAATGGGTGCTGATAATACTGACGAGTAGTAAACTCCCGTTGGTCGCCGCCTCCGATTTCAGGAACTGTTGCACCTTGTTGCGCTTTTTCACGGGGCTGAGGCTGGTGCGCTTCAGACCATTCGCTCCATTAGGTACGGACGGCTTCTTTGAACCCTGATGCAAAAGTTCGCTGAGCTGTCAAAAATGATAAGCTACGACGTTCGAGATCATGTTCATCACACTTACCTCCAGACGGTACAGGTCGATGGCCAATACTGCGACAAACATGGTATGCACCAGAAACCAGTGAGCCACAAGCACAACGATTGCAAAGACACAAAATTGGCGAGTGGCACCATACGCGAAAAAACCGATGGTCCCAAGAATTACATTGCAACCCACAACACGAAAAGTATTGAAAGTTCCAGCATGGGAAAGACCCAAGGCTAGACGCTCTTTAACAGGGAGAGTCACACGGGTTGAAACCACCTTGTCGATCTGGTGGTCCAGTCTCAGTACTAATCACTGTAAGTGCGGTTGGAATGGGTACATGCCAGCGTAAACATGTTTTCAGCACCCACAAGCACAATCACCACAGGTAAAATCCCCCTACCGGAATGGTGCATCAATATGTCAATTCTATATGCACTGGACTACGCACCAAGGTACCATGGTAATATGATAACCCCAAAGAGCGCAAACGCTTACACTGCACAACGTGCTGGCAATGATCTCCACGATCCCGGTTAACGCTAGACCGTAACGCGAATGCACAGTGTCCATACGCTTGAGAGAACCGGAAAAGTGAACGAACACAACGGCATAGGTGATGTACAGCACAACAGCCATTAGAGAAATCCGAGATTTGTCGTCACTGACATCATACTGTGATCATGTCATGATGTGGACAATATTTAGAAAAAGGTGTGAAACGCACCTGAATAGAAAGTAATTTTGGTGCAGAAGAGGATGACTTTATTCTCCCCATCCCAGAGCCCACAGCTTGAAGGCGTTTCAACCAAGCATTGTGCTTTGCCTCGTTCTGACAATCGTCTCCATGGAAGTAATAAGTGAATGTGAGGAAATCAGGGTCCTCGATCTGGTCATCCTCCTGAGGCTGGCCAGAAAGTAATGACTGAGCCGGGACAGGAAGTCCGTCAACCATCGGGACCCTGTTGACACGCCTGAATACCTCATCGGCATCCAGAAATGCAAAGTCTGTAAAATTCCAACTTTTCAACGGGTCCGTAATAAAACATTCTCCGCGGTAGTTCTGAACACAGGGGAGAGAATTTTTTCCGCGTAGAACCTCATCTACGATCCGTCGTTGAAGCGCTGCAGAAGCGGTCAGAACGCTAAGATCTAAGGTACCATATGTCTCGTATGCTCCTTGCACGAATAATCGTTCAATGGACACAGTTCGGTCCATTCCACACCGAGCCAAGAAGGAAGGATCGGATGTTACGCGAAAAGCGTCATGGCCTTCCCATAATTCCCGGACTTGAGGAAAGGTACTTCCATACAGCGACCATATGTCCGTAAGTCCAGTAGAGAAATCTATAAAATTATGGCGTGAAAGATGGATGGCAAGTGCTGGATAGACGAGAATAGTGATCACAAAGCCCGATATAATAAGCACGCGTGTAGTGTTCTTAGCGCAGTGACTGCGGAGCATCGAGCAACGTGGCTAAGGTTTTTGTTTATATGGAGCCGATACTAGGACTCACAGCCCGAACAGGTAAAAGAATCGACTCGTTAAGTGCCTCACTTGAGCTAGAGACACCGTCAGCTTGAGGTTGGGACACATTAGGCCCTTCGAGAGTACTTGCCAATCATAATCAGATATGTTTAGCTGAGATGGTCGGAAGTGACCGCGCGAGCGGTAACAGGAACCGGTAGTACGCTTCAACTTACGCTTAACCTTTTTGAAAACGACCGCCCAGTTTGCTAAATGTGATGAAACAGCTGGAGACGGATGCAATCAGTGGCTGTACGCCGCCCCAAACGTTCCCGGCGCCGATCGTTTCTCAACAAATACAGTGTGGAGATCGGCTTTAATGCCTGGAGCGCTTACCTATTTCTTCCCATCACATGGGGGTGAGGAAATCCAAACGAGTCGGGGATACGGAAGTCACCTAGTCGCACCGTAGTACAAGCCGACATCGCTAAAGGAATGCCCAGGATAGTCAACACAAAGGGCCGTCCAAATAACTCCGCCCCCGACCGCGACGTCGTTAAACTACAGTGGTAAGATACAATGCCAGAGGACAAATACTCAGTACGAAACGAACCGGGATGAAACCATCCCATAATGCCGGCTCTGTCAACCAGGGGGGCTAAAGCTCAGGCGGCGCCAAGGCGAGACTCGCGCTGATCTCGAGCCCAAGGCCGTCTACTACGAGCGTCCAGCCTCCCAAGAGCGGCTGGATCCCACTGGGTAGATCCGCACGATCTAGGATAGTTCCTTGGAACTTCCACATGGCCTACGCGCCGTAGGCTAGGTATCCCACCATAAGAGACTCATAGAGTCACACACAGAGGCGAGCCCTCAAGTCCCACTCACACCCACCCCCTGACGTGGGCGCAGACAACCGCGCTAATATTGAGCCCCCCAACTACACATGGGAGTGGGCAACCCAGGTTGCGCCGTGGAACCTGCTTATGTAAGCATATACTATTGAACAACCACAGAAAAGTGGGACCCAACATCGCCGAAGTTTTGTGCATTCCACAGGACATTTGGTGAAGAATACCATTAGTAAATGTTCTTCATAATCATGTTTAGGGTGTTTTGGTGGTTTTACATATTGTTATTTCTCAATTACAAGGAGTGTTGTTCCAATAAATTCTTCATAACACCACTAATACTGCATCTGCGCAAAATTCCAACCACCAAAACATTATAACTAGCCATTGCATGCCTAGACACCCATAATTATCTTGAAATGTATCACCATTCCCTCCAAAAACTTCGGCGAAAAAATTTATTTACAATTATTTGTTCCGAGCCTACATTTCACATCAAAAAGGAAACTGCGCCTCCCCCCCTCCAATTTTGTCCCTCAGCACACATAGCCTCTGCCAATTTGCTTGAAAATAGGCAGACTGACAACTTTCAGATAATACTACGAGGATCTGAATTTAAATGGGATCGACATCTCGGTCTTCATATAAGAAGAGAAGAAGATCACCAGGCCGTATATCCCACACTCTATTGATCACTGGCTTCTGGGGCAACTCAAAACATTCTAAAGACAAAGAGAATGCTGTAAAAGATTCATATGGCCAGCCAGGGGGGAATACACTACCTGATAGTGGCAAAAAAAAATTGATTGCCCCGGGGCCCACATCCCAACCCCACTATGTGTAGACAATTCTAATCTGAAACGAAAGCTTGGTGCAGCAAGCCGAAAGCTTCACTGCAAGCCGAAAGCTTCATGATAGTGATGCCTTGCATAAAGCTGCGATTTCAAAGGCGGGTCATTATCAAAAGACCACCCGAAATGCAAAGCGGCAACTGGAATGGGCCCTCACTAGCCGGGGGCAGGCCTGGTGAAGACGAACTCATATTGCCCCGGACAAAGGCCCGAAGCCTCAAATCTGGCCCAAGGAAGGCCCATCTTAAACAAATAGTCGATCGATATGTAGATCAGCTGTCTTCTGCTTCATCAGTAGCCACATAGTTTCATACTCACGATCTCGACAAATAATGCATCAAAATAATTTAATTATAGGCTCAAAATACACTATATATGCTTCTCTCATGCAGGTCGCTGCGCAATCCCCAGCATATGCACTGTGGAATGAGGTAGAGGAGCAACAAGTTGCATCCCATCATTTGAGCGGAAAGTGCTTATGTAAGCGTCCCGTGGGCAACCTTTGGTTGCCCACCCCCACTACACAGTTTCCCTACCGCAAAAGGCATCCCCGTAAACCCCGCACACGTGACCCGAACGACAAGCCAATAGTGCCCTGACCACCACGACTTGGAAAAGACCCAACCCCCCAAACACTAGAGTGCTTGCGCTTCGCACTTTGCTTGACTCTGCACAGTGCATGTTTCCTTTCACCTGTCCCAGCATGAATCTATTTCTATTTCGTTTCGCGAATATACTTAGGCTATAAAAATAACTGGTGATCGCCACCTGATGCGGCAGAACCCACCACTCTTTTGCTCGATACAACATGTATTTGGATGAGTACAAAGAGAGGATTAAAAAAGAGGAACAGAAGAATAAAAGTGAGGACCATCCATTATAGATGCTTATGAAGCCAATGTCAAAATATCCTGGTGCAACATATTGGAATGGAGGCAACTAACACTGGAGACGATTGAGAGGGAAAGGGCTTATGATTTGGCCACAGGAGCAGCCATCTACTGTCTCACCCGCTTTTGCCATCAGCAATTAGTTCCCCTAGCAGCACTGGGGTATACGCCCCACTTCGATTTTGGCCCAAAAATGCACCAGTTCATGAACCAGTTGCGTCTGCACAAGTGGACATGCGATTGCATGAGGTTGACATGAAATTGGGGGGGGTTGGTGGTGCTGGAGTGGGCAATTTGAGAGGAAAATCGGCTGGGATGGGCTGGGAGCGCGTCAGAATGGTGCTGGAAGGCCTCATCTCAAACAGATATGAGGCAACGGCCTTCTTGACGTGTTTGAAATGTGAATAGAACTTGTCTAGTCGCTCAATCACAAAACCCCAAGCCAGATGAAAGAGACTCAGCTGAGAACACCCCAATGCCAACCAACAATCGTCATGTGGGTCCACCTCAAAATCGTCCAAGCGGTCAGTTTCACCACATTTGGTCACTCCAACTCCCCTTCCAGCCCCTCAGCACCCTCCAGCGCCGCTGCAATCGCCAATTTCGACATGCTTGCCACTTCCCCCTCCATGTCTGGATGTCCCACCACCCATTCCCTGGTACACCTGGCCGATTTCCATGTGCCCCTCACACACTCTTGGTGCCCCAATCACAGAACGCTAAGTGCCAACAGTGGTCAATGGTAGGCTGTGAGTAGGAGAAGCAATAGTGCTGGGTTGACATCATGTCAGGGCACACCCGCCTCACCTGGCTGTCAGGGACGGCTCGAGGGAGGCAGAGGTAGCAGCGTAGCGCTCGGCGCTAGCGGCCCGGACGGCGGCAGGGCGGTAAGACTGTATAGTGGGCAGCCCTCACTCGGGCTTACGTCCCTGTGTGGCTTCTTAGGCTGAAGTGGGAAATCTATTGTTATTAGGGTGGGAAGCTAGACTAAACTAGGGTACTTGCCTGAAGCGGGAAATGAGAAGAAGGTTACTTCTTCGGTCCTGCTTCGCCTTAGTTTATATACATGTGTGAACGGGTCACGTGGCAGTGCCACGTCACCTTCGGACGAAGCCGGGTTACCGTGGGTGGCTCTGCGGTCGATCCCGAGTGTTGGAGGGGAAGTGCAAGTACAGTAGGAGTGCACAGCACGTCCGGCGTGGCAGTGCCCCTACAGGGTGCTCAGCGTCGGGCACATCCGTGCTACAAGTGTAGTAAAGAAAGAGAGAGATCGTCTGTATAAAGATAGAAAAAGAGAAGAGGGAAAGAAGAGAGAAAAAGAGGATGAGACGAAAGGAAAGGAGGTGGCGGCAGCGTGCCCTGACACTGGCTCCACCCGGCTCCACTCCACCCGCTACCCCCTTCTCCCCCTTCCTATCTCCTCCTCCCTCCACTTCCCCCTCTTCTTATTTCTTCTCTGTCTCATTCTCTATTCTTTCTATTTCTATTTACATGGACGACTTCCCTTGATCAATGTACTACTAACCTGCCCACGACCCATGCATGACACACCCAGCCCCAGATGCTCCAGACGACCCCCGGGTACACCCAGCATGCATGCCTGCAGCGGATCCCTTTGGGATCCCCCATGGGGATACCCGGGTGGCTGGGGCTGTGCATGGGGATGACGTGGCAACTCTCATGTGACCTGAGCACCATGTATATAAACATACCTGGGGTGGGAACCAGAGAAGCAGTCTTCTTCTCACCATTCCCACTTCAGGTAAGTAGCTTAGTTTTCCTTTTAATGATAATTAACACCATTCCCACTTCAGGGATGTCTGCCTGCACCAGACTGTCAGGGACAGCTCTGAAAGCGGCAAGGTCCCGGTGCGAGGGACTCGATGGGACAGGTGTCGGCTATGCATAGTGGCGGTCCCGTTGTGGGGTGAGCGTCCCCGACCACTTAGTCTGAAGTGGGAAGTTGAGAAGAAGGCTGCTTCTTCTGTTCCCACCCCAGGTGCTATTATATACATGCGGTTGGGGTCACGTGGGAGGAGCCACATCATCCCTGCACACAGCCGCACTCCCCTGGGTATCTCCGTGGGAGATCCCGGAGGTGTGCTGCTCTGTGAGTGGGAATGCGCGCGGTGGGCATGGTGATCGGGGGAGCAGGGTTAGGTGTGTAGTAATACATAGAGAAGGGGAAGTCGACCATGGAACGGAAATAGAAAGAAAGAAGGAAAGGGGAAAGAAGAAACAGGGAGTGATAGTGGGGGAGCAGAGTAGGGCGGCGCGGCGTGGGGTCAGGTGGGGTGTGCCCTGACACAGACCCGTTGCCGCACATGCCTGCTTCATACCCCACCGGGCCCTCAGCACTGGGCGATATACCCGGACGCTCTCGACCCTGGACCGGTCCCTGACACATCAGTTGTCAATATTGTACACTGTCAGAGACCGGATTCGAGACGAAAGAGTGTCTCCGTAGCGGAGGGCTTTGGCCTCAGTGACTTCTGCCAAGAGCGCTGTGCCTAGTGACACGTCCATGCCCTAACTGTCAGGGGACATGCGTGCTCGCGCAAGATGCTCCGATAACCTAGTTGTGATTAAAGCTGGGGGAAAGGGATGTCCCCATCTTAGGGTCAGCTATATACATGTAGAGTCCGGCAATAAGGAAACCAAACAGATTGCCGATAGAATCACGTGATCATAGAATGTTCCAGAACAATGCCGGAGATGATCCGGGTCACCGGGGCTTAGGTAAGCGGAGTAGACGGGAATTACCGGCATACTTCCCACGCGCATACGCGCAGCCGGCATAGGGTCCAGGGTCATTGCTGATCCCTGACACTAACTTACTGACTGGCAATCAGAACCTAAGGGGGGTAACTCTAGTTGATTTTATTACTGGAGTGTAACCTATGTACAAGTGGGATATATATATGGTTACAGCGAAGACGGGTCCGCAATTGGCGGAGCCGAACGGAGCGGAGCTAACGGGGTTAAACATTAGCCGACTGAATATTACTGACGAGTCGGGTCGCGGGGTTAGCAGAAAGGCAGGCGATAACCCAGAAATGGAAAGGAGGGATAGGCCCGAAGGTGGGCTCTGCAGGGCAGGCGATTGTATTGCCCAGCGGAGGCGGGGGTGCGCTAGCGGACATCGGAGCTGTCCGGAAGTCTTCGGGGCTCCGTACTTAGGGAGGCATAGGTAATAAATTGAAATGAGGGGGTGGTGACCATCGAGGGGTACCGAGAGGATTGCGGAATACAAGAGCTCCGAGGTTAGTGAAGAAGGAGTGGAGTTAGACCGGAGGGAATGGAGGGACCGGAAGTCGATGGCCAGGGATGGATATGACATACACTCTCTTGTTGCTTGCATGGGCGATTGGACCCCGGTGCTAAGTCGCTTATCCATATAAGGAATCCTATTTTGTTGAACCTGATCCTTCCAACTTTTTTAGGAAAATGAATGACCAGGGTCACATACCTGATAAATTCAAGAGGGCAGATTTTTCTGCAAACAGCTGTAAGCCGAGACTTTAAGGACAAGAGCCGAGTGGGAGTGGAAATGGTGGAAGGAAAGTAAAGGACAGGCAAGATGACGTAAAAGAAAGCATGTAAAGAAAAGCAAACAACTCAAAAGGGAAGATGATGACAAATTTTCAGCATCGCCAATTGCGTAATATCAGGAGTGGTTAGTGACTCTGTGTGCAGAGTAAAAACAATGACCACGCAAAAACCATCAGAACTTAGTATGCATGAACTGCGCCCACTCCTGCCCGAATACGTCAGTAATCTGACAAAAATGTGACATTTACTTAGGCACTTAAAACTCCAAGCCACCATGAGGGCAAACTAGTATGCCCAGCAATACATCCCCCCCACACCTCCTCATGCAAGCACCCCCCTTCTTGCCAGCTTGGCCACACCCTCACATGCCTCGTCTGGACCCTAAAGTCCTGTCGAAAACTCCTCATGCAGTGCCTACACCACCCACCTCTGCCATAAGACCGGGAGCGAACCTCACAACCAAAGCTCCACCACCAAACCCCTTGTGCGCACAACACGACCCACATGAAGCTCTAGGAACCTGACAAACCAACTGACCAACCATAAAGCAACACAGTACAGCCCTGGTATTGCAGTATCTGAACTACCCCGAATGCGCACCCCACCTGAACCAGGTCTGCCAGGTCTCCCAGCTTGAACTGCCAGACACCACCACCCCCAGCCAGCTGGCCCCATCTCGCCGACCACAACCCCATAAACTCCTACCCCCCAAGACTGCCCACACAACCCACAAGCCACAGAGTAAATAATGCATAAACAACTCACTGAGCCACGAGACAAACTCCCCTAGTCTTGCCCCACTACCCTCGATGTGGGCGAGGCCCGACCAGTCCGCTGCACCCCCAGGAATACTGCCTCCCCGCCCCCCCCCCCTTAGAGTCCATCTATCCCCTAACCTCCACTAGAATCATGACGACGTCTAAACATGATGTCTGCCACCAACCCTGTAAGATAGCTTATCCCACTAGAACATAGCTTAAAAACACCCAAAATAATACGCCACAAAACTCGCCATGTACATGTTGGAACCCCAACCACCACCTGGATGCATAGATCAATCCACCCCAACTAGGGACCTAAGGGGACGTGACCCAAACCACCCCCCTCATCCTCCACACCCCCATGACCTGGCATGCCGCGCGCTTAACCCCTAGTGCCCCACTTGAAAGTAAAACCCTGCCTCTGCCATCATCACATGCATAACAGCCTGTGATCCATCCATGAGTCCCTGTCAGGGACAGCTCCGAAAGCGGCAAGGTCCCTGTGCACGGGACTCGGTGGGACAAATAGCGGCTGTGCATAGCGGCGATCCCGTCATGGGGTGAGCATCCCCAACCACTTAGTCTGAAGTGGGAAGTTGAGATTATCATTAAAGGGGAAAGCTACGGTACTTACCTGAAGTGGGAAGTTGAGAAGAAGGCTGCTTCTTCTGTTCCCACCCCAGGCACTATTATATACATGCAGCTAGGGTCATGTGGAGGAAGCCACGTCATCTCCGCACACAGCCGCACCTCCCTGGGTGTCTCCGCAAAAGATCCCGGAGGTGGCCACTCAGTAGGCAGGAGTGTGCATGGCGCATGCGGTGATCAGGGGGGGGCGGGGTTAGGTATGTAGTGGTACATAGAGAAAGGGAAATCGACTGTAGAATAGAAATAGAAATAGAGATAGTGTCAGGGCACGCCGCCGCTGCCACCTCCTTTCCTTTCGTCTCATTGTCTCATTCTCTCTTCTTTCCTTCTCCTCTTTTTCTATCTTTATACAGATGATCTCTCTTTTTCTTTCCTACACTTGTAGCACGGATGCACCCGATGCTGAGCACCCCGTAGGGGCACCGCAACGCCGGATGCGCCACGCACTCCTACTTGTACTTCCCCTCCAACACTCGGGATCGACCGTGGAGCCACCCGTGGTTACCTGGCTTCGTCCGAAGGTGACGTGGCACTTCCATGTGACCCATTCACACATGTATATAAACTAAGCCGAAGCAGGACCAAAGAAGTAACCTTCTTCTCATTTCCCACTTCAGGCAAGTACCCTAGTTTAGTCTAGCTTCCCACCCTAATAACAATACATTTCCCGCTTCAGCCTAAGAAGCCACACAGGGACGTAAGCCCGAGTGAGGGCTGCCCACTATATGGTCTTACCACCCTGCCACCGTCCGGGCTGCTAGCGCCAAGTGCTACGCCGCTACCTCCACCTCCCTTGAGCTGTCCCTGACAGCAGAAGAAGGTTTCAACCTAATCTCCCCCACCTCCTCCAGCATGGTGACCGAAGAGCAGTACCAGGACCTGCTGACTAGGTTTCAGGAACTGCAGGCCATCCTCGAGAGCCACATCCAGAACCCACCGGCCCCACCTGCGCCCACACCCGCACCCACACCCAAGCCCAAAGCACCCAAGGTCGCCCCCCCACCGCCTTTGCCGGAGCGAGCGAGGACCTCGACCGCTTCAAAGCGGAATGCAGAATCTACTTCCATGTCCGCGCCATGGAGTTCCCCGACACCCTATCCCAAATCCTTTTTGTCCTGTCGTACATAAAAGGAGGAGCTGCGGGAGCATGGGCAACACAGCACACGATCGCGCTGCTGATGGCGGGATCCCCCGCGATCACTATGGACGAGTTCATGGCAGAGCTGGACGCCATGTTTCAAGACCCCAACTGGGAAGCCACCACCAGGCAGAAGCTCGCCGCTTTATGGCAAGGCACTGACTCTGTGGATAAAATCATCCAGGAGTTCGAAATCCACAGTCCCGCTTCACAGCTAGGTGATGTAGGGTTGGTAGACCGCTTCGAACAAGCGATCAATGCCCGGCTCCATGAGAGCATCTACCATCTGTGCCCCATGCCAAGGACCTGGGCAGAATGGAAACGAGAGGCCACCCTCCTCGACAACCAATGGCAGCGCTTCCAGGCAACTCAACCCCGACTCCCCCTGTTCAAGTCACCCCTCCCCCCGCCAGACTGTTGCCATCACTCTCTCAAACCCCCCTGCACCCGCCACCGGGGCCACCGCCGTGACCCGCTGCGACCCCTACTACCCCCACGACTATGGCCCCACTGCCTCAGCCGATGGACCTCGACCGCTCAAGGGCAGACCAACGATGAGGGCTATGCCACAATTGCAATGCCCCCAGGCACTTTGCACGAGACTGCCCCCTCCCAAAGGTCTGCCAAGTGCGCCGCATGCACCCGGAAGACCTCCGAGTACTCACAGAAGGGCTGAGGAGCCAACTGATGGGGACACCTGAGGGGAACGAGGAGGAGAGGGAGGAAGGGAACCCCTCTGCAGATTTTCAAGAAGGCGACCGGTGTAGGAGAAATAACGGTCACACTATGGAAACCCATTATGGAAATATGCCAGATAAATCACAAAACCTCATACGACAAGTAGATATGAGAAAACAGAAGGACACAAATTTTTACGAATTATTATGACTATACATGATAAATCAAAAGAAAGAAAAATAGCAAAAATACTTCAAGCTTACCATCAACGAGACGGAATTCTCGGGGGAATTTATAGTAAATATTAAACCAAGAATTAGGACAATCAACCAAGATCTGACTATAAAAACAATCAGAGAACCTCCACAGAAACTACTTTCTGTCAGGGCACACCCCACCTGACCCCGTGCCGCGCTGCCGTACCCCACTCCCCCGCTATCACTCCCTGTTTCTTCTTTCCCCTTTTCCTTCTTTCTTTCTATTTCCGTTCCATGGTCGACTTCCCCTTCTCTATGTATTACTACACACCTAACCCCGCTCCCCCGATCGCCGCACCCGCCGTGTGCATTCTGCTCACAGAGCGGCACACCTCCAGGATCTCCCATGGAGATACCCAGGGGAGTGCAGCTATGTGCAGGGATGACGTGGCTCCTCCCACATGACCCCAACCGCATGTATATAATAGCACCTGGGGTGGGAACAGAAGAAGCAGCCTTCTTCTCAACTTCCCACTTCAGGTAAGTATTGTAGCTTCCCCTTTTAATGATAATTCAACTTCCCACTTCAGACTAAGTGGTCAGGGATGCTCACCCTGTAATGGGACCGCCACTATGCATAGCCGACATCTGTCCCATTGGGTCCCTCGCACCGGGACCTCGCCGCTTTCGGAGCTGTCCCTGACAGCAGAAGAAGGCTTTAACCTCATTTCCCCCACCTCCCCCATCTCCCCCGCTATGGTGACCGAAGAGCAGTATGACGAGCTGCTGTCCCGATTCCAAGAGCTCCAAGCTATTGTAGAGAGCCAAGTCCAGAACCAACCCCCAGCTGCACCCGCACCCGCCCCCGCCCCCAGACCCAAACCGCCTAAAGTTGCCCCCCCCCACCCCCTTCTCTGGAGCAACAGAAGACCTTGACCGCTTCAAGGCTGAATGTGGCATCTACTTCCACGTTCGGGTGGTGGAGTTTCCTGACGCCCTCTCCCAGATCCTCTTTGTCCTGTCCTACATGAAAGGAGGGACTGCGGGAGCATGGGCAACACAGCGTACCATCGCGCTGCTGACGACGGGCTCCCCCGGGCTTACCATGGCAGAAGCTGGCCACCTTGCGACAAGGCACCGACTCTGTGGACAAGGTCATCCAAGAGTTTGAGATCCTCGGCCCTGCCTCGCGGCTAGGAGACATAGGGCTAGTAGACCGCTTCGAACAGGCGATCAACTCCCGACTCCGAGAAAGCATCTACCGCCTCCACCCCATGCCGACTACCTGGGCCAAGTGGAAACACGAGGCCACCCTCCTTGACAACCAGTGGCGACGCTTCCAGGCAACCCAACCCCGCTTCCCCCCAGCCAGGCCCCAGCCCCCACCTGCGAGATTCCCACTCCCTACCACCCTCTGTCAGGGCACACCTGCCTGACCCGGGTCCACCCGGACCCACCCGGCCACACCACACCCGCTCCCCGCTGTCCAACCCTCTCCCTCCTCCTTCCTCTGTCTCTCCTCCTCTTTCCTTTCTCTCTTTCTTCCCCTTTCTTTATCTCATTCCTCTCATCTTCCTTTTCTTGTTTATTTCCTTCTATCTACACGGACCACCCTCCTTTGTATCAATGTACTACTGACCCGTCCGGCCCACACACCCCGGACGGCTCCCCACTGTGCCCAGCACGCGCGCATGCAGTGGACGCTCTCGGGATCCCCCACGGGGATACCCGGATGCCTGCGGCTGTCTCCGAGGGTGATGTGGCACTCGTCATGTGACTCAAGCCGCATGTACATAAATGTACCTGAAGTGGGAACCGAAGAAGTAACCTTCTTCTCACATTCTCCACTTCAGGTAAGTAGTATAGTTTTCCCTTTTAATAACAATAACACATTCTCCACTTCAGTCTAAGTGGCCAGGGACTGCTGTCCCTTCCTGTGTCAGAGACCAGATTCGAGATGAAGGAATGTCTCCATAACGGAGGGCTTCGGCCTCAGCGACTTCTGCCAAGAGCACTGTGCCTAGTGACACGTCCGTGCCCTAACTTACTGACTGGCAATTAGAACCTAGGGGGGTAACTCTAGTTGATTTTACTACTGGGGTGTAACCTATGTACAAGTGGGATATATATATGGTTACAGCGGAGACAGTTCCGCAATTGGCGGAGCCGAACGGAGCGGAGCTAACGGGGTTTAACCATTAGCTGACTGAATATTACTGACGAGTCGGTTCGCGGGGTTAGCGGAAAGGCAGGCGATAACTGTCAGGGATGCGTCCGGGGTAGAGGAGGCCCAGGTGAGATGCCCGACACTAGAAGCCTCGCGGGGTGTGGAGCGGGCATGCATACTGGCGGGCCCGGCTCAGGAGGCAGTCCCTGGCCACTTAGACTGAAGTGGAAAAGGGTGAGAAGAAGGCTACTTCTTCGGTTCCCACTTCAGGTATGTTTATATACATGCGGCTTAGGTCACATGACGGGTGCCACGTCATCCTCGCATACAGCCGTAGTCACCCGGGTGTCCCTGTGGGGGATCCCGAGGGCGTCCGCTGTGAACGCGTGAGCTGGACATAGCGGGGGTCGCCCGAGGCGCCCGGGCTGGGCGTGTCGTGAGCGCGCTGCAGGTGGGTCAATGGTACATTGATACAAGGAAAGGTCGTCCATGTAGAATAAAGAGAAAATAAAGAGAAGGTGAGATAAGTAAAGAGAGAGTGGAATGGAGGAAGAAAGAAAGAAGAAGGGGGGAGGAGGTAGGGGAAGACTGGGTGGTGGGGTACCGGGTGAAGTGGGGCCGGGTGGGGCCGGGTCAGGTGGGTGTGCCCTGACAATAACCCAGAAACGGAAAGGAGGGATAGGCCCGAAGGTGGGCTCTGCAGGGCAGGCGAGTGTATTGCCCAGCGGAGGCGGGGGTGCGCTAGCGGACGTCGGAGCTGTCCGGAAGTCTTCGGGGCTCCGTACTTAGGGAGGTGTAGGTAATAAATTGAAATGGGGGGGTGGTGACCATCAAGGGGTGCCAAGAGGATTGCAGAATACGGGGGCTCCGAGGTTAGTGAGGGAGGAGCGGAGTTAGAACGGAGAGATCGGAGGGACCGGAAGTCGATGGCTGGGGATGGATATGACATCCCGGACCTGCCAGCACGCACGCCCGGTTTGCACCCCGCGAGGGCCCTTCTGCCGGGCGATACATCCGGACCCCCTCTACCCCGGACGCGTCCCTGACACCCTCCCACAAGCCTGCCCAGCCCCCACACCGCCGTGCCCCCAACCTGCTGCCGCACCGCCGCCTCCTGCACCGCGCCCTGTGGCGGGAGGAGGGCCACAACCTATGGACCTTGGCCACTCGAGGATAGACCAAAGATGAGGCAGCCTCTGCTACAATTGCAACGCACCAGGGTACATCGCGCGGGACTGCCCGCAGCCAAAAACCCGCCGAGCCAGGCGGATGCACCCAGAGGACCTCAGGGCACTCATGGAGGGGCTGAGGAGGCAATTGGTGGATGAACCAGGGACAGAGACAGAAGGAGGAGAAGGGCAAGAGGTAGAAGCCCAAGAGGATTTTCAGGAAGGCGACCGGTGAGGGACGCGTCCTGGCCGCCTGTAGGCAATAGTACTAGCTCGTGTAGATACCGTGACATGCCTAAACCGGCGCTGATGTCCAAATTCCACCAAGTCATCACCAAGAAAAAGAGGAAAACCGTGTCCTCGAACAGTAAGGACAGAGAAACACCAAGCGCGGTGCCGGAAGTAGCGGTCCTGCCACCCGCCATCTACGTGCTGTCCAAGCAACCCCCCAGATCCCTCAACCTAGCCGTAAAGCTGACTACCCTGACCTCCCTCGCCACTGTCTCTGCGTCAGCCCTCCTAGACTCGGGGGCCACTGGGAACTTCGTAAGCCCCGAGTTTGTCAGAAAACACCGGCTTGAGACGATCCCGCTCCCCCAACCCATCCCCGTCCACAATGTCGATGGCACCCCAAATGAGAATGGGGCCATAACCGAGGAACTAGAGGCACTCCTGACGTTTGGATGGCACACAGAGCGGGCCCGCTTCGCTGTTGTAATGGGTCTATTGCCTAGACTCGAGACAGAGAGAAGGGGGAGGGTGGTAGTGTGCACAGGTGTGGTTCGTTGGGCCGGGTTTTGGTCCTGGGGCACTACCGAGTCTGCAAAAACCTCAAACAAACACTCACCTACGTCTCTCTTGGACGTCAAGGCTGAGTATTATGATGAGAGGGGTCTTAGACGTGAGCAACAATCTCAAGGGGGGCGTTAGGGTCGTGGATGGTGTCTTTGCCACTTGGATGCAACTTCTGCTTGTCCCTTCACGGGTCTATTCAATACCAACTTGTTATGTACAAGTTGTTATCTAGTTTATATATGTTTGAAATGAAATGAATGGACTGGGAGAATGTAAACGGGCCGTTAGGCAACCGTAAATGATGAATATCCAATTGGGAACAAAGAAACAATAAAAGAAATATGAATGAATGGGGAACATATCATAACGGGTCCGAAATGGGAAATGTAAAAGTTAACTCCGCAACGCTTCGCCACAGCGCCCGCCTATCCTCCCGTCAGCAACCTCCTCGTCTCCAGCTTTCCAACGAGCCCCTATTCATCCCATTTGGTGCAGTACTTCTTGAGATGTGGCCATTGACAGGTGCTGTCAAGACCACGTGAGAGTATACTCCGTGCTGAACCATCCGGATGTGGGATTGCCATTCTGGGAAATGCTCCGGGGGTGAAGAAGGGTGGTAGAGCATCACTATCGGGTGGAAAAACGGCTAGGTTGTGTGTGTGGGTATGGAGGTCTGGAGAGGGGGTGAAATTGGCGGCGTGGTTGGGCGTGGGAATTTTGCTTGGGGTTGTCGGGAATGGTGGGGAAAATATGGAAAAATATGGAATGAGTGTAAGGAGTGTTGGATAGTGATAGAATGAGTATCGGGAGCGTCAGCGGATATGTACTGCATGTTGGTGACCAAATTCCGCAGAATCCGACTTTTTGCGGTACATGGAGTTGTCCCCACAACACCGTTGCAAACCTCGGGCAACAGTCCCTCATCATCGGACACTCGTGGTTGCTGCACCACAACCCAGAGGTAGACTGGACGCGGCAAAAGGTCAGTATGTCCCACTGCCCATCCTCCTGCTGGTCAGCGCAAGGACACGCCGACTTGGACCCCACAGTGGAACCCGGGGACAGGATTTACGCTGCCATCATCCCTCCAGGGTGGGGACACGAACTGAGAGCAACCACGACGCCATCTCAGTGGATGGCCCAGGAAGCCTGCAAACCAGAAGTGGAACCCGCGCCGTTTGAGGCACTAGTCCCAGAACAGTACCAGGACTTCCGGGACATGTTCTCGAAAGAGGCCTTCGACCAGCTGCCCCCCCGGAAGCCCTGGGACCACACGATAGACCTGGCGCCGGATGCCAAACTCCCAAGAGGAAGGACCTTCCCCCTGTCACGACCAGAACAGAAGGAGCTGGACGAGTTCCTGTGCGAAAACCTGCGGAACAGGTGCATACGAGCATCCAAATCCCTGATGGGAGCCCCAGTCTTCTTTGTCAAGAAGAAGGATGGATCTTTGCACCTAGTCCAGGACTACCGAAAGCTCAATGAGATCACAGTCAAAAACTCATACCCCCTCCCACTCATTTCGGACGTTCTCGCACGCCTCCGAAACGCTAAGTACTTCTCGGCGCTAGACCTGTGCTGGGGATTTAACAACGTCCACATCAAAGACAGTGATGAGTGGAAGGCGGCGTTTTCGACCAACCGGGGATTATTTGAGCCTACCGTCATGTTCTTCGGCTTGTGTAACTCCCCAGTGACGTTCCAAACAATGATGAACGACATTCTCCGAGACTTCATTGACCGAGAGGTCGTCATCTGCTACATGGATGACATCTTGATCTTCACTGCCACCCTGGAAGAACACCGGAAGGTCGTCCGAGAGGTCCTGGAGACATTGCGGAAGCGGAGGCTCTTCTTGAAGCCGGAAAAGTGCAAGTTTGAGCGGAAGTGGATCGAGTACCTCAGCCTCATCATCTCCAAGGGAAGTGTCGCGATGGACCCCGTGAAAGTCTGCGGTGTCCTTGACTGGCCAACCCCAACCAAGGTCAAGGAAGTACAGTCCTTCTTGGGGTTCGTCAACTTCTATCGCCGGTTCATCAAAGACTTTTCCGAGACAGCCCGCCCCCTCCATGTGCTGACCCGCAAAACCAAGTCATGGACCTGGGGACCTGACGAAAACCGCGCTTTTCAGGCCCTCAAAGACGCCGTCACCTCCGCCCCAGTCCTCACCTTCCCCACTGATACGGGCCGCTTCAAACTCGAGTGCGACCCCTCTAACTTCGTGACCAGCGCAGTCCTATCCCAGCTCCAGACAGACGGAGAGTTCCACCCTGTAGCTTTCATGTCCAAGAGTTTTACAGATGTAGAGCATAACTACGAGGTGTACGACAAGGAGATGCTCGCGATCGTATGCGCCCTCGAGGAGTGGCAGCATTTCCTACAAGGAGCGGAGGAGAAAGTTGAAGTCTACTCCGACCACCGCAACCTAGGGTACTTCCGCACCACGCAACGACTGAATCGCCGCCAAGCGTGGTGGTCACTCTTCCTCTCCCAATTCCACTTCACCCTCATCCACCACCCAGGGAAACTCATGGGGAAACCTGATGCGCTCTCACGCCGTGCTGACCACCCGAAAGGCAACGACGACAACGACACGTTGACTCTCCTCCAACCTGCCTGGTTTGAGGCCCACACGGCGGAGGCAGTCATGGTGGAAGGCGAAGGGGTGACCATCCTCGAGAGGATCAGCAGGGCAAAGGACCTGGATGAGAAGGTGGTAAAGGCGATGTGGGAACTGGGAGAGGGCACGCTGAGGTCGGATGAGTGGGAGAAACAAGGAGAGCTGGTTCTGTACAGAGGAAAAGTATATGTCCCGAAAGACCCACAACTCCACCACGACCTGGTGCACCTGTACCATGACGTGCGCGCAACGGGGCATCCAGGGCAGTGGAAGACCCTGGAACTCGTCTCCCGCGACTACTGGTGGCCACGGATGGTGGAGTATGTTGGGTGGTATGTACATGGATGCGACACCTGCAACCGTGTCAAATCCTTCCCCTCTCATAAAGTAGGAAAGCTCATCCCGAACAAGATCCCTGCCTGCTGCTGGCAAGTAATCTCAGTAGACATGATTGGAGAACTCCCTGAGTCCAAGGGCTACAACGCCGTCCTGGTTGTAGTGGACCACCTATCCAAACGCATCCATGCAATTCCAATGGTGACAACAGTGGACTCAGCAGGGATCGCGCGGCTTTTCCTCGAACACGTCTGGAAACACCACGGTCTCCCTGAAGAGATCCTCAGTGACAGAGGGAGCGCATTTGTCTCGCGATTCTCGAAAGAACTTGCGGACCTCCTCGGTGTCAAACTCACCCCCTCAACGCCCTACCACCCCCAGACAGACGGGCAGACGGAGAGAGTAAACCAAGAGGTAGAAGCTGTCATGACCGACAAATCCCAGGGCTCCGTCAGCGGCGAACCAATGCCGATAGGCGAATCCGCCGACCCGAAACCCATCCTAACCAGCCCCCAACCCCATGTCTGGCCTCCTGCCTTACTGCATGAGACTTGGCCAGTAATCAGAACCTAGACCCTGCCGGTATTCCGACCTTACCTCCAGTTCCTGAGCCCTTGGTGCTCCCGGCATTCAGTCATGCCTGCCTTGTCTCCATCCGAACCACACTCATCACTTCCCGCTATGTGGTCACAGCCATGCCCCGCTTCCGTGCATTCTGCACCCTCTGCCCACTCCACACCCTCTGCCCATCTCTGCACCTTCTGGCCACTTCTGGTTGCCCTTGACACCTCTGGTCAGGTCAACACCTCTGTACCTCTGTTGGCCTTCATGCTGTCCTTGTGTGACAGTGCTGGCAGATCAACCTCTGTTGCGGACTTGTGTCGGCACCGCACTGACCCCGCTTATTTGCGGACTTGTATCGGCGCCGCGTGCTGACCTCCGCTTTTCCTCCAGCCATTTGTCACTTGGCAGCTTGTCATTCATTCTTTGCCGAGTGCCATTCATTGTTTGCTTCCTGCCAATATCGGCATTTGATCCCCTCTTTATTGGCACTAGGTTATTGATCTCATTCAGTTATTCATCAATAACCCTTGCCACTTATTGTTTATTGATCTGTTCCTTGTTTCCAGTTCCCGGGCTCTTGTCCTATTTAGTTTGACAATCCCCGCTTATCTCCGCGCCGGACCGCGCCGGACTGACCGGCCTTTCTATATTCCCTCTTGCCTATTTATCTACCTTGTAAATACTTTCGGGGACCCCAGTCTGAAATCAACTAGAGTACCCCCCTGTCTGTTCTGAGTCTCTTCTTCTGCAAAGGGGCTTCCCCCCCTCTGAGTCCGTGCTCGCGGAGTCCGCGCTCCTCCTACAGGTCCGCTCCGCCTGCAAGTCTTGTTTGAAGTCCGCTGTGAGTGTCAATCCGTAAATACGGGATCTCCCCCAAACGTCAAGCTCAGGGCACAGCGCTCCACCTGAGTCGCTGAGGCCGCGATCCCACTCTGCTAACCTTGAACAGCGCTTCCGGACGCGCCGCATATTTCCGCCCGCATATCCGCGCGTGCGCGCTCCAACAGACCTCTGCATCACCTCCGACTCCGACAATATCCCAGCCTCTGACAATAATCCCGACTCTGACAGAAGCTTACCTCCGGGTATTTGTCAACCATCGCCAAGATGACTGGGCAGACTGGCTCCCGCTAGCGGAGTTTGCCTATAACAACCGCATCCACTCCTCCACCCGCCGAACCCCTTTCAAGCTCGACACTGGCCAACACCCTAGGATGGGGACAGAGCCCACATGCACATCTGAAGTAGAAGCCGCTGATGCCTTCTCATCGAGGATGATGAAGATGCAAGAAGAGGTGAAGGCGGTGCTAGAGCACGCAGCGGACGAGATGGCCCGCTACTATGACCGGAACCGTGAGGCGGCCCCTACGTACCAAGAAGGCGACCAGGTCTGGCTCAGCACCCAGAATTACATGATAGACCGCCCAACCAAGAAGCTGGACCATAAATGGACCGGCCCCTTCACGATTATTAAAGTTGTCTCCCCCGCCGCTGTCAAACTCCAGCTCACCACCCAACAAAGAGGGATCCACCCAGTCGTATCTGTAACAAACATCAGACCGCACCGCCCTGACGAGATTGCGGAACGCCCCACCAACCCCCACCCAGGCCCAGACCTCGTGGATGGAGAAGAGGAGTACGAAGTAGAGAAAATCCTGGACTCTAAGTGGCTACACCGAAAACTCCGGTACCTGGTAAAGTATACAGGCTGGCCACACTCAGAAAACCAATGGCTCGCGCACGACGACCTAACCCATGCCTCAGACCTAGTCGAGGAGTTCCACCGGATGCACCCACATGCCCCAGGGAGAGAAAGAGAGAACTGCCCAGCCGCTTCGAGGCGGAGCGGCTTAGGAGGGGGTGATGTCAGGGCACACCCCACCTGACCCTGCACCACACCGCCCTACCCCGCTCCCCCGCTATCACTCCCTGTTTCTTCTTTCCCCTTTTCCTTCTTTCTTTCTATTTCCATTCCATGGTCGACTTCCCCTTCTCTATGTATTACTACACACCTAACCCCACTCCCCCGATTGCCGCGCCTGCTGTGCACATTCCGCTCACAGAGCGGCACACCTCCGGGATCTCCCACAGAGATACCCAGGGGAGTGCGGCTATGTGCAGGGATGATGTGGCTCCTCCCATGTGACCCCAACCGCATGTATATAATAGCACCTGGGGTGGGAACAGAAGAAGCAGCCGTCTTCTCAACTTCCCACTTCAGGTAAGTATTGTAGCTTCCCCTTTTAATGATAATTCAACTTCCCACTTCAGACTAAGTGGTCGGGGACGCTCACCCTGTAATGGGACCGCTGCTACACATAGCCGACATCTGTCCCATCGGGTCCCTCGTGCCAGGACCTCGCCGCTTTCGGAGCTGTCCCTGACACTTTCCCACATCTGCACACGTAGCCAAGGATGGAAGTACCACGGAACAAGGATTCCTCAGGAACTAATGCAAAATTCAAAGTCGTGTTTATAATAAGAAATGTAGATGTCCCCCAAACGGACCCAATGAGAGTAATTACAGGGGAAACTACCCATAAACGACGGAGATATGACCAAAACTCCTGCAAAATGAGGACAATGTCTAAAAGGCAAGCGCAAAGATTAACCAGTAACGACCGAGACAAGCTTGATAGCCCATTAGAAAGGAAGGGATCTAATCTTAATCCTCCCAAATTTTTATAATAAAAGGATCATGCGTTAATGAGATATCCAATAATGGGAATAGCGACATCAAAAGTCCGAGCTCAGGGTAAAGACGATGATTGCGTAGGATCCATAATTAAAACATACAACGAAATTTACACGGAAATTATTAAAAATGGGGAACTATAGTTATGCAATTTTTCAGCCCAAACAGTCCAGCCGTTGTGAAGTTATACCCATGACGGGAATATAGAAATCCGCATCATGTATAATGACACATGAGGGTGGCGATGTGCAGGGAACCAGCCGTCGGAACCGAGATCCACACTTCGGCAGATCGCGAAGACCAATTTCCATCCAGATAAGGAAGAGCCCGGTCAAAACAAAGCACGGAAAGTGCAAAACAACCTTAGATCATGAGGGAAAAATCTGAAATAAATCACAGAAGCCCATATGAAAGAAATAAACACCCATGCATATCATAAATCCCGAACAATTAAACAAAAACGGTGCCCACATACGAACGACTATGGGAACGATGCACGTGATTACCGAATGTGCACGCAAACCTTTGCTAACTCAACGAATACCAGGAAATAGGACACAACCTTAGCACCATTGGAAAGGTGGGAATAAATAAAAATTTATGATACCAAGAACGTGAGAAAACATCCAGAAATGAATGAGATACAAGGACATGAAGTTAGAAACCTGAAAATGCACGGGAAGACAGCTTCAAGAGGTCCAGAGTCCTAAATAAAATACATAAAAATATGATATCTTCAAGGACGACCTACTATAACAACAAACAATACATATGGAGGATTAGGATGTGATAATACAAAGGGGAATCAGGGAATATGAACGAAATTCACGAAAACCACTAAACTATGACGGACCATGGCGGGAATTTTAGGGAACGATGTTCTAATGAAGTGGAGAGCTATAACACATTTGTTTGAGTAATTCTTGACTACTAGCAACTTTTTCTTTCAGTTTGAAACCTGAATAATTCACTCATTTATCATTTCAGTCTCATTTTAACTAAATGTCACTAAATAAAATTGGAATAAATCAGCTGAAGGTCTCAGCACAGCCGTACACATAGTAATGCGAAGTTTGAATTCAGAATCATCGAGTCATAGCAAATTTAATGGTATATATAGGGAATTTGAAATAGGTAACTGCAACAAATACAGCGCAGCCAAGTTCTAATTAACCATTAAAATAGCTTAGGCAAGGGAGGACAATAAGGATTCTAGGTGCAGTCTGACCGCAGTAGAACCGCAGTTCAGTGCAGCAAAAGTGCAGTAGAACTATAGCGTGAAATTTTCATTTTTTATTCAGTTTGAGAAAAATACACTGTAAATAAATCCTGTAAATAGAAGGTAGAGCGTGAAAAAGGAAGGCGACCCAAGGAGTATAAAAGGGAGACCCTTTCTGCGACTTTTCGCCCCCCTTAGAGAAGTAAGAAAGTAGAGTATTATTTTTCTCAAGCATTTCTGGTTGTCACTCCAGTGCGAAAAAGTGATATACAGTTAAGATTGCCACTGTAGTAAAAGGCAGCAATAAAGGAGAGAAATATTAAGTAAATATTTCAACAGGAGAGCTGGTTAACACTCCAGATTTCAAAGTGTAAACACAAAACAGTTATCTTGCTACTGTCATATCCATCCCCGGCCATCGACTTCCGGTCCCTCTGATCCCTCCGGTCTAACTCCGCTCCTTCCTCACTAACCTCAGAGCTCCCATATTCCGCAATCCTCTCGGTACCCCTTGATGGTCACCACCCCCTCCTTTCAATTTATTACCTATGCCTCCCTAAGTACGGTGAAGGAGAGAACGAAGGAAGGTCAGTTGGGAGGTTCAAACGAGACCACCACCAAGCTGTTCCCTGGTTCTTTAGTTAGGATGGGGAAGTGTACTAGTGTTATTTATTGTAAATATAGTACCAATCCGGGTGTTTTGGCTAATTCTATTTTTATGGGTTAGTTTTAAAGTTCCTGAGAATTGACTTACAGATAAACCGAGCCCTGTGGAGCTGTTTCTTTATTGAAATTTATTAATTTGTCTAGGTGTAATTCTGTGTAGTGTTGTTTAATTTGGATTTAAACTTGAATTTAATCTTCTACTTGGTGAAGTTTCGAAGATTCTATTCAGTTAGTGAATTTGGATTGTTTCTGGAGTGTCCCTTGGGTTTATTTTATTTTTGTCTTATTTTATTGCTTGTTTTAACAGTAGCAAGATAACTGTTTTGTGTTTACACTTTGAAATCTGGAGTGTTAACCAGCTCTCCTGTTGAAATATCTACTTAATATTTCTCTCCTTTATTGCTGCCTTTTACTACAGTGGCAATCTTAACTGTATATCACTTTTTCGCACTGGAGTGACAACCAGAAATGCTTGAGAAAAATAATACTCTATTTTCTTACTTCTCTAAGGGGGGCGAAAAGTCACAGAAAGGGTCTCCCTTTTATACTCCTTGGGTCGCCTTCCTTTTTCACGCTCTACCTTCTATTTACAGGATTTATTTACAGTGTATTTTTCTCAAACTGAATAAAAATGAAATTTTCATGCTATAGTTCTACTGCGCTTTTGCTGCACTGAACTGCGGTTCTACTGTGGTCAGACTGCGCCTAGAATTCTTATTGTCCTCCCTCGCCTAAGCTATTTTAATGGTTAATTGGAACTTGGCTGCACTGCATTTGCCGCAGTTACCTATTTCAAATTCCCTATATATACCATTAAATTTGCTATGACTCGATGATTCTGAATTCAAACTTCGCATTACTATGCGTACGGCTGTGCTGAGACCTTCAGCTGATTTATTCCATTTTTATTTAGTGACATTTAGTTAAAATGAGACTGAAATGGTAAATGAGTGAATTATTCAGGTTTAAAACTGAAAGAAAAAGTTGCTAGTAGTCAAGAATTACTCAAACGAATGTGTTATAGCTCTCCACTTCATTAGAATATCGTTCCCTAAAATTCCCACCATGGTCCGTCGTAGTTTAGTGGTTTTCGTGAATTTCGTTCATATTCCCTGATTCCCTTTTGTATTATCACATCCTAATCCTCCATATGTATTGTTCGTTGTTATAGTAGGTCGTCCTTGAAGATATCATATTTTTATGTATTTTATTTAGGACACTGGACCTCTTGAAGCTGTTTTCCCGCGCATTTTCAGGTTTCTAACTTCATGTCCCTATATCTCATTCATTTCTGGATGTTTTCTCACGTTCTTGGTATCATAAATTTTCATTTATTCCCACCTTTCCAATGGTACCAAGGTTGTGTCCTATTTCCTGGTATTTGTTGAGTTAGCAAAAGTTCACGTGCACATTCGGTAATCACGTGCGTCATTCCCATAGTCGTTCGTATGCGGGCGCCGTTTCCGTTTAATTGTTCGGGATTTATAATATGCGTGGGTGTTTATTTCTTTCATATGGGCTTCTGTGATTTATTTCAGATTTTTCCCTCATGATTTAAGGTTGTTTTGCACTTTCCATGCTTTGTTTTGACCGGGCTCTTCCTTATTTGGATGGAAATTGGTCTTCGCGATCTGCCGAAGTGCGGATCTCGGTTCCGACGGCCGGTTCCCTGCACATCGCCACCCTCACATGTCATTACACATGATGCGGATTTCTATATTCCCGTCATGGGTATAACTTCACAACGGCTGGACTGTTTGGGCTGAAAATTTGCATAACTATAGTTCCCCATTTTTAATAATTTCCGTGTAAATTTCGTTGTATGTTTTAATTATGGATCCTACGCAAACATCGTCTTTTCCCTAAGCTCGGACTTTTGATGTCACTATTCCCGTTATTGGATATCTCATTAACGCATGCTCCTTTTATTATGAAAATTTGGGAGGATTAAGATTGGATCCCTTCCTTTCTAATGGGCTATCAAGCTTGTCTCGGTCGTTACTGGTTAATCTTCGCGCTTCCCTTTTAGGCATTGTCCTCGTTTTTGCAGGAGTTTTTAGTCATATCTCCGTTGTTTATGAGTAGTTTCCCCTGTAATTACTCTCATTGGGTCTGTTTGGTGGACATCTATATTTCCTATTATAAACACGACTTTGAATTTTGCATTAGTTCCTGAGGAATCCTTGTTCCGTGGTACTTCCATCCTTGGCTACATGTGCGGACGTGGGAAAGTAGTTTCCGTGGAGGTTCTCTGATTGTTTTTATAGTCAAATCTTGGTCGATTGTCCTAATTCTTGGTTTAATATTTGCTATAAATTCCCCCGAGAATTCCGTCTCGTTGATGGTAAGCTTGAAGTATTTTTGCTATTTTTCTTTCTTTCGATTTATTGTGTGTAGTCATAATAATTCGTAAAAATTCGTAAAATTCGTTAAAATTCAGGCCCTTCTATTTTCTCATATCTACTTGTCGTATGAGGTTTTGTGATTTATCTGACATATTTCCATAATGGGTTTCCATAGCGTGGCCGTTATTTCTCCTACAACGTAGCCCCGAAGACTTCCGGACAGCTCCGACGTCCGCTAGCGCACTCCTGCCTCCGCTGGGCAATACACTCGCCTGCCCTGCAGAGCCCACCTTCGGGCCTATCCCTCCTTTCCATTTCTGGGTTATCGCCTGCCTTTCCGCTAACCCCGCGACCCAACTTGTTGGTAATATTCAGTCAGCTAATGTTTAACCCCATTAGCTCCGCTCCGTTCGGCTCCGCCATTTGCGGACCCATCTTCGCTGTAACCATATAAATATCCAACTTGTACATAGGTTACACTCCAGTAATAAAATCGACTAGAGTTACCCCCCCTTCAGTTCTGATTGCCAGTCAGTAAGTTAGGGCACGGACGTGTCACTAGGCACAGCGCTCTTGGCATAAGTCGCTGAGGCCAAAGCCCTCTGCCATGGAGACTCTCCCTTGTCTCGAATCTGGTCTCTGACAGCCACTGTTAAAACAAGCAATAAAATAAGACAAAAATAAAACAAACCCAAGGGACACTCCAGACACAATCCAAATTCATTAACTGAATAGAATCATTGAAACTTCACCAAGTAGAAGATTAAATTCAAGTTTAAATCCAAATTAAATAACACTACACAGAATTACACCTAGACAAATTAAGAAATTTCAATAAAGAAACAGCTCCGCAGGGCTCGGTTTATCTGTAAGTCAATTCCCAGGAACTTTAAAACTAACCCATAAAAATAGAATTAGCCAAAACACTTGGATTGGTACTATATTTACAATAAATAACACTAGTACACTTCCCCATCCTAACTAAAGAACCAGGGAACAGCTTGGTGGTGGTCTTGTTTGAACCTCCCAACTGACCTTCCTTCGTTCTCTCCTTCAGCGGTGAAGGAGGTGAACAGAAATCCTATAAAAGGCTGTTCTTTCTTCTGATACTTATATGTTAGTATTGGTACTTTAACTCAACCACTGTAGCGTTTTGGTTGCTTTGTGTATTGATATTTGTATGTGTTACTAATTATTTGTGTGTGTATGTAACTCTCAGGGTTCAATTCACTTGTCTACCTGATTGTTCCACACGAAAATCGCGCTATAGACCTACTATTTTTAGTCGTTTCACCTCTGTCTTGTCACTTTTAACTCGGAGCGACTCCAACCATCTTGACTCAACATCACTATTTCTTAACTTCTTCTTAACTTTTTACTGAGGGTTGATCACTTTTACTCAGATGTGATCTGAACTGCACACTTATACTAATAAAACTTAATTTTTATTAGGACGCCTTATGACCTATGAGTGTCAGGGCACACCTGCCTGACCCCGCACCGCACCGCACGCCGTACCGCACTACCCCGCTATCACTCCCCGTCTCCCCTCCTCCACTTTCCTCTCTCTCTCTATCTCTATTTCTATTTCTATTCTACAGTCAATTTCCCTTTCTCTATGTACCACTACATACTTAACCCCGCCCCCCCGATCGCTGCACACGCTGCGCACACTCCTGCCTACTGAGCAGTGTAGGCGGGATAATCGCCCACACACAGACTCGGCTCGGATATCCGATTCTATGATTAGGAAACGACCTTCATTCACACAACGACTCGGTACAAATTTGGTATCTAGAAATAGTGCTAAATCCTACGATTCCGACGATATCAAGAACGTCCCAATCGGTGGAGATTTGACGGAGTTCTATGTTGGGCAAGTTAGTCACGGGCATGTGCGGGCGTGGGAATCTCAAGCGGCAACCCAGAATTCCAGCCTCACTCGTTCCCACGGCGTCTAATAAATTGGTAAAAATGCTCATTGGCTGCGTGAGAGTTATCTCCGGCTTTATTTCCAATTTTGGCTCTTAATTCCGTAAATCCGTTGAGAAATCGCTTATTTTCTTTTATTTTCATATTTTGCCATCATTTCAGATATTGATTGATATTCTTTTATTGTTACTGTTACCCTTTTTTTATTATTTCGCCTAATAAGGTACCCAGGTGCCATATGGCACCAATATTTGCCATCTATTCTTTCTAAAAATGATTATTAGATATAATCCTGTACATACCGGATTTTTGAAAAGTTCTCCCCTCCCCCAATTTTCTCTAAGGTGCTAGGACGCGCTAGAGTGGGTGTGAGTGAGTGGATTCCAACAGTAGGAATAAGGGCAACAATCTAGCCTGCAATGAGTGGGTAGTGGATTTGTTGAGCCCGGACCTTGCGGAAATCCCGGAGAACTCACTGCAGAGTTAAGGATTGAGAGCATAGCGAGTTTAGTCAAGAAAGTAGGATTTTGGAGAGTTTGCCCCCACGAGCTTAGTCGGCATAGAGAGCTGCGAGCCCTCTTGCAGCGGCCACCTCCGGGATCTCCCGCGGAGACACCCAGGGAGGTGCGGCTGTGTGCGGAGATGACGTGGCTTCCTCCACATGACCCTAGCCGCATGTATATAATAGTGCCTGGGGTGGGAACAGAAGAAGCAGCCTTCTTCTCAATTTCCCACTTCAGGTAAGTACTGTAGCTTTGCCCTTTAATGATAACCTCAATTTCCCACTTCAGTGGTTGGGGACGCTCACCCTGCGACGGGATCGCCGCTACGCACAGCCGCTACTCGTCCCACTGAGTCCCGCGCGCAGGGACCTTGCCGCTTTCGGAGCGGTTACAGGGTTAATGGAAAGGTAGGCAATAACCCAGAAATGGAAAGGAGGGATAGGCCTGAAGGTGGGCTTTGCAGGGCAAGCGAGTGTATTGCCCAGCGGAGGTGGGGGTGCGCTAGCAGACGTCAGAGCTGTCCAGAAGCCTTCGGGGCTCCGTACTTAGGGAGGCATAGGTAATAAATTGAAAGGAGGGGGTGGTGACCATCAAGGGGTACCGAGGGGATTGCGGAATATGGGAGCTCCGAGGTTAGTGAAGAAGGAGCAGAGGTAGACCAGAGGGATTGGAGGGATCGGAAGTCGATGGCCAGGGATGGATATGACAGCAACCACTCAAAACCTGCCTGGAACCACTTAAGTCATGAGCAATCATGACCCCCCATGCAGGTTCATGACATCTCATGAAATTCCATGATGGTTTGTCATGAACCAGCATGACTGTGTATGACACTTCATGCAGATTCATGAAATGTCATGACTTCCATGATGGTTCATGAACCGCCATTACACTTTTTGCAAGTTACTGGAAGTTGTAGTCCAGAAGATTGGGGTTATAGAAAATATCAAATGATAAAACAATAAGATTATCAAAACCGGAGGTAATATAGGAATGAGGAGGTACCGGAAGGGAGGAGGTACCGGAGGTGAGGAGATACCAGAGGTGTGGAGACCGGAGGTAGGAAGGAGGGTGGAATGACAAGTTGGGATTCATCAACAATGAGCAAGCCCATCTCCTTTGAACAAGGGTTCCAAGGAGGTGGAGGTATGGTGGTGGAGGTATGGTGGTGGAGGTCCGGAGGTGATGCGGACATCGGTGGGTGGCAGAGTGGGAGAGAGTCGGAGCAGGAGGTAGTCCTAGGTTCATTGGCATCGACTGGAGGTAGCGGAGAGAGATTGGGAGGGCTAGTGGAGTTGTGTATGGATAGAGTGGAGGGAGGCGGAAGATCCAGGATATGACAGTTGCACCGTGAGGCCATCCGGGTCATCCAGGGCTGGGTGTGTCATGCGCATGTCGTGGGTGGGTCAATAATACATAGATATGGGGAAAGGTTGTCCATGTAGATAAAGATAGAACAAAGAACAAAAGAGCAAAAGAACAAAAGGACAAAAGGAAGGACAAGAAATGAGGAACAGTGATGAAGGGTGGGGAATAGAGGAGAGCAGGATACCGGGTGAGGGCAGGTGGAGCCGGGTCAGGTGGGTGTGCCCTGACACCGAGTCCGTTGCACATGAAGCAGCAATCGTGAGGGGGCTGGGTGTTGTGAGTCCTGTCTGTGAGGCAGGCCATTGCAATAGTTAGCCTGTTCATACAGTCTTAAAGGTCTTCCATGTTGGACTTGAAGTTCGGATTCTGGGGTACTTCCACTTTGGCCTCGATGGCCTTGGTGTCTTCGCTGGGTTCAGTGGTTCTGTACTTGGTTTTCTTCATCATCTTCCTGCTGGGTGGCTTAGCTAGTTTCCGACGTGACGAGGTTGGAGGTTCTGGCTCAGCCTCAGTTGCCTCATTATCTGAATCATTGCCATCAGAATAATCGCTGTCTTCTGGGGAACTCTTGGGGGAATATTCACTTGCAGAGTCTGAGTTGCTGTCAGATTCGTCTACATGGTACAGGTCATGCTGCAAGAGCTCCTTGGCTGTAGTAACAACATGATCCATAGGGAGAGTGCAGGTTAGGTCGGTCCAACGGTTGTGGGCCTTCAATTCTTGCTTGACTCTTTTGCGGAATGCAGGGGACTTGATCCCTTGATAGAAATAATCATCCTTGTCACCAGCATTAAGTGCATGCCTTTGCTCAAGTGATTTGGCAATAACCTGGAACTGTCTGCGGTAATCATCAAAGTCTTTACAGTTCCTGAGCTTGTGCTTCTTTTCGACAAGTTTTCTGAGATCCTTGGGGCGGTAAACGTGGTCTTCTTGTTCAGCAGGGTAAAAGTTGAGGTCTTGCTTCAACGCATCCCAATCTTTATTCTGGAGGCTGTCAGGAGTGTGAATAAACTTTGCCTCCTTCTCTGTGCAGTAGGAGACAATATAGTCGCATTTTTGTGGGTTGGTAAGATTTGCGGAGTTGGCTTGAAGTTCAAAATTGTGGAGAAACTTCTTCAGCTTGGTTCCCTTGAACCTGGGGGCTTCCCTGGAGTGGGCGCTGGGCATACAGCTGACTGTAGTAGTGTGGATTGTGGGGATGGGGTTTCCAGCAGGGCCAGCAGTGGGAATGGCATGAGAGGTGTGAGACATCTTGCATGTACTGTAGTAACTTGGGTTATAATTGAATAAAAGTTGTCCTGAGTGCGTATATGAGTGCTAGGTCTGTCTACGCAAGGTTTTGGAACAGGTATGGAAGTTGGGGAAAATGGAGAGGCACAAACACTGCTGAAATCCCTCCCCTGGAAGGACCACCAGTTTTGTAACAGGTCAACCACCTTGACTTGAGACAGAGAAGAGGGGGAGGGTTGTAGTGTCTGCAGGTGTGGTTCGTGGGGCCGGGATTTGGTCCTGGGGTGCTACCAGGTCTGCTAGAACCTCAACTAAACACTCACCTACATCTCTCTTGGACGTCAAGGCTGAGAGTTATGAGCAGAGGGATCTTAGACGTAAGCAACAAGCTCAAGGGGGGTGTTAGGGTCGTGGATGGTGTCAGAAACTATGTTCGAGGGGGTCGCGGGAAGCGGGGCGGAGTACGGCGGCGTAAGTGGACACTTAGCTAATGAGCTACTCCGTTGCAAGGCGTCGAGGGGGTTGGGACTTCGGCTTCAACGACTTTGCCAGAGCGTTGCGCCACGCGTTCTAGGCTGTCCCGTATTTCACGTTAGCGGGAAAGACCTTGCGGCGACGTTGACTTTAAGCGGGATGAAGTTGAGGGGCGAACTTAAGATGAAAGTACTTGGGGGGAATTCTAGTCGATATCCGAACTGAGGTACATCGACAGTAAACTACAAGTATAAATAGGAAAGGAGAACAGAGAAGGGACCGGTCGGTCCGGCGCGGGACGGGAACGAGATGATAAGTACGACAGAACTAAAGAGCGATGAGGACCAGGGTAATGGAACAGAAGAGATGAATGGAACAGAGAACGGCGAAGTTGGGAGGCAGAAAGGATAAGCCGACAATCTAGGCGCGCGGGTCAGAATGTCAATATACGTATAAATCAAATATCAATAAAGGAATAATCAATTGTCAATAAGGAATGTCCATAAGGAGCGGATCAATGGCGACCATAACAACCGCTAGTTAGTTAAGCGAGTGAATAGAATAAAACGATACCGGCCGAATGGTTGAGGAACCCAAGTGGTGGCGGGAAAACGAAGGAGGCGCTGCTACGGGGCCGTAGAACGGGAACCACTATCGGCGCTGCTAAGTGATGGGCAATGGCGAGATTAACGGGCGCGAGTAACGGCGTAAGAATGGGGGTGCAGAAAGTGGTAGAGGGGCGGGGACTTTGCGGGGCCGTGACAGATGGCATCTTTGCCACTTGGATGTAACTCTTTCTTTGTCCTTCACGGGTCTATTTGTCAGGGCACACCCGCCTGACCCGGTTCCACCCAGGCCCACCTGGGCCCACCTCACCCGCTCACCCGCTCACCCGCTCACCCGCTCCCCGCTACCCATCCTTCCTCCCTCTTCCCCTTCCTCCCTTTCCTCCCTCTTCCCTCTTTCCTCTTTCTCCTTTATTTCACTCTCCCTTTCTGTTTATTCTTTCTATTTACATGGACCACCTTCCCTTGTATCATTGTACTGTTGACCTGTCCAGCTCGGACACCCCGGACGACTTCCCGCTACGCCCAGCATGCGCACCTGCAGCGGACGCCCTCGGGATCCCCCATGGGGATACCCGGATGGCTGCGGCCCTCTCTGTAGATGACGTGGCACCCGTCATGTGACCCAAGCCGCATGTACATAAATGTACCTGAAGTGGGAACTGAAGAAGTAACCTTCTTCTCACGTTTTCCACTTCAGGTAAGTAGTGTAGTTCTTCCTTTTAATAACAATTCACGTTTTCCACTTCAGTCTAAGTGGCCAGGGACTACAGTCCCAGATCGGGCCCGTCAGTACGTGCGCCCGCTTCGTCCCCCGAGAGGGTCCCTCCGCCGGGCGCTACAGCTGGGCCCCCTCCACCCCGGACACGTCCCTGACAGCAGAAGAAGGTTTCAACCTCGTCTCCCCCACCTCCCCTATCTCCCCTGCCTCCCCAGCCATGGTGTCAGAAGAGCAGTATGAGGAGCTGCTAGCTCGCTTCCAAGAGCTCCAAGCCATTGTGGAGAGCCAGGCCCGCAACCATCCCCCACCCCCACCTGCTCCAGCACCCGCTCCCGCACCAGCCCCTGCACCCGCTCCCGCACCCAGACCCAAACCACCCAAGGTCGCCCCCCCACTCCCTTCTCAGGAGCCAGCGAGGACCTGGACCGCTTCAAGGCCGAGTGCGGGATTTACTTCCACGTTTGCGTGGCTGAATTCCCCACCGCCCTCTCCCAAATTCTTTTCGTGCTGTCCTACATGAAAGGAGGACCTGCAGGGGCATGGGCAATGCAACGCACGATCACGTTGCTGACAGCCGGATCCCCCTCCCTCACCATGGACGAGTTCAACACTGAACTCAACACCATGTTCCAGGACCCGAACCGGGAGGCCACGGCCAGACAGAAGCTGGCAGCCATCCGACAGGGAAGCGACTCTGTGGACAAGGTCATCCAAGAGTTCGAGATACTGGGGCCCGCCTCGAGGCTGGGCGATGTGGGACTGGTTGACTGTTTCGAGCAGGCCATTAACTCCCGCCTCCAGGAGAGCATATACCGGCTCCGCCCCATGCCCACTACTTGGGCAGAGTGGAAACGCAAGGCCACCCTCCTAGACAACCAGTGGCGACGCTTCCAAGCCACCCAACCGCGTGCGTTTCCACCCAAACCCCCGCTCCCGTCAACCCGACCCCTGTCGACCGTGACCCCACCTCACGCACGACCCACACCCACACCCCCTCGACTCGCACCTGCTCCTCCACCTCCTACCCCAGCAGCCCGCCCCACAATGGGAGCGGGCCCACAGCCAATGGATCTCGACCGCTCGAGAACTGACCAGAGGCGGTGCTACAACTGTAACACCCCGGGGCACATCCAACGAGACTGCCCACACCCCAAGGTCCGCCGGGCACGATGCCTCCACCCTGAAGACCTTCGGGCACTGATGGAAGGGCTGAAAAGGCAGTTGACTGAAGGACCAGAGGCAGAGGAAGCAGAGCCGGAAACAGAGACTCAGGGGGATTTTCAGGAAGGCGACCGGTGAGGGATGCGTCCCGGCCGCCCGTAGAGGATAGCTCATGTAAATACCGCAGCGTGCGTAAGGCAGCGCCAATGCCAAAACTTCACCGAGTTATCGCAAAGAAAAAGAGGAAAACCGCATCCTCAACCCGTGAGAGTAGAAGGACCGCAGAGGGAATGCCCGAAGTGGCAGTATCCCCGCCCGCTATCTACGTTCTTTCCAAGCAATCCCCCCGGTCCCTTAACCTCACGGTCAAACTGACCACCCTAACCTCACTCACGTCAGTGTCTGTATCGGCCCTCCTGGACTCAGGAGCCACCGGGAACTTCGTGAGCCCCGAATTCATCCGGAAGCACAAGCTTGAGACAACCCCACTCCTGCAACCTATCCCCGTCCGTAACGTCGATGGGACCCCGAACGAGAATGGAGCCATAACTGAGGAGCTGGAAGCCCTCCTGACGTTCGGGCAGCACACAGAGCGAGCCCGCTTCGCGGTCACAAACCTCGGGCGGCAATCCCTCATCATTGGTCACTCGTGGCTGCTACACCACAACCCAGAGGTGGACTGGGCACGGCAGAAGGTCGTCATGTCTTGCTGCCCATCCTCCTGCAGACAGCCACAAGCACGAGAGGACCAAGACCCTGCCCTAGAGCCTGGGGATGGGATCTATGCTGCAATCATCCCCCCAGGCTGGGGACACGACCTAAGAGCCACCACGACCCCCTCTCAGCGGATGGCCCAGGAGGCCTGCAACCTGGGTGCAGAACCCGCGTCGTTTGAGACGCTAGTGCCAGAGCACTACCAAGACTTCCGGGACGTGTTCTCGAAGGAAGCTTTCGACCAGCTTCCCCCCCGGAAGCCCTGGGACCACGCCATAGACCTGGTACCAGATGCCAAGCTGCCCAGGGGAAAGACCTTCCCCCTCTCACGGCTGGAACAGAAAGAGCTGGACGAGTTCTTGTGCAAGAACTTGCAGAACGGGCGCATATGACCATCCAAGTCCCCAATGGGGGCACCAGTCTTCTTTGTCAAAAAGAAAGACGGGTCACTACGCCTAGTACAGGACTACCGGAAGCTGAACGAGATTACCGTAAAGAACTCGTACCCACTCCCGCTGATCTCAGACGTCCTCGCCCACCTCTGGAGCGCTAAGTACTTCTCCGCCCTGGACCTATGCTGGGGGTTCAACAACGTCCGGATCAAGGATGGGGATGAGTGGAAGGCAGCGTTCGCAACCAACCGAGGGTTGTTCGAGCCCATGGTAATGTTCTTCGGGCTGTGTAACTCCCCCGCGACCTTCCAAACGATGATGAACGATATCCTCAGGGACTTCATCGACCGGGAGGTCGTCATTTGCTACATGGACGATATCCTCATCTTCACGGCTACCCTAGAGGAGCACCGGAAGGTCGTCCGGGAGGTCCTGGAAACGCTACGGAAGAGGAGGCTGTTCCTGAAGCCGGAGAAGTGCAAATTCGAGCGGACCCAGATCGAGTACCTCAGCCTCGTCATCTCAGAGGGTAGCATTGCGATGGACCCCATAAAGATCCGTGGAGTCCTTGACTGGCCCACCCCAACCAAGGTGAAGGAGGTGCAGTCCTTCCTGGGGTTCGTAAATTTCTACCGCCGGTTCATCAAGGACTTCTCTGAAAAGGCACGCCCGCTCCACAAGCTGACCCGGAAGACCCAGGCTTGGAACTGGGGCACGGACGAAGACAATGCCTTCCGTGCCCTTAAGGAAGCTGTCACCACTGCCCCAGTCCTCTCCTTCCCCACTGACTCGGGCCGCTTCAGGCTCGAGTGTGACGCCTCCAACTTCGCAACCGGTGCAGTCCTCTCCCAGCTCCAACCCGATGGGGAGTTCCACCCGGTGGCGTTCATGTCCAAGAGCTTCACGGACGTGGAGCGTAACTACGAGGCGTACGACAAGGAGATGCTCGCGATCGTCCGGGCTCTCGAAGAGTGGCGACACTTCCTAGAAGGTGTGGAGGAGAAAGTCGAGGTCTATACCGACCACCGTAACCTGGGGTACTTCTGGATGGCCCAGAGGCTGAATCGACACCAGGCTAGGTGGTCCCTCTTCCTCTCTCGCTTCCACTTTACCCTTGTCCACCGTCCCGGGAAGCTCATGGGAAAACCGGACGCACTCTCCCGTCGTGCTGACCACCCAAAAGGGAAGGACGACAACAAAGGGCTAACCCTCCTCCAACCAGCCTGGTTTGAGGCTCGTGCAACAGAGGGAATCTCAGTAGAAGGAGAGGAGGTAGGAATTCTAGAGCGGATACGCAAAGCAAAGGACCACGACGAGAAGGTGGTAAAGGCAATGCGAGAGCTGGGAGAAGGGACGCTAAGGTCGGACGAATGGGAGAGGCAGGGTGAACTAGTTCTGTACCGGGGGAGGGTGTACGTCCCTAAAGACCCCCAACTCCGCCATGATCTTGTGTGGCTACACCACGATGCGCGGGCGATGGGACACCCAGGGCGATGGAAAACCCTGGAACTTGTCTCCCGCGACTACTGGTGGCCCCAGATGGCAGAGTATGTCGGGCGGTACGTACACGGGTGCGACACCTGCAACCACGTCAAATCTTTCCCCTCACGAAAAGTTGGGAAGCTCACCCCAAACAAGGTCCCCACCCGCCGCTGGCAAGTGATCTCAGTAGATATGGTGGGAGAGCTCCCAGAGTCCAAAGGCTATAATGCCATCTTGGTGGTAGTAGACCGCCTGTCATATCCATACAATCCCGACCTCCGCTCCGGGCTCCTGGAACTCCGAACTCCGACTTCCGGAGCCCTACTTCCCTTCCGTCACCTTCTCCTTGCCGACTCCCAAGAGGTTATCCCACCTCCGGCTCGGACACCACCTTCGGTCCGACTCCGGAACATTCTGGGTCCGACCCCAACCTCGACACCTTCCAGACGAGTACGCAAAACCTATGCTCCCGACTCCGGACCTCCGCTCCGGTATCCCATTCACGTCTCGTCTCCGGAACCTCCGGTCTTAGCTCCGACCTCGGACTTTGACCCACCTCCGCTTATATCCATTGTATTGGTTAGCTCATTCCATTTAATTACCTTTGCCAATATTCCGGAGTTTAACCTCCGAGTTCGGACTTTCCGGACTTACTCCGGACCTTGCAACTATTGCATTGTCCATTTCAATTCCGCTATTCTCCCTCATTCCTATTTGGGCTGCTGCTTCCTTTCTATTCAGTCAGCTAGCCATTCCCGACTCCCATCCTCCTTCCTTCCTTCTTGGGCCTTGGCCCTTCATTCCTCCTTTGGGAAACACCATTGAGTCAAACACTTGACCCTCGGTGTTGTTCCTCTTTCCATCTCCCTTTGTCTCCTTTTGTCCTACCCTTGTTCCTTTTGATTCCGGACCCCTCCTTATATACAATGTACCTAGTAACTTGTAACCTCAGTCCGAAATCGACTTGAATTCCCCCAAGAGACTTCCCCTCTGCTAGATCTGAAATTAGGGACCCCTAGGACAACCAGCAATGGCACAGCGCTCCGCCTGAGTCGCTGAGGCCGAGGTCCTTCCATGCTAAGTCTCCGATTCCGCTCCGGAGTCGTCCGAATCCGCTAGTTCTAACACCGCCTGTCCAAGCGTATCCACGTGGTCCCCACCGTGACGACCGTAGACTCGGAGGGTATCGCACGGCTCTTTCTAGAGCAGGTCTGGAGGCACCATGGGCTCCCAGAGGAGATCCTCAGCGACAGAGGGAGCACCTTCGTCTCCCGCTTCTCGAAAGAGCTCGCGGACCTTCTAGGCGTCAAACTGACCCCTTCGACGCCCTACCACCCCCAGACGGACGGACAGACTGAGCGGGTCAACCAAGAGATCGAAGCTTATCTCCGGGTGTTCGTCAACCACCGACAAGACGACTGGGCCGACTGGCTTCCGCTGGTGGAATTCTCCTACAACAACCGCATCCACTCATCCACCCACCAAACCCCTTTCAAACTCGACACCAGCCAACACCCCAGGATGGGGACAGAGCCCACACGCACGTCCGAGGTGGAAGCTGCTGACGCGTTCTCATCGAGGATGATGAAAATGCAAGAGGAGGCGAAGGCCGCACTGGAACATGCAGCGGACGAGATGGCCCGTTACTACGACCGAGACCGCGAAACAGCCCCAAAGTACCAAGAAGGCGACCGAGTCTGGCTCAGTGCGCAAAACTACACAACTGACCGCCCAACCAAAAAGTTGGACCACAAATGGCTCGGCCCCTTCAAAATCGTCAAAGTCGTCTCCCCTGCTGCCGTCAAACTCCAACTTACCGCACGCCAGAAAGGAATCCACCCGGTTGTATCCGTAACGAACATCAGACCACACTGCCCGGACGATATCCCAGAACGACCCACTGACCCCCGCCCAGGTCCGGAACTTGTAGACGGAGAAGAAGAGTACGAGGTCGAGAAGGTATTGGACTCTAAGTGGCTACGCCGGAAACTCTGGTATCTGGTAAAGTTCGTTGGTTGGCCAAGCTCAGAGAACCAATGGCTCCAATGGGACCACTTAGCCCATGCCCCCAACCGGATCGAGGAATTCCACAGGACGCACCCCCAAGCCCCAGGGAGAGAAAGAGAGAACCATCTGGCCGCTTCGAGGCGAAGCGGCTTAAGGAGGGGGTGATGTCAGGGCACACCCGCCTGACCCGGTTCCACCCGGGCCCACCTGGGCCCACCTCACCCGCTCACCTGCTCACCCGCTCACCCACTCCCCGCTACCCATCCTTCCTCCCTCTTCCCTCTTTCCTCTTTCTCCTTTATTTCACTCTCCCTTTCTGTTTATTCTTTCTATTTACACGGACCACCTTCCCTTGTATCATTGTACTGTTGACCCGTCCGGCTCGGACACCCCGGACGACTTCCCGCTACGCCCAGCATGCGCACCTGCAGTGGACGCCCTCGGGATCCCCTGCGGGGATACCCGGATGGCTGCGGCCCTCTCTGTAGATGACGTGGCACCCGTCATGTGACCCAAGCCGCATGTACATAAATGTACCTGAAGTGGGAACTGAAGAAGTAACCTTCTTCTCACGTTTTCCACTTCAGGTAAGTAGTGTAGTTCTTCCTTTTAATAACAATTCACGTTTTCCACTTCAGTCTAAGTGGCCAGGGACTACAGTCCCAGATCGGGCCCATCAGTACACGCGCCCACTTCGTCCCCCGAGAGGGTCCCTCCACCGGGCGCTACAGCCGGGCCCCCTCCACCCCGGACGCGTCCCTGACACTATTCAGTACTAACTTGTTATGTACAAGTGTCAGAACCGTGCAAGGCTTTGCCAATGATAGCGACTGAACATTGGCCGCTAGTGATACAGGCGTCCTACTCATGACCGAGCTTTAGCAAGGATTAACCTCACCGATCTCGAGGTCGAGGCTACTTAGGCAAGCAGGCCAGGATTTCGGCTTCAATGACTCAGGGAGGAGCGTTGCACCTCATTCTCAATGCAGTCCCAATACTTCAGAAGGCAGAGGTCTTACAGGGAACAGAGGTAAGCTTAGGGGGGGATTTTAGTTGATTTCGAACTACTGTCATATCCGTACATACCCAATCCTGATCCGACTCCCAGGCCCCCATCTTCATCACCTCCAGAGTCCTACCCTACTTCCGTCCGCTCCGATACTCACCTTCAGACTGAACATCACTCCTCTCACTACCCTCCTCCTCTTACTCCTCCTCACTCCTCCCAACACCTCCACCCTTCCATCACTCTCCTACCCTACTTCCGTCCACTCCGATACTCACCTTCGGACCTGACACCATTCCTCCTCCACTCCTCTCCCCACTCCTCTCATCACCCTCCTCCCTCCAACCCTCTTCTGCCAAACCTCCGGCAAGTTACGACCTTCCACCACTGTCCTGTACCCTGTACTCAGACACCGCTCGTACCTTCGCTCCGAGATTCTGTCATAGTTCTGACCTTGGACTTTGACTCCACCTTGGCCTTAGTCTATTGCATTGGTGACCTCATACTACATAAACACCATTTCCAACATTCCTCAGACTTTCAACTCCACCTCTGTAACCTCCACAACCTCTGCAACCTCCAAGCTCCATGGATCTGTCAGGGCCCGGCCTTGGACTCGGAGGCTCCCTGACCTCAGCCCCCATCTAACCTGTCCTCACACTATGCGGGGCATGAGATGTATAGTAAAAGGAAAGATAATATATACACTTGCCTATGCGGGGCATGAGATGAGAAGAAGGGTAAAGGTCTCATCTCCCCGCATGGTTGCTATATAAAGGAATGGGTCACATGCCCACAACTATACAGCTCCTAGAGTTGTGTAGTGTGACCCAGAGGGAACATCCAGGTGGCAGTGCCCAGTAAGTGTGGGAACGTTCTGGGCAAGTTGCTCGCCCAGAACTGTGGCTGTGACCCATGGGAACATTCTGGGCGAGCTGCTCGCTCAGAAAGTTCCCACGCTATCCTGTGTGTGCGTGTGTACACAACACAGAAAGGCAACAACAAGGCAACAATGAAGGAATGGAAGGAAGGGATTGGTTGGGGAGTCTGGGGCACCCTAGGGCAGGGTGCTGAACCCTGACAGGATCATACTTGGCACTTTCACCAATCGTAATGTATCTTTCACACTTTCCCCTCATCCTTATTTGGACTGCTGCTTCTCTCCATTCTAGCCAGTTAGTCATCATCCCCACTTCACCTCATCTTCCTGCCCCTCTGGGCTTTGCCCTCCCTATCTCATGTACCACCAGTTCTAACCTATGACCTCTCGGTGCCACTCCACTTCTGTCATCCCTTTGTTCCCATTTGGATGCCTTTGTTCCATTTCAGACCCCCTTTGATTTCCTTGTGCTTTCATCTCCCTATTATATACAGGCACTTGTACAGTGCCCCGAAAAACTGTTGCAATGTTTTGCACTTTTCACTTCACAAGCTTATTGCACCCTGGGAAGGGATCCTAAAATTGCATGAAAATATGAAAATAATGCGCTAGTGGCTCATTAATAGCTCCACCAATTCTCTAATAAATGTGTCCATTTTTGGTAAAGTTATTTACTTTACAAAGGACCCATGTCTGTCAGGGCACAGACGGTTATCCGGCCGGCCCGGACCCCTATCCGGATAGGTTGAGTACCCGTAAGCCGATATCTGCGTGTGACTTGCCGTAGTTAGAACGCGGGCTGTATTCAATGCGCTATTTCCGCTATCGCGTCATCCCTCACCCGTTATTGCCCCCTTATCCGCATGATCTATTCTCCTATTTCATGTCGCTTCTCTATCGGCTACCATGTGTTCCCAATGTAGCCGCGCTCTTATGAGTTGCGGAACTCATGTATATAAGGCCTTATCGCCAGCTGGGTTGGCCCCTCAGCTTTTACAACGACTAGTTTCCCGGGGAGATTCTTACACGCGAACTGACGCGCGGACTCTGACAATGTCATTGCAACGGTTTTTTGGTGTGCATTTTGGAGAAAGGAAAATCACATTAACTAGTATTTAGTATGACTACCTTTTGCCCTAAGTAGTGCCTCAATCCTCCTAGGCATACTCTTGATTAAATCCTGGCAGACACTTGGTCCTATCCTCTCCCACTCCTCCTGAAACTTATCCCACAGCTCATGAACACTACTTGGAGGTTCTTCATACACCCCAAGCTTCCTCTTTACATGGTTCCATGAATGTTTGATTGGATTAAGGTCTGGGGACTTGGAGGGCCACTCCATGACCCTGATACCATGGTTATTGAACCAGCTATGGGCCCTTTTGCTGGTGTGTTTTGGGTCATCATCCTGTTGGAAGAGGATGTGGGCTGGGTTTTTGTCATAATATGAGGGGGTTTGCTGGAAGTCCTCTTCCAGGATTTGGCAGTAGAGCTCTCCATCCATCTTCCTATCAATCTTGCATGCCATTCCAACTCCATCTGATGTCATACATCCTCAAACCATGACAAAACCACCACCAAACTTTTTTGTGCCTTGCACCAGCCTGTCTGTAAGAGGTTCATCCCCCCATGTCCACACCCATTTCCTCCCATCTGAGCCCAGGTAATTCACCTTAGTCTCACCAGACCACACCACTCTCTTCCAATCCTCCAGAGTCCACTCTTTGTGGCTGATTGCGAAGTCCATTCTCTCCATCTTATGATGTCTGCTGAGCATAGGCTGCTTCTTCTTCACCACTATAAGCTCTTGAAGTCAAAGGTGCAAAACATTGCAACAGTTTTTTGGGGCACTGTACATACTCGTTTTGGACCTTCAGTCTAAAATCGACCTGAAATGCCCCCTAGAGACTTCCTGCTCACTGCCTCTGAAATTAAGGACCAAATGGACAAACAGCAATGGCACAGTGCTCTGCATGAGTCGCTGAGGCCAAGGTCCCTCCTTGCTAAGTCTCCGGTTCCCCTCCAGAATCGTCCACCCTCGCCCAGTTCTAACAACTACAGTACAAGCAATAGTTACAAGCTGTATATAAGCGCTAGGGAACTGAATAGAGAATAAGTCGCCAGATCTTGCGGAGATTGCGGGTGGAGAAAAGAAAAAGGAAAACAAACCAGAAGCATGTGGTTAAGACAGCAAAGGTCAAACATGACCTTTGCTGCGAGATAACAGGGTGCAGCAAAACATGGGACAAAAGGTTGTGGCGCTCTGCACTGCTAGGTCATTCAACAACAATTAGGAGAGGGGTCGTTGAGAAGTGGTGGGAAGTGGTTAGATGGTGATGGGTGGCAAGTGGAGTGTGCAGGGAGTGTTTGGGCATGGGAAAAGGTTGGGGAGGAGGTCGTCTGACTCTGGGGAACACCGGGTCATGACAGTATCCCCCTCTTAGGACTGAACCCTTGAAGTTCCAAGGAACCGGTGTGGGAATCGGTTCTGCTGAGCCCAAAATTTTGGTTCCACCAGCACAGTGATCAAACTTACCACCACAACATCCTGATCTTCCATCCTCATGGCTCCCAAGAAAAATCCAGTGGATATAAGGACATGGAGCAAGGAGGACATCATCAATCAGTCCAATGATGATGTAGAGCTGATGGAACAGAAGCACACAGAGAGGTTGCAGCATTGCAAGGCTGAGATTGCGTGTCATGAGGCCCAACAACAAGAGGAGGCAGCCAGGGCTCGAGCTGAGGCTGCATGCCTTGCCGCTGAGGAGGAGAGGCGATCAATGGCATCAGATGTGGTCGCGGGCAAGGTGAGTACCCCAATCAGTGTGATCTTTTTGCCAGGGACCTTTACTGATCATCCTGATCAAAGCATCCTGCTGCTACATCAGTAGCAGGGGAAGGACTACCCCCCTGCAAACGTTGCGTGAAGAGAGGCATGGAGTGTGTTAAAGGCAACTGTCATATCCATACAATCCCGACCTCTGCTCCGGGCTCCCGGAACTCCGAAACTGACTCCGGAGCCCTACTTCCCTTCCATCACCTTCTCCTTGCCAACTCCCAAGAGGTTATCCCACCTCTGGCTCCGACACCACCTTCGGTCCGACTCCGGAACATTCCAGGTCCGACCTCAACCTCGACACCTTCCAGATGAGCATGCAACACCTATGCTCCCGACTCCGGACCTCTGCTCTGGAATCCCATTTGCATCTCCGTCTCCGGAACCTCCGGTCTTAGCTCCGACCTCGGACTTTGACCCCACCTCCGCTTATACCCATTGTATTGGTTAGCTCATTCCATTTAATTACCTTTGCCAATATTCCGGAGTTTAACTCCCGAGTTCGGACTTTCCGGACTTACTTCAGACCTTGCAACTATTGCATTGTCCCATTCAATTCCGCTATACTCCCTCATTCCTATTTGGGCTGCTGCTTCCTTTCTATTCAGTCAGCTAGCCATTCCCCACTCCCATCCTCCTTCCTTCCTCCTTGGGCCTTGGCCCTTCACTCCTCCTTTGGGAAACACCATTGAGTCAAACCCTTGACCCTCGGTGTTGTTCCTCCTTCCAGCTCCCTTTGTCTCCTTTCATCCTACCCTTGTTCCTTTTGATTCTGGACCCCTCCTTATATACAATGTACCTAGTAAATTGTAACCTCAGTCCGAAATCAACTTGATTTCCCCCCAAGAGACTTTCCTTTGCTAGATCCAAAATTAGGGACCCCCAGGACAACCAGCAATGGCACAGCGCTCTGCCTGAGTCACTGAGGCCAAGGTCCTTCCACGCTAAGTCTCCGATTCCATTCCGGAGTCGTCCAAATCCACCCGATCTAACAGGCCCAAGGTTCTTATCAGCAAGCTTTGCCAAAGGCCTAGTGGTGTGGAAGTACTTGGCCTTCACGAATGCGGAGCTGCCAATGTCAAATGGGGGAGCAGGTAGCTGTCGAGCATCCGCAGGGCCTTGGTAGCGTTGCTGTGCGTGGTTCATTTCCTTGCATAGAAATTGGTGGAGAGAGTCAAGATCAACCGAGTATTCCTGGGCTCACACCGAAGTTAGATCTCGCTTGGGGTGTACGGCAAGGTTTGGGTGGTAACCTTTGTTTGCAAAGAACAGTGAAACACCAGTTGTAGCATTCGGTGCATTATTGTAGGCAAACTCCGCCAGAGGCAGGAGCTCAGACCAATTGTCCTGCTGGTAGTTACAATAGATGTGCAGATACTGCTCCAGTGTTTGGTTCATTCGTTTGGTCTGACCGTCACCTTCAGGATGGTAACCTGAGGTGAAGTGTAGGCGAATGTCCAAAGCCTTACCAAGAGAGTGGAAGAAGTGGGAGACGAATTCTGAACCCCTATCAGAGGTTATGTGGGATGGAACCCCGTGCTTGGAGAAGACGTGAAGGAGGAACAACTTCACTAACTCCGGGGCTGTTATGGTATCGGTCGTTGGCACAAAGATGCACTGCTTTGATAGCCAATCGACGATAACCAAGATAGCTGTGAAGCCGGAGGAGTCAGGAAGGTGCTCAATGAAATCCATTGATATGGAGTGCCATGGGCATTCAAGAATAGGTAGCTCTTTGAGCAAGCCATACAGCTTGTGTCATGGAGCCTTGGCGTGGGCGCAAGCCGTACAAGAAGACACATAGTCCTTGATGAATGTGCAGATGCCCGGCCAGGTGCACTCTCGGTGTAACAGATCCAAGGTTCAGTTCTGCCTGAAGTGTCCAGAGAGCAGGTGGTCATGCTTATACCTCAGGATGCGAAGCCAGAGGTCGTTGGCATCAGGGACATAGATTTGGTTGTCTAGCTGTAATAGGCCATCTACATCTTAAGACCAATGGGAGTCCTCTGGGATCGGGCCAGTGAGGTAGTTGGCGATGGCAGGATCAGCCGGGAGGGCGGCTAGGATGTTGTCAGGGCTCGGTCCTTGATCGGGGACAGCCTGACCTCAGCCCTAGGTGTGTGCGGTGTTCCGGGTGGCTGGGCACTAGACCCTGTCCTCAGCTCCTCAAACTCACTGAAGGGACTAAGTGGGGACTGAGTTGAGAAGAAGGGTAAGTTTCCCTATTCCCCGCTTGGCTACTATAAAAGGGAAGTGTACTGTACAGTTCGTAACGTGACTCTGGGTAGAAGCCGAGCATGTTCCTGCAACTCGGAAAAGGTGTCACATGGGTTAAGGCGAGTTGCTCGCCTTGACCCACGTGATTTTTCCCGTGGGCTCACATGTGGGCTGAAGTTGTGAGAGATATGTAGGGATGGGGAGGTCAGGGAAGTGGGGGAAGTCTGGGAGGGTGGTTCTGGGGTGTGGTTGGGTGCCCTGACAGCGGGGTCAGGGGCCAATCCCTGACAGATGTCTTTGTGGATGGCGTCAACGTCAATGAGGGAGCTCGCTTGTAGCACGGGTTTGGCAAGGTATGTAGCTCTTAGGGAGGATGCAAGCTGCTCCTGCATGAACACCGGTCAGAAGTTCTGGGGGTTTACGCAAGTGTAGTCCCTATCCCCCTCTTTGGGGTAGACATCCCAGTGTCTAGTCAATGCATCTGGTTTTGCACCGAGTCTTCCCAGGCAGAAATGGACAACCAAGTTAAATTGAGAGAGAAACTCAGACCAACGAGCCTGGCGGTGCATTAGGAGCTTCATGGTGCAGAAGTATTCCAAGTTCTTGTGGTCAGTAACTACATCAATGGGGGTACTGGAACCTTCCAAATAATGCTGCCACCCTCGGAATGCTTCATAGATTGCTAGAAGCTCCTTGTCATGGGTGTCATAGTTGAGTTCCAGCACTGTCAATGTCCTCAAATGAAAAGTGACAGGGCATATCTCGTCATCTGCACAGTGGATAGAGATAATGCCTGAAATTGCATAATCGGAGGGGCATGTCAGGAACCCAATGGGTCAAAATGGGGGCGGAAGCGAAGGCGTCCTTAAGTCATTGGAAAGCCAAACGACAATTGTTGGTGAATACCCAGGGGGCCCCCTTTTGGGTGAGCCACCACAATATCAGAATACTCGTGGATGAATCGCCAATAGAAATTAGCAAATCCCAAGAAGGACTGAATGCCCTTTACCTTACAGGGTTCGGGCCAATCTTGAATGGCCTTCACCTTCTCTGAGGACATGGCAAGTCCACTAGGAGAAAGTACGTGCCCAAGGTACTCCGTAGTCTCGGTATGGAACTCACATTTCTTTGGGTTGGCAAATAGCCCATGCTGTCGAAGCCTTCGGAGGACTTCCCAGACATGCTCCTCATGGGAGGCCCCACCCCCAGAGTACACTAGGATATCATCCAGGTATACGACAACACAGACGTCTAAGAGGTCAGCAAAGATAGAATTGACAAACTGCTGGAACGCCACAGGTGCATTTGTAAGCCCGAATGGCATGACTAGCCACTCATACGGGTTTGGAACAAGGTCTTCCACTCGTCGCCTGTGGCGATGTGCACAAGGTGGTAGGCATGCCGCAGGTCGAGTTTCATATAGACCTTCGCTTGACTCGGGGCATCTAGCAAATCTGCTATATGAGGCAGCGGGTATCTATCTTTTTTTGTGATCCGATTGAGGCCCCTAAAATCCATGCAAAGATGGAGCGATCCATCTTTCTTGCAGACAAAAAGCACTGGCATGGCATGAGCCAATGAGGATGGCCTAATGAAGCTGGTTGCCAGGTGCTCATCTAGAAATGCTCAAAGAGCCTCAAGTTCGGTCGGGGATAGGGAATACAAGGTTCCCAATGGGGGGTGCGCACCTTCCTCTAGCTCGATCTTCAGGTCGAACTCACAATGTGGCACCAGAGTGTTAGCCTTGCTTTTGCTAAACACATCAGTGAATTCATGATAGACCTTCGGTACGGCGTCGAGGTCAGTGGGCTTGGACAAGGTGGATGAGTGCAGCTCCCTCGCTTGGGATGGGATGCTCAGGCTGAAGGTTACAGAACCTTCGAGTCAGGCAGCGTTGAAAGAGGGCTCGCTGCTCTCTATGCCGACTAAGCTCATGGGGCCAAACTCCCTAAACTCCTACTTTCTTGACTGAACTTCTCTACGCTGTAGGAGAAATAACAGCCACACTATGGAAACCCATTATGGAAATATGCCAGATAAATCACAAAACCTCATACGACAAGTAGATATGAGAACATAGAAGGACCTGAATTTTAACGAATTTTACGAATTATTATGACTATACACGATAAATCGAAAGAAAGAAAAATAACAAAAATACTTCAAGCTTACCATCAACGAGACGGAATTCTCGGGGGAATTTATAGCAAATATTAAACCAAGAATTAGGACAATCGACCAAGATTTGACTATAAAAATAATCAGAGAACCTCCACGGAAACTACTTTCCCACGTCCGCACATGTAGCAAGGATGGAAGTACCACGGAACAAAGATTCCTCAGGAACTAATGCAAAGTCAAAGTCGTGTTTATAATAGGAAATGTAGATGTCCCCCAAACGGAACCAATGAGAGTAATTACAGGGGAAACTACCCATAAACGACGGAGATATGACTAAAACTCCTGCAAAACGAGGACAATGTCTAAAAAGCAAGCGCGAAGATTAACTAGTAACGACCGAGACAAGCTTGATAGCCCATTAGAAAGGAAGGGATCTACTCTTAATCCTCCCAAATTTCCATAATAAAAGGATCATGCGTTAATGAGAAATCCAATAACGGGAATAGCGACATCAAAAGTCCGAGCTCAGGGACAAGACGATGATTGCGTAGGATCCATAATTAAAACATACAACGAAATTTACACGGAAATTATGAAAAATAGGAAACTATAGCTATGCAAATTCTCAGCCCAAACGGTCCAGCCGTTGTGAAGTTATACCCATGATGGGAATATAGGAATCCGCATCATGTGTAATGACACGTGAGGGTGGCGATGCGCAGGGAACCGGCCGTCGGAACCGAGATCCGCACTTCGGCAGATCGCGAAGACCAATTTCCGTCCAAAAAAGGAAGAGCCCGGTCAAAACAAAGCACGGAAAGTGCAAAACAACCTTAGAACATGAGGGAAAAATCTGAAATAAATCACAGAAGCCCATATGAAAGAAATAAACACCCACGCATATCATAAATCCCGAACAAATAAACGAAAACGGCTCCCGCATACGAACAACGCACGTGATTACCGAATGTGCGCGCGAATCTTTGCTAACTCAACGAATACCAGGAAATAGGACACAATATTAGTACCATTGGAAAGGTGGGAATAAATGAAAATTTATGATACTAAGAACGTGAGGAAACATCCAGAAATGAATGAGATAGAAGGACATGAAGTTAGAAACCTGAAAATGCGCGGGAAAACAGCTTCAAGAGGTCCAGAGTCCTAAATAAAATAGATAAAAATATGATATCTTCAAGGACAACCTACTATATCAACCAACGATACATATGGAGGATTAGGATGCGATAATACAAAAGGAAATCAGAGAATATGAACAAAATTCACGAAAACCACTAAACTACGACGGACCATGGCGGGAATTTTAGGGAACGATATTCTAATGAGGTGGAGAGCTATAACACATTCGTTTGAGTAATTCTTGACTACTAGCAACTTTTTCTTTCAGTTTCAAACCTGAATAATTCACTCATTTACCATTTCAGTCTCATTTTAACTAAATGTCACTAAATAAAAATGGAATAAATCAGCTGAAGGTCTCAGCACAGCCATACGCATAGTAATGCGAAGTTTGAATTCAGAGTCATCGAGTCATAGCAAATTTAATGGTATATATATAGAATTTGAAATAGGTAACTGCGGCAAATGCAGTGCAGCCAAGTTCTAATTAACCATTAAAATAGCTTAGGCAAGGGAGGACAATAAGAATTCTAGGTGCAGTCTGACCGCAGTAGAACCGCAGTTCAGCGCAGCAAAAGCGCAGTAGAACTATAGCATGAAAATTTCATTTTTATTCAGTTTGAGAAAAATACACTGTAAATAAATCCTGTAAATAGAAGGTAGAGCGTGAAAAAGGAAGGCGACCCAAGGAGTATAAAAGGGAGACCCTTTCTGCGACTTTTCGCCCCCCTTAGAGAAGTAAGAAAATAGAGTATTATTTTTCTCAAGCATTTCTGGTTGTCACTCCAGTGCGAAAAAGTGATATACAGTTAAGATTGCCACTGTAGTAAAAGGCAGCAATTAAGGAGAGAAATATTAAGTAGATATTTCAACAGGAGAGCTGGTTAACACTCCAGATTTCAAAGTGTAAACACAAAACAGTTATTTTGCTACTGTTAAAACAAGCGATAAAATAAGACAAAAATAAAACGAACTCAAGGGACACTCCAGACACCATCCAAATTCATTAACTGAATAGAATCTTTGAAACTTCACCAAGTAGAAGATTAAATTCAAGTTTAAATCCAAATTAAACAACGCTACACAGAATTACACCTAGACAAATTAATAAATTTCAATAAAGAAACAGCTCCGCAGGGCTCGGTTTATCTGTAAGTCAATTCCCAGGAACTTTAAAACTAACCCATAAAAATAGAATTAGCCAAAACACTCGGATTGGTACTATATTTACAATAAATAACACTAGTACACTCCCCCATCCTAACTAAAGAACCAGGGAACAGCTTGGTGGTGGTCTTGTTTGAACCTCCCAACTGACTTTCCTTTGTTCTCTCCTTCAACGCTCGATCCTTAACTCCGTGGTGGGTTCTCCGGGATTTCCGCAAGGTCCGGGCTCAACTAATCTACTACCCACTCATTATGGGCTAGACAGTTGCCCTTATTCCTACTGTTGGATTCCACACACTCACTCCAACTCTAGCACATCCTAGCACCTTAGAGAAATGGGGAGGGGAGAACTTCTTTTCAAAAATCCGGTATGTACAGGATTATAAGAAATAATTATTTTTAGAAATAATTGATGGTGAATATTGGTACCATATGGCACCTGCATACCTTATTAGGCGAAATAATAAAAAAAGGGTAACAGTAACAATAAAAGAATATCAATCAATAACTGAAATGATGGCAAAATATGAAAATAAAAGAAAATAAGCGATTTCTCAACGGATTTACGGAATTATAAGCCTAAATTAAAAATGTAGCCATAGATAACTCTCACACAGCCGATAAACATTTATACCAATTTATTAGACGCCGTGGGAATGAGTGAAGCTGGAATTCTGGGTTGCCGCTTGAGATTCCCACGCCCGCACATGCCCGTGCCTAACTTGCCCAACATAGAACTCCGCCAAATCTCCACCGATTAGGACGTTCTTGATATCGTCGGAATCGTACGAATTAGCACTATTTTTGGATACCAAATCTGTACTGAGTCGTCGCGTGAATGGAAGTAGATTTCTGAATGTTGGAAGCGGGTATCCGAGCCGAGTCTGTGTGTGGGCAATTATCCCGCCTACAGCGTGGACAAACACTGCAGGGTTGACTAACTCGATCAAAGGAGCCTGGCAGTCGGGATTACTCGGTGTGTCTTTGGATATGGGAACTGATGTGTCCACTGGAGGGACAGCATTCGGCGATGGTTCAGGAGAGCTCTGGGGAATTGGACTGGATTGTTCAGACGTCTGGAAAGTTAAACTGCTCCTTACCCAGTCAATCAACAGATTGTATTGGGCGAGCCAGTTATGTCCAAGGACGATAGCACAAGAGCCATCCAATGGGGTGACAAAGAATGTCATCAGGGTAACATCACCGGTAATAAAACAGACAGGGAGATCAACGGCACGGGTTATCACATTGTTTGTGGTGCTGTTGAATAAGTGGAGCTGCATTGGGGTCACAGTATAGGTCGGGATCTTCATTTTATTAATCAGTTTTGTATCAATAAAACAGTCAGAGGAACCAGAATCTATGAGCAGAGAAAACAACGGAGGGATCACATTTGTCTGAAGAAAGTAGACCATTAGGAGAAAACAAATCCGAATGGGAGACAGAAGTCCCAGAAGTGGAAAACAAAGGAAAGCCAGGGGCATTCCCCCTTGAACTAGGAAATCGACCATCAATGGAACAAAAAGAAACCGGGACAGAGAAAGAATTGGGGCTGGAGAGGGCGGACATGTTTAAGCGTACCTCCCTCTGCACACGAACCAGTTGACCGCAACCATCCAATCATGCATGGTCCGGATGGTTGCCAGCTAATTTTTTGGGTCAGATGACAAGTCTGACTCCGGTTCAGGCGTTGCCACCTTGGCTGCTCTAGCCTTGGAAGAGCTAGAGCCAGCCTTGTAGCAGTCCTTAGCTATGTGACCGGCCTTTCTGCAGAACATACAAAGCTTATTGTTGAAGTGGCGTTGTAGGAGGGCACAGCAAGTACCACACAAACAAGGCCAGAACCACGTTTTTCGAGGCTCCAACGAGCACCCTCAAGCCTCCGACAGATTCACAATGCCCACGGCACATTTCCCCATTTTTTCCAATTTTTTCCATGCTTTTTTTCTCAAGACTCATATTGCCACTTCCCCAAAATTCACGGATATCCACCATTTCCCCCATATCTCCACCAATTTTCCACCAATTCACACGGTTTTAAGCTTGAAGGACAGCGACGGATCAGGAGAAGAGGATGGAAGGACGGGACGGGAGTTAGGATGACGGATATGCGGTGGAGAAGCGAGATTGATGGCTGATATTGACCTTATGGGCCTCAATTATTGATTTTATTGTTACCTTGTGGACATTTTTTTTGCCTTATTGTTTCTTAGCCGAACTCTCAACATTCTTCCTGTTTCCATTGCCACCATCCATCGGCTATTTTACTTGTTTTTTGTTCTGATTTCTCTTTTTTTTCTATATATACACCCAGTTTGCATTGTACTTACAGTTGTTGGACCCCTCATCTGTGCTACAAAGACTGTGGTGTTGAGCGACCCTTCCACACGTTTAAAGAGCTTAGTCTGACTCCCTGACAACTGTCCAAGAAGGACCAGGGTGAGTTCTGAGTTTATTAGTATCGTGCACTTGCACCGGGACCGTGTGCGGCCTTACCGGTAGTAAGATTTTCTTTGCCCCCTTTTTCTTTTCTTGTTTGCTGCTGGGTTACATCCCTAGCATGCTTACAGCGTTGGTGCTCTTCCTTCATGAGCTTGCCATCTTTGCCGAGTTTTGCGGTGAGGTTGGGTTTTGGTTTGCCATTGGACTCCTTGTCCTTCAGCGTTTTGTTACTAGGGTTGGGTGGGGGGTCGGAAGGGCGTTGGTGTTTTGCAGGAGGATTTATGCGGCAATTTGTTGTTAGCATCGTGAGCAGGCTTATTGCACCGCTCAGTCTGAACCTTATGATCCCAGTAGTGGCCATTGATATCTTCAGTGTCAAAAACCCGGATCGTAGGGGTAAATGCGTGAGTCCAAATGCAGGCGGGGCTCAACTAGAGGGGGATCTGAGAGCTCCAGTAGTGGACCAAAGCTTCTCCAGGAAGCCCAGTTCTGCTGGATGGTACAAGAGGCTCTAAGAAGGATGCGGCCTCAGCGACTCAGAGGGAGCGCTGTGCCTCTGTTACGTCTCAGTTAGTCCTTGTATTTCTTATGTCTGAGGTATCTTGTAGAACGGGAACGGGATTCACTCAGAGGGACTTTTGGGTAGCATTTTAGTCGAGATTAGAACTGAGGAACTACAGGTTCTAATCTACGGGTATTTATAAAGGGGAATGGAAAGGACTTAGTCAAAGTCCGAATGACAATGGGACAACACCGAAATGTGCTGAATGATACCGAGAGGTACCGAAAGGTGCCGAACAATATCTTAAACAGGGAACCGAGGTGTCGGACCAAGGAGGGTGGAGTAAGAGGCTGGAAAATGAATGGGAACAAGAAATGGGTAAGGGGGGTTAGCCAACTGAATGGTAGGAAGAAGATAGTTGTGCTAAGAATGGAAGGTGACTAATAAGTGATGACGTGAGTGAGATCACCAAAGGATGTGGGTAACTCCGAAAGCGGAGTTGCATATCCGAAGGATGTTGGGTGACTCAAATAAATGAAATGGGTGGAGAAATGGTTTAAGGGTATGTCACAGGATGTCAGAGGTCCATCAGGATATTGGAGCAATTCCGGAGTCTCCGAATGTTCCGACTCGGGACCGGGCTTCCAGGATGGGAGTGGCCAAGGTTCGGTGTGCCGCAACCAGACCGGAGCTGAGACAGTCAGGAGGGAAGGTGACTTGGGGAGTGGGGAGGCATGGTGCAGGGGATGGTGAAGTTGTTAGGAAGGTGTGGTTGTCAGGGCACACACCCTGACTAGCCCGGACCCGCTTCCACCCACCGCACTTCCTGCACGCACGCACGCTCCATGTGCCGCATGCTCCGGGCCCGGTTCCTACCCCTTCATGTGACTTCTGGGTATCCCCGGAAGTTTTGCTGATATTGTGGCCACTGTGGGAAGATGAGAAGTTAGCTTCCTTCTCATCTCCTTACCCACAGTAGGCAAGTGTATTCTACATTGCCTTTATCTATTCATCTCCTTACCCACAGTAGTTGTTGCCCTGGACAGGGCTGTTCATAGGTCAGGCTGTGGACCATAGGGGAGGGTCATGGGGACCCGGGAGTCGTCCCCTGACAGTGGTGTGGTGGGAGTGCACAGGGTCGGGATTCCGGGATATTGTTAGAACGGGGCTGATACAGACGACTCCGGAGTGGAATCGGAGACTTAGCATGGAGGGACCTTGGCCTCAGCGACTCAAGCGGAGCGCTGTGCCATTGCTGTTTGTCCATTTGGTCCTTAATTTCACAGTAGGTGAGCAGGAAGTCTCTAGGGGGCATTTCAGGTCGATTTCGGACTGAACCAAAACGAGTATGTACAAGTGCCGATATATATAATGGAGGGGGCAAAAGCACAAGGAAACAAAGGGGAACCAAATCGGAACGAAGACATTGTAACGGGGATTTGCTGGTGTACCATAAACAAGCCAAATCCCGCGATTCTACCACCCTTAGCCAATGTTCCCTCCTACACATTTCTTATTTTTCCTGATTTTTCTGACTCCATTTCCACCTGATGTTTCCCCTTCTCATTGTTCTTTCCTTATTTGTCATTACCGGACTCTTCCGTGATACCGTGACCAGCTGTATAGTTAGCTAGACAGTGAGGAGTAACGGAATCCACACCCAGTTAACAAACCTGTGCAAGCGACCACTCCAACCCTCCCCCTCTCTTCTGTCTCGAGTCTAGTGGTGATAGACCCGTTACAATGTCCGAACGGGAACAAAGGGAAGAAGGAGCGGAGCGGTACCGAAGGTCATAAGGCAGGACCTGTGATACGTCCGAAAGGAGGTAGGGAGGGCAAGGCCCAGAGGGGCAGGAGGATGAGGAGAAGTGGGGGTGATGACTAACTGGCTAGAATGGGAAGAAGCAGTAGTCCAAATAGGGATGAGGGGTAAATGCAAGGGATACATTACAGGCGGCAAAAGTGCCAAAGGCGATCCATGAAGCTCGGGGGTTGCGGAGCTTACAGAGGTTACGGAGGCGGGGTTGAAAGTCCAAGGGATATTGGCAATGGTGTTTACGTAGTATGAGGTCACCAATGCAATGGACTAAGACCAAGGTGGAGTCAAAGTCCGAGGTAGGGACTATGACGGAGGCTCGGAGCAAAGGTACGAGCGGTGTCCGAGTATGAAGTACGGGACAGCAGTGGAAGGTCGTAACTTGGCGGAAGGGTGGTGGAGGAGTACCAGAGGGAGGAGAGAGGGGAAAGGTAAGGGGGAAGGAGTGGCGGAAAGGTGTCAGGGTTCAGCACCCTGCCCTAGGGTGCCCCAGACTCCCCAACCAATCCCTTCCTTCCATTCCTTCATTGTTGCCTTGTTGTTGCCTTTCTGTGTTGTGTATCCACGCGCACGGGATAGCGTGGGAACTTTCTGAGCGAGCAGCTCGCCCAGAATGTTCCCACGGGTCACAGCCACAGTTCTGGGTGAGCAACTCGCCCAGAACGTTCCCACGCTTGGCACTGCCACCTGGATGTTCCCTCCGGGTCACACTACACAACTCTAAGAGCTGTATAGTTGTGGGCATGTGACCCATTCCTTTATATAGCAACCATGCGGGGAGATGAGACCTTTACCCTTCTTCTCATCTCATGCCCCGCATAGGCAAGTGTATATATTATCTTTCCTTTTACTATACATCTCATGCCCCGCATAGTGTGATGACAGGTTAGATGGGGGTTGAGGTCAGGGAGCCTCCGAGTCCGAGGCCGGGCCCTGACAAAAGGAGGGTTGTCAGGTCCGAAGGTGAGTATCGGAGCGGACGGAGATAGGGTCGGAGAGGTAAGGAGGAGTAGAGGTGGCGTGGGGGGGTAGAAGGAGGTGTGTTGCCAGGACCGAAGGTGAGTATCGGAACAGCAGCGGTAGGTTATGACTCCGGAGGTGAAGAGGGTGGAGGTCCGGAAGTCGGGTCGGGGTCGGGTATGCACGGATATGACAGTGGTGCTGGTGGTGGAGCTTGAGGAATGATCAGGCGAATGCTGTGGGTAGTGTGGGTTAGTTCCAAGATTGCTCTGGTGAGCATGAAGTTAACTTTATCCTTCAGCTCGACTTCCTCGGGATTGATCTCTTCGATGTCATCCTCACCATTGTCTTGGGTAGCTGCAGCGTCTGATGTCCTTCTCTCTGTCACTGGCGGTGGCAGGGCCTGAGTAGTTTCCTCGCCCTCATTACCATCCTCAAAGTCATCGTCAGAGTCACTTTTGCTAGCATCTTGGCATCGCCTCTTCAGGGTTGAGGAGCGTAGATAGTACTCATCACCTGCCATAAAACTCTCAAATTGTCTCTCCTCCATCCTACCTCTTTCAAATGGCATACTAGAGCTGTAGTCTCTATAAGGCATTGTAGAAGGTCCTGCCACAGTGTTCCGGACCTGCGAGTGAGTCGTATGTCATGACATTGTTGGGGTGTCAAGAGCGATGGGGAGTTCGAAATACTGTCAGAACCGTGCGAGGCTTCACTGATGATAGCCATAGGCGACCGAATGTTGGCCGCTAGTGATACAGGCATCCTACTCACGACCAAGCTTTAGCGAGGATTAACCTCACCAATCTTGAGGTCAAGGCTACTTAGGCAAGCAGGCCAGGATTTTGGCTTCAACGACTCAGGGAGGAGCATTGCACCTCATTCTCGACACAGTCCCGATACTTCAGAAGGTGGAGGTCTTACGGGGAACAGAGGTAAGCTTAGGGGGGATTCTAGTTGATTTCAAACTACAGTACAAGCAATAGTTACAAGCTGTATATAAGCACTAGGGAACTGAATAGAGAATAAGTTGCCAGATCTCATGGAGATTGTGGGCAGAGAAAAGAAAAAGAAGAAGCATGTGGTTAAGACAGCGAAGGTCAAACATGACCTTCGCCATGAGATAACAGGGTGCAGTGAAACATGGGACAAAAGGTTGCAGCGCTCTGCACCGCTAGGTCGTTCAACAACAATTATGTCAGGGCACAGCCCCTGACCCCACACACCCTCAGGTACCCTTCCCCCATTTTCTCCTATTTTTCCCTTCACTGTTCCACAATCCCGCATGCATGCAGACTGTGGGAACTTTCTGGGCAAGCTGCTCGCCCAGAATCTTCCCACAGGGGGGTGCTGTCATATCCATTCCCGGCCATCGACTTCCGGGCTCTCCGACCCCTCCGTTCTAACTCCGCTCCCCCCTCACCAACCTCGGAGCCCCCGTATTCCGCAAACCTCCCGGTACCCCTCGATGGTCACCACCCCCTCATTTCAATTTATTACCTACGCCTCCCTAAGTACGGACCCCCGAAGACTTCCGGACAGCTCCGACGTCCGCTAGCGCACTCCCGCCTCCGCTGGGCAATACACTCGCCTGCCCTGCAGAGTCCACCTTCAGGCTTATCCCTCCTTTCCGTTTCTGGGTTAACGCCTGCCTTTCCGCTAACCCCGCGAACCGACTCGTCGGTAATATTCAGTCGGCTAATGTCTTAACCCCGTTAGCTCCGCTCCGTCCGGCTCCGCCAATTGCGGAACCGTCTCCGCTGTAACCATATATATACACTACTTGTACATAGGTTACGCCCCAGCAGATAAATCAACTAGAGTTACCCCCACTAGGTTCTAAGTGCCAGTCAGTAAGTTAGGGCACGGACGTGTCACTAGGCACAGCGCTCCTGGCAGAAGTCGCTGAGGCCAAAGCCCTCCGTTACGGAGACATTCCTTTGTCTTAAATCTGGTCTCTGACAGGTGCCAATTATGGAAAGTCGGCAAAGAGCCGAAAACTGTATAGTTCCCGGCTCCCATTTGTAGCGGCTTCACAGGAGGTTGAGAAGGTTACCCTTCTTCTCAACTCATTTCCTGTGAAGGCAAGTGTAACTAAGCTACTCCCTAAATGCATAGCAACTCATTTCCTGTGAAGGCTGGGGCTAGCCCCCTCAGTGAGTTTGAAGACCTCGGACTGGGACTAGATACCCCAGCGACTCAGAGGATCCCCTTGGGCCTGTCACAGAACGAGGGCCGGGCCCTGACAAATTAGGAGAGGGGTCGTTGAGAAGTGGTGGGAAGTGGTTAGATGGTGACGGGCAGCGAGCGGAGTGTGTGGGGAGTGTTCAGGCATGGGAAAAGATAGGGGAGGAGGTCGTCTGACTCCGGGGAATGCCGGGTCGTGACAACAAGCTACTATCTATTTTATATGGATTGGAAATGGAATGAATGGACTGGGGGAATGTAAATGGGCCGTTAGGCAACCGTAAATAAGGAATATCCAATTGGGAACAACAACATGGCACCCATCATGTGACCCAAGCTGTCAGGGGACGACTCCCAGGTCCCCATGACCCTCCCCTATGGCCCACAGCCTCAGGTCTGGCCAGCCCTATCCAGGGCACAATCTACTGTGGGTAAGGAGATGAGAAGGAAGCTAACTTCTCATCTTCCCACAGTGGCCACAATATCAGCAAAACTTCCGGGGATACCCGGAAGTCACATGAAGGGGTAGAAACCGGGTCTGGAGCATGCGGCGTGCGGAGTGTGCATGCATGTGGGAAGCGCAGCGGGTGGAAGCGGGTCCGGACGCGGGTCCGGGTCCGGGCTAGTCAGGGTGTGTGCCCTGACACGAGCCACATGTATATAAACATACCTGAAGTGGGAACCGAAGAAGTAGCCTTCTTCTCACCCTTTCCACTTCAGTCTAAGTGGCCAGGGACTGCCTCCTGAGCCAGGCCCACCAGTATGCATGCCTGCTCCACACTCTGCAAGGCTTCTAGTGTCAGGCATCTCACCTGGGCCTCCTCTACCCTGGACGCATCCCCAACAGTCTCACTCAATAGGGAAGGGGGCCAGACATTGGATTGAGGGCTGGTTAGGTTGGGTTTCAGGTCAGCAGATTTGCCTATCGGCATTAGTTTGCCACTGACAGAGCCCTGGGATTTGTTGGTCATGACCGGGTCATACCTTGGCAGAGATTAGGTGGGGGAGAGTCAGGGGGGGAACAGAAGGTCAGGTCAGGTCTGAAGGTGGGGATCAGAATGGATGGGAATAGGGTAAGACTCCAGTGGTGGTGGAAAAGGGTCTGGGAGTCAAATTGGGATCATGTCAGAGATCTGGAATATTGTCAGAGACTGAACACTGTCAGAAGGCGGATGGAAGGCAGATTGGGTTCTGTCTGAGTTGGGGTCGGAGGTGATGCAGAGGTCTGTTGGAGCACATGCACGGATATGTGGGCGGAAATATGCGGCGCATCCGGAAGCGCTGTTCAAGGTTAGCAGAGTGGGATCGTGGCCTCAGCGACTCAGGTGGAGCGCTGTGCCCTGAGCTTGACATTTGGGGGAGATCCCATATTTACAAACTGACACTTACAGTGGACTTCAAACAAGACTTGCGGGCAGAGCGGACCTGTAGGAGGAGTGCGGACTCCGCGAGCATGGACTCAGAGGGGGGGAAGCCCCCTTTGCAGAAGGAGAGACTCGGACCAGACAGGGGGGGTACTCTAGTTGATTTCAGACTAAGGTCCCCGAAAGTATTTACAGGATATAAATAGGCAGGAGGGAAACACAGAAGGACCGGTCAGTCCAGCGCGGTCCGGCGTGGAAATAAGCGGGGATTGTCAAACTGAATGAAGGACAAGAGCCCGGGAAATGGGAGGCAATGAACTAAACAAAAGCGGATCAAGTGCCAATATTGACAGGTAATAAGAAGTGCATCAGCACATGGATCAAGTGCCAATATTGGCAAGTTAAGCAAATGAATGGATGAACAATATAGGCACTTGGCATGGAATGAATGGTATGCTGCCAAGTGACAAGATGGCCAGAGAAAAGCGGAGGTCAGCGCTGTAGGAGAAATAACGGCCACACTATGGAAACCCATTATGGAAATATGCCAGATAAATCACAAAAACCTCATACGACAAGTAGATATGAGAAAATAGAAGGACCTGAATTTTAACGAATTTTACGAATTTTTACGAAATATTATGACTATACACGATAAATTGAAAGAAAGAAAAATAGCAAAAATACTTCAAGCTTACTATCAACGAGACGGAATTCTCGGGGGAATTTATAGCAAATATTAAACCAAGAATTAGGACAATCGACCAAGATTTGACTATAAAAAATAATCAGAGAACCTCCACAGAAACTACTTTCCCACGTCCGAACACGTAGCCAAGGATGGAAGTACCACGGAACGAAGATTCCTCAGGAACTAATGCAAAAGTCAGAGTCGTGTTTACAATAGGGAATGTAGATGTCCTCCAGATGGAACCAATGAGAGTAATTACAGGGGAAACTACCTATAAACGATGGAGATATGACTAAAACTCCTGCAAAACGAGGACAATGCCTAAAAGGGAAGCGCGAAGATTAACCAGTAACGACCGAGACAAGCTTGATAGCCCATTAAAAAGGAAGGGATCCAATCTTAATCCTCCCAAATTTTCATAATAAAAGGATCATGCGTTAATGAGATATCCAATAACGGGAATAGTGACATCAAAAGTCCGAGCTTAGGGAAAAGACGATGTTTGCGTAGGATCCATAGTTACAATATACAACGAAATTTACACGGAAATTATTAAAAATGGGGAACTATAGTTATGCAAATTTTCAGCCCAAACAGTCCAGCCGTTGTGAAGTTATACCCATGACGGGAATATAGAAATCCGCATCATGTGTAATGACACATGAGGGTGGCGATGTGCAGGGAACCGGCCATCGGAACTGAGATCCGCACTTCGGCAGATCGCGAAGACCAATTTCCGTCCAAATAAGGAAGAGCCCGGTCAAAACAAAGCACGGAAAGTGCAAAACAACCTTAAATCATGAGGGAAAAATCTGAAATAAATCACAGAAGCCCATATGAAAGAAATAAACACCCACGCATATCATAAATCCCGAACAATTAAACGGAAACGGCGCCCGCATACGAACGACTATGGGAATGACGCACGTGATTACCGAATGTGCACACGAACTTTTGCTAACTCAACAAATACCAGGAAATAGGACACAACCTTGGTACCATTGGAAAGGTGGGAATAAATGAAAATTTATGATACCAAGAACGTGAGAAAACATCCAGAAATGAATGAGATATAGGGACATGAAGTTAGAAACCTGAAAACGCGCGGGAAAACAGCTTCAAGAGGTCCAGAGTCCTAAATAAAATACATAAAAATATGAAATCTTCAAGGACGACCTACTATAACAACGAACAATACATATGGAGGATTAGGATGTGATAATACAAAAGGGAATCAGGGAATATGAACGAAATTCACGAAAACCACTAAACTACGATGGACCATGGCGGGAATTTTAGGGAACAATATTCTAATGAGGAGGAGAGCTATAACACATTCGTTTGAGTAATTCTTGATTACTAGCAACTTTTTCATTCAGTTTTAAACCTGAATAATTCACTCATTTACCATTTCAGTCTCATTTTAACTAAATGTCACTAAATAAAAATGGAATAAATCAGCTGAAGGTCTCAGCATAGCCGTATGCATAGTAATGCGAAGTTTGAATTCAGAATCATCGAGTCATAGCAAATTTAACGGTATATATAGGGAATTTGAAATAGGTAACTGCGGCAAATGCAGCGCAGCCAAGTTCCAATTAACCATTAAAATAGCTTAGGCAAGGGAGGACAATAAGAATTCTAGGCGCAGTCTGACCGCAGTAGAACCGCAGTTCAGTGCAGCAAAAGCGCAGTAGAACTATAGCATGAAAATTTCATTTTTATTCAGTTTGAGAAAAATACACTGTAAATAAATCCTGTAAATAGAAGGTAGAGTGTGAAAAAGGAAGGCGACCCAAGGAGTATAAAAGGGAGACCCTTTCTGTGACTTTTCGCCCCCCTTAGAAAAAGTAAGAAAATAGAGTATTATTTTTCTCAAGCATTTCTGGTTGTCACTCCAGTGCGAAAAAGTGATATACAGTTAAGATTGCCACTGTAGTAAAAGGCAGCAATAAAGGAGAGAAATATTAAGTAGATATTTCAACAGGAGAGCTGGTTAACACTCCAGATTTCAAAGTGTAAACACAAAACAGTTATTTTGCTACTGTTAAAACAAGCAATAAAATAAGACAAAAATAGAACAAACTCAAGGGACACTCCAGACACAATCCAAATTCATTAACTGAATAAAATCTTTGAAACTTCACTAAGTAGAAGATTAAATTCAAGTTTAAATCCAAATTAAACAACGCTACACAGAATTACACCTAGACAAATTAATAAATTTCAATAAAGAAACAGCTCTGCAGGGCTCGGTTTATCTGTAAGTCAATTCCCAGGAACTTTAAAACTAACCCATAAAAATAGAATTAGCCAAAACACTCGGATTGGTACTTTATTTACAATAAATAACACTAGTACACTTCCCCATCCTAACTAAAGAACCAGGGAACAGCTTGGTGGTGGTCTCGTTTGAACCTCCCAACTGACCTTCCTTCGTTCACTCCTTCAGTGCGTGGTGCCGATACAAGTCTGCAAATAAGCGGGGTCGGTGCGGTGCCGACACAAGTCCGTGAAGGGACATGGAAATCAGTGCAGTGCTGACAAGTCCGCAACAGAGGGTGGTCTGTCAGTGCTGTCACAAACAAGGGCAGCATGATGGCCAGCAAGGTCGGAGGGGAGTGTTGGCCTGACCACAGGGTGTGGAGGGCAACCAGGAGTGGCAGAGGTCCAGAGGGTGTGGAGGTGGGCAGAGGTACAGATGCGGGTGGAGGTCCGGATGCGGGCAGAAGTCCGGATGCAGGTGGAGGTCTGGATGCAGTGCATGGTTGATAGGGCAGGGGGCCAGACATCGGATTGGGGGCTGGTTAGATTGGGTTTTGGGTTGGTGGATTCGCCTATCGGCATCAATTCGCCGCTGACAGAGCCCTGGGATTTGTCGGTCGTGACAGATCAGGTATGTATGGATATGACACCCTCTGATCATTGAGTCATATCATCCCTGTTATGGAAATGGGAATTTCCCATTTCTGGCCGCTTATGGGCCCTGGGTACTATATATCACGTGACATGTAAATAGTGACAACTTAACCATCTACAATCATCAAAATCCACACTCTGTTAATGTCATTGTAAAGACAACTGTTAAACATCTGTTACATTAACTGTAACACGATTTCAATGTCACAGCCACTCCCTGCACCTGAACACTATAGAAATGGGCCAATTAGGCCCCATTTTTATAACAATCCCTTTAGAATCCAGTCTCTGACACAAGGCCAATTGATCACAATGAACAAATGTCCTCACTGGTACCTGACTGTATTATACAATTTGAGCAATTTTCCAATGAGAAAGTAGGAAGGACACATGTAGGAAAGATTCTGATATGGGAAGGCTAAATTTCTGTCAGGGACAGCTCCGAAAGTGGCAAGGTCCCGGTGCGAGGGACTCGATGGGACAGGTGTCAGCTATGTGTAGCGGCGGTCCCGTTGCGGGGTGAGCATCCCCAACCACTTAGTCTGAAGTGGGAAGTTGAGAAGAAGGCTGCTTCTTCTGTTCCCACCCCAGGTGCTATTATATACATGCGGTTGGGGTCACATGGGAGGAGCCACGTCATCCCTGCACACAGCCGCTGAAGGAGCGGAGCTGGATCACCTTATGTAACCAGTTTCCTACGTCCAATAACGATATTAGAGTTTGTGCTGATTTGCGTACTGACCGTGTTTTGGTTGCCAAATATATGATTGTTCACTGTCTAAACAACAATAAACACCCCCAACGATCTCACCTGATGTATAGATCGTCTACGGATAAAATTCTATATTGACTTTACTATGATTTCTAGTCAATATTACACCTATATTTACCACTTTTCAGTAGGATGTGATTTTCCTGATAATTTACTGAAGGAAAACTGCTAATAAAATAATTCTGCAATAAATGTTACTCAATACAGGAGTGACCAAACTGCTCTTTCTATCGCTTAGAGTGCGTGCTAGTTATCTAGCAGGTTCAGGATCGCTCACTTTTCTCCTGTGGTGTGATAACCAAGTATTGCTGAGAGATTATTCAATTAAGAAGTCCCTCCACCAAATTCTCACTAATTCTCACTATGACACTTTTGTTCAGCTGTGTCTAACTGACCCTAACTCACGCTTAGAGTGACGTGTTAGTTTTATATTAGCTAACAACTAATATTTGCTTTTATCTTTTGGAGCAAACGAACCAACCACTGGTGAGGAGAATTAAACTTTTATTTCTACCTGAGGTTTGAGAGGGGGCAGAAGCGGTGGCCTTTTATGCTTTTCAGAGGCCTCTCTACTCCCACGCCTCGCACTAGTTACATGTGCTACATTTGTATTATAGATAGTTCTAGAATGATATAGGGGGTTGGGCTGTGTAAGCTTAATAATGGACTTAGGACATGACTCAGCAATAAGTAATTCATTTCTTTGTCTTTTGGGCCGATCTCAGCGGGATCTTGTAGCGCTGAAGCTATGCTCTACACCGCCTTAATTACGAACGGTTATCTTTAGAAATGACTCGGCTATAAAGGAACTTTCTAGACTGTTCTCTAATTGACCCCTTTTTGTGAAGCCACATCATTACTAATGTTCTAGAGCCTTCCCAATTAATTAACTGATCCGCGGACTTCTGAATCACTTCATGCTTATGATCCGAGATCCAGATCATCAATCATTCCTTTGTTCCGATTTATTTGGGCTTAAAATCAAAAAGTTTTGATGAATCATGGGAAAATATACAAGATCCGGTTTTTTAGCATTTTCTCCTCTTCTGATGCGATCAAAAACTGTCCGCCCGCGCCGGGGAATACTCTATCATATGGTATTCGGTCCGCCAGACTTCCGGGCGCCAATATATTTCCCTTGAGTCACATTACCTTTTGTAAGAATTAGCAAATAAATATATATGAATTATAAGGTGTTTCGCCGTTTGAGCGATATCTCCGTCAGTTTTGAAGCTTTTAGAATGAAACAAAACCGTGGATAAAGTTAAGAAACAGTCCTTCCAGATGGTAAAAAGATTACAGTCAAAAGTTTACTGGTTCCCGAGATATTTACATTTCTTTCCCAATGTTCCTTCTTATTCTGCCGTCTATGTGCTATTTTCTTGTTGTAGGGATATATTCTTTGAATATTACACCTATGTCAAGTTCTAGGCATGATTGTAGTAGATTAAATCTCATACTACATGGGTGTAGATATTTTATAATGATCTTCTAATGTCTGTCCAGTCTCATAAAGATCATGAGATCTGTTAAACGTCTGAACTTGTCACCTGTTCGTTGACTATTCTGATAGATCATTGTTTTATTCTTTGAATATTATTTCTCCTACACCGCACTCCCCTGGGCATCTCCATGGGAGATCCCGGAGGTGTGCCGCTCTGTGAGCACGGGCACGGCGATCAGGGGAGCGGGGTTAGGTGTGTAGTAATACATAGAGAAGGGGAAGTCGACCATGGAATGGAAATAGAAAGAAAGAAGGAAAGGGGAAAGAAGAAACAGGGAGTGATAGTGGGGGAGCGGAGTAGGGCGGTGCGGCGCGGGGTCAGGTGGGGTGTGCCCTGACAATTTCCTAGAGATTGTAAGATGAAATCAACCAACTTTCTCCACAGACCTGCACATTGCACTCCACATATCCCCCAAATTAACTTCCAGCACAAATTGATCCACCAGTGGTTTCAAGCCCTTGGTAGGCATACTTCTCTGAAAACCATGGTTCTCCCCCAGGATGACAAATACAAGCTTCCATTTCCACTTCCCTTTGTGCTGTTTCTTCAGCACATCCCAAAGCTTGTTGATAAATTGTGGCTTGACAGGGTGTTGTGAAGTAATTGTATACTGAAACATGACAACACTGGTGATGGCATTCTGCTTATCCATTTCGAAAGCAAATAAGTTGATGCCAGCAAGATCACTGGACACTGGTCGGTAGTACTTGGTTGCATCTGGGCAACCAGCCCCCTGCTCACCAAATGGAGGCACCAATCCAGAGAATACCTGTACATTCTCACAATTGATGTGTTCCAGATGCAAGTCTTGTTGGTGGCCAGTGTTGAGCACTTGTAAATGTTTGGCTTTGCTGACAATATAGACATGTCCAAGAACTTCAAACATGAGCCAAGCTGTGGAGGGTGTGGAAGGATGGCTCATGCAAGTGTAGAAGTAATGGGCTGAGGTATTGACCAGTTCTGATCCCTTCTTTTTCATGAGTTCAGTGAGAATAAAGAAAGAAATGACCCGTGTGCATGGGCTTGATCGGTTCAGGACAACACCATCAGCATCCTGAAGTGGGTTAACCTCTACAAGATAGTGGCTGTATTTCTGGGGTTCATGGCTCACTACTTGCTGGAAGAGGTCTTCCAGGTTGCACTCCATAATGGCTGAAGCAAGGCTGTCATCTAGGGCTTGTTGTGTACAATCAAGTAGAGACCTCGCTGAGCCCCCATACTTGATAAACGCAGTATGCCAAGCATCATCTTCAACTCTCTGCTCCCTGGCATAATGGCTGGAAGAGATCAGTACTGCTAGGCCTCTCCATCTATGCAACTGAGGACTCACCGACATACATACACCTCATGCCAACTCCATGTTTTCATATAGAACTTGGTCACATTGTATTCCTTTACCCAACGATACATCTCTTGTGGCTTGGGTGATGAGGCCACCAAGATTCTCCATCGCCGCAGCAAAGTTTCAACCTTCTCACCCATGCTAAAGTCACAGAGAATAAGGCCATGTAAATCTGTTCCTTCAGCTGCATGGACCTCAGGATGGTACCAACGATCAAAGGAATCACCTGGAATCATGTAAACGCCAGAGGGGAGAAAGGCAAAACGCCTCAAATACGACTTCGAAAGCACAGTGGGCTTTCCTTGTGCAAGCCGATTCACGAGACAATACATCAAATAGACAGTCTTGCCTTTGAGAGCGTGATCAGTCACATTGTGCAATGACAATCCAGCACAACCCACGGACCTATTCCAGGTTGTCCGACAAGCAAAATTGGTCTGCGGGGATGGGGCCCAGCGACATCTGATTCTCTCTGCTTCTCCACAAATCCATCGAGGGTATTGTATTCGGCCCGCACATAAAACTTCAGCGTGAGCACCTTGGATGTATTCTGCGGCAGCGCCGGGATCTCCATTAGGTTATAAAACACTGCCTGATTGTTTGCCATAGCATCAACCATCGCGATGTCCTCTGCCTCAGATTTTTGAAATTCGTCATTGACTCCAAGGTCGGGTACTTGGATCGGGGAGCAAGAAATGACGTTACGCAAATGATCCTCATTTTCCCAGAGATAGTTGCGGATAATTGCCAAGCCACCGTAGAGCGGATCTTCTTCGGTGACGAGGACTGTTGGGGGGTATCAACGAGAAAGCCAATAATGGAATATGTAAACAAATCATACGGAGCCAGATGTATATGACTGCGCACCTATATCTTGTTGTGCATTGACTACGGGGCAACCGCGCGAGTAACGCCGTTCAAACAGGTAAGGGGTAAACACAACAATCAGTCAATCATTTGCACTCACTACTACGCGGAGACTTAACAATGATGTGCAGATGTCTACCCTGAGGTGGACGCAAGAAAATGTCGGATAATCTCTGCACAGGTGATAGCGTTTTCTCATCTTCAAGTTCAGCGCTCTTCACATTCTCCTCGAAACTGCCGTCGAATGGGATGGAAACCATCCAGAGTGTGAGGTCACCCGCGTCAACGTATTGGAGAGCGACCTTCTTCTCCACCATGATGGCTTTTTTGAGGGTGGAGACACACTCTGTACTCGCAATTTTGACCGAAAATATTTGGCTGGGGTCATCGTCACGAATGAGACAGTACAGTTCGAGGATAGGAGGAGGTGGCACTAGAAATAGAAAATGGGTCACAGACAGAGATGGCTCCCTGACTATCACTCACCAACACGCGGGAACTGAACAACGATGTGTAGGTTTTGATGATCAGGTTGATCTGAAAAAATGCTGGACAATCTCTCCACAGGCGATAATCTTCGTCCGCCTCCAAGTCCAACCTTCTCCTCGAAACCGTCGTCGACTGGGATGGAAACATTCCAAAGCGTGAGGGCGTCTGCGTCAACATGTTGGAGAGTGACCTTCTTCTTGTCTTTGATTGCTTCCTTGAGGGCACCAACAGGCTTTGCATTCGAAATTTCCACCGGGAACACTCGGCTAGCATCATCGCCAAGTACCCAGCAGTTGAGATCGAGTGTGAGAGACATAGGTTATTGGCAAGTTGGGACTCCAGAGTCGCCCGTAGCTCAATGGAGTGTTGGCAGTCACGTGTCAAACCAAAACCAAAATTGTCGCATTTTAAAACCGACTGAAGTAGTCCGTTCCAATACTTAATGCAAAAATTAAATCATAAATACCCAGACACATTGTAACGTCGAATTTCCATACCAAGATGGCATGGGCCAATGCCGGGGGACGGTGTTGTAAACGCGGCGTTCCATATATGGAACGCCGCGTTTACAACAGGTTATGAGCCCAGCCCTGGGTCTAACCGGAATACTCAATCACTGCATCCGTCGCTTATGTAATATGTGGAAACTGCGTATAACTCCCTGGGACAGTGCTGAAAGTAATGACCTCAGCATTTCCCTTGTACTCCGGAACCAGAACGCTCGGAATCGGAATGGATATCGACGATTCGGATCTGGCCGACGGACTAATCACGTGTTTGAACCCGAAAATTCATTTACCATATCATTTTTCCCCGACTTCCCACGCAATTAACCTGTTGAAATCTTGGTTTTCTTGGGAGTTATAGTGCGCTGTGGCCAACTCACAATGTGATGTTGAGCTAGCGGCGCTATATTTCCTTTCTTGGTATTCCTGCTACCAAAGTCAGTGCGCCATTGAGGCGACTGCTTATAAAAGCAGTGAACAATTTTTTCACTTTCGTCTCCCTCAGTTCAACAACGATTGACTGAGGTGAGACTGCGCTTTTACCACACATTTATCTTGTCACTCATGTACCCTCATGTGCCCTAGCGTAAAACGCTAGGTAATTAGTTCCAATCTAATTAGTTCAACAACGATTGACTGAGCGTAAATCGCTAACATCCTAATAGGTTACGAGCCTAGTTCACTCAGAACTCACCCATGTCGCAGACTACCCCCTCCACTTCTCAGCCAGCCCCTGCCCCCACCACTACAGACAATACCCGTTTCCCCATAACTATTCTAGACGCCGATGGTAAAACTTACTCCAACTGGGCATCAAGGATGCGCGGTGTCTTGAAGATAAACTGGATCTGGGATGTCGTAGAAGATGTGTCAAAAGGCGGCACTGAAAGGCCCCCGGACACTGATCCGACCTTAGCTGACTGGCTCGACAAAGATGAGAGAGCGTTCACCTACTTGAGGTGCTATGTTAGCGACTCCTGCTTGTCCATGATGAGGAACAAACCTACTGCGCGTGCTGCCTGGAAAGCCCTCTCTGACCGATTTGTCGGAAAGGACGAACAAGACATGCACATGCTTCACTCTTCCCTCTTCCAATTTCACTTTGACGACTCTAAACCACTGGGTCCCCAATTCCAAGAAGTGGAAGACACGCGCCTCAAGGTCACCTCCTTAGGTCTCGAAATTGGAGACAAAAGCTACCTCTCTGCCCTCATCTCCGCCACCCCCGAATCCTACCACACCATCAAAAGCGTTGCCCTCATGCAAATGAAGAGGAACAACATCGATTCCGAAGGGTATATCGATTACGTCCTTTCGGAAGAGAAACTCCGTAATTCTGACCCAAAGACTATTGCCATGTTTGCTAACTCTGGCAAATCCAAACGCCGCAATGCAGGGAAGTCCAGTGGCTCCAAGTCTGACGCCGCCACCCCTAAATCGGTAGTCCGCTGCACTAACCCTAAATGCGGCAACTTGGGACATACGTTCGAACAATGTTGGTCGGAAGGTGGTGGGTCCGAGGGAAAGAAACCGAGGAGGCAGGGGAAACAAGGTCAGAGCTCAGGCGCTCTGAAAGAATCCGCGAAGACGGCAATAACATTTGTGGATGAGGAGAAAGCCTTGGTAACTGAAACGACGGAGGAAGTAGCAAACACACTCAACTCGCTAAATGCGGGGATTACTCCTGATCATCATGCTCGAACTGAGTGGGTGATTGACTCTGGTGCCACTTCTCACTTGTGTCGCAATCGCGACTGGTTTATATCCTATCGCCCTCTTGATGTCCCTAAAAAGGTCGTTTTGGGAGATAAGGATGTGATTTTAGCGCCGGGGATTGGACAGATAAGAGTAGAGTATGACGTCGGGAACTCACAGGAAACCCTCATAACCCGTAACGTCCTCTACTGCCCCAAAATTGCACACAACCTCCTTTCCGTTCTCCAACTAAACCAATCGGGTGCAGGTGCAGACTTCTGGGACCAAAAATGTCGAATTTTCGACTCCTCCAAGAAACTTGTCACCATCGTGCCTGTGGAAAAGGGCCTCTACTGATGGCCAGTGAGAATCCCCTCCTTATCCACAGCCTTCATCACTTACCCCTATACCAACAACGCTAACGTCGCACGCACCATCACCGCTACTGCATCCCTCGACATCTGGCATGCCCGATTGGGGCACATCGCAAAAGATTCGATCTTGAGGATGATGCGGAGTGGAATGGTTAAGGGAATGGATGTTATAGGAGCAAACGACGCTGATTGATCAACTTACTGTCCCGAATGCGAAGCCGCATCTCATCACCGAAACCCCATTCCTTCCGAAACACAAACCCACTCCGACCAAGTACTTGGTCGTGTATTCTCTGATGTTTGCGAACTGCAAACAGTATCGAGTGAAGGCTACAAATACTTCATTACTTTCGTCGATGACTTCAGTCGGTACCTCACCGTATATCCAATGAAGAACAAATCCGACGCACTCGATAAGTTCAAAGAATTCCTTGCGGAAGCCGAACGTCAAACTGGGAATAAGTTAAAGATTCTCAGGACAGATGGTGGCGGCGAGTACTTCTCTTCCGATTTCTCCAACTATCTCAAATCCCTCGGCATCCTTCACGAAAAGACCAACCCTCGAATGCCTCAGGAAAACGGTGTAGCGGAAAGAGTCAACAGAACCCTTGTGTCAATGAGTGTCGCGATGCTGAAAAGCGTCGAATCCAAAATTGGACGTACCTCTTGGCCATACGCTATCCAACACGCCACGTTCGTAAAGAACGTTTCTCCTCATGCGGCGCTCCCCAACGACATCTCCCCCCACGAAAGGTACACAGGCAACAAGCCAAATGTATCGATGCTACGTACCTTCGGGTGCAATGCAACCCTCCATATCCATCGCGACCTCCGATGCAAACTTGACGATCGCTCTAAACCCGGCATCCACCTTGGATTAGCTCGGGGCAAGAAGGCATTTCTTATTTGGGATCCAAAGGCTCGAAAGTTGCACGAGTCGAGAGATGTCCATTTCTTCGAGAGCGACGAGGAGAACTCGGAACGCGTAACGATCGAGGTCGAGTCTCACAACTCCCCGACACACGTAATCGTTCCAGCGGATGAAGATGGAGAGTCGGGAGAAAGAGATGATGATGATGGAGGAGATCTAGAAGAAGGAGAGGAAGATAATGGAGGGACGTTGCAAGAGGGCTAGCGGCTCTCTATGCCGACTAAGCTCGTGGGGCCAAACTCTCCAAACTCCTGCTTTCTCCACTAAACTCGCTACGTTCTCGATCCTTAACTCCGTGTGGGTTCTCCAGGATTCCGCAAGGTCCGGGCTCAGTGTCCACTACTCACTCGTTGTGAGCTAGATCACTGCCCTTATTCCTACTGTTGGAATTCCACACACTCACACCCTCTCTAGCGCGTCCTAGCACCTTAGAGAATTTTGGGGGAGGGGAGAACTTCTATTCCAAAATCCGGTATGTACAGGATATAAGGAACAATTATTTTTAGAATAATTGATGGGAAATATTGGTACCATATGGCACCTGCATACCTTATTAGGCGAAATAATAAAAAAGGGTAACAGTAACAATAAAAGAATATCAATCAATAACTGAAATGATGGCAAAATTTGAAAATAAAAGAAAATAAGCGATATCTCAATGGATTTACGGAATTATGAGCCGAAATTGGAAATGTGACTGAATAGAACTACTATGCAGCCAATGAGCATTTTTTTCCAATTTATTAGACGCTGTGGGAATGAGTGAGGCTGGAATTCTGGGTTGCCGCTTGAGATTCCCACGCCCGCACATACTCGTGACCTGCTGTGCCTAACTCCTCCAACACGGAACTCCGTCAAATCTCCACCGATTGGGACGTTCTTGATATCGTCGGAATCGTACGAATTAGTACTATTTTTAGATACCGAATCCGTATCGAGTTGTCGCGTGAATGAAAGTTGTTTTCTGATCGTGGAAGTGGGTATCCGAGCCGAGTCTGTGCATGGGCGATTATCCCGCCTACAACGTCGGAAGTAGGAGAAGCAGAGAATGAAAACTCACCCCCGCTCCAACTTGAACCTGTAGTCCAGGACTCCCTACCCCGCCGCTCAACCAGAATCCGCCACGCGCCCATTCCAGACGACGACCCCCGATATGAGAGATCTTCTTATAATCGGACTCAACCTTCCACTGATTCAGTGAATGTCGCTTGGGCAATGACGGCGAGCATCAAAATACCACGAACGTACAGCGAGGCGATGGATCGTCCTGACGCGGACTCATGGTTAGGGGCGTGTACCGACGAATTAAATGCGCTAAAGGAAACAGGTACTGTAAGGCCGGTTGGGGTGCCGGCCTTGGTGACTCCTCAATCCTCAGGCTGTCGAGAACATAGACTGTATGGAGCTAGTATTCGACAGGGGGGGAGGAGAAGAGCAAAGCCCCTTTCCCCGACCCCGGACACTATATATATATACAGTTGTTTTACATTGTTTATTACGAAGAGTATTAAAGAATAAATGAATAAATGAAATGCGCGCAAAGCGCGCATCATCCCATCCCTGTCCATCCCTTACAGGTACTTACCTTCCTGTGCGCAGAGACGAAGTCGATCCCCACAACGTCGTCGGGAGTAAGTGGGTGTTTGCTTTGAAGAAAGGGGCCGATGGTGAAATAGAGCGGTATAAGGCGAGAATAGTGGCGAAGGGATTTAGCCAAATCTACGTGGTAGACTATGAGGAGACGTTCGCACCTGTGGTCAAATGGTCGTCGATCCGAATCCTCCTCGCGTTAGGTGCCCGTCTCGATCTTGAAATACATCAAATGGATGTGAAGACCGCGTTCCTCAACGGGGAATTGGAGCATGAGATTTTTATGCAGCCGCCTCCTGGCTCAGCAGACTATGGGAGGAGAGACATCGTATGGAAATTGGAGAAGAGTCTGTACGGCCTTAAACAGGCCTCTCGAGCGTGGTACAAGAAAGCCAAAGTCGAACTGAACAAACTCGGCTTCTCCCGCTCGAATTCAGATCACGCCGTTTTCATTCTTTCCCAACGCGCTCATTTTTGCATCGTCGCTCTTTATGTTGATGACTTAATGATCCTTTCCAACCACCTTCCCCTTCTTCGAAAGAAGAAGAAGCAGCTAATGTCCACATTTAAGATGAAGGACTTGGGGGAAATTCATTGGTTCCTTGGACTGGAAATCACGCGCAAGCGCCAAAGGCGCTTAATTTTTGTCTCTCAATCTCGCTACATATCCGAGGTTGTCGATCGCTTTGGATTTAGCACCTCTCGTACAGTCTCGACTCCTATGATGCCGAATCTCAAACTCACTCGCCACGAAAGCTCTGACCCTGACATCAACGCTCGCGAATACCAATCCCGAATTGGTTCGGTAATGTACGCGATGCTAGGAACTCGACCAGACATCAGCTTCGCCATCACCATACTCAGCCAATATTCTTCCAATCCAGGAGAAGGGCATTGGGCCGCTATCAATCGTCTACTACGCTACCTCAATGCTATGAAACATTTCAAATTGGTCTACGACAGTAATTCGAAGTCTAGCGACAAGACTGGCTATTCCGATTCGGATTGGGCTGGAGATCCGAGAGATTCTCGATCTATTTCTGGATTCGTTTTTACCATGGCTGGAGCAGTGGTAAGCTGGAGTTCAAAGAAACAGACGTCGGTGGCGCTCTCGAGTACCGAAGGCGAGTATATGGCTGTTACCCATGCAACTAAAGAAGCGCTCTGGATTCAACAGTTTCTACGCGACCTTAACTTCCCTCCTTCCGACCCAACCACCCTCCTTGTCGACAATCAAGGCGCTATCGCGCTTGCCACCAATCCCGCATTTCACGCACGAACGAAACATATTGGCGTCCGACATCACTTTATTCGCGATCAAGTAGAAGATCACACGATTTCTTTACAATACATCCCTACCGATGATCAAGTAGCCGACGTATTGACGAAGGCTCTCGCGTACGCCAAACATTCGAAGTTTAGAACAGCGATGGGACTGTGTGAGTAGCCACATCGAGTGGGTGTGTTGAAATCTTGGTTTTCTTGGGAGTTATAGTGCACTGTGGCCAACTCACAATGTGATGTTGAGCTAGCGGCGCTATATTTCCTTTCTTGGTATTCCTGCTACCAAGAAAGTGCGCCATTGAGGCGACTGCTTATAAAAGCAGTGAACAATTTTTTCACTTTCGTCTCCTTCAGTTCAACAACGATTGACTGAGGTGAGACTGCGCTTTTACCACACATTTATCTTGTCACTCATGTACCCTCATGTGCCCTAGCGTAAAACGCTAGGTAATTAGTTCCAATCTAATTAGTTCAACAACGATTGACTGAGCGTAAAACGCTAGCGTAAATCGCTAACATCCTAATATAACCCAGAAGGAATGGATGGACGTTCTCAGAGGGTAGGGAGCAAGGATGGAGATGGTTTGGGGATATTCGATGCAGGGGGAAATGTAGGGAATGGATGTGTGGTGATGCGTGCTGTGCACGCTTTCTTTATTCATTGTTTATTACTCTTTATTTCTCGATGTAAACAATGTATATAAATTGCGGGGAAGAGTGAAACAGGTTTTCACTCTTCTCCTCCCCTGTCGAAATTACAGCTCTATACTGCCTAATTCCTGACAGCTTGAGGATAGTAGGAGTCAACACCAAGGTCGGAACCTCAACCGACCTTACAGGAAAGCAGGCCAAAGAGAGGCCAATATGTTGAAGGAGGATACCGGTATCCCAGCCGAGAGAATAATAGGGAGGCCCCAAATGGAAACAGGAGTGCCGTCATGTGACCTCTTTCTAAATTGGGAACGGAAGGATCCGAACGCTGTCAGGACTGTATAGGACGGGAAAATATCGGAGGACGAGAACGTGATCGATTCCGGGCGCTTCGAATTTGTCGTACAGGGCAGGTTTTTGGATCAAGGACAAAGGGAAAATTAGAAATTTGCCGTACAGGGCTGGATTTCTGGATCAGGAAAATTGCCGGAAGGAGTATGTGACTCGAGGGGGAATGTTGGAATACGAGTCACATGATTAGATTGAACCGGAATATCCGAGAATATTCTATAGGTTACTAGGCGCCTGCGTAAGCGCTGAGCATGGAAGAGCCTGGAATGTTATTCAGGAGTATAAATATGGGTGCTTTAGCACCATATGTTCTTTAGTTAGTTACAGTTTCTTCTCATTTCTATATTACATCCGGGTTGCGAGTAAACCGCTGAAGTGGGTTGCCATATATGGAACGCCGCGTTTACAACAGACGGAGATGTGGATATTGTACAGTATGGTGTTCCGACTCAGGCAAATTAGTTGTCCGAGGGACCCGAAATATTATATGTTGGCGGATACCAACCGTTCAAGCGGAAAAACATGTCTGTATCAATGATATCGTTAAGTAAATAGTGAAAAGCCCGCTGTGGGTCAGACATAGGGCCCAAAAATGCCCGCCGAGTGAAGTCCGTCACCGGCACAAAACGCAAATTTGGGTGTTATTGTTATCAGCCAGCAGGTGTCTGAACGCGATATCAATTTGATAGTTAGATATTTTAGATACAAAGTCAAGTAGTCGGTAACTTGCCTGAGCGCGATATCAATCCGATAGTTAGATATCGTGTTCTGGCCAAGTCGCGGACATTATATACATGTTTGGCCAACCAAGATAAAAGAGATACAAAGTGGCGCGCAACGTGAGGTTAGAGAGATAATAAGATCCATCCCGCCGCCAGTGCGGGTAGTCACAATATGCGTGACTCGGTGCGCCATGTCAGGTTGCTACGTCAACAGTTATCGAGTCGGAGCAGTGTGAATCCAGTAGCTCAGTCTTGTGCTGTATACTCGGAGAGCGAAACCATTTGGAGGTCAGACACCAACGCGATGAGACACTGAGAGGATCCCACAGCTATTTCAAGTAGTGCATGGACTCGAGCAAAGGTCATACCCCCAGATACGTCCCGCATCATTATGGCATCATCTCTATGATGCCCATGGAAGATCTTGTTTGTCCGTACGAATTCTTCACCCCAACTTCCATCGTCGAAAGGTTGATATCGGATCTTGTAGTAGTGCCGTGGAATCACCTAAAGCGAGACAATGAGAAGCCAGGATGATGACGCTCATTTGATGTGCACTGCAATGAGTCAACATACCCAATTCGCCTCAGATCCATCAATGTTATGTAGTCCATAATTGGTACGAAGGAAATTTCGGAACTTCAGAGTCAAATTAAGATAGCTAGGTTCACCCAGGTGGGATTGTTCAATGAATGAGATCGAGCACTTGGTGTCTTTTGAAACTCTGTGCTGATTGGTATTGGGGGTGCGTGGTTCGTTGCAAAGAAACCCATATATAGTGTGTGGAGAAATAATCGTGTTTCTTACTGAGACTGGAATGAGTGACGAAGAGGAATGCGCAGTGTTAATTCCCACCACTCTGTAGCGGGTCCTGCCAATTTTTCGACCCTGATTGATGTCAAGATCACATTACCAATTCTCCATAACCCAGAGCCACCCAATATTTTCGAGCACTCTCATCCCTTCCCCCCTTCTCTCCACCTGGTACTATCCAAGGAGGCCCGCTCACCGATGACCAAAGCGTGCAAGAAAATCAGTCTCGTTCGAAAGCACGTCCCAATCTTGTGCCAATTCTCCCACATCACTGAGTGCATGCTGGATAGAGCCCTCAACATCCACAGAAGGCAGTTCTACTGCCGAAGCTGCTGTCCATCCTACCATATTGTCGAATCCACACTGGGATCCGGATGGCCATTTGCGACGAGCTATTCCATCTCCCATCGCTCAAAGCGAATTCGTGGACATCGGAACATTTGATGCACGGCCACAACATTCTGCGCGAAGAATTGGAAGTGACTCAAAGAGGGCATTTGTCCTAAGTGTTTACTCGACGGATCAATGAGCCACATACTGGAACATCAACGCTTCTCGAGCACGAAATACTGGCCGCGGAAATCGTAGGCCAATCACACTTCGTGCGCACTGTGGACCCAGCTTCTCAATCGGAAGCAAGGGATCGGCAGAAGATGAACTCCAGAGTCCTGTAGCGAAGAAAGGCCCACTCTTTTCCACGACGAACGAGGACCAGATGGACTGCACGAGTCCTAGTGAGGATTGCAGAGGGAAAAGTGAAATGTAAGGCGGGGCAGTGTTACGGTGAATCGCCTTGACGGTCTCTGTGAGTGATAGAGACCATCACCACAGCGTCGTTTTTTTCATCTAAGAATTTTCTCCATTTCCATGTTTGCATGGCCTCTTCCGTTTTCTGCTGGTTTGCGTAGAAACCTTCATTGCCTGGAAAATGTCTGGCTATCCCGTTTGACAAAATTGATGTCTGAGGCACTCGTGTCATTCCATATAGTAAATGCGAAAATCATCCGCGAGCGGTGTGAGACAGGCAGAGAAACCTGAAGCCTTGAAATCATCGTGCCTTGGGTACCGCGTGCCATCGACGCCATTCCGCTGTTCCTCTCAGCCAGGTGAGTGGTCCTCGAACCTCAAAATCGTGGCTAGGCATGACGTGGAGATGGGGAGTGTACCAAAGCGGGTCAAACGTTAGGGGTTCTGTCGCGTCAGGGGGTGTCTACTGTAGCTGCAGTGTAGCGGAGTTGGCGGAATTTATTCCTCTCATAAAGGAGCAACAGAATTAACTGCAAGGTAGCGGTTTGTTTGCAGATTGGGAAGTACACTCAACAATAAGCGTATAGACGAATAGACGAATAAATCCGGCCAACTCCGCTGCACTGCAGCCGACCTCGTTGGTCCGTACCAAAAACCAAAAACCGAAACCGAAAACAAAACCAAAATCCCCCATAAAAGATGGCGTGGAAGGAAGGCATGCGATGGTGAGAAATGAGGACGTAGCGGAGTTGTTCGAATCATATTGTTGTCGTATTGTCATGATGGGGAAAGTGGACCGTAGGTTACAGAGGACGCTGTCCTAAATTTGCAGGACTCACTACGGAGTGCACCGCTCGCTTCGTCATGCTTGTTCCCAAGTGATATTTTGGCTCTAATCATGATGAACTTCCAGAATTTATGGATATTTCCATCCTAGTTCCGTGACACTGCGCTCGTGTTCCTCCCCGCGATTTTGCATGCGGACGGCAGTTCTGTCACAAAGACATAACCATCCGTATCCATCCTTCCGCCCAAGGTTGTCATGAATGACCTTGGATATGTCTGATTGTCGATGTCTCGGTAGGGAGTTGCTTTTGAAACTTGATGAGACTCAGAGAGAGGCGATTCTCCCTTTTCAATGATCGACGTATCCTCAAGGGCATGCGAGTAGTGATCATCATTAGCGGGGATAGGATAACTGATGGAGTATGGTAGGTGTTTTTCTTTGTCCTTACTTCTGGAGTTGCCATAGATCGCCCAGTAATCTTCGTCAGAGGGCTGTTTTCTAGACCGGTATTTCTGGAATAGAAAGATAGCGACGATAAAAGCAGTAAGGATAGCAAAGACCGCCAAAACAGCAATTGCTGACCGAGATGGAGAAGTGGATATGTTTTCGCTAGTTGACGCATCTGTATTTGTCTGAAGAACAGAGGCAGAATTAGAGGTTGCGGAGGGATGATAGTTACTGTAGGATGGTGCCAATAGGGAGATCGCGAGAAGTGAAGGAGCTGGGTATTGATGGGTTTGCGTTGTAGGGATCGCTGCCGCAGTATCAGGTGAAGGATAAGTAGGAGATGCTGTCTTAGACTCCGAGGGGATTGAGAGAAAGCTGTCAGACTGATTGGGAACCGTCTTCAAGGGAACAGGATCGTGGTGGGAGCCAGTAACTATTGAAGAAGAGTCCGAGAGGTAACTGAAAGTCTTCGAGGGGATCAGAGCAGCAGTAGACGTGGCCATGACGCGTGTATGCAGCGAGCTCCAGGAAGTTGGGACGGAGGCACTCGACAGAAACAAGAGCCCATTAGTTCTTTGAAGAGGCAAAGATGATGAAAAAGGCGGAGTTCCATGAATTTCTACGGATGCCGCGTCCTCACTTAGAGGTGAGCCCTGAGACCAAATTTGCTTAAAGAAGAGAGCGACATAAAGAGTGACATGAACAATATTGTTGTGCATTGCAGGGTTGCTGGTGCATGGAAAAAGTGCATGAGCATAGCGATTAAAATTCGCGATGAACACATACGCCTACGAGGATGCCGAGCGACAACGGAACGCGATTCCTCAAATGAGAGGGACGTGTTGTTGATGCTTGTTTATTTATTACTAAGAGCAACAACTACAAACAATCAGAGCGGCAACCTGGGATCCAGTGAACGCTGACGTCTGCCAAATCCTAATGCTGCGAGCTATCAAGGCCTCATTCTATCGTGGTGGAACTAGGTATTATGACCTAGACCTGTGCTTCCTCATCTCATCCCCGGATCTTCAGCAAGGGTCTGTTCTTCCGGGCTTCAGATTTAGCCCCATTCCCTCAGTCAATGCGGAATGAGATACTGCTTTCAGCTATGGGTATGGGAGTATAGTTTTAAGACCACTTGATAAATTCCTTCTGTCAGATCTTTAGGCTCCCCTGACCCCGATGGCCGCCAGATAGATGGCATGGGTGGAGGCATATCTTCCTTGTCTAAAGCCGTAGTGCTTTCGACACCTGGAGAGGCTGTCTCCGAGATGTCTAGAGGCCCGGAATATTCCTTTCCGGATGGCGTTGACTGGGTGGATGATGTATCGCGTGCATCTAGCGAGAGGAGTGGATGGGATGTGGTGTATCGTTTTGCCCAAGTGGGAGTGCGAGATTTTGTGGTTGACTGGAGCAGTACTTGCGGGAACCTTGTGGCTGCGGTCGCACAGGTAATGAGACCTAGTTGTGGTGGAGAGTATCAGTCACTGACCTCTGTCGGGATCTAGTATGCCGTAGATGAAGGTTTGGTCCAAAAGCGTATTGAAGCTTCGATTCAAGGGCAGACACCCCCAGAGCGCTTCCCTTTCGCAACGAGGATCTTAGCAGCAGATAGCGGCAAGATTATTCACGCAACTACAGTGGTCTGCACTCCCGGATCTCTGGAGTCGGGTCGCCTCCGCTGGTATGTATCAAATTTTGGAGGCGCAAGTATCTCGGGCGTGCCAAGTACGTCATCACCCGTTGAGATAGAAAACCCGCTTCAAGGGAATATGCTTCCTACCGGGCGAGTACTTGACGCAATACCTATGGAGGGCAAATCTGTTTGTCCGGACTCATGCGTGGAAATTGCACCTTCAACTCACCGGATTCCTACAGATACCTTGCACAATCGTTGATGCCGGATTACCCTCAATTTTCATCCCATCGTCTGCTGTCTTCAGTGTCCCAGAATGGTTTCTCTCGCATCCGGCAGACCTTGATGCCGACCCCCGGTTCAGAGCGCGAGCAGAAGAGCTGCGCTATGCCGCGAGCCGTCTTAGCCCTGCACTCTCCTCTATCTTCTCCACATCGACCCCAAAAATCTGTGTTATTGGTTCTCCTGCTAGTTACCGGACGACAAGCGGGGAGGAGCTGAGATCAAACCAAATGGACTGCGTGTAAGCCCACGCGTTCGAGCGTGTGTCCTTCCTAGGAGCTTAGCTATATTGTTCAGGATTCGTGCCGTCAGTGTTGGTAACTTCCATCGGACCGTACCAGCCACCATGGTGTCAGCCCTAGCAGTGGCCTCTGTGCTTCCTGGTTCCGTTGTCTGGGATGCATGCCAGGCATCAGTGCTGCCTCAGGAGAAGAATATGTCCTTCCGATCAATCACTGTTGGACAGCCTGCAGGGCTGTCGAAGGCCACCGTTGCATTGGATATTCATGGGCAGCCCAAGTCAATCAATTATGTCCGCACAGCTCGTCGATTATTCCAAGGCGAAGTCCTGGTCAAGGCATGATGGACACTGGTAGATTGATCGAAAAGCAACATGGAATCTAAATGGATTCAGTCCATGTATTATCATCTGCGTTGTTCTGACGATTCCGAAATATGTATTAACTAGTTCTATGGTCCCTCCGCCTATCCTGTGGCTCTCTTGACAACTTGTTCTTTTGGACCCAGTATCTGGAGACGCTGCGTCAACTTCTCTGATGCCAGAAGGTCAGATCTGGCCCTGTTAATAAGTTGTGCGCGGGGAACTTGAGGTGGAGGATGTTGGATTGCCTGCAACGCTCGAGCAAGCTGTAGCAAAGTAGGAGCTTTAGCGACTGGGAACTAAAGTGGGCTCATAACTCACTTTCTGGTGCATTGCATCAGAAGTAGTAGCAGAGAGCTTCTCCAATAAGAGCGCATGCGTGACAGACGTATCCACCATGAGAATGGAGCGATAGCTCATCAGGAAGATGACCAGATCCACATAGGATCCCCAAATCACAGAAGTAATTGGCTGCAAGCGAGAACCGTCACCGCAAATAAAACTCACAATCTGGCACTCTTACCAAAGACGGATCAAAAGATGAGGACATGGAAACATTGATAACCTTCTCGAAAGGAGGCCATACTTCATTCCAGACTATGCGCTCGAAACTACAGGCCTCGTCAGGTTCCTCAATTAGAACGTCTTCGTTCCATGCTAAGAGAATCCAAATTTTCATTGCTGCAAAGGCGCTGCTCATAGCTGCAGCAGCAACTGGGGCCCATCCTGAAACCGCTTCAGGATATGCAAGATGCTGCAGGGTCTTGGAGTATGAGAGCCCAAAATTGGCGACATGCTGGAGCATGGTTAACCGGTGTCGGGGCGTCTCCAGTGCAGCAAGCCCTAGTGCAGCCCAGCATCTTAGGGAGACGTCATTCCTGTTGGAATTCTGATAGGCGTCAAGTCAGAATTGGCAGAAACAATCGGGTGCATATCTTACGCTGCCCATCACATCATTTATGATGCTGTTACCAAAAGGCTCTTCAGAGGCCGTAAGCACGATGTGACTGACGACGACCAAGCATTTGAAATGATAATCTGTGAAACGCTCCGTTGCATGAGATAACTCCAAGTAGGCTGCAGCGGAGTTAGCAAGCCTCCATTGCGCGTCTGCTGTAAATATGGAAGGATCCGAGATCAAACAGGCGGAAACAGTCTGCAAGCACCGTCAATCCGCTGCCCGAATCAGTATGCTGGCACTTACGCGAAGCATCGCTAGCAATGTTGCGACTGATGAACGACCGCGGCCCTTCAATTCTTCAACCAATGTGTCCACCACAGCAAGGGGAAGGTGTTGAGGGGGTAAGTCAAACTGCACACTATTCGTTCTGGAAATCAAACTCCCAGTGACCTTGAATAGGTAGTCTAAACTCTCCTCGTGCACATCGAAGCGCACGAGGCATGCTCTCAGTAATGTTTCCAGATGAAGTAGAATGTCCTTCGCGACCAACAATGAGCGAGGCTTAAGGGCAAATTTAGTCTAGTCAGGTTCACCTTGCATCGAGCCTTATTGTGCTGTATGATGGTGGTAACCATGAAAAAAAGGGGATTTGGGTTGAAGGCCGAGGATGGCCACTCTGCAGTTTTTCGAGCTATATTCGTTAGGCCCAACGCAATATCTAGCGGGCAATTAAGAGGGTGGGTCAAACCGATGAACACTCTTAGGGGTACCTTGTAGTAAGCGATTTGAGAGATTCTTGTGGTGAACACGCACGACAAAATCGGCAAGATTACGAATGATGGGCCCGACAGATGCAAAGAGATCTCGGTCAGTTTCGCCCTCTCGAAGATCAAACATTTTCTCCAGCACAGTCCGGATAATCTCATTGGGCAGTGTTTCCTCCGATTGCGAAGCAGATGACTTGATAATTGTTGAGAGAACATCAAAAAACCGATGCGGAAGAGGATCATTCTGTATTATTAATTAGATTAACCTGTTCAAAAAATTATGAAGACTAAACATTGCCTTGAATAATGACTTGAATAATCCGGAAGTAACGAATCTACCCCGAATCAGCTTCCTATCGAAAACTGAGATCACCATTACTCACTTCTCGAACGCTGATTCCAGAAATGCGATTCCTTGAGCAACTAATACGTGCTCCGGCTTCAGATCTAAGTCGACAACCATGGAAGAGATTGCGAATATCTGACGGCTAAGTGGCACTTCAATGACCAGACGATTTGCATACACAGACTGCCCAATACCTCAATATCTTAGTGGCCCAATTCCCCCTCGTTTGCAGCAGGGCATGAGAAACGGACAGGGATAATTGACAAAGTTCTTGGTTGACATCCTTGCGAATGTTGTCAACCAGTCTTTTTACGGTGTCGACAAGCCTCGAATTCAAGGGATGCAATGCCGGATGGTCAAAATCGTGCTTGGGAAGAATCAGCCTGCGACGCATTGCACACAAGAGAGAAGCATGCCTTGAGAATAATGATGACGACGATTTCCAGCCAAGATCGCGCAACCAGATAGGGCAGCTGAACAACGTCAATAGAAGTAATAACCGCTATCACAATGTCATCGAATACACTCCCGGCTAGGCAGGGTGCATTGGCTTCGGTGACGGTTTTAAAACCCATTGCGGATGGAGCAAGATCTACCATCCCTGGTCCGTCAATAGCTCGCTTCAGGCTACTTATACATGGATAAGCCGTAGGAGGAATGGATGTTATGGATCCTAGATGGATATGAACCGTCCCGTTTACGTTTTGCATGAGACGAGATTCAGAGAATGAGAGCACTCTTGCCTATGATAGAATTGCCAATCAGAGGATGACGGGACGGAAGCTTGGAGTACGGACAAGATGATGCTTAATCTTGAGAACAGTGAACACATCTTTGAAGTCAATTCAGCATTAGTTGCAGGATATGTTTTCAATTGACGTACCAACTCGTATACCATCACCAATGAACTGCAAACTCAGCGATACAAGCAAGGTCTGTTCCAGATGATGAGAATATGCGAACGCTAGAAACACCAAACTCACTCGTAACAATGTCATATCAGACTCGTTCGAGGGCTCTTCGATGATTTCTGGAGAAAACTGCGATCTGATTTAACAAATGGGCGAGTCTGTGACCTACTAACTCACAATTTGCGCGATGATGTTGCTTCCGTCATCTACACCGTGCGAGCTGATAAGATCATCTTCTAGCATCGAATCAACTATTGCGTCCCATGAGAGAACCCTCCAAGTAGGAAAATAAGGATGAAGCCGAAGGAGAAACCTGACAAGTCGAACTCGTTCCCCAATGGGTGCTTTCAGGAGGGATTCATCCCAGCACCTGGAAATGGCGTCGAGATGCACTTGTAGGAATGATTGGCAGGCTAAAATGAAGTGAGGGAAGAAACATCTGACAGGTCGCCTAGATGCTCACCGACATCAACTATTTGTCTATTTTCTTCCTAAAGAAAAGCAGTTACTTCATGCAACTCTCGGAACTGCTGAGCCTCAACGTACGGATGGGTCGTTCCACAAAGACGCAAAGAACAGACGAAGCACCGGGACAACACAATGTCGCCATTGACGATCCTCCATTTGGAAGGGTTCAGAGTTTATGTCAAGAGAAATAAGATGCATTTTTTGAATAGCCAGCTGTCTGCCCCGAGTCAGATTGCCATGCAATAATGAAAATGGTGAAATCCCAATACCTATGTCCAGAGTCTGGGTCACTGAGCGTCTCTGTAATGATCATCTCCATGGGTTTTGAATCAACGATGAGGAGTTTGAGCAATAAAGGCGACCGGATGAGGCTCAATTTCGGCAGTTGCAAGCCATAAAACGACCAAACACTAAAGAAGATGAAGTTGAACTGCAGGGGTACACACAGCAACTGGTTCGTTCCTACCAGGTATTCAACGCATAGGCATTGATAGTAATGAAGCTATCCACCTCGTTTTTCCCCAATGGCGAAGAGTCTGAAACGACTGAATCCAAAAATGCGGCGACCAGTACCGAAATCTCTGGTCTAAGAAAGGTCACATAACGGGACAGAATGTTCACTAGTTCAATATTCAGAGCTAACGTCGCAGATTCGATGGCACCAAAGCCAGTAAATTTCCGCCTGTGTCAATCACTCAACTTCTCCATTGCACAAACCCTTGTCAGAAAAGCTAATTAGTACCTTGTTGGAAAATCACGTTGTTCCGACGGCTCTATTAAGCCTATGGAAACCACATATTCTCGATCGAATCCGTACAAAAGGAGGCACGCTGCCATGCTTAACCGGATGAAATTATCGCTGATTGTTTGTGAGAATATGGAGCAACCATACCCAGTGTTTGAATTACTCACATTTTGTCACGCTTATCATCGTGGACATAATTGATTGATATCCATCCCGCTAGTCGGTCATGAATGGTAGCAATCAAACCAAGGAGATCCTGAGCTCCGTGCGATTTCAGCCAGCAAGTCGCTGTGAAGCACCTTGTGAGAGCTTGGTGCATTTCAAACGCTGCGTCTGAGTCACGCAAGTATGCAGCCATCTGCTTGTAGGTCGAAACGGGTATGCTCACACCCGAACGTGCGAGCAATTCCAGCCATCGAAGAGTGCGTTGCATTCCTGAAGGACCTTCCGCAGCACCATCGGTGATCACCTTCCATGGATCTACCTGCCAGCCATCGTTGAGCTCGGTCGCGGCTGGCTTTTCACTCTGGGAGGCATAATGTAAAGCCTCCGCATCCATATTGAAGAGCCTTGGCAGGAATGGATATGGTACCGGCTGTAATAGTAGTTACAAGGTGGGCCTAATTCTTGAAGATGCGGAGAAACCCACCTGAATATTCGAATTCATGCCAGAGACAGCATCCAACCAGGATACAAATACCGCGTCGAAGCATGATAATATGACAGAGGAGTGACAAAGTTTCAGGATAATACGCAGCATCTCATCGCCTAAATCTGTCGAATTCTAGTGGTATTTTAGTGAACGCACTACACCATTGGGGGACTTTGCGTACAATGGAAGCACGGACATCATCCTCAAGAGAAATGGGGTCACTCCATTTCTCCGCCGCTTGACTTCGGCAGAAATCAAACAGGATGCCAGCGTAAGAATTTGCGTCCAACGCATGTAGGGCCCGCATCCAAGGGACAATATATCGATTCAGCAGCACACGTCTTGCACTGACATACTCTCCGCCACTGGTGGAGGAGTTTAATGTTTCCGGACGTGATACCGGAAGCGGGGGCCACAAATGAGCCGTAGATGCCGGTAGGACGCCTGGGAGGGGGCGTTTCTGAGAGGCAAATTCAGTTGCAACTCGAATAAGGCGATCATCCTGATGGGCCATTTAGAGTGGAAGGACAAAACTGGGACAAGAGAAGCAACTGACATCCGTACAAATCCAAGAGAGTATTGCTCGGGCTAGACGACCTAAACCGTACTCGGAAGCCCATATGTTTGGCGGACAACGCTGATTCAGGAGCAGTAATGCCGACTCGTTCACCGAAAGATCGATATCCGCGAGGGATGCTTCAATCGCAGCGACCAAGGTCTCGACATCCACGGATGTATCCAGAAGAACTGGGAGAGGAAATATGCAGAAAATCTGGTTTGGGGGCGCATCCCTGTCATCAAATAATCTAAACTGTCCATCGACTCTCCGAAAGAAACCTAGAGTATGAACGTGCCGCAACAAATGCTTAGCTGCGACATCAGACTTCACATTCATCTCCGATCCCAAAACATCACGAATGTGAGCTAGAGACACAATTTCTGATACTTGCGGTGGAGAGGGTGGATGAGGTGGGAGGGTAGTTTGGACGCTGAGTAAACCTCCAGGATCTGGACCACTGTAAGCAGCCGGTGGACACTTGGAGGTGGCGACTATATACAGCAGTAATGACCAATCAAACAGGATAGACGTGTCAACGGATGATCGGTGCAAGCGCTGATAATATTCCAAGGGTGATGACTTTGGATTACGGCCAGAGGCAAGATAAGCCTCGTAGATTCTGACGCAGTATTGCAGCTCAAATTCCTCCACACGGTTCTCTCTACCAAGATCAGTGGAGGGACTGGGTTGTTCTATGATGATAGATCCAGAGGCAATGCCGTTCATAAGTATTTGCAGCTGAGTCCATAGAACACCTTGAAGAATAGAAATGTCCTCAAAAGAATGGCTGTAAATCTGTTCTTCTGTCAGAAGAACGTCAAAATAGTGGGCGACAAATGATTTGCGCATGTCAGTCCAATCGATGGTGACGAGCTTAGACGTAGGAGGGCTCGCGTTGCACTCGTTGAACTGGTCGCTTATACAAGTATGGTGCACTTCCAAAAGGATCAGCAGGGGATAGGGGATTGATTCGGCGAAGTCAGCTACCAACCGAACAGGTGGCACTTGTCGCAGCGCAAACCTTGCAATGTACAACCCCAAATAGGTAATCGACATACGAAACAAAGCGTTAAGGTAAACAAGTTCACCTAATAACTCATAAGGTTGTGTTAGTGAGATAAGGGGGGAAGACCCACAATGTGGAAGTGGTGATTGTTGATTGAGACACAGTCCAACTCGCCTTTGCGTCTCGGTAAAATGCGCGAAAATCGGGTGACTGCCAATCGCTGTGTCTCTGAATCTTGCGCTGATGGATACTGCGAAAAGAAACTACCAGCGGGGGAGTCATAGCACATGAAATGAAGTGCACATGGGCAGAGCACACATTTCAAACCGAAACCACTAATGGATTCATTGCAAACCTGACAGGAAGTTGGGTAATCAGTTGTCAACGCAGAAGGACCTCCAGTCGTAGCCACAGTCGACCGCCGAATGAGCGCTTGAAATCTCCATGGTATAAACTGATGATCAAAGGGATTATCGTTCCCATGCACTTTCAGACGTTTCACGTCCCTGGGGCGCGGTGGCTTTGAAACAACAGGGAAAGGGACGGATGCAGTGACATGACCAATAACCTCTGGCCAAAAAGACGCAAGGACAGAATATGCACGATACCGAGCCTCGCTCGAATGGTACGCAATTACTTGCAGCAAGTCAAGATAGCTGTCCAGCTTCCCTGCTGCAATCATCTCAAGAACACGAACAGCACGGAACAGTTCAAGAGATTCTACGGACGAATCGTTGATCTCCACACAGTCGAGAACAGCAGATAGCAAAGGCGGCACCACGGAGCCTAGACGATAGATGTCCATAGCTTGAAATGGAGCTGTGGTACTCAATATGCGGAGGTTTGAGCCAGTGGCTGACCATAAAGAATGGGACGATGTTCTTTTTCCCTCTCCTTCGATGGAAATAGCAATAGTGGGGGTAGACGTGAGCGCGCTAAATTCCAGTGCTGATGAGAACCCTGAATCAGTTAAACCATTGATCGCGAGCGTGGAAATGACGATCCGCACCCTTGGTAGATTCCATCAACAACTGATATGATCCTTGAGTTTTCTGCAGCAACTCCAAGAGTGTCCCGAGAATTGCTTCCTCGAAGAACTGTAGCAGCCGAGAATGGAAGCGAGGGTGAAATGTGTAGAATCCAGGGATTAAAGCAAAAGCGACAGCTGAGAGTGTATGAGGTTTTGGCTCTGGTTCCAATACTGCTAATGCCACATCTAGGGTCACTGCCTGTAGAGCGTGAGGGGGCGCCTTGAGCCTGGGGTTCTGTACTCTATAGCGACAATCTTCTTCGACAATTTGGGCGACGAGATCGAGACATGCGGATCGTATATCAGCCTCGTCATAAGCCAACTCTGAAGACTGTGCACGCTCAGGGGTGGTCTTCCTCCTCCGAAACGGGGAAGGCCTAGGTGTCGGCGACTTGGTTCTCGAGCGGTCCGAGGGTGCTTGGGGGGGTGCTCTGAAGATCGTCACTAAATATGCAACCATAACAGCAACCAACACAAACTTACTTTGAAGGAAGTAGTTCCCATCCTTTTTTGCGTGCCACCAGCAATGTATGTCGAAGCTGTGTCATCAGATCCAACGTCTCATCCGTAGAATAGGCGTCAGCAGCAACATCCTCATCCCCAGATCCCCCCGCACCATAGGCGTCCGGCTTCGGTGCATTCGCTTTTCTTACAGCATCTTTGAAACTTGCAACCATTGCATCAATTCTGTTTGCATGTTTCTTGTCGGCCTCCGATGCAAGCTGGGCGAAGACGGAAGGTGGCTTCTCACGGTCTCGAAGTCTTGTTATTATCAACGAAAGCACTTTCCGCATCTCCGAGATGCCTTTCTCGGAAGGGTCGTTTGGAGGGTGAGATGGAAGTTGAACGTACAAGGTTTCGTTTTTCGACGCAGTCGCAGCACCGTCCCCCAGCTGGTGATGCTGGGGTTTGTCAAAGACATTTCGAAGGTCCATCTCGCTTGGATAACGCTAAATGACTAAGTCACTGCAAGCATTCGGAAGTTGTCACCGTCAGAGTTATGTCTACAGCCAGCTTTCAGGCACTTCGATGGAATGAAGTGGCAGTGCAACTGAACTGACTTGGAGCCCGATGCCGCTCACATATGTAAGCCATTCCCTTTTGCATGTATATAAGACAACGGACTAGTCAGATAGTTAGGGCTCCTCTTGTATCTAACACAAATCGAGTTTAGTTGGCCAGTAACTTACCTGCGTAGGCCCAGTGAGTCTCGCTCAGTTGTCGGCATCGCCCGACTTAACGAGTCCACTTGGAGCTCTCATTCGATGAACACCCAGACGACACAACTCCGAGGACCATGTAATCAGCCAGCAGTGGGTACCCTTGGTACGATATCAAGTCGATAGTAAGATACCGTACCCAGGTCAAGTCGCTATCGCTTAAATACCTATTTGCGTGGCCAGCCAGAACAATAGGTGGTACAGGATATGGCGAACAACATGAGGTTAGGGTAAAAGGAACAAGCATCCCGCTACCGGTACGGATAACGATTGCGCTTTGTACGACTTGGTGCGCCACATTGGCGATAGGGTGCCTGGCAGCGTACCTCTGTCACCGCGTTACGTCGGGTTGCCACATCAACAGACCACACTTCATGCCTTGGCCTGCGTGAATGATCACCTCATAGTTACGCTGCTGCGTAACCAGGCGGAATAGCCGCACCACCACACGACCATGAGCCATGGAGTAGCACCTGCTCATTTGTTTGAAAATATCATCATAGGCCGCAAGGTCACCCTCACCCTCACCTCTCACAAACTCAGGGAAGTCGTTTCGAATGTGAATAAGAAAATCCATCTAAATAACAATGACAACGAAGGGGAAACAAATATCATGGAATCTCCGGCCCTTGGTCGGTCAAGCAACTATCATAGGCCCGAAAATTTGTGATGGATGTGTGAGTCAAGAGTTTGCATATTCAGTGGGCGACATCCGCCGTATCTCGATGACCTACATTCGAAATCAAGAACGTTGCCACTTCAAACCTGTAGGGGGAACGGGAAGAGTTCTGTGTTACATACTGAACCACCAGACAGATTGGTGCCGCCAGTGCTATCCTTGCTGATGGGATCGGTTCCATCATCCTTAGACTGGAATACTCTCTTTGAGTTAGCGCGCTAACAATGAGCCAAAAGGGGACCAAATTTACCTTGAACCAAGGGTTCCGAGCTGTACCCGAGATGTACTCAGTCTCAGGATCTTTTGTCCAGGCTCCTCTTAAATGCAGCCTAAGCCTGAAGTAAGCATGGCTGTTCGCCAGACGTGTTCTAGCAAACACATACGAGGCCATTAGACTGATGGAATACGATCTCGATAGCACTATCGATACAGAGGCACCGTTATATCTGACGCGCGACGATAACAATGAAAAAGCCCTTACCGAAGCTTAGACCGATGTGCCAAAGGGATTTACTTTCTAGGTAGTACTATAAACGAGAGAGCGTTAGATGCTGAGCGTATCGAACACTGGGCCGATGGCGGACCATGCACATAGTTAAGAAGTTCAAAATGCTATATAGCGATGTCCATCCAACCATCAGTGCTAATGCGCCCCAATAAAGTCAAGGGAAGAGCATACGTGGTAACGGCCCCGGTGGAAAAGGCGTACACGCCAAGCATCCTCAGGCCCTTGTCAATACTGCCCTGGAAAGTAAGCCATATCTCGTCTTGCAAATTGGGAAGCGACCACGCACGGTTTGTATCCCATTCGTGATCCGCGAATCGAGGAAATAATGCAGTAAAAAATCAGGATATCTGCCAGACCTCCAGCACCTATCCATATGGGTTCAACTGGAGTATTTTTCCGAAATTTTGCGTACTTCTTCGTCCGAATGCTGTTGGGCACGTGTGGTGTAAGCGGTATCCAGGATGAATAAGGAAAAACGGGCGACTCACGCAGCAACGGCTGCGTCTTGTTGGTACAGAATGTAAGCATGATTTTCACTTCGTCCAAATCACCGCACATGGATACTAACAACAACCTGCGCCTGGAAGACACTTTCTTTAAGTACCCGAGGACTGGATCCAAATGAGACAAGCACGAACTGAAGGAACCAAATGACAGGAAAGCCTGCAACCAATTACCCCAACTTTAGTGGGCCCAACACGATAGAGTGTCCATCACATACTGTAATCATCGGGATTACCCAATGCTTTCGATTGACTGCAAGAAATTGGAGACATCCAGAACACGACACAGCTCAGCATTGTATACCCACCCAGCCAACATCTCCTAACATAAAACCTGATGGTAGCAGCTGAGCAAATGAATTTTGCTGCAACGTGGCGCAACGCACAGTTGGACAACGCAGGTGACAGTGGCCTGAGGCGTTAATCAACGACATGACTGGTTGTTCAGAAAGCCCGATTCGCCTACCTGAAAGATCACGGCGGGCTGTAATGTGTTTCCTATGGCATTGACCAGAGGCCACTAACAATAATGTTGCACTTTGCTTACTGTGATACCCCTTTCGCAGATGAATAAGCACGCAAATGATGAGACAACACGATTGCTGCATACCATTCAACGAGAGCAAGTTTGGAGAAATTCGAATAAGAAGCGATCTGACAATATAGTGATTTAGAGATTGTTGACAGTGAATTGTGACCGAGCGCCTTGCCAGATAATGATGCAAGAGCCTCCAAGTGAAGCTGTTGTGCAAAATTTCGAGTATACTGGGTATTATCAATTATGAGGAAGCAATTGACGTAGATGCTGCGAGGATTCTGGCGCACAAAACTGTCCAAACCTGCAACGAGATGAGTTAAAATAGTTCAGACCATTGGTGTTCCCGCCATTTACTGTGCATTTGACGAATAAGGAATCGTGTGGGAATTTCGCAGAGTAGACGCAAACCTGCGAAGGCGCACACAACGCGTGTCAAGCGAGGTCCTCAACCAGAAGGGGAAGAGAGCATACCTGCACGGTAAGGATGCCAGAGAGAACCGTACTAAAGACAGCGAATGCCAACGCCACCCCCCAAGTGAGATCAAGGATAGACATCGGGCGCAAGCGAAGATAATGAAAAGGCGGGGGAAGGAGACCAATGCCAAAACTTCGGTACGAGCACTTATATCCCCTGAGGATCCGGGTACCGGCGACCATTGTTCCCTGGAACGATATGGGAGTACGAGCGTGGGACAGGACCTGACCTTTCTTCAGTGGGTTGCGAATCGAACTCTCCAGCATTGGAGCTAGAGCACCAGGAACATGGACCGAGCAGGTCAATTCCATAATTAGTCAGCTACATACATTGAGGTGAACCCATGCGTGCGATATGGAATGAATATATATCAGCGCATTCAGTACGTTCCCGGTAGAGAAGGTGGAGAAGCTGAAGCCCCAGTTGTCATGTTCCGGCTGCTAGAACCCCCAACGCTCTAGCAATAGTTTAGTCTATCGACAAAGACAACCAGAGGCACTAGGCAGGTGACCAGCCTCTATACAAAGATAGCAGTTCATGAATTGCATGTCTTGAACGCAAGGGTGAGGAGTTTAGTTCTCCTACATAAGGAAGTCATCGATAACGAGAGATACCTGCCTTACTCCGACTCTGTCGATCAACCCTCACTTCGTCCTAATCAGGGAATGCAATATTCTCCTCATTTGACAAATTAAGGTGTAAAAAAACGGCGCATCTGCAGCAAGGTGCAAAGAAAAAACCGGAGCGCCCGTTTTGGATGAATGACCGCCGGGTCATGTGATATTCCTATTTAGGAGGGGTCGGTTCTATATCGGACAATCACATGACCTGAATGGTCATATCATATCGGGAGTGCGTGGTTAATGGGCGCTGATTGTCCTGTAAAGTCACAGGCGCTAAAACAGCGATGATCCGCCATTTTGGAGCCTTGTTTTATTCTGGACATCTGCAGGCACTCGCCAGCCATTCTGGGTCACACCGAACCTGTGTCGTTCATCCAAATGGGGGTGTCTTGAGCGCCAAACATGCAACATCTTTAATTGATAGAATAGAATCAAGCCACTGAACAGAGTCCATTCGTGAACACCACAAACATCAACATTGGACTGTGGCAAGCACATTTTCTAAAAGCGCTTCACCCCATTGAATCGGGAAACACCCCGTTTAACTAGGCTTCCGAACGGACTTTGTGAATCGATAGCGCTTCTTCTGAATCCTCAGCCACATGCAGATCGCCTGTCACTAAAAGTGCACTTAGTTGCTGCGATGCTGTTCTCGGTAAGTTGGCATGTTGCTTGCTAGGCTGATGGGCTTCCACAGCGCCGTTTGGCTGCAAAAATGGATCCAGCATGTCGATTTCCTAGATCGCCTCACATTGCATGAAAACCCCTTGATCAGTTTGCCCTGCACTGATCATGCTCCGCCATAACACCTGATGGGTTCGCCCTTAGGCAGGATCCCAGCCACTACTAAAGTAGAGTTCGCCCTGGCAAAGCCTACCCGAAACGAAGTACCTATTTTAGGGTGCGTGCGGCAGTTGTGCCATTTCATGAGTCCCTGTCCGTGATGGCTCTGCTAGGGACCAGGGAGATGATCAACGGGATCAACAATGCCCTGGAATGACGCTCAGGCTATGCCACCCAGGTGATTGTGGACGTGATACAGAGTTTCAGCATTAGAAAAGCCCACATCCTATTTATGTACATCGCATTGGGCAGCGAATACACGTTCATTTCTTGGCAAGATGATTAGGGTAACACTTGGAACCACAGGCGATGATTGAGGCTAGTCGTGTCAACAACCCGCCAATGTTACTTAATTGAGGAATCATCTATGCACACTACAGGCTACTACCGGGGTTGAGTAAAACATATAGCTGGCGCTTACCTTCCTTTCTGTTGATGCGAGGTTGCTCTTCCCCTGCAAGTTCCTTGTGTTGCATTTTCGAATTGGTCATGTCCTTGCTGTGTTGTAGCGGAGTTCGCTGATCCCGTAGTACATAATGCCCGAGATCGCCCGTTTTTATGTAGGATTGATTGCAGCATTCTCGCAAGTGTTCCAGTTGTGGGAATCCGTTATTGGGTGGTACCTGTTGCTCTTTTGTTATAATTGGACTGAGAGGTGATTTCGCCATACATACCTTGCACTTTTAATCGGACAGATTCTCACAGAAACGCAGTAGATGGTCCACAGATCCGGGTCATGCATAATGCTTGCCGCAGTGTTTTGTGGACTAGTGTTCCTGCTCAATTATGTACATACTTTACATGACAACGACGCCTCTCTTCCATTCAGCGGAGATGGCCAAATTCCCAGCTATTCTTCTCCGTGCCTGCATAACATTGAGGACAGAGCGCTGGTTATATATCGGCCATTTTCGCTCGACATTCTCATATGGCCGCCAAACAGATAACAGTTGCGGCAAGCGGTACGTTTACCCATTATCAACCGTTTCTTGAGATGCACATTGCACGCTGCTTTGGAATTTAGCACGGCAGTGCAGTCAGCGTGACGCAACGCGAGGCTGGTGATATCATGGAGCCCGAAAAAAAATGATGGCTGCACTCAAAAAATCCGTTAGTGGTGACAATTCAGCTGCGAGTCAGCTCCCAAAGTTCTGATTATTACGAAGTCATAGAGGCTGGAGTCCTGCCTAAAAGTTCTGCATGTATCGCCTACATTTTCTCCTACGTCTATCAACCTTCGATTCTTTGCTGCGCCTGTTGCACTACGCCATAAGCGTACATGAGGATTTCACCGTACGCATATTACAATGCGCGGCTAGGGAGTTGAGAATTGCTTGCCACCCCAGCGTTCAAAGTCTGGTCACCTGCCCTTCCAGGCAAACGTCGCATGTTACGTGGCTGTGCTACCCCAGGTTGCAGAATACTTGCGAAGATGAAACGCACTCGGGGCCCGGGAAACAAACGAAAATTCAGGAATACATTGCTCCTTCTCAAGTAGACAAACCTACACCTACAGAAGGCCAGGAGGCGCGTCTCCGGCGACGGAAGCCACTTCCAAGAGAGAATCACTTCACGGATGACTCGGACTCTAGTGAATATGTGTCCAAGATCAAGCTCGAAGAGGGCAAAACAAACAGAAAGCATAAGTCCCCCGTTAAGTCTCGCGTGAAGGCAAGAGCAAGAGTACTGTCTTCGGTGAAGACAGTCCACTTGCTGGAGATGAGAGCGATGATGTTCGCCGTAAGCATTGGGCTGCCATGTTTTGCCTGGCTAGAACGTGCTCAATGACTAGTTTGTTAAGGCTCTGATGCGTCAGAACTATCCAATTCCACAACGTCCTCGTCCTCGTCATCACCCTCGTCATCCTCGTCTAAGCCACAGCGACCTTTCAAGCGAAGGAGGCTTATCCCGGATTCATTTCGTCCTGCGTCCAAAGTAAAGGAGTCCGAAAATGGGAAACACGCATCTTCTCGTCAACATCCTCAGATCCTAGTAGTCCTGAGCCTGTCAAACGTCGGCGCGTGCCAGAACCACAATCTTCTCCACAACAACCCTCTTCGGGGACGATGAGGACGATATTATGGACGAAGTAGATTCTGACAGTGCGTACGGTCGACTTCTGTTATCGTCCGGAGGGTTTAACTCCAACATTCAGGGATCATTGAACAAAGGTTCAGAACTAGAGCATTAAAGCAGTCCGCCTTTTCCAGGAATCTTGAAATGCTAAAGGGTGCGGGAATACCCAGTCTCTCAGTGCACTGATTGGTACTAATTACGCATTCTAGAGAGGCAAGCAAAGCGAAGAGAACAATTCCGTCATGCAGGGTTAGGAAGGAAGAGGAAGAACGATCCGAGTCTCCCTCTTCCGGCTTTTCAGATAGTCTGAAACCATTCAGGGGTGCCGTACCACCTGGGGAGACAGTCCAGAGTGATAGGGAAACCAGAATCGGATGAGCCAGAATCTGACGGGATAGCTTTGTCGTTGAGGATGATGGCGACGTTGAGGAAAAGTGGTGATCCAAATCGAGTTTAGCATGGCTCGCCACCAGACCTCCGTCTGCACTTCAAGAGTAAAGCTCAAAGAATTGCTTATGGGTGCAACACCGCTAATATCCTTATGTTAAGACCTATGTTTGTATTTTGTGCATCTAGCAGCAACTGAGCAGTCAAAGCGGCAGCGATTCGTTAAGAAGGCTAGGAAAGGTAAGCAGGGAGAAATGGCTCCACTACCTTATTAACGTTGCTTAGCAGATCGAGAGTTTCAACTCGCTTTATCCGTTTTGGATCGTAAGCTGTCCGGCTTTCGGGATTCGTTAGTCGTTTCGTCCAAATGGACTAGCAAGTTCAGACAGGAGCTCGACACATACCCACTCTGCTCAAATGAACGATTGACCGATAGCTTGCCCATTTGTGATGCATGTCATATTTCAGGGCGGATAGCGACAATTTCAACTACACTTTCAGGAAAGCCATACGATCGTGAGACATTCGAGGTGCTAGAAGTGAGTCCTTCGACAACTACCTCTCTTCAGTCGTGTTTCTACATTGCACTTTTGAGGTGTCCAATAGGAAGAAACATGAAGACGTCATGTTCTCGATGGGAAGATTTTGTGCACGGAGAGCGTCCGTCTATCATTCCTTCT